>NC_066582.1:28623793-29266293 GCF_024323335.1 Lathyrus oleraceus | reverse complement strand
CTTTGCTTGGTTGCTTAACCACTGAGGTATAATTTCTCTGACTTCATGTAGTCTGGAAGACCTGTCCTGTTATGTGGGCAGGCACCTGTCTGAAGCCCTCCTTAAGAGGCAATGCTTGTGAATGTTTAATTTTGTGCCAAGCAGGTAAAGACCTCTTAAGAGGCAATTGGCAGATAAAAGGGATGTGCAATCCATCCCCTGCTATTCAGTTGAGTCATTCATCCTGCTCACACCATTGTGTTGATGCATTTTGAATCAAAACCCAAGATCCATGTTGTGTCAGTCATATGTGGAGAAGAGTTCCTACATTCTGAACTCCCACACTTTCATTTGTATGAAGCTCTCCCAGGCCAGGGATAAGAGCTGTGAGGTCTTACCCTCACTTCCTATTTCATTTGCTTCACCCTAACTCTCAATGTTAGGGTTAAGAGCTAATTACACCCCCTTCCAGTTGGCTTGTGTTTCACAGCCAAACCTTGTATGAGCCCAATTGTTTGCATATAGTGTGTGTGCTTGCTTTGTGTGCTTGTATGTATTTGCCTGTGCTGTTTAGGATAGCTTGCTCCCTGTGCAAGTTAGGATAGAAACCTTAACATAGGGATCGTATGCATGACAACTTCTAGGCTCGAGTCGTAGTCTCCCTAGTAGTTTGTGTCTCCCTTTGTATCTGGTTAGGATAGAAGTTCTTTCCCTGCGTAGGGGAACTACGTCGCCCTGATCCTCATACCAGATGAGGTACGTAGGCAGGAGATCGTGCGAGATCTCTTCGGGCGCCCTTTTTCTTTTTTTGCGTGTGTTTTGCTTGACAGCTATTAGGTCCGAGTTCCAGACTCCCTTTTAGTCTGTGTGTTCAACTTCTTTGTTTCTTCTGACGTCTCAGCGTCTTCTTGGTGTTTGTGTGACAGTTATTAGGCTCGAGTGCCAGACTCCCTATTAACTTGTCTGTTTGATAACCTTTTTGTGTGTGTTAGGAGATGGATGTAAGACCAACGATTGGCATTCCATATCCTATTTGCGTTTGTTTGTTCGGAGTCGGACGTAAGACCAGCCATTGGCAGTCTGTTTCCGTTTGTGTATTTCTTCTGACGTCTCAGCGTCTTTGTATTGTGTTTTGTTTCGGCGTGCGTTAGCCGAACTACGGTAGCTCTGATTCTCATTCCAGATGAGATACGTAGGCATAGGATGCGATATCCTAACGAGCACGTTTCCCATTCCCCCAAACTACGTCGACTCTGATGTTTGTTTCTGCCAAACTACATAGGCCCAGGATGTGACACCCTGCCGAGTCCGCTTCCGTTTCCTTCCACCTGTGTTTTATTCCATGTGTGCGTGCATCCTTTGAGCAGTTATGTAGCAACCTTATCCTATCTTTCTGAGCGTGGATCCCGTCGAGTACGATGGACGTGAGGGGTGCTAATACCTTCCCCTTGCGTAACCGACTCCCGATCCTTGCGTCTCCGGTCGTAAGACCATTCCCTTTCTAGGTTTACTTCGAGCGTTTCCTTTCCCTCTTTTGGGATAAATAACGCACGGTGGCGGCTCTGTTTGTTAGCTTTTCCTGCCGGTTGTTTTTCGCGGATGCGACAGTAGTACCGGGTGGTTGATTCCTGGACCTGGTTGTGTTAAACATGTCTGTTTGCCAACATACATTATACATAAACCACGCGCATACATGCATAATTATAACATTAAGATATTCATGTTGCATTCTTTGCCATATATCGTTGTTTGCTGTCTCCTGCTATTTGGTGATATACTTCCCCGAGCAGATGTGTGTGTTTGATCTCTCCATATAGAGTCAGCTCCATAAGCAGAAAGCGTCTATCCTTTCTTCCATATTCCCCACCGGGTTATATCCTCGTGGATGTTGATTGTTTTTGTTCCTTCCCAACACATATACTGGGATGGTTTTCCCCATTGAGTTATATCCTCACCGGGACAAGTCTTGATTTGGTGTGCCTATCTAGTTTGATCCTAGATCGGTTTCTTGAGACTCTTTTCCTGTTTCCCCGTGGTAAATGAATAATTGCTCAATAATTAGTAATTATTATCCCCGACGGAGTCTGTGTTTCTCTACCCTCATACCGGTAGTTGTAAACCCTATTTCTTCCCTTTGTGCAGAGTAACTATTTTTGCTCATCTTTAATTGGTGACAGTTATCTTCATCAAGTATTCGGTGATGATATCCCCTCATCTGCTTGGATAATTGCCCTGATTACGCAATTTATCCCCAGCGGGTCATCTCTCGTCTACCTTGTTGTTGTTGGTAACGATTATTTCTCCCCTGAATTGGTCATCATTATATACCTAATTTCGGTATCTCGATGCCTTTTCTTTTCGGTCGATTTATCCTTTATTAACCCAGTAATCGGTTGTGGATAATCGTCCATGCGAGTATATTATCTATGTTCTGACGGTAATAGATAGTATATCTCATGCACTCTCGAGTCTGAAGCCTTTTGTTCTTCCCCAGTGGAGTAAGATTCGTATCCCCTTTGTGGAGTCGAATATCCATCCTGTAATCGAGTTTGCTTTTAGCCCTCTTTTGGATGATGAGTGTTTTGGGAATATTCCCCAATTCACGCCTTGGTTGGTCACCTATTATATGCCCAGTAACCGGTATCCCTGGTGTTCCTTTCTCTCTGCTCCCTATTCACTACGCCAAATAAGGGAAAAGAGGGCGCTTATTTTGGCCTATAACAGCGCTTTTAAGCACCCTCTAAAGTGGCGCTGGCATAGGTAAAGACAACGCTTTGTTTTCCTGGAGAAAGCGCTCTCTAAAGTGGCCCTTTAAGGGCCACATTATAGTGCGCTTTCAGAAAAAAGCGCCCTCTAGAGTGGTCCATAAAGGGCCACCTTAGAGGGCGCTTTCTGGACAAAGCGCCCTCTAAAGTTGTCAATGTAAAGTGTTTAGAGGGCGCTTCCTACAGAAAGCGCCCTCTAAAGTGTTAGTTATTTTAAAATAATTTGTTTGAAAAATAGTGGGTATTTAATTGGGAACCTGTTCGCATGCTGCAAAAGTATAAAATTCATATTGATTTCATCCTTTAATCCAATGTTATACACCATTAATCCATTGATATATACAACATGAATCCATTTATATACAACATTAATCCTCCATATATACAACATTAATATATTGATATTCATGCATGTACAACAACATTCCACACATATATGTACAACAACTACAACCTATATGATTCTATGATCAATAATGAATTGACACAATTCATCCTTCATTTCATCCAAATGAGCTCTTGAGTAAGATTTGTATTCGTTAAAGTACTACAATTAAGAGAATAAAACATATTCATGATTTAGTAACAAATTAGATGAAATATCCGATAATATTAAAATAAACCCTAAGTTATTATTCCATACCATTTTTGGGATGTCTATACGATTCAACGCAATGATATCTCTCATAAATCTCAATACAAAAAATCCGCAATCGATCGAATTGTTTTGCTGAGGACACTACACAGAAAAACAAACAATATATATATATATATATAGTTAATTTCTTACAAACACTATTATAAGCAAAAAACAAACACTATTATAAGCAAAAATAAGAAACTTAATATATACCTGAACTCTGACCCAGGTAATGTCCTTCCTATTACGATAATTCTTTTTCGATCTAAATTTTAGTATTGCCCTAACAAAATAAAAACGTATATTGAGATCAATCTGACAGACATAATTAAATATACAAATACGCACGAATATTTAGGGGAATTTCACTTACGCGTCAACCGTCTTCTTCATACTCGGATATTTACTCCAATCACCCGGTAACGAATCGAGATAATACACCATTAGTCTCGAAAGATCCATAGCAACCAACACCCAGTGACCACTGTAAAATAAAACAAAAATTTAGATGCATGAAAATTTTCTACGTAAAAGATATACATAGATTAGAATGAAATTATTAGAAAGAAAATCTAACCCGTTGCCAGAATTAAACGGTAAAAAATACAAACTGGGTGTAGTATTATCGCCGGCCACCATGAATCTATCGACTAGTTCATTCATTACGGATGTTGGATTTTTCGTTATAAACGTTGTGTTGATACGGGAAGCAGCAATAAAATTGAATCGGTTACACAATTCAGTTCCCCGCATCAATGTGTCATACATATACCTTAAATAGAAACATAATAAACATTAGACTACTCATTGAAATGTGTAAATAAATTGTTCAACTAAGTAAATAATAGATTGATCGGAGTACCATATGTATGTATGAATGACAGTGATGCCCAATTCTTCGTGTTGAAAAAGTTGTTGCATGTCCTCCTTTGCAATTAATTCGGAATGAGCAATTCCGAAAACACCTTCATCCATATCTACACTACGGATGGTGCCGTGCATAATATCTGACTCTTCCACCATTTTCTCAAGACGCATCATAATTTGAGATTTTGTCCCGGACGTCGTTGGAATTTCCTTACTAGCTTTGTCCAACATTTGACCGGGAACCTAAAAATATAAATTAAATCATGACTTTTTGTGATGCAACAGAATCGTTGTGTATATAATTCAATGGGTATATATATTTGTACCTCTTTTTGAGATTTAGGATTTGTTTTTGTCCCGGACTTCGTTGGAATATCCTTACCAGCTTTTTTCAACATTCGACCGGGAACCTAAAAATTCATATAAATTAAATCATGACTTTTTGTGATGCAACAGAATCGTTGTGTATATAATTCAATGGGTATATATATTTGTACCTCTTTTTGAGATTTAGGATTTGTTTTTGTCCCGGACTTCGTTGGAATATCCTTACCAGCTTTTTTCAACATTCGACCGGGAACCTAAAAATTCATATAAATTAAATCATGACTTTTTGTGATGCAACAGAATCGTTGCGTATATAATTCAATGGGTATATATATTTGTACCTCTTTTTGAGATGCAACCGACTCGATGCGTCTTGAAATCCCTTTACCAGCTTTATGTGTGGGTCTTGTAGGAGTCTAACATTACCATGTAATAAGGATTGATTAAATATCATAATTGTAGCTGAATTGAAATGTGAATACTAAATATTCATAGTCATTTAGAACATATATACCTCGGCATCTGGGAAAATTAGATCTGACGGCCATCCAACAAAGGATCCGACTGCATCTCGCATCAACGTTGTCTCTGAAACAACGTTAGGTAATGGTAGAAGCGCGTCCGTATCTAATACAAGGTCAACCGAAACTTTCATATATCCCACCGGGAGGGGATTATTTCACCCGAAGTGTTGTGCACTTTTCCCTTGCCAACTATGCGATAAGTTGGTGACGATAGATACAGCTGACAAGGTGTAATGCCCTAAACCAATAATAAATATGTTATTGTTAACGTGTATATGTGTCAAGTAAAAAAGTGCTATTTTAATTTCATAATAACATATATAATTACCTCGGGAAATTTCGGTTGACAATTGATACTAGCTCGGTCACTAGTATCTTTTGCCTCGGAACCGCGCCTTTCCTCTCTATACCTTGCATTCTCCTTTTGCAGTTCGAGTACTTGTGCCCTTAACTCCGCCAAGGTCTCCATCACCTCTTTGTTGGTAGGATTTTTTGTTTTTGGTTTTTTATAAAATGACGACGGAGTCACACCAAAACCCTTACCCCTCACACGACCGGAATACTCAGGAACATTTAGTACTCGACTAAGTAGGCTCCTGCAATCCTGGACCTCGGTTGAAGGTAAGGTTTGGGATAAAGTCTCCTGAAATATTATTAGAGGAGATTAAAAATTAATTATATGTCTAACAAAATTTTCGATATAATTAAAGAAATAATGTTATATATATTTACACATTCGTCATAAACATTTTGAACCGCTTCAACGACAGCCCCATCCTTCCCAACCTGAGCAGCCTTCTACAATACGTGCTCCGGAAGAGATGTTGCGTCACTTTTCTCCTCGGCTAGCTACACATTGAATCAGATTATAAGATCATCAATTATAACATATTGTGACAATGTATAAGCTCATAGCATTTGAATATACTCACAATTCTTTGTTGTAACCGTGCATATCCCGTACGCCCTTTTTTGTACGGATACGCGGGTTTTGATGCCCTTTTCCGATTTTTGTCGCTTACTTCCTGGATAAAAAAGTTTAAGGCATATCAGAACCAAGTAACTTAACAATTGTATAATACCATAATTAATAGACATTACATGGAATTTTTCGTTTCTTCGTTTGGCGACAAAGTTATCTCATTCTTCGGCTGAAATAATCTCCGCATACTTCATTGGCCGTTCTGCTTCAACAAATTTTCCTTCCTCATCCTTGAGAAATTTGTTGGACAAAAAGGATCGAAATCCTCAGAGTCTTTTTCCGGCCAATTGAATATAATATTTTTGCCGGCTTTCATCGATGTGAAAGGATCTCTAAAAAACATACACATGGAGTGTGTTATTATAAGTAATATTATAACAATATATGGTCAACAAATAGTCAACAAAAAAACATATAACAATATATGGTAAGTACCTGTATCTCGGACCATATTTTTTCTTTGCCAACCTTCAATTCCGGACTTCTCCAATTATCACATGTAATCGGAATATGTTGTCGAACAAGGAAACCAATGTAACTTGCCAACATTGAACCGTTAGGCTCAATTAGTTGGTCTTCAGCACTCCAATGTACTTCGAATTTTTCACCCTTGTCTCTTGCACGAATGATTGACTTCATAACAGTCAATCCTCGTTTGATTTCATTTTCAACATTGTTACGTGATCCACTCGCATCATGGGTATCGTCTTGGTTACTAGCCATTTTATCTGTAATATAGAAATGATTCAATAAGACCCAAGTAAGACAATGACCATATTCGTGAAGCTACACAAAAAACACATTCATATACCTTCCATTTCTCTCATGTTACAACAATCTAAACTCTCTCTTTTTTTCATCATTATTGAATACAAACTCACACACACCTACTGCATACAAAAGACCAATGCAAACTTATGGTGTTTGGAACATGAACAAACTTGCATCCATAATCATCAAACTTCCAAGCACAAGCTCAAACACACTCCAAATGACATCAGTTTTCAATCAGAAATAAAAAACCTTACATAACCATACAACATACAACATTCAGTGATCAAAACCATACACAAAAAAATAACAAAAAATGATTTTCAACAAGGTGCTCATGAACACCATATAGTGCTCGTTTGCCCTAAACAACATTAATCAACATAATGCACAAAATGTAAAACTCAGTTTAGAAAATGCCCTAATCAAACACCTGAAAATACAAACTATTGAGAGAAATACTTCAAGGTGACGGTAACGATGGAGAAGAAAGTGAACAGCGACGGTGGACGCAGATAACTCAGTGAACGTGAATGCAGCAGCAGAAAAAGGCGACGGCGACGACGACGGTGAGGGAGGGAGAACGAGCGGAGGACGAGAGTAATCGTAGTAGAGAGAAAACCCAGTTACGTAAACGAAATAGCCTATAGCGAGGGAAAATAAAGAGACATGCAGTATATGTTATAATTTTAATGTTTACTAAAGGGGACCTTAGAGGGCGCTTGTGTAAAAAAAGCGCCCTCTAAAGGGGGCCTAAGAGGGCGCTTCTAAAAGCGCTCTCTAAGGCTTTCCAAAAGCGCCTTATAAACTGGAAATGTACATGGACTTAGAGAGCGCTTTTTTAAAAGCGCCTTCTAAGGGTACCCTTAGAGGGCGCTTTCATAAACGCGCCCTTTATTGGTGTCCCTCCATTTCCTCATTATTTTTTCGCTTCACTTTAGAGGGCGCTTTGTTACAAAAGCACCCTGTAAAGTGCGTTGTCTATTCCAGTTGTTCGCTCCTTATTTTTTCTCTTCACTTTAGAGTGCGTTTTTGTAATAAAGCGCCCTCTAAGGTGCGCTGTCTATTCCAGTTTTTGGCGTAGTGTATTATGACTTTTTGTCCCCTGTGGAGTCAGAATCCCTGAGTTGAAGTATACCTTTTAGGTTTTCCTCAGACGTTTTGAAGTTTTGATATCTCTCACCCTTATGCTGGTCTGGGATATTCATCTCTTCCCGAGCATGTTGTATCTCTCACCCTCATACCTGGCGTTCAGATCACATGTCTCCTTGAGCTTATTACCCAGTAACCGGTAATACCTCGTCCCGCTGTTTCCCCAGGAGTGTCCTTGTGGACATCCCCAGCGAAGTCCCTTAGTGGATTGTTGTCATCCCGATTTTATCCGAAGTATCCGTTGTGGATAGTTTTTTGTTGTATTGGCATATTCCCCAATACATGCATCTTCGAGTCAGCTCGAGTCTTTCCATTGGATCTTTTCCCTTTGGAATTATGTTCCCCACGCTTTGAGTCATGACCTGCTCGCGCATTTTTATCCCTTTTCTATCCCCAGGAGAGTCCCCAGGGTCTTGGTCCCATGGAGTGAATTGCTCATATGGATTATCAGTGGCTTCTGATTTCTTTGCTTTTGTGGACACATATCTCCACAGAGTGCTACCATTTTTCATACCTACATTTGCATCATGAGGTCTCTTAGGGACCAAAATTCGTCTCTTTGTTATTATTTAAGCCCATTCTACCCCGTCGAGACGAAGATTTTAACCTTCACTTCTCCGGCTAGAATGACCTTAAATAGGGGCATCTGTAAGACTCCAATTTTGACCCTAAGATCCCTCATGGCATCATAACATTGCATTTGTGTTGCCTCAAGGATCTTTAGCATCTTGGTTCCCTTTGCCTTTGGGTGGGACTCCTTGTGATTGGTTTGAGATCACCAAGCATGCTTGAATTATACATCATTATTTCTCTTACTTTTGTTTACTAACCAAAAGCACAAAAATGTGTCACTAACATCTTTTGTTTGAAGCTTGAGTATCATCCAAGACACTTTGTGGGTTCTAGTTAGATTATCAGTCAACACAAGGGAATGGCTTGAGATACTTCCAACAGGTTCAAATGGGGTCTATTCATCAGTCAAAACGTTAATCTTGAAGGAGCAAAAGTTTGTTCATGAGCCGTCAGGCTCGCTAGGCGAGCAGAATGGGTCGCCTAGCGAGTCCCAAGAAAAGCCACCAGAATCACCTACGCTCAGAGGAATTTCTTGCTCGCTAGGCGAAGCCCACGTGTTTAAAATAAAAAAATAAATAATAATAAATAAATAAATAAATAAAATATAACAGAAAATTTTTGGACTTGAGCCTCTCTCATTTTAGCCCACAGGTCCACAAAAATCAGGTTATAAATTAAATAAAAGAAATTCGATTCCTATTACCCTGGCAGGGAAAAAGATAGTGAGAGAAGAGCTAACAGAGTTCAGAGCAACCTCTAGAGACTGAAGGGAACTCATCGGCAAAGAACCAATTCCCTCTCATATAAACCCTCAGATTGCTTTGCAAACCCAACCGGGCAATTCAATTTCATTCGATCTCTCCAGTCAGGTTTTCCTTATTCCCATTACTTTATGCTTTTAATTTGAATGCTCTGAATGTATGAGGTATTATGGGTGAATTTGATACCCTTTTGATGCATGTGTTTGACAAGAGGTTTAGGCCTCATACCCTTGGTTGCTTTTTGTGAGCTTTTTGTGAATTTTAATGGTATGATTCATGTGGTTACATTTTGATTTGGGGGCAACTCTTGATTACCCTATCCTGTTTGCTCTAACATGTTTTGTGTTTGTTATGGCATTGTTTTCTCCTAATTCCGTCATATTACTCTAACCTGTTTGTTGAGTTTTTTGTGAGGGCTCACATACTCTTGCAGGGATAGCTTGTTTGGTGTTCCACTTTATTTGTGGGGTACCACCTGGAGGTCTATTCCGATTACCTGTACTGACTCGCTTTCTTTGATGGTGTTTAGCTTGGAAGAGTCTTTGGGTTTCTTATTTATCTAATTGCTGTTACTTCGGATCTTTATCCGTACGGTAGATCTCTCGATCCTTTTACTTTTCCCGCATGTTACCGATTTCTTAGGTTTCGTATAGCCTCTCGTGGCATGTCATTTAAGGTAGCGCGGTTCCTTCATCTAGGACTGCCTTTTTGCATGAGCATCCCTAAACACCCCAAACTCATTGATTTTTCTTCTCCTAAGAACACGTTATCTCCTTCTACTACAGGCGAGTAAGTCTCCAAAGGTCGAGCATCCGGTAGATTGTGTAGTAACGTCGTTCACCCCAAAACACAACCCTTACCCCATTGGTGGTCGAACTACATTTTGCTCTGATTTTCATCCCAGATGAGATACGTAGGCATAAGACGTGATGTCTTCGCGAGCACACTCCTCTTTAACCCATAGGTAGCCGAGCTACGAAGACTCTAATTCTCATATTCATATGAGATACGTATGCAGTGGATGCGACGTCCGTGCGAGTCATTTTCTTTTGACCCTTCTTTTAGTAAGTAGTACATTAGATAAACATACACGCTTTTCTCATCCCTTCAATCATGTTTGCACAAATAAATTTTCATTAAAAAAAACAATAACCTTTGCAACAAATGTGAAAAGGGCTTCCTAGGAGTACCTAGGATGCTTTGGGTGCCTAATACCTTCCTATTGCATAACCAACCCCCTTACCCAGATCTCTGACATTTTTACTAGTTTTTGATTCGATAAAACTTTTAGGTTTTTGTTTGCTTTCTAACCATTCCTTTGGATAAATAGAAGTGCGGTGGCGACTCGACTTGTATGATTTACCTTGGATTTAGTCAATATCTCTAATGGTAACGAATACCCCGCTACAATTACATATTGAGGATTGGGTTTTTTCAAACTCTTAATGAAGTTCTATATCGAGGATATGTATCTCTAGAAAAATATACAAAATGAACTTCACCTATATGAATTTCAAGATGGTGTCGTCTCAAAGTGAGAGTTGGAGTTTCTCTCATGAAAAATTCATGAAAATAGGAAAAATATATGGCCATAAATAGTGTTAGGCGAGATATGTAGGCTAAGAACCATTAAAGAGTGTCTGTAAGGTAACGTTAATTTAATCACAAGGAATAAATGTTCAAAGCATTGCTACCTAACATTCTTATTAGACTTTGCATTATTTTTACTAAGGTTAAGTTCAAATCGAAAGATGTTTAAATGTATTAACATTCTTTGTTTCTCTTTTTCTGGAATTGGTCTTGTCATTATTAGAACAAGTGGGGGGTTGTTCTAAATTATTAACAATTAATAATTTTGAGTGTGTTCAAAAAATGACCAAAAAAAATGGAAGTGAAGGTTAATTTTTTAATTCAGAAATAAGCAACACTTATGAAGTGTTGCAGTAGGCGGTTCTTATTTTGAATTCAGAAATATGAAATACTTTGTGAAGTATTGCAGAATGCGAAACAATACAACCTTTGAAAATTGTTGTTGTAGGCGAAACAATGCAACGTTTAAAAAGTGTTGTTGTAGGCGAATCAATGGAACATTTAGCAAAAATATTGTTGAAAGTGTATGTTTCATCAAGGATTGTAATCTTATGAAACAACATCAATTTGGCCTATAAATTGAGCATTCGGATTCAGAAAAACATATCTTCTTCACACAAATTTTCATATTTCATCTTCCCTACATTCAAGTTTCCATCGGTCTTGTGCAAACTCGAGTATATGCTGAATTATCTTGGATATTCCTGTGTAGAAACTCTAAGACAACTTGAGAGTGCTTGAAATACTATAAGAAAAGTGATTCGCTCACGATTCTAATCTCGATCCGTTTGATTTATAAATTAATTTTCTAACAATTAGTTTAATTTCTCTGGTTAAACTAAATCTATATTTTATATATATATATATATATATATATATATATATATATATATATATATATATATATATATATATATATATATATATATATATATATATATATATATATATATATATATATATATATATATAAAAGCAAACATAGAGTTGAAAGACACAAAGAAAAGGTAGACATTCCATTGGTCAGAAATAGACAATTTCGTACTTTAAAGCTCAAATCATCGTTTGATTTAATCAAACGATATTGTCCACAACACACCACACCATACCAAAAATGTTTCAACCGCTCTTGATATATGAGGGTAAAGTGTGTCATTTCAGATATTAAAAAATGTATTCTTACCTTCACATTACTAATCTGTTTGTTTTACCTTTACAAAATAGTTTTTTTTTTATATTTCTAAAAGTGATTTTTATAAAAACATTTTTTAAAAAATATATATATATTTTTAAATTCATTTTTTTAATTTTAAAAATTAATTTTGGTATTCTATAAAATAAATATACATTATTGAAGATTAAAATATAGTCAAAATAATAATTTTTTTTAAAATAATATATTTTTAAAATGATATGTATGAAAAAGCTTTAAATTTAATTTTTGTTTATTTTGATATCCAAAATATTATAGCGAAATGATGAAATATATAAAATTATATTTTAAACTATTTTTTATCTAAAACTTTTTAATTTTTTTTTGTAAATTTAAAATATGAAATCATTTTTAAAAAACTAAAATAAACGAGTCTATTTCTCATTCTTTTATCAACTTAAGTGTTGCACAACTTCTATGCCTCATCTCTTAATAAATTTTTTTAGACTTTAAAATCAAAAAGTAAAATAAATACATAAAGAAATCAGCAAATATTTTTGAGTTGCAAGAATTAAAAGTAGCAAAGTGTCAACTACACTTTCCCATATGACCGTGCGTTGTTGTTGATTTTGTGTGTCTGAGAAAGCAAATGAGGACAAAGTGGTGTGGATTTGAAACACTTAGATCCAATCACATCGCATCACATAATAACATGGTGGATTTTGCTGAATCATCTTCCCATTCTCATACACAAGATCCATGTTTTATTGAGTAGTAGTTCCATTTTCAAACTAAATAATTGCTTGATTTCACAATCATTATCTTTCTATTGAGAAGACAAGAAGGAACATTTTAGCTAGAGAGATCGACATGTTATTTGGTCTTTCACTCTAGTGGATCTCTCTTTCAGAATATGGTGAGGGCAATATATCGTGCGCATGTCTTTTCTGTATATAATGTCGGAGGAGAATTTTATAGTAACCAAGTAATTTACTTAGTGGCATAAAGATATTTATAAATCTCAATGCAAATGAATTCAATTCTTAGGCTGATATATTACATAAAATTATAATAAAATATGTGGTTTTGTTATGTCGATTGTAACTATTCAAAACCTTATAATCTATATCGATATAGAAATTAAGAATAGAATTCTAAACAAACTTTTATGAGTCAAATATGTGATCGACTCATATCTCTTATACTCATATTCAAATACAATTATGAGAATGAAAGTGAAGCGTATCTGAGTTTGTTATTGGAAATAATTGAAGGTTATTGGATATTGTGATCTTTTAATTATAGAGTTTCTTATGACTCCTTGTATCTCCTCTGATGGGGATGAAGAGAGAATTTTCTTGATAAGTCATTTTCACGTTGTTTATAAATGGGGATCGTAACCCCTATAAATAAGATTAGGATTATTTCATAGTATTTAAGATTCTAATTTGATTCCTCATCAAATTAGATATTGACTTATGCTATCTACACAGTAATCTTACCTTTCATGAAATTTATGCTTTTAGCCACAAACTTATTATTAATTAGACACTACAACTTTGACTAATTACATAATGGCTCTAATGTAACACCATAATTCCCGACTCGATATTTAATGATATAGTGCGAATAAAAGTTAAATATTAGAGTGACACAAAGACATAAAAATTCCAAATACCAGATAGTCATATCAGATAAGTTGCGAAAATTAAACAAAGTCCGACATAAAGTCTCAACAACAAACTTCAACCAAACAAAATAAAACATAAATGACGAAAGACATCTTAATCCCCAGTGCTATATATCAGAGTGACTCCTCTAAGACCCAATTATAAAAGCTAAAGGGGGCAACAATGTCATCCCCTAACTCAGCAACTACTCTTTTACCTGACTTCTTGTACTTCCGAGGAGGACAAACGCCACAACAACAAACAGAGGTGAGAATACATCTAACAATTATTATTGGTGAAATTCAGCGAGACATGATAGTAACAACAAACATAACATGATTCTCAATCACACTCAAATCACAATCAAACTGATCATAATGCAAATGCAATGCAATGCCACCATCTCCATCTCAAATGCATGTGGTACCAAAATTACTGGAATCAGAGGTATGTTGCTGATATTTTCATGTCTCTGATTCCTCTCTGAACTGTGTGCCTCTCTGGATGTGAGACCTCCATAGTCCCTCTCTGAACTAGGCCATCGTTAGACTGAAGTCCTATCTATCTCCGAAATACATGAATGCATGATCATAAACAACACAAAATTCAACATCATCATCATCTCAAAATCATAACAAATCACAAGTCTCAATCATTCACAAAAGGTTCCACTCTTGAAGCTATAATTCTCCATACTCAACCATCACTGTAATTCCTCTCTAGATTATTATGCTCAAAACGCTATTCAAGGTCATCACTGTAATCCCTCTATGGATTACTATACTCAAAATATATTTTCAATATAAATTAATTATTTATCTCAAAAGGTAAAGTTATATTATTACCAATTGTTTTCAACTCATCAACGGCTCAAAACAACTCAAAAAGTCTCAAAGTCTCATATAATTTCTTAAAAACTCATATTTTCTCAAAAAAATTATAATTTCTCAAAAACTCATATTTTCTCAAAATTCTCAGAAGAATCATGTTTTCTCAAAATTCTCAAAAACTCATTATTCTTAAAATTTCTCAAAAACTCATCAATAGAGTAACTAGCTAATAGTATTACTTGTGTCAGACCATCAACAGAACACTAAGACATACTAACACAACTCTAAAACACATCATAGTTGCTTAAAGGCAACCCTAATACATATAAAACTGTCAATTATACTCTCACAACTCTAAACAACTCAAGACTACTCAATGACAACTTTAAACTCATCCAATAGCCCTAAAATCATGCTTCCTTCCAGTCACACGTCATATTTGAATAACTATTTAAAATATCAAACAAAGTCAGAATCAAGCAAATGAATATGTTCCGGAAATATTAGAGAGACTATTTTAAGATTATGATTTTTATTCCAAGATTTGATAAAGCAATCGGTTCAATTTAATCAAACACCACATACAGATACTCGCATCGGGCAGAATGTTTCGTCTAGCGCCAAAAGTTGTATACTTATGAGAAAATTATGAAAATAATAAATTGAAAATATAATTAAATCCTTATTTTAACGCAACTGACGGCATCGCAAAAGGACTTACTAAACTCTAGTTATTCCCGAACCATGATGACCAACGCAAGACTGAAATTGACTATGCCTCTGGTATAAAAAACCAGTGAATTACTACTGTTCTAGCTCCCCTAGACTCAATTTCTCTACTTCAAAAGAAATATTATCACGTTAAATTTCCAATGCTTCAAAAGGCATCTCGATCCGAGTCCTGAAACTCAAGATATGCTTGAAATAAGGCGGCAAATCTCTTTCTAAGTCTTCCTGCGATATTTCTGGGTTTTTCTCCATATTGAACATATTTTTGATTTTTTTAAAGTTCTAATTTTTGGAATATTTCCCTAAAACCCGATTTTTCAAAAAAATATTTTTTCTCAATTTTGAAGTTTCTTCCAAAAAGTGATTTTTCATAAAATAGCTTAAAAAAATAAGTTCTTTAGATTTTGAAAAAATTCAAGAAAAACAGTCGACTCAGGAAAAAAAAGGAAAACATTTCAAATTCCAAAATTGCAAATTAGGAAATCAACTACCCTAACAAAGTCGTTCGAATCCCTGGGGCCAAGGTTTAACACAACAGTAATAAATTCAACAAAAACTAAATAACCATATAATCATGTCATATCATAGGGTTATCACCTCCAACAATGAGGTATAGATCCTTTAGGGTGTCATACCCCAAATTTTGTCCTCTCCTTTTCATCTTTCGTTTGATTTTTATATTGTGATTCATCTGCACTCATTCATGTCAAATGCATATATATCATCCATTGTATCAACATATATCATAGATTCAAGGTTTGTGGTGTTAATACTTAACAAGAGCATAGGATTTTCCCAAGGTTCAATCCCTAAGGACTTTGGTGGTATAGTCAATTTGGAAAGCCTATCCTTGAATCAGGGCATGAAACCCTATTTTTTTTATTCATGACAATTGTGGCCCATTTGGTTTGGATTTGATTGTAGAGCCTTTTTGTTAGGTTTGAGGTCTTTGTGTGTGTGGTTTGTATATTGATCTTGTGATTTATTGTGAAAACATAATTCATTAAGATGTGGTATTTGGTCATTATGTTTGCATCATGCCATTATTCTTTGGAATCATTCTTCAAGTTTATTCATTTGTTGACCAGGGCTTGTTACATTATTTTTTTTTACGGGGACCAGATTTAGTCAAATAGTGCGATTCTTTCGTTGCCCAGTATAGACTAAGGCACTCTTTTCTCTATTACTATGTATCACCCAAGTTTTCTCTACGATTATCACTCCCAGTATTTTGAGGAATCGCAAGATTCCTGTAAATCTAACCCGGAAATATTAATGGAGGATTTCATTGAGACGCAAACTCACTCTAGGATAGAATCTATGATGGAACGCTTTATGGCTACACAAACTCTTCAGAATGAAGAATATAGAAAACAAAGTCTTTATACCAATGAAACCCTTATGCAACTGAACACTGTGGTCAAGTCCCTCGTCACTCACAATGAGGCATTTGAGACTCAAATCTCCCTGCTTGCGCAGACATCTCTAGGACCATTCCCAGAGAAACATACGGATGTTGTAACAATCACCAGTGAAAAATTCACTGCAAATCCTAAGGAGAGTGATAATGAGGAGGGTTCAGGTGAGAAAAGAGTAGAGATTGAGAAAGAACCACCGGCACCACCCAAGAGGGAGGTTGTCAAAGAGGTAGAGAAGGAAGAACTATGTGTTGTTCCTCCTCCCTATAAATCACCAATTCCTTTCCTGTGAAGGTCTGTGGAAGTCAAGGTAGACCCCAAATCCGAAAGATATGAAGAGCTATCAGAAAATATCCACACCAATGCACCTTTATTGAGACCCTGAACAAGAAGAGAAAATTAGAAGACCATGAAACTAGGGAACTCATTAGTATTAAAAGGGGGAAACCAGACTTTGAGGTTGTGGATGCAAGAATTGAACCTAAACCTGAAAAGGTAGCTCTCAGGATAGAGCCAAAACCACCATCACAAGTTCAGAAGGATAAACTACCTCGCAGAAGAAAAAGAAGAAAAGGTGACGGATATGCGAGATGGATTGATAAGTGGCCATGGAAATCGAGGATAATTAAAAGTTTGACCGAAAAGCTTCTACACGTCTTGGGAAAATACCCAACTGCTTTAGGCTACAATATCTCAGATCTAAAAGGAATAAGCCATTCCATATGCATGCATCGCATAATGCTAGAGGAAGACAGTAAGACCTCTAGAGAACATCAAATAAGGGTAAATCCCATTCTGAGTGATGTAGTAAAGAAATAATTGCAAAATCTGTTAGAAGCAGGTATTATCTACCTGATATCCGATAGTCAATGGGTCAACCCAGTACATGTCATACCAAAGAAGGGAGGCGTCACAGTTGTGAATAATGAAAAAGGAGAATCTATAGCACAAAGAGTGGTTACTGGAAGTAGAATGTGTATTAATTATAAAAAATTAAACAAAGCTACTCCGAAGGATCATTTTCCTTTACCGTTTATTGATCAAATACTTGAACGATTGGCTAAGCATTTCCACTTCTGCTATCTAGATGGTTATTCAGGATTCTTTCAAAATCCTATCCATCCTGACGACCAAGAGAAAACAACCTTCACATGCCCTTATGGTACATTCGCTTATCGACGAATGCCATTTGGATTATGCAACGCTCCCGCAACATTCCAAAGATGCATGATGTCGATCTTTGCTGACTTTATAGACGACATTATGGAAGTCTTTATGGACAATTTTTTCTGTTTGTGGACAGAGCTTCGAAGGATGTCTATCAAACCTTGAAATGGTACTTGAAAGATGCGTAAAGGTGAATCTCGTCTTGAACTGGGAGAAATGCCATTTCATGGTCCAACAAGGAATCGTGCTAGGACACGTAGTATCTGATGAAGGAATTGAAGTAGACAAAGCTAAGATCGAAATTATAGAAAATCTTCAACCTCCGAAAACCGTTCGAGAAATACGAAGATTTTTAGGACACACCAGTTTCTACCGACGCTTTATCAAAGATTTCTCGAAAATTACCAAACCACTTACTGGATAAAGCTTCAGACCAGATGCAAGTCTCCAACGTCTCTCTTGACATACTTCTTCACTGAGTTTGCACGTTATGTTCAAACCTTCCAACGACTCTTTTTTCAGTATCTATAAAAGGAATCTGAAGACTCAAATGAAGGTTACACCATCACAGCACATTACAAGATCTTTTGCATAACTCTTAGCTCTTATTTCTGTAAATATTATAGCTTAAAAATCATAAGATTTCTTATCTTTGATTATCTTAGAAATCTTAGAAAGGTTGAAAACCTTTGTGATTGTTGCATAACTGTTATACTTGTGATTGTGTATCAAAGTATAGTAATTATCTTATCTACTAAACTTATTTTTAAAGTAGAGGAAGTCCCTTGCTTGCGTGCTTGAGAAATGAAGTTTCTTTCTAGGTTGATTGAGCAAGAAATTCTCTTGTTTTAGGATTTGAGCAAGGAAGTCTCTTTCTAGGTTGATTGAGCAATTAAGTCTCTTGCTTTAGGACTTGAGAGAAAGTCTCTTTCTAGGGTGATTGAGCATTAAAGTCTCTTGCAAGTGTGCTTGAGCAATTTCTAACTTGTTTGGTTATAGTGAAAAGCTCTTGTTGAGGCAAGGGGACTGGACTACTCTCAGTTGAGGAGATGAACCAGGATAATATTTGTGTGTTGCTTGCATTTACTTCTGAACTTTATATTTTCACTGTTGTATTAAATTATGATATCAGAGTTCAAACATTGTTCAAAATCTAAACTTACTGGTTCAGAAGAAAAACGAATTTTAAGTATACACAATTCAATTCCCCTTTCTTGTGTGTTTTTTCTCACCTTCAAACCCGACCTCAAGTCGATCTTACTGAAAACACAGACACCCATTAACTGATCCATAAGGTCGTCGATCCTGAGAAGAGGATACTTATTCTTGATGGTGACCTTATTCAACTGACATTAATCAACACACAATCTCATACTGGTGTCTTTCTTCTTCACTAATAACATTGAAGCTCCCCAAGGTGATATACTTGGTCTGATGAATTTCCTTATCAAGAAAATCTTCTAAATAACTCTTTGATCCCACTAACTGTGAAGCAGGCATCTTGTATAGTTCCATCAAAAAAAGTCTAGTACCAGGTACTTAATCTATGGAAAACTTAACTCCTCAATCTGATGGGAATTCATAAACGTCTTCAGGAACAACACAAGGAACTCACACACCACAGTCATATCACTATCCACAACATCATATTCCACTCTCAAGGAAGTGAACATCACGAGTACCTGATCTCCCTCCCTCGACGACATCTCAATTTGACCGTCAGAAATAAAACTTGAATATGTATTCTTTTCGGATTCAAGAAACAACATAGCATGCACTCTCACAAACAACAACCCATTAAACCAATCATTCACACCAAAAGAATATCAGAGAAGCATAAGCTTCTTCCCCACTTGTTTCAATTTCACTCCTGCTAACAAGCTGTAAGAAAACAAAAAAAAATACCATTAGTGTTTCACACACATGTCATGTACCTGGAACAGATAAAATCACCAAACTTGATCGGACAGACCAACCTGCTTTAATACCACTATGTAACACCCCCTAATTCCTGACTCGACATTTAATGAAATAGTTCAAATAAAAATTAAATATTATAGTGTCATAAAAACACAAAAACTCCAAATACCAGATAGTTGTATCAAATAAGCAGCGGAGATTAAACAAAGTCTGACATAAAGTTTCAACAACAAACTTCAACCAAACAAAACAAAATATAAATGATGGAAGACGTCCCAGTCTCTAGTCCTATATATCATAGTGAATCCTCTAATATCCAATGATTTTATATGTACCTGATTGCATGTACTCTCGAGGAGCACAGACGCCATAACAACAAACACGGGGTGATAATATATCTAACAATTATTAATGGTGAAATTCAAAGAGATAGGATAGTAATAACGAATATAACAGGATTCCCAATCACACTTGAATCACATTCAAACTGATCATAATGCAAATGGAATACAATGCCACCATATCCGTCTCAAATTCATGTGGTACCATAATCATTGGGATTAAAGGTATGTTGTTGATATTCCCATGTCTCTGATTCTTCACTTCTTTATGTGTTTCTAAGGTTGTTTGTCTGAATTGAGTTTGTGGGTAATCATTTATCTCTCAAACTCCTTCATTTCTCGCTCACACATTTCATCAAACAGTTCGTTTGCAAACTTTGTTTGAACATTTTCCCATGGCACCTAAGTTTTCAAAAACCAAGGGTGATGTTATAGGTAAAGGTAAGAAAAGCACATCTTCTACTTCTTTAGAAACTCCTTTTTCTTTGGTTTCAACTAAGCGTGTTAAGGAATTTGAGGGAAAACATCAACATCGGTTTGTTGTGAAACAATACATTTGGAAGCCTAATATGGCTGGTTGTTTGGATATTCCTAAAGTGGTCAGTCTATTTGCGCATCAACAGATTGATTACTTTCTGAAGTTTGGTCAGGATTATAATGAAGACCTCATCCGTGTATTCTAATATGGGTTACATGATAGGTTAGGTTCAAGCTTCAAGTTTACCATATGTAACACTATTTATGAATTCACTAATGATCTTTGGAAATCTTTTTTTGGTATTACTGGTTTTGATGCTAATGATGATGATGAAGTTGGCCCGTTGGTGATGGATACCAACACTCATATACATTTTATGTGGCACATTAATGTGAATGATCTACTTAAAGCTCCTCATACCGATGGCTGTTATGATCTTATTACTACTGGTTAATTGAAGATCGTTCCTAGGATTCTACTGTGGCTGGTTTCTCATGTCTTGCACCCGAAGAATGGCAGGTTCTCAAGAATTGACTTTCTTGAAATTCATCGGGTGTACATTTTTTGAACAAGATCAAAATTAATTGGCACATTAATTTGCATCTCGAATGTTCGACATTAAGGAATACAATAAAGGGACGTCATTTTGCTATGTCTCCATGATTACCAAGATTTTGAATTACTTCAACATTAGTATGCCTAATCTTACTTATAAATATTCAGGCCTAGCTCAAGAGTTCTCTCAACGTACCCTAACCAAAATGGGATATATTTGGGATGTAAACCATCGGGTGTACTACTTCTGTATGGGTAAGAATGGTAGGAAGATTTATAATTTTGATGATCATGTCGAGTTTGGTGATGATGATGCTGAGGCACATATGGATGATGGGCAGCCAATTAGTGCCTCTCATGATGTTTCTAAGGGTGATATTGTTATACAAGATGCTACCCATAGAGAGGCTCGTGCCTCTTATGATGTTTCTTTGAGTCATACTTTGAGTCATCATGCATTGTTCTTCTTATTGGTTTGTTTTGTTTTTCGTTATGTATTGACAATGTTACTAATTTGTTTGAATATGAGACAATGGTTTTACTATGTGTATTGTCGTGGATGATAATTGTGTAATATTGTTGTATTTATACTTATGTTGTGTTATTTCCATTGTGTATCCTCATGTATGTTGTGTATATATGAGTGCATGTTCTTATCTTTGCAAACGCCTTTGTATCATATATTGTATATGTGATATGTTATATATATGTGATACTGCTAATAGCTTATTTTGTCTCTTTTTTATGTTGTCAAAGGGAGATAACTTATGCAGCTATGAAGCTATGATGCATACATTCAGGGGGAGCCTTCATGGACATGAAACACGTCGTCTCATGTTTTTCCATCATCAAAAAGAGGGAGTATATGAGTGCAACTTTCCGTTAGATGTATTCTATATGATGTCAAAACTAGGATACTTTAGCGTTTATGTACATTGGATGGTATCATCAGAGTCTAGTTGTGCATTTTAGTAGTAGGAAGCATAACAACATGTTTGAAAAAGGTTTAGAAAAGATTCATGCATCAAGAAAAGGTTTTATGTATCAAAAACTCACTTTTATGTGAAAAACAGACTATAGGTTGACACATACGCATTATAGGTCAACCTATAGAAGGAAATTTCTTCTAGAGGTCGACACATATGTTTTATAGGTCGGTTCATGTACTGTATTTTAAAAGACTTTAGGCTTTATTAGATGTGTCTCCTCTACAGGTCAACACATAACCTGTACAGGTCGACGCAATACTTCTACAAGTTGACACATGCATCATATGTGTCGACACATGACATATATAGATCGACACATACATTAAAAATATTGAAAATTTGCATTGTTTTCTATTCCTTTTGCACTCCTTTTGCTTCATACTTGATTACATATATATATATACTTGATACAAGCATCATTTTCTAGCAAGGTTTCTAGAGAGTAAAACTTATATAAACCCAAGATTTCAAAGAATTCACATCATTTTCAACCTCATTCTATGCATACACACAAACAAACTACACATAATCATTCTTTGTTTGGGTGCCATCTAGAATTAGGGTTGAACGTCCAATTTAGGTTGGTTATACTGTAAATTGGGTTGAGATCTTTGAGGGTTTCAAATAAGAAAACCGAGTTGGGGTTTTCCTTCAAGATTGTTTAAGATCTCATTGTTTTGGACAATATTACACAGTCCGGATCCGATCGAGTGAAGTCTTTAAATAACATGAGTTTCTTGCAAAGGAGTAGCGTGTGACGGTGGATCGCATTGGTAAATCTTGGGTTACAGCAATTGCGTGTTTTGGATTCGATCGAGTGAAAGCTTTGAAGAACAAGGGATTTCTTGGAAATAAGTAGCGTGAGACGGTTAATCAAATCAGTATTGTTGGTTTACTTGATTAAGCTTTGATCAAGGGAAGATAAGGTATCAAAATCAACATCAAACTTAGGGTTTGTAGGATTGGATTGCTACATCTCTCTTGTATACATACATTTGCAAAGTAAGGTTAATTCATTATCTCAATTCGAGTTTGAATTGGGGTCAGACGTACCCATAGCAAGGTCGATTAGGGAACAACCTAAACAAATCCTTGTGTACTCTCTCTCTCTCTCTCTCTCTCTCTCTCTCTCTCTCTCTCTCTCTCTCTCTATCTATCTATCTATCTATCTATCTATATATATATATATATATATATATATATATATATATATATATATATATATATATATATATATATATATATATATATATATATATATATATATATAATTTTCGGTTTACAAATTATTGATGATCGTGCAATCAATTCATTTGGATGATATTTTTTATTATATTTTTAAATTGGTATTTTTGAGTTGATCACAATTCTTTAGGTTGTGATTGGATTTTAAGATCAACAATACCACATAAAATTCCAAATAATATCGATTTTACAATAGGTGTTCGACAAATGGTCTCAATCGATTTATGTGTGAATCATCACTGGAAGTAGACTATCCTTGTTGCTTTGTATTCAACTGGTTGTGATAATTGTGTTTGGTCAATTTGTGATTCATTATCATACCGTGATTACTATTACGCATATCCGAGCTTTTTGATAGTGGGTTCGGTTAGACTATTTTGATTCGGGATACTTCCGCGCATCATAAATTTTTTAAAACTATTTTTTGTCAAAGTTTTTAAGTAGTGATATATTAATCCCCCCCCCCCCCCTCTAGATCTAAGCGTATCATCTAACACTGTGGACTATTCCTTGAAATAAGTCGAAGGTTGTTATGGACAAAAACTAAATCTTCTGCCCTTTGTGGTGTCATTATGTTTTTCTTTAAAGAATGGGTAAATGCATATGTACTCCAATTCCCTTCACTACATGAAGATGAACAATGTTGAGCAAGTACTTTAAGAGCAATCTTTTGAAGCATCGGAGGATGAACACCGTTAACTAGCTACTAAGATTTTGGATCCATTATACCCATATCTTTCAAAGAATCAGTGTCAGCAAAACATTCTCTTCCGCCTGATAAATTATAAAATTATACATTCGATTTCCTCCTTTCATTGGCATAAGAAAAAATTCTTTTGAAACATCTTTTTGTTTCATCAGTGAGCTCCCTATCTTGATGTGGATAAATTCGATTAGGATCTTCACTTAGTCATTCAAGACTATAATATCTACAATATACAAAAAAAAAAAAAAAAAAAGTATATATGATTGATATTATATTTAATATGAAAATAAACATAAGTAGAAAAGTACTAAATTAATATTAAATAACCTTGGCTTAGGGAATGAGAAAGAGGTATGTTACTCTTTGTCCAAGGGGCAATTAATATAGAGTTTATGACTTCATGAAAAAATGATTGTTCACCCTCCCCTTTCTTTCATAGCTATATATAGACTTCCTCACATTTTCAATCTTTGAATCCCACATTTCATACATAATGTGTAGACATGAAGCTTTTGTATCAGATCTTTTAGGAACATCATAGATAGAATTAGTGAAAGAAATAATATAATCAACCTTATCCCACCAATCATCATCCAACAAATTTAGCCTTTTTAACATCATCTTCCTTATAAGAAGACCATTGTTCACTAACCACCATATTTTGAAGTCCTGTTTTCAACACCTAAACCTTTTACGCATTATGATAGTAGAAGAAAATCTTGTTGGAGCAACAGAAAGAAACTTTAAGGAACAAAATGAATTAAAAATTGATAATCTCATGGAGTGACACATCACAATTTTGTTTATCTTATACCTAGCTTCATTGTATATGATCCATTAAAACTTTCTTCATATATATTGCATTTTATTTCAAAATTGCCACCTCCTCTACCACCTACACTTTTAATTTTGTAACATAATTCCAAAAAGGTCTCATATCATCATCTTGTTCTTTGTCTTGACTAGAATTAAAAGCACTAATCTCTATAAAATGTAAACATATTTTGTTTATCATAAAAGGATCTAGATAATAAAAGAATTAAAACATAAAAACATAAGTTACAGTACTATAGACAATGACAATGAACTTTTAACAATAATATAATAAAAATTATAAGGTGCAAGTTGTACGTGAGTATGAAGGGATAGTTAACAACAAATAAATAAACAAATCATCCAGAATATACTTTATTTGTTGTATTATCATAGAAAGTTGCAAGTATATATTTAATTTTTACATATTTATCTCTTATGTTGTACGTGAGTATGAAGGGATAGACATATAATGCTCCATTAGTTACATAGAGTATTTCTTATGTTCTACTCCTTTATTAATTACATATATAATAACACTATTAGATATACTCTTGTTACCTGCAGAATTTCCAGCATCTGTAGGTCTTTGTGTGGATTTGCTGCTGAGACAATTAAATAAAATATATTTTTCTGTGGAAAATGTATTGGCAGAAAATTCCGTAGGAATACCTGCGGCTTTACCAGCGACATTTTCAAATCATAATATTTTCCAGCAGAAATACTTTTGCAGAAAGTTCCGCAGGAATAACAGCGGATTTTGCTGCAAAAATAACATTTTGAATAAGAATCAAACTCCATTACAAAATCCACAAGAAAATTTGCTGCAGACTTTTTTATATTAGTTTTTTAAATAACTTTTTACATATAAAAATTAAAATAAATTCTTTTTCATATATAAAATAACATTTTGTAAAAAAAGGTTTAATATATTTAAGTTTTTAAAAATAGTAATAGTCTTTGTTTAAATTTTACCAAAACTATTTTATCTATTTTTTGTGACATTAATATTAAATATATGTTTTTTATTCATTTTTAGTTTTAAATTCAAACTCATTTTCTTTAAGATAATTTTAATACATATTAATTATATTTAATACATGTCATAATTGTTGGAAGAATTTTTAAAAATAACAATTAAAATAACGTAATATTGTTAAGTAATAAAATATCTATAACTAAATATAATATTATGAATGAAATACAATGTGTGATTTATAGTCTAATAATTTATTATAAGATTTGTTAATCAATTGCTAAATTTTCAAATCCTGCTTCTTTAAAATATTTTGCTAAATTGAAATAAATTTATGATTAGGATAAAGATAATTGTACGAGACTACATTAAAAATAAATAGCTAAGTTGAACTAAATTCATGATTAGAATAAACATAATTGTATAAGAAATATTAGGAATAAGTAATTAGCGTGTTTAGAATTATAAAACAGTAGTCGTCTTGACGAGCTAAAAGAATAAACATAAAAATATTAATCAATCACTTCATAAAATCCAGTGATTTATTGGTTTGATGGTTAAACTGAATGGGTCGCATCATTTTTTTACCAGGTTAATTGCAACCACTCTTCTATAATGTTATCAAATGTTCAACTCTCCGATTTCTGATGTAGCCAATACGGATGATTCGATTTGGATTTTAAAACACGGCTAAAAAGTACTTTAAAATTAAAATACTTTCATAAAAAAAATACATAACAAATTCCTTGAGGATGAGATTAAATCACTCTAAAGGTTATGGTTTATTATTTTTATTTAACAAAAATTGAATTTAAATTATTCACTTTAAAATAAAATGTTCAATATCGTATTATGTAAACAGTTTTTTTTATTTGAATTATACTAATTTATTTACTTATATAAAAAAAGAAAAAATTATTTCATTAAATTATAATAAAGCAATGAGTTGAACCCAAATCCTCAACTTTTTCATCAAATTTCATTATCACTACGCCAAGTTTGTTTGGTTATTTTAATTTGATCTTTGAAATTTATATTATATTAATTTATTGAATTTATACAAAAATAAATTAATTAATTAATAATACATACGAAACTAACCCATATCCTCACCTTCAATTCGAAATGCCATTACCAATCAACCAGATGGAATTTCTTGTAAAAATATTCTCCTCCACTCTATTTATATTTTAATAGTTTTACTTTTCTAATACTTTCCTAAAAACAGATTCTTTAAAATTGAAAAATTCTAACATTACATTTTCTTCTTTCTCTCTACACAGAGTCGCGACTTTTTTTTATTTTCCTTCACACAGCAGTAATTCTCTGCAACTCACATACTCTCTCAGGCTGGTCACCGCACCTATTGCATCATCTGTTACGAACACAAATAAATTACTCATTCTAATATTCATATTCGTTTTCATAAAGAACTCCAGCCACGACACTCCTATATTCTTCATCTTTTTCATTTACCTCTCCATTTGGAGTACCTTTGTTTTTTCTGTTTGTGAAATAAAAGGATCTAGATAATAAAAGAATTAAAACATAAAAACATGATAGTACAGTTACATTATCTATAGACAATAGACAATGAACTTTTAACAATAATATAAATAAAATTTATAAGGTGCAAGTTGTACATGAGTATGAAAGGATAGTTCACAACAAATAAATAAACAAATCATCCAGAATATACTTTATTTGTTGTATTATCATAGAATTATGCAAGTATATATTTAGTTTTTACATATTTATCTCTTGTTATAAGTGAGTACGAAGGGATAGACATATAATTCTTTATTAGTTACATAGAATATTTCTTATGTTCTATTCCTTTATTAATTACTTATGTAAATAACACAATAAGATATACTCTTTACCTGCGGAAATAAATCTGCAGGTCTTGTGTGGATTTTGCTGCGAGGCTACTAAATAAAATATATTTTTCTGCAGAATTTCCGCAGGAATACCTGCGGCTCTCCTGCAACTTTCGCAAATCATAATATATTCCAGCGGAAATACATTTTGCAGAAACTTCCGCAGGTATAATAGCGGACTACTGATTTTACATTTTGAATAAGAATCAAACTCCATTACAAATTCCGCAGGAAGATTTGCTGCGGACTTATCTATTAATTTTTTAAATAATTTTTTACATATAAAAATTAAAATATAATTTTTTCATATAAGAAATAAAAAATTTTAATTTTAAAATAATTTTTTTTTTGTAAAAAAGGTTTAATATATTTAAGTTTTTTAAAAATAGTAATTACCTTTGTTTAAATTTTACCAAAATTATTTTATCTATTTTGTGATATTAATGTTAAATATATGTTTTTTATTCATTTTTAGTTTTAAATTCAAACTCATTTTCTTTAAGATGATTTTAATACATATTAATTTTATTTAATACATGTTATTAAAGATCTCATAATTGTTGCAAGAATTTTTAAAAATTAAAATTAAAATAATGTAATATTGTTAAGTAATAAAAAATCTAAAACTAAATATAATATTATGAATGAAATACAATGTGTGATTTATAGTCTAATAATTTATTATAAGATTCGTTAATCAATTGATATATTTTCAAATCATGCTTCTTTAAAATATTTTGCTAAAATAAAATAAATTTATAGTTAGGATAAAGATAATTGTACAAGCATACATTAAAAATAAATAGCTACATTTTTATATGTTGTTAAATTGAACTAAACTCATAATTACAATAAATATAGTTGTATAAGGAAATATTAATATTAAGTAGTTACAATTACACCTCTGGAAATCCCATTCAAAGCATCATAGCCAGAATCCATTGAATTTTATATGAATGACTTCAGAAAGAAAAAATACAAAGGTACTACACTAATTCAATAAGTTAATAATCTATTTTTATTTGATCAACTTTAAGATAAGGCTAAGTTTAAGGTAGTTGATATGGTACTGTTACTATAACTTTGTTTTTTCTAATTTTGATTAATAATTCTTTTATCTTATTACAAAGTTACTTGCTACTGTTGTTCATTTTAAGAGGATGAGGAGCCTCTGCTTGACTATGCTTGTTAATGGTCCTAGTTACCGGAAATGGCAACTTTCCCTTCCTCTATTGTGACAATGGAGAAAAGAGATGAAGATTGGAATGAGTTTAATGACATCAACAAACTCATTATATTACGATACCTTAATACACCCAATAACCAATGCTAATAAAGAATACAAAGCAATTCTTATCATCTTTAATCTTTTTCTATGCATATACACAACAATTATACATAATTATTTTTTATGGATGTCGTCTAGATACAAATTTAATAAGATTCAATTTAGAATTTGTAAAATCAAATTGGGTTGAGATTATTTTAGAGGTTTCATTGATAAAATCAAATGGAGTTTTCCCTCCAAGATCAAGTGTGATTTGCGGGTTTTTGGCACAAGATTTTGTAACTAGGATTCAACCGAGTGAAAGTTTTGAAGAAAGGAGTTTCTGTCAAAGAAGTAGCGGAAACGGAGGATCAAATTGAAAATCTTGGGACACTTGACCTTGCTTAAGATCAATGGAAGAGAAGAAGATAAAATCAACATCAAATTTGGGATTTGGGGGTTTGAATTTCTATTTCTCTCTTATATTCAATATTTTGAAAAGATTATTGAATATCTCAATTTCATTTGGAATTGGAGGCGGAAGTACTCATAGTGAGAACAATTGGGGAACTGCCTAAACAAATCATTATGCTCTCTCTCTCTCTCTCTCTCTCTCTCTCTCTCTCTCTCTCTCTCTCTCTCTCTCTCTCTCTCTCTCTCTCTCTCTCTCTCTCTCTCTGTTTTTCGTCATTTGTTCACATACTTTCTTTAAAAAATTGTGAACACATTTAGTGTGCAAATTTCCACATATTGATAATTCTTTTGGTGTTGAAATATCACAAACTGCTTTTGTTAAGAGAATTGCAATCTATTACAATTGGATTTTCACATCAATAACACTAAAGGAAAAATCAGCTTGGTGTTTATTGCACACCAAGTGTTTGTTACGGTTTAATATGCATATTTGATTCTTCTTATAACGGTTTGGGATAGACAAGTGTTGATCCATAATCGATTTCGCTTGCCATAGAAAGTATTTTTAAAAACAAATTTTTAATCAAATAAAACTTATTTGCAATCTATTCACCCTCCCCCCCCCCCCTAGATTGTAGCCCTCGTCTAACAAGTGATATCACGAGCGTCGATTTATCTTGTGCTTCGATAGAGTGTCTGTTTCCAATGGCAAAAATTATAGTTATTAGAAGGATTGTATGTGTGTCTATATTAATTCTATTAATAGGAATGTATGGAATGCCATCCAAAATAGTCCTTTTGAAATTTCTATGACCAATGTGGATGGTGTTGTTGTACCTAAACCGGAAGCACAATGGAACGCGGATGATAAGAAAAAATGGTTATGTGATTAGAAAGCAAGGAATATGCTCATATCTGCTTTAGGAGTTGATGAATATTATTGTGTTTCCCATTGTACAACTACTAAAGCTATGTGGGACTCATTGCAAGTTTCCTATGTGGGCACAAATGAGGTAAAATAAGATAGAATCAATACTTTGAACTAAGAATTTGAACTTTTTTTTATATGAAGCATGGTAAAACCATTGCCGATATGCAAAAAAGATTCACTCACCTTGTAAACCGTCTTGGTAAGTCTATTTCCAATGAAAGTGCTACTAACAAAATTTTAAGATGTCTTAATAGGAAATGGAAATCGAAGGTCACCACAATCACGGAAGCTAACAATCTTTTGACATTAGATATTACTACTTTGCTTGGAAATCTTGAAGAACATGAGCCAAATCTCATTTGCTTGGAGAAGCATGAGAAGAAGCTTAAGAAGGAGAAGAACAAGTAAAATGAGGTAGACAATAAGTCAATTGCTCTTGTGGCTTCTAGCTTTAAGTCCTATATTATAGAGCAATATGATAGTGGAACTAGTGATGAGGAGTGTTCGGATGATGAAGAAATAGGATTGTTTGTTAGAAGGTACCATAAGTATATAAAGAGAAATGGAGCGAAGCATTCTGACAAGAATCTCGTCAACTATAGAAGGGGCAATCAAATACCTCAAAGTAAGATGAAAATAAGAAGGAAAGATCTAAAGGTCCATGCTATAATTGTGGAAAAGTCGGTCATTACAAGCCGGATTGTCCATTGCTTAAGAAGGATAAAGAAAATGGTCAACAAAAGTCTAGCAAGCCTAGAAGAGCATACATCGCATGGAAAAGTGATAGTGAATCCTTCAAGGAGGGTAGTTCAACTGAAAGTGATGAAATGACAAATCTTTGTCTCATGGCCAATCACAAAAAGAAGAATGTAAGTCATTTCAAATATGAACCTATCAATAAAATGTCTTATTCTGATTTACAAATTGCTTTTGTAAATTTACATGGTGAAGCTAAAAAAAGCTTTTAAAAGGTTGACTTCAAATAAAATAATATTTTCTTACTTAAAAGCCAAGGTTTTAGAAATGTAAAAATAAATGGAAGCTCTTAAGCAAACCATGTTGGAGGATCCAAAAATTAAAATTGAGGATGAGAAGTCTTCTTGGTTTAATTGTGAAAATTGTCATATTTGGCAAAAAGAAGTTATTACTCTAAAAGTCAAATTGAACAAGGCTTTAGAACCAAAAGTTACATTCTCTATTGATCCAAAAAAATTTAAAAGATCTTTAAACATACCGTACAAAAAATATAAATTTGTTGTAAGAGAATCAAATAGCAAAAGTCACTTTCATCATCACTTGACTTGTCACTATTGTTGCAAGAAAGGTCATACCATTGCAAAATGCAACTTAGGAGATACTTGGCTCCTAAAAGTGTATTTCAATGGTTGCTTAAGTGGAACAATGTTTCCACTCACTCCAATGAAAATTAGATACCTATCACTCTTGTTTGATCTTGTAGGTTGAATGTCTTGGCTCCATGGAGATAATATGGTTTCTTATCAGTGGATGCTCAACGCATATGACGGGTGACATTTCCCTATTCATTGACTTCACGGCAAAGAAAAAGAATTATGTGACCTACAAAGACAATAATAAGGGTAATATACTTGGTAAAGGTAGTGTAGGTAATACCTCTTCTACTACTATCTCTGATATTATACTTGTTGAAGATCTTAAACATAATCTACTAAGAATTAGTGAACTATGCGACAAAGGCTATAAAATAACTTTCACAAATAGTTTTTGCATGATTTAACATAATGAAAATAAAGATTACTCATTTAAGGGCTTGAGGGTGAAATATATATATATATATATATATATATATATATATATATATATATATATATATATATATATATATATATATATGATTAACTTGAATGATGTGTCATTGACAAGTACTAAGTGTTTAGTAACCATGAGTGAAGACTATTGATTATGGCAAAGATGCTTAGCCCATGTCAACCTTGATTTAATAAACAAAGTGGTATCAAAGGATCTAGTTATTGGTCTACCTAAAATTAAATTTTCAAAAGACCACATATGTGACGCATGCCAAATGGGAAAGCAAACAAGAGTCTCTTTTAAATCTAAAAATATTGTTTCAACTTTTAGACCTCTTGAGCTTCTCCATATGGATCATTTTGGTCCTTCAAGGACGAAACGTTTAAGTATAAATTACTATGGTTTTGTTATTGTAGACGACTATTCTAGATTTTTATTAGACCATGTTTTTATATGGTAAAGATGAGACTTTTTTGGCTTTCACATGTTTTGCAAAGTTGTCCCAAAATAAAATGAGTTTAAACATAGTTGCAATACGAAGCGATCATGGAGGTGAATTTGAAAACCACCCCTTTGAGGATTATTATGATAAATATGGAATTGGACATAATTTTTCCGCTCTAAGGACTCCATAACAAAATGATGTTGTGGAGCGCAAAAACCAAATTTTAGAGGAGTTGGCAAGAACTATGATCAATGAGAATAGTCTACCTAAATATTTTTGGGCTGATGCGATAAGCACGACGTGTTATATTTTAAATAGGATACTTATACGTCATATTTTAAACAAAACTCCTTATGAACTTCTCAAAGCTAGAAAATCGAATTTATCACATATTCATGTCTTCAGATGTAAGTGTTTTATATTGGATAAGGGTAAGGACAGCCTTGGAAAGTTTGATTCAAAAGTTGACGAAAGTATCTTCCTTGGATACTCATAGTCAAGTAAAGCATGTAGAGTCTATAATAAGAGATTACTTACTATTGAAGAGTCAGTGCATGTCATTTTTGATGAATCTTATTCGAGAAATATCGGGAAAGGTGTTTATTTTCATGATGCAGGTGTATCTTCATAAGACATACTCAAAGACACCAGAGAAGGAATTGGTCATCCTAAGGCGGTGAAACCTAAGGATGAGGAAGATGTCAAACCTGTAAAAGAGAAAGAATAGAGTCCAACTGAAGTGGATAACCTTCCTTTTCTTGGAAGACTGCCAAAGACCATTCATTCGACAACATTCTTGGAGACATCACCAAAGGTGTGACTACACGCTCTAAGATAAGTAATTTCTATTATCACTTTGCATTTGTGTTTCAAATTGAACCTGAAAATGCAAAAGAGACCTTAATTGATGAGCATTGGCTTATGGCCATGCAAGATGAGTTGAATCAATTTAAAAGAAATGATGTGTGAGACCTTGTCCCACCTCCGCGAGATCATCAAGTTATAGGCACTAAGTGGGTTTTTAGAAATAAATTGGATGAAAATGGAGTGATAATAAGGAACAAGGCCAGGCTAGTGGCCCAAGGATATAACCAAGAGGGGGGAATAGATTATGAGGAAATATATGCTCTGCTTGCCCGCCTCGAGGCTATACGTATGTTACTAGCTTTTGCATGCTCTAAAAAGTTTCAAATTATTTCAAATGGACGTGAAAAGTGATTTCCTTAATGGTTATATAAGTGGAGAAGTGTAAGTCTCTCAACATTCTGGTTTTGAAAATCATGAGTATCCTAACCATGTTTTAAACTAAAATGAGCTTTGTATGGTCTCAAACAAGCCCCTGGGGCTTGGTATGAGCGACTGAGTAAGTTTCTACTTGATCAAGGATACTTAGAGGAAAGGTTGATACAACATTTTTTATCAAACATAAAGTAAAACATATTCTTCTCGTTCAAATTTATGTTGATGATATTATATTTGGTTCTACTAACATGCAATTGGTCAAAGATTTCTCAAAGTTAATGCAGGGAAATTTGAAATGAGTCTAATGGGAGAGTTGACTTACTTTCTCGAAGTTCAAATCAAGAAGCTCAAAGAAGGGACGTTTGTGTGTTAATCAAAATAATGCCAAGAGCTGCTTAAACGCTTCAGAATGGAAGATGCAAAGTCAATAGACACTCCAATGCCCACTAACGGGAACTTAGACAAAGATGAAAGTGGTAAGGATGTTGACGTCAAAAGGTATATAGGTATGACCATATCTCTTTTATATCTTACTGCAACTAGGCCTGATATTATGTTTAGTGTGTGCATGTCCACTCATTATCAATCTGCTCCTAAGGAATCACATTTAAAAATTGTAAAGCGCATTCTTAGATACCTTCATGGTACATCTAAGTATGGCCTTTGTTTTTCTAAAGGTAGAGATTATAGTTTGGTTGGTTACTCGGATTCCGATTATGCTGGTTGCAAATCGGATAGAAAAAGTACTAGTGGAACTTGCCACATGTTTTCAAACTCCTTAGTTAGTTGGCATACCTAAAATCAAGTTTATGTTGCTTTTTCATTTGCATAGGCGAAGTACATTGCAATCGATAGTTGTTATGCATAAATTTTATGGCTCAAACAACAACTACTTGATTTCGACATTAAACTTCAACGTATTCTGATAATGTGCGATAATACTAGTGTAATTAACCTAAACAAAAACCCGGTGTTACACTCTCGTACTAAACACATTGAGATATGTCACCATTTCCTACGCAACCATTTTGAAAAAGGTGATGTCATTTTTAAACACGTTGATAGCAAAAATCAACTTGCGAACATTTTCAAAAAACCTCTTAGACTGAGCCATTTTTCAATATTCGACGGGAATTGGGAATTCTCGATATCTCAAATCTTGCCTAAATATTTTATTGCATGCACTCTTTACATTTGTTTCAACTTTCGTTATGTCACACCACGAAAAATATCTGAGTGCATCGTACGCTTGAAATACAACAGAGTCGCCACTAAACTTTTATTTATTCTAAGATAAATGGAAAATTTTAATAAAACCCAAAGGGGTGAGAAAAAGGGTAAGGAAGTTGGTTATGCAGGGGGAAGGTATTAGCACCCCTCACACCATGTTTAATCTTGGGGTAGAAAATAAGTATTTGTTGGTTGATTTTAGGGAACGATGTTATAATCGTATCCTAGAAGTGTTTTGACATTAGTCGTTTGATCCTATTTCATATGCTCTAAGTTGTTAGTCTAACTGCTAAGCAATGGATTATAACAGTTCTTTTATGAAAAGAAATTAATGTTTGTCCTAAACCAAGGACAATTAATTGTAAATGTGGTGTCTGAACCAAGGACAAAGAATTGTGAAGGTTTTCCTAAACTGGAGATTAACAAGGGAAATTGGAAAAGGAATAAGATTTTGCCTAAACTAGGCGATTAACAAGGCAACTTGGAAAAAGGAATAGTAGTTTGCCTAAACCAGGGGATTAACAAGGCAACTGGGAAAAAGGAATAGTAGTTTGCGTAAACTAGGGGATTAACAAGGTAACTGGAAAAAAGGAAAAGTAGTTTGCCTAAACCAGAGGATTAACAAGGCAAACGGGAAAAAGGAAGAGTATGGGTGTAAAAAATAGGAGGAGTTTTATTGTAACCAAGAGATCATCGAATGTTCTTGATATTGGTTGTGATTGATTTTAGTCTAAAGACGGATATTTAGACAGGGAGCTCTACAACGGTGTCTGAACATTCAGGGAGAGAGAGTTTACACCCTCCTCCTTTTTCTTCCTTTTATTAAGAAATTTTCCTTGATTTGAATTGAACTAAAGTCTATGAATGGAGGTAAATACTTTGAACAATTGGGTCATATGTCTCGTATCCAAAGGTATTCATAATAAGGATAGGAATGCTCCATCTTATTCCTTCTCCATTTCTTAAGGCTCGTGGCGCACAATTTGCATCGTATTTTGTTAAGTATTTTAGTTTATTTTACAAAAAAGAATTTTAATTTTAAATGAATAAAGAAAGAGATATGATCGAAAGATGGGATATGGTACCAAAAATGGAGAATGAAGTCTAACGTTCTCATGCATTGATTAGCCTATTTTCTATGGTTTTAGAATGGGAATGGGATTTAACCAAAGGGAACATGCATGGTATAAGTCCTAAAGTTAATATAGTTTAAATTAAGTGATTAAGGGACTTTTGATCGCCTAATTAAATAAACTCTTAAGGGGTCATGCAACTGCTTCAAAGTTTTCACCCTATGGTTTTTGATCATTCAATTAAACTAAAGGATTAATCAAATAAGAGTCCTAAAGAAACATCTCAATTTAATTAATTGATTAAATTAACTTTAATAAAATAATTAAACTAAGACAAGGGGGCATGCAAAAGAACTAGGTCAAGAATAATCCACACACACCAGGCTAAGAAAAGATTATCAGGATTTTTATGGATTAAAAAAGAAGAATCAAGATTAATGTCAAGAACCCTAATTTTCGTAATCTAATCTTAATATAATCTTAATTAGGGAAATTAAATCCTAATTAAACTAATATTAAACCTGATTATAAAAAGGGATGATTTTAACGTATTAATAAAAAGAAGAAAAAATGAAGTAATGAATAAAATAAGTAAATAATAATAAAAACAACAACAACTTTTTCAGGGGGTGCAGGGCTACAAATGGGCGTGGAAAGGCAATCAGGGCACACGGCCTATAATTGGAAGCCCATGGTGTTTTTTTTATTCTTTACTTTTCAAAGTTAGGGGTGTGGCAAAAGAATGCAGGGTGCGCTGGGTAATAAGGTTATTGGGCCTAGATTAAAGCCCATGAAATAAATTTGAAAGGGGTAAAGGAAAGAACATTTCCTCATTCAACATGAACGCCCTCAGACCTTCTTCTCTCCCTTTTCCATCATATACACTCACTTGAAATTGATCCACCGTGTCGGAAATCTCCTCTTGCGGTGGCGGAGCCCAAAACATGCCCAAGCAACCACCAAAATTCCCATCTCCTCGTGCTCTATCCATCTTTGACCTTAGATTAACCTATAATCAAACTTCACCTCTAAAACCCCTAGCCTAATCGCAAACCCTAAAATATTTAGAATTCAAATTAAATAGTCATGGAGCTTGGATTCAAGCAATGGACTTATGGCTTTTGCATAGTACGTCAAGCTCTACCACGCAGTAACAAGAATGGAGAAAAAGATGAGGAATTGAAGTCGAGGCTTACCAACAGGGAAGAGATTAGCCCTGGTCAAAGTAGGAGTTGAGGAAGGTGTTGATAAGAACCCAGGAGGATGCACAGATTCAGGTAACCTAATTGTCCAAGTTCCCACTTCAATCTTCTTTTTCTCTCCTTTTTTTTTTCTTTGAATTTTTTGTTGAGTGTTGTTGTTGCTAGAAGTTGACGTATTATGATAGGAGAATTAGGATAGCAGGTAGAGGTTAGGGATAAGGATTGAACTTGCAGAGGTGAGTGGATGGAAAGTTGAGTTTTAGCTCAATTGATTCAAAGCATCAATGTGAAGCTCTTATCAATGGTGGATTGAGAGCTTTATAATGATTTTTGGGGAATAGATTTGATGGAAGAATTCAGCAGAGTTTTGTTAGGGTGAGTTATTACTTGTTTATGAAGTAAGGGGTGATATGTTTATATAGATGAAGGTGTAAGGAAAAATGGAGGGAAATGAGTTAGGGCTTGATGATTAAGGACGGTTAGATAGTGATTTGTGGCAACATGACACTCACTTTAGCCGATTCATCTGTGACGTATCCGCTTGGTATTGTATAAGATGTGTTATTTCATGTTGATGATTTGACCTTCCTTGCAGACTTTGTGGTGATCTACATGAAAAATGATTCAGAAGGTTCAGTAATTCTCGGGCACCCATTCTTGGCAACCGGGAAGGCAAAAATAGATATGGAGATAGGTGAAGTAGTTTTGAAGTTCAATAAGGAAAATGTGGTGTTTAATGCATATGTGTGGACACCATATGTGGAGGATCTAGAGACATGTTACCAATTGGGAGAAAAGGGTAGTGAAGTGCACAAAAGAATAAAAAAGGAGTTTTCACCGGCGTGAGGGAATCCCTTGCGCCTGACATATTTTAAGCTTGGGACATTAAGCTAATGGCGGAAAAGAAGCGTTGGATGGGAGACAACCCATCATTTTTAATCATTTTGTTGTAGAATTTACTTTATTTATATTCAAAACCATCCTCAAGAGGAATTAGCTACTCAAGCGTAACAGTGGCATGAAGATCTATGTTGTCTTCAATAAACAATTTGTAGCTATTTTGGTTTTTTCAGATTTACAAGTTTAGAACTTTAGAATTGAACAGATGATCCAAAAGAAACTTGATCATCACAATAGCAATTAGAAACTTGAAGGCGAAAGATGAGAAAAGAATCAACTGACTTGTACTCAACCTACAGATACCTCATCTAGTAAGGTTTAAGCCAAATATTCCTATTGTTCACTTTTCTTTCTTTATAAGTGTATCCATGCATTTATTATTTTATCTGGTTTGATCTATTTCTGATTAAGTTATCTAGTTTTACCGACACACTCTGAGGCAGTATTTTGTTTATAACTTTGAGCCTTTTTAAATCACCCTGTAGTAATAGGTATATACATTGCTAACTATTTTGAGCCTTAGCCTTTCTTTAGGTGACGTAGCCTAAAATTCTTAGCCATATGACTTAAAAGATCTTTTCTTTCCACCCTCTCTTTGGATTTACATAAAAGTATAGTTCCTAAAGTATATGAAAAAGATTAAGTTTGGGATGGCTCTTAGAAGTGCGCAAAGTTTTAAGTTTGGGGTTGGGGTACTAGAGAAGATGGTCCAAAATTTCAAGAACTTTTGTGAAAAAAGAAATGGAAAAAGACACTTCTTCAAAAAAAAATGAGAAAAGAAAAGAATGATATTATAAGAAGAACCAAAACTCTCTAGTACTGTCATAAAGGAACAAAGAGGCATGATGATAGAAGGAGAACTAGGCACCTAACTTCAAAGGTTTAAACCTATTTTCCTCAAAATATCCTATCCAAACATAAGCCAAGTTATAACCTGAAAAGACCTATAATGTGTGTGTTGTGATTTCTATGATGAACTCTATTAGAATACGATCAAGATAAGTATAATTAATTTTGCATGTTGATTGACAGATCACCCTATCCATTGAGTGAGTTATAGTGATCTGAGAGACATGTTAAGTACTCGTCAATGTTGATGATGTTTTCCGAATTCGTCGGATAGAAGTTGGAAGCTAGAAAAATGGTCAGGTAAAATAAATATTTAATTTGGTGATGCTCGATTTTTATTGTGCGACTTGTTGTCTGTTGAAATGTGTAGTTGCACGCGGGTTACTTGAGGACAAGCAATGATTCAAGTTTAGGGTTATGATAATAGTCTGCCATTTCATATATTTAGTCGAAGAATCGGAGCAAAACAAGTCAAAGTTAAGTTAAAATGAAGAAAAATTACCAAAGAATGAGGCAAAAATAGCTAAGTGTGAAAATTGTAGACTTAGTGAAAATTTGAGTGAAAAAGGGAGCAAAAGCGTGTGGCCACTAGAATAATCATGCGCGACATTGTGCACGCGATATTGACATAAAGGTTGCATCGTGCGCGCCATGCAAGGTATCACTAGCGTGATATGCACTTTTTCTTGGTTTTTTTTATGTGTTCTGGTCCATTCTAACACCTTTTAAGGGTGATTTTCTGCCCTTTCACAAGGGTTACAAAATTGGAAGATCAAGGCATGATTTTGAGAGCGCAAGTAGTGATTTTTAGAGCATTTGAAGCCATTGGAGACCATTACTTCAAGGGATTTCACATGTTATTTTCATCTATCAATTATGGTATTGTTAATTGCATTATGAGTAGTTAAGTTCCTCTAGGTTAGTTTGTGTTATGGTGAACCTATTTCTATATTGTTGGATTCTATGTCGATTTGACTATTGTATGAATCTTTTGATCTATAATGTCATTCAATTGCTTATTGTTCTTAATGCTTTTTATGTGAAATACTCTTTTAATCTTATTTTGGGCACATAGGGAATACTGACCATTAGTCTATATGGTGGACCTAGGGTAATTGTTGTACTTATGTTGGTTGAATAGGAATAGGAAACCCCGAGTAGTGGCATAGAGAATTAACGCTATATACATCTCTTAACCCTACTTACACTGGAAGACTAGAGATTGAAAGCTTTGAGTAGTGGTTAGTGAGTTATTTCGTGAGGGATCGGTTATAACAGTGTTTTTAATTCTCTGTGGTGTTATAGTGATAAGACCATTCATAAAAAGTATCAAACATCAACAATAGAGGAATAGGAGATTCTAGAACATAACTTGACCACTTTCATAATATTGCTTACTTATTTATTTACTTCTCACACTAAAACTCGAAAACCCCCTTCTTATTATTTTTCTATACATTGCATAAATTTTGTCTTGCTTGAAGGCAGTCCCTATGGATTCAATTTTTTTATAACTTCGACATTATCGGTATACTTGCCGAGAAGTCATCACAAGTTTGGTGTAATGATGCAATAGCATGTTTATAACATGGCAAGCTAGGGTGGTGCAAGCTTGGACATGAGGGTTGAAGTTTGGTATGAAGTTTTGGCATGGTACATGGGCATGACATGAAATTTTGTAAGATGGTGAAGCTGAAGAGGAAAGTAGTTGTGTGAAATAGGTCTAGGGTTAGAGGTTTGACTTTGGTCAACTGTTTGACCAAAAAGTCAATTGTAGGTTAAACTTAGGTTTTTTCATCTAATCCTCCATTTCCCTTGTAATTGTACCTGAATTGGAATTTTGACTTGTACATAGATTGTAACTTATTCTTCAAGTAATGCAAAAAATATTTCCCTCCAATCTTTGAATTTGAAATTCGGATCCTTTTCAAATGCTTTGAATCTAAATTGTCTTGAGTTTTGGTTTCCATATCAATACCAAATGTATGAGTATAAAATCCAATTGACTTGGTCAATAAAAAGTTAACCTTTCATGGTTGACTATGTTGACCAAAAGTCAATTGTGATAATGAATGATTTCTTTCCCGTTGCACACCAAAATTGGCCATGGTTCACTCTTGAAATAAGGCTACCAAGGATTAGGTCAAAAGGTCAATTTCCATAGTTGACTTTGACCAAAAGTCATTGTGGAATGCTCTTTCTTCTTTCCCAAGTAATGACTTGATTTGTCTTAAAAAAACAATTCAATGGAGACTAATAGCATCTTCTTGCACCATAAGCAAGCACGACAAAACCCTAGTCATAGCATCCACCTAGAGTCCATAATATCTTGTTCCATAAGTAATAATCTGATTAAATCCTCCATATCTCAAATGTTGAGACAATCCAGTTGAAGTCATGAACCTTTTGAACCAATGATGTTACCTTAAAAAAATGAATGATTTCTAAAATGAATGTTAAGAGGACTATGCATATGAATTGGAGACCATAAGCGAGATAAAATAATAATAGGTAAAGCAAATTCTGGGGTATGACACGTTAGAAAGTTCCATTTCATGTGAGTGCATCCTCAGTATCTCATCTTATGAGGTAGTATCTTTTCACTTGTCTCTTTGTTTGTATGTTTTTTCTTCATGTATTGCTTATATGCCTCTCATATGTGATTGTGTGTTTCTGTTCCAAAATGTGTGATACATTTGATGAATAATACATTTCATGTATGCTTACTTCCAAAAATTTCATTGTTAAACCATGTGTTTTCAATCTATATGTTTATAGTGGCTTCATGTTATTACATCATTATTCTATGTGTTGCATGCCCTTATATCTTCACATTAGGAGAATTTTTGAAGTTCTTGGTGTTTTAGCATGTTATTTATCGACTCTTTCATGAAAAATGACATTTTTGCATGAAGTTTTCCATGTCCACAATGTATGCCTCGACTCATTACCTTAGAGTTCAACCTAAAGCCTTCAAATTTCAATAAAAAATCAATTTGTATAATATGTGTTGACACATAGGTGCTACAGGTCGATACACTGCCTCAATCTTTCAATTTTTTAAAATTATATTCAGCATGTGTCAACGCCTAACTTGTATAGGTCGACACATACTCAAAAAAAATTAATTTTTTTATATAAGGCTTTTGGGGTCGACTCCCTAGTTGTCTAGGTCAACGCATAGGACCTTTGTTGAATTTTCTTCTTTCCACAGTTTTGTCCTCTTAAATTCTCATTTATATCCCTTTGAAAACCTTTTCCTCTGCTAGAAAACCTAGAAAACATTTTCCCTATCCTAGAAAAACATTTTCCCTTCTTCTACTCCATTACACCATATTTACATCATTCTTCTTCAAAACCCATCATCTCCCATTATGAATTTTCCCTTGTTCTATTCTTTTCTTTCCTTCTTTGTGGTTTTAGAAACAAAGTATTATAGTTTGGGTTGGTGGGTATCTCCAATATCACTCAAAATCATACCCTCATCTTTCACACATTTCATAAAACACCTATTGTGCATACACTTTGTGTACGAATTTCACATGGCTCCTAACATAAACAAGGGGAAAATGTTGCGGGTGCATCCTCTTCTGTACCAATAAATACCCTTTCACTCATACACCCTACGTGTGTTCAAGAATTCGAGAAGAAATACAGAAGTAGGATTATTATGAAACAGCATGTGTATGATCCTAACATTGTTGCTTGGTTAAACATCCCGGAAATTATAAGTCTTATGGAGCATCCACAAATTAACTCCTTTTTGAAACTCTCCACCAACTACAATGAAGATTTGGTAAGGGTATTTTATTATGGGTTGGAATCAAAGGATGGATCTACATTTTGATTCAAGATGGGAAAGAGTTCTTATCACTTTACGGGAGACTTATGGAAGGAATTATTTGATATTATAGTGCTTTCTCATCAAGCAACCTTGACTGATCATGCACTTCATAAGGATTTTGATTGGAAGATTCATTTGAATTCCATTCTAAAGGCACCAAAGATGAATGACAACTTGGACAAGGTGTCATCAGGCTACTTGAAAAGGGATCCTCGCATTCTTCATTGGATTGTCACTCATGTATTACGTTCGAAGAAGGGTGGTAATTCACGGATAGACCATGGTGAGGTACATCTTATATATAATCTCAAAAATAAATTTAAGATAAATTGGCCACACTATATTGTGTTAAGAATGTTTGATATTAAGGATTGTAACAGAGGGTCTTCTTTGTGTTACGTTTCCATGATTGTGAAAATCCTAAAGCATTTTTGTATTAGGGTGGCCAATCTCCAATATATCTCACCCGGTCCGACTCAAGAATTTAACAAAAATACCATGACAAATATGGGTTATCATTTGGATAATGTCAACAGGGTTTATTTATAATGAATAAAGGGGTCCGGTAAGATCATTTACAATTATAATGATCCAAATGAATTTGCTCCAGTTAGTGTTGAAGAGCAACCGATTGATGACCAAGACCACCATGTGGATAAGGATATGGTGGATATTATTCATGAGGAAGATGAGGAGTGGCTACTTTATGCAACATATCAACAAAACAAAGACCCACAAGGGTGGGGTTAATGGTGTAAGACCCCAATTTTGACCCTAAGATCCCTCATGTAATTTCATCATATGCACTAGCATTGGGATCACACATTGGCATCCTCCTTACCCCTTTTTAATTGGGTTTGTTTTAGGAGACATCACCAAACACCGTGTGATTGTATCATACTTGTATATTATCATTTTTCTAACCAAAATACCAAAAATATGTCTTTGCATTTGTCTACTCTTTTGTAGGTAGGGCATGATCCTCATTGATCTATCAAGTTCACATGACTAAGAGCACAACCAAATATTGATCCACAATGTCTCTAAGCATCATATATGAGTCCCAATGATCTTTGCATGTTATTTTGATCAAGATTTCTTCAAGAGTTTGGAGTTGGTTTGCCTTGGAAACCCTAATTTGTCTGGGTATCTTGAGTAACTTCTTCAACAAGATTCTTCACCAATTGATCAAATTTATCAAGGGAAACTTCAAAATTCATCATCTTATATATATATGATCTACCATGAGCCTAAAAAGTTAAGAGAATTGCAAGTTAGCAAGTTGGTCGATGGTGGTTGGCCAGATGAATTCATCTGATCAAAACTGGGTCTCCCTAGACCCTATCTCCTACAGTTTTCATCATATGAAAATGATTCCAAGAGAAACTTACTCTAAATGACATTCCAAACAACTTTCATGTTAAGTTCTAGAGCTAATTTTCCTTGTACAATCACTTTCTATGTTGAAACATTATAGGTCATTTTGTCTAAACCCTAATTTAAAAGTCAACTTCCCAAGGCCATAACTTGATCAATTTTTATGAGATGAAAGATTTCCAAGTTGCAAAATCAAATTCTAGATGTCTACTTCAACTTTGATGTTTGGAGTGAGAGCTAAATCAACGTTTATGAGCATGTGATATAAGGATATATTATAGGTCATTTTTTACCAATACCATTGAACAAGTGATTTTCCTCAACTTCAAAAATGAATAACTCTCTCATTCTAAATCCAAATGATATTAAATTGGTGACAATTTTGAAGGTCTTTGAAAGAGCTACAACTTTTATGAAGGTACTTTTCTCATTTGGAGCTCACATAAAACGTTTAGTAAGGTGGAACATTGAAGTATATGACTTGACACTTGGAAATTTTTTAAATATGTTGAAATTTAAAAACTTCCATCTTAAAATTCACCATGATCCAAGTTCCAAATGCAAAAGTGTTCAACATAATAGTTATTCCTCTTGATCTAAGCTTTCCAAAGAGTCCTAATTCACTCATTTTGGATGAGGTTTGCTAGGGCTGCTTATGGTGTTAACAGGCCTGCATCAATAGGTAAAATCAAAACTTCAAATGACCATTTCACATTGCCTTGCCATTCAAGCTTCATTCCAACTTCAGAACAGTTGCATTTGGACCTAATTGGATTGCTTCATGGGCCTGTACTCGCCCATGCAAGCTTGTGCATGACGTTGCCAATTTTGGAAGAAAACTTCAAGTGTGCAAATAACACTTCAAATTGCTATAAATAGAGACCCTTTGAGCTCATTTCAAAGGACCCTTGCGCGCCAGCTTTTCCCCCACTCTTCAAACCCTCACAATTCAAAGGAAAACCAGATAATTTTCACTTGAAAATTGAGTTTGAATCTCACAGTTTGGAGATTCAAAAACTCTAGATCCAAAGCTTCTTACCATTCCTAATCCACTTCTGCAAGTCATTGGAGCAAGATTAACCAAAAATTGAAGCAAGTAAGAGCAAGTTCTGCACAGCATTGAAGGTATTTTCCAGAAATTTTCTTCTCTTCGATTCTCACTCAATTCTCATCAATTCTCTTGGATCTTTGGTTGTCTGAAGTCCTACCAATGTAGGCAAGAAGATTGAGTTTCTTTGAGGTCAAATCGAAGCAACTCAGTTGACATACCTCAAAATTCAACCCCCGCATATCTTTCTATATATTTGGAGTTAGTTAAAATTGAGGTCAGATTCGTGCTCTACGTCATTTTCTCTTTCAGATCATGTCCTCTTTTCATTTTAATCATGATGATGACTGAACCAGTCCGGCGAGGTTCGCCTGAGAAGGTGATCGGCCATTTGCTCCGGCAGCGAGGTGGCAAGGTTCTGAGCCAATGATTCAGTTTAATTTGTTTTAATCTCACACGTTGGTTTGGATGACCACATGTGCAGCGTGCTGACTAAGTTCCATCATGGAACGTGCGTTTGTAACCACTTGATTTGCCACCTCAATTAATGAGGGAGATCAAGTATCCACGTTTTTTTGTATTTTCTGATTTTCATTTTATTCCTTTGATTTTCATTAATTCATATTAATTTTAATATTGATCCAAAAAATATGTGAGTTTCACCAAAAAAAAATTAAATAAAATCCTCTTTTATATTCTGAATTAAAATTATTTTTTGGATCATTATTAATATTTTTCAAAATTTAATTGATTTTTTGATTATTTTGAATTGTTTAAAACTACTTTTAAGTTTCCAAAAAATCTGAAAATTTTTCTCCAAGGTCCTTTGACCTTGTTTGACCTATGATAAATCTCATGGCCATTTCTTTGGTGTTTTGATGAGGTTTTAGGAATTTGACCAACCATATTTAATTTAATGCATTATTTTTAGTATTTTTTAAATTGAACAAATGTCAAATAATTGTGTTGAGCCATTTGGATTGATTTTGTAAGTTTTACTTGTGTTGTTGGGCCTTGGTCAAGGTTGATTTGACTTTGTTAGGTTAAGATCATTGGATTTAGGGGATTGATGAAATGTACATTCCATCTCCCAAAATGAATGAATGATCTTAATTTGGTAAAAGTCCTCCTTTGTCCAATTTGAGTTTGATCTACCTCCCCTCCCTCTTCATCTCATTCCCCTTCTTTATGCATTCATGTCATGGTCCTATGATATCTCTATATCCTAAGGCTAGTTTATTGCAAAATCAACATGAGTATGGATGAGATTAGGCCACTACTTTTGCATATTATTTTTGTGTGTGGTATGTTTCATGAGCATAGTCCATTATACTATGTCTCTAACATGCATTGACACCAAAATTCTATTGCTCGGCCTCAAATAGTTGTGACTTCTACATAAGTCCAATAAGATTGCTTAACATAGCGCTAAATTTTGACACAAAAAGGCATAGCATTCTAGTTAGTGAGATTGTAAGCCTCCCCTCTTTCATGGTATTATGTGGAAACTTGGCCTTTTTTCCTTCCTTTGGAAGATGTCTTGGTTCAAGGATCCATGTTTGTGATAAGTGGGTTGAGTGTTCTCCAAAGAATGACTTTAACAAAAAGCAAAAGCAATACTAACTTCTAACTCATTAACAACTAACATTTAATTTCAAGCCTTTATTTTAATGCACTTTATTTTTTAAGCTTTATTCATTTCCCATTATTCATACCATCCTAATTGTTTACGTTAATGTCATTTTCACTTTGTCCACTTGGACCATACTTTGTGATATTTTGTTTGTATATATTGTGGTTGCTTGTGTGGTCTTTGACCATTAATGTACATAATAAGAACAAAAACCCTAAAAAATCTTGTGTGGATTGTTGGTTTGATCTGAGACTTTTGGACTTAGAATTTAGGCAACACTCCCTATGCAAAGGACTTGGCCAATGCCAACTTTCATGTAACCAAGTGCTTGTAATTTGAAACTTCATCTGATACATCATTGAAGATCCAGTTGAGTTCATCTGCAACATGATCATTGTGAAGCTGTTACTTTGAACCTGTGACTTATGGCATTGTGGAATTCATCTACTACATAGGCAAATTTGAAGAAAGATCATGGAGTTGCTAAGCTTGGATGTGGCTATCTTTATTTGATGCCTTACTCTTCAAGTTGATATATTGTGCATTATATGTTGCTTGATTCTAATGTCCAAGGGAATTTGGGTTCCTATATGGCATTCTTGTCTATTGGATTGCAGCCCATTGGTCAGATATTTTCAACTCTTAACTTTTAATTTTGTGCTTAGGATTAGTCTCTTCATCTCCTCCTCATTTCTTTAATTTCAAAATCTCTCCCTCCTTTCAAAAAAACTTCTTTGTTTGTGCTTGTTTTTTCTAAACTTAGACTATTTTTGCAAATTAGAAACTTTGGCATTATGCCATTGCATTTTCAAACTCATTTTCTTAATCAAATTTATAAATATACTTAATTATACTTGGCTTAAAATTTTCAAAATCCAAAAGGAACTAACTCATTCAAACCATTTTTAGGCCTTTTGTGACTTTCAAACTTAATTTTTTGTGAAAAGCAATGCACCCACTTTGAAACTGATACCACGAACTACGAGGTTTTGATCCCTCATTTTTATGTTGGTACATAGGCACAAGTCCGAAGGTTTTGTCAAACACAAAAATATAATTAATGAATTATTTTCTCATTCCCCCATTCCATTTGCTTGTAAACATCATTTGTACAAAATACATATGCACACAAAAAAGGGCTCCCTAGGAGTACCTAGGACACTTTGGGTGTTAACACCTTCCCTCTGTGTAACCAACCCCCTTACCTATAATCTCTGGAATTTTATTAGTTTTGATTTGAAAACTTCTTATTTGTGGGTTTTGTTTGTACTTTTTCCCTTTTCCCTTGGAAACAATAAAAGTGCGGTGGCGACTCTTGTTATTTAATGTCTTGCTTATCCATAGCTTGATGATCATGAATTTACCGCTAGAGAAATTAAGTGGCGACTCTGCTGAGGAGTAGTCTCCAGTGGGTTTAGCCTACTTTTTGTGTGTATATAATTGTGTATTTGATGTATGTATATTTATTTATGCGATATAATCTGCTTGTTGTGCTTTTTGATCTCTGAGTGGTGAGATAAGTTCTAACTCGAACTTGAGTGCAATTAAGATAGGAGGATGGTATATTCATGTTTGACTTGTGTGGAGTAGTCCTTAACAAGTTGGCTTGAGACCCATCTGCTCAGTGGAGACCCTTTTGGATTTGGAAATGTCACACAAGTATTTTTGGTTAGGCATTACTATCTCTAATTTGGGGTCCGAGAAGCTGAGGACCGTAGAACATTTACCCCCTCTTGGCCTATTTAGGACGTAGTGCGGAGATTGTCCAAGTGTAGACTTGATAACAGTTGTTACGCGATACTACACTCAGACGAGTTTCTCTTGAGAATATTATGGGTTGATGAGTTAGTCATCCTAACCTGTAATATCCGATAGATGAAATTTAGACTCTGGGAACTTTGTAGAACATGATCTACAGGTTGTTATCCTTAGTTCACTCCTTTGGGATGGTTCTTACCCAGACTCCATGCTTGTGACTTACAACAAACCCTTGATTCTTGGTTGATCCAATCAAGTCTTGTCAATATCAATGGAACTTGGGTGTTGATAAGGTGTAAACCATAATCCACCAAAATGGATGATTGATCTTGATAATGACTTGATTCATCCCTTGACCTTTGTTTGTTTGCTTTGTGTGTGATCCCTTATTTGTGATTGTTGCATTCATGCATTCATGTGCATCATAACATTCATCACACAAAAATTTCAAGGAACTGAGGTGTTATTTGCAAATATTTTCAGACCATAGATTATGGACGAAGGAACACTAAGAAGTACAGTTTCAGATGTCCCGACTTGAAAGAGTTAAGGAAGCTAGCATATTTTGTATTAGATCCCTTGGACTTCAAACAACGTCATGGGAAGCTTTTGTCCATCTTGTCTGCTGATGTAGTTGAAGGACTTTTGAGCGTGTTGGTGCAGTTCTACGATCCTCTCTATCGTTGCTGCACTTTTCCTGATTATCAGCTTGTACCTACATTGGAGGAGTACGCCCATCTCTTGGGAATACCTGTTTCTAGCAAAGTGTCGTTTAGTGGATTGGAAGAGATTCCCAGATCTCATCTTATAGCTGAAGCTTTTCATTTGAAGAAGTCTGAGATAGAGGCTCATTGGGTGAAGAAAGGAGGATTGTTTGGGTTGCCATCTGATTTCCTCATCAAGGAAGCTACTGCCTTTGCTCAGGACGGTAGTGTGGACGCTTTTGAAGCTATCTTTGTGTTGCTCATCTATGGATTAGCTTTGTTCCCTAACATTGATGGTTTTGTTGATGTTAACGCCATTAGAATTTTCTTGATTGGAAATCGTGTGCCTACTTTGTTGGGTGATATGTACTTCCCTTTGCATCTAAGGAATTATAAGGGTGGTGGAACTATTGTCTGTTGCATTCCTCTTCTGTACAAGTGGCTTGTTTCGCACTTGCCTCAGACACCTACTTTTGTGGAGAACAAACAATGTCTACGGTGGTCTCAGAGACTTATGTCTCTAACTAATGATGATATAGTTTGGTATGATCCTTCTTTGGGAAGTTTAGAGATTATTGATAGTTTTGGTGAATTCTCTAATGTGCCTCTCATTGGTCCACAAGGAGGAATTAACTACAACCCTGCTTTGGCTCGTCGTCAACTTCGGTTCCCCTTGAGAGACAAACCTAATAACATGTTGTTAAAAGGTCTTTTCTATCAATAGGGTAAAGATCCCCAACATTTGAAGTAGAATATCATGTATGTTTGGCATAATGTGCACAGGAAAGGAAGGTCTGAGCTTGGTCCGCGCAATTGTGTAGCTTTGGAAGCTTACACTCTTTGGGTGAAGAAGAGAGTTTTGGAATTAAAGATGTCGTATCCTTGTGAGAGACCTATGTTTATGGTTGTGGTTGATCCATTAACTCTCCCTAACCAAGATGTAGAGGAGTTAGAAGACGCACTCGCCAAGATGAAGCGAGAGAAGGATATGTGGGAAGAGCGGTTCCATGCTTTGAGTAAAAAGCATGAGGAGTTGCAGCTTGAGTCTAAGGATAAAGACGCACTTATTGAGCTACTTGAAGACCGAGTGACGAAGAGACAGAGAGAGTCGTAGGTTTCATCTTCTAGCATGCCTCAGCCTTTCGTTGCTTAGAAGAAGATTGTTGACCAGCTTGTCCTCGAGAAGACTCAGATGAAGGCTTCTTTTGAGACCGAGATCTGACGCATTCGAAGGAAGTACGTGCCTACAGCCAGATCTTCTGAAGTTGTTAGGGATCCTTAGGATGACTAGTCTCCTTTTCTTTTGTATTTTTCATTTGATTTTTGAAATTGTACTCAGCGTAATCCTTCCAATTATAAATAAAAAAGGATTTTTATGGTCATATCAAATTATTGCAATTGTTGTTATATATATATATATATATATATATATATATATATATATATATATATATATATATATATATATATATATATTTGTAAATAATATAGTAAGTTCCTTGAAAATAAAAACAATCAAGCATTACATTTCATGCATCATTTGCATAAGCAGGTTTCTCTTTTGCCAGATGTCTCATTGGTGTTTCTTCTGCGCTTCAGCCAAGCTGACTCACCGGTACAATACTCGCGCCAATCACTCCAGAATTATGGAACATCTTAAGCAAGAGAATAGAGATTTGAAAGAGGAGATCGCCCGCCTGACTTCCATAATGGAGTTAGTTCTAGCTGCAGAAAGCCAGTCTTCTCCAACACCTGCAACTCCTCCTCCTTAGAGGACTGTTATTTCAGAGGTAGCTACCTCTATTGTTCCCGCAACTGTCGCTCATTTCGCGCCTGTCATGCCTGCCGGATTCCCATGGGGAATGCCTCCGAACTTTCTGCCTGAAGGCTTTGCTCCTACATTTGCTTCTATGCTGGCATCTAGCCCGGTCATGTCTGTGCCACCACCTGTTGTGCATACCTTGCCCCGTGTGGAAGACACCATTTATCATTCCGAGCCATCTGAGGGTCCGGATATATATGAAAAAATGGACGAGATGAAAGACCAATTTTTTGAGCTGCGCAAGAAGTTGAAGACCTTGAGAGGTAAGAAACTATTTGGGAAGAGTGTTGTTGAATTGTGTCTGGTGCCGAATGTGAAGATTCCTGTGAAGTTCAAAGTGCCTGACTTTGAAAAGTACAAAGGAAACACATGTCCACTCAGTCATTTGGTGATGTATGCCCGCAAAACTGTTAGATGCCCAAAAGTGCTTATTTGAGCTATCATATGTGGGCATCTTTCACTCTTTTGCCTTGCTAAAATTGTCAAAATCACATTTGTTTTACATGGAATGCGTTACATTGATAAACAAGCTTGGTGCCTTTGATGTGTGTGTTATTGTGCAGGAAAGGCATGAATTAATTGATAATAAAGACACAAGAGAATTGGCAAAGGAACCAAAGAAAAGGAGCATTTCATCTGCCTGCTCGCTAGGCGAGGCTGTGGCGAAGAATGGGTTCGCTAGGCGAGCTCCTGGCGAACAGCTCCAGTAAATTAGCAAATTAATTCGCTAGGCGAGCTCAAGGCGAAGTTTGCAGCGAATTCATTCTGTTTTGGTGAAAAGTGCAGCCAACACTCACTCGCTAGGCGAGGCTCTAGCGAGTCCCCAGCGAGCATTCCAGTAGCAAAACTTCTCAACCTCGCTGGGGCGAGCTTGAAGCGTTTCCTTCGCTAGGCGAAGGTATGTTCGCTAGGCGAACATGACAGTTCACCAACGCCCTGTTTTCTCTGGGCGCAGGGGCCTTTTGTGCTCATATTTGACCTTCGCTAGGCGAGCCATTCTGCTCGCCTAGCGAACATGACAGTTCTGCACTTGTCTATAAGTAGCAGGTGCCACTTTTGGGCACCATACCTCATTTTTACCAACTTTTCCATTTTTTGTACTTTCTTCTAGATATTTTACAGCATTGTTTTGTGGGAGCTTTTATGCCCTAATTTCATTTCTCTTCATCTAGCAACCATCTTCCACAAAAAGAAGGTGGATTCCCATCCAACCTCGATTATTCGACTTGGATGTTGATCAACCCTCTTTCCTTACTTGCCGACCAAGCTACCATGAAAATGAGTAGCTAAGTCTTCCATTTGTCAAGGTTAGATGTAGGTGATTGCTAGCTTTGTGTGTAAATGTAAGGATCCTCATATGTAAACTCTTTAACGGTAAATATATGATGAAAACTTTGTTTCTATTTAAAACCCTTTGTGTTGGTATTTGATCGAGAGATGTTTACCGATTCTTGACCTAGGTTTTCATCCAAACTTGTTTGTTAGCTAGAGATAGTAACGAATGATTTTGTTCACCATAAGGTTGAACCAAAAAGTTGTCATTTTGATAGATTGTGTTCGAGAGAAACAATGGATCAAAATGGCAAAACTCACAATGGGTGTTCGAGAGAAACGCATTGAGAGGACCTTGTGAAATAATTTATCATCTAAAGGAGTTTATAAGATTGTTGACCGAGCAAATACATGCAAAGCAATGTAGTCATTGAAACCTAACTTTGACAATATTTCTCATATTAATCAAAACATAACTTTTACCGCAATTAATTACTTTGTATGCAAGATAACTTGATTAAAACCAAAACCCTAGTGTTACATTAAGTTAAGATTAATTCAACCATTGAACGGCAGTGATATCTTACAATCTCTGTGGATACGATAACAAAAACCCGACACGAAATATACTTTTTCAACAAAATGGCGCCGTTGCCGGGGATTGTAAATTGATATTGCGAGCATCGCAATGGTTGTTTAAGTTTTAGCTTGTGAATTTTTGACTTGTGCTTGTAATTTGTTTGGTTTAGTGTGCAGCTTACGTTTTATGCGAGGGCAAATCCCTGTGGACGAACTTCTTTTTGATCCTGAGATCGAGAGAACCGCAAGGAGGCTCAATAGCAAAACGAGACGTAGGAGGCAACAGGCTAGGCAACGCCAAGAGCAAGGAGAAAGTTCTTCGACCACAAATCACCACCCATTCATACCAAACATGGAGCCAGAACCACCACCACCTATTTCTACTCCATGTATCAACAGTCCAAGGAACACCGCTCAGTTTGCCAACCACACAGGAAGGCAAGCTGAGATGAAGACGGGAACTCTGAATTTATTATATGGGAGTCCATTCACCGGAATGGACCATGAAGACCCATTTGCTTTTCTCACAAAATTTTATGAGATAGCATTGGCTGCCGGAGTGGATCAGGCTCAGGAGCTTCCGTTGTTCAGACGATTGTTTCCCCACGCTTTGCTCGGTAAAGCAAAGGATTGGTATCTTGATCAAACACCTGCCGTAATGACCGACTGGAATGTGTTAGAAGAGAAATTCATTGAAAGATTTTTTTCTCATAACCGATTCATGGAATCAAAGACGGCCATCTCGGTGTTTTCTCAAGGAACCAGTGAATCTTTGAATGAAGCGTGGGAGAGATTCAAGTCCATGCTTAGGAAATGTAAAGGGCATGGATTTGATGAATTAACTCAAATCCATATCTTCAGAAATGGACTTCAACCAAACTGTAAGACGTTGTTGGATGCCACCTCGGGTGGCTCGTTGATGTCAAAAAGTGCCGAAGAAGCCACAAACATTATCAACCGTATGGCTTTGAATGATCTTCAAAGTCAAAGTCGTGGAAATTCTTTGAAGAAGGCGGGAGTGCTTGAGTTAGGGACGAATGATGCCATACTTGCCCAAAACAAGCTCATCTCACAACAAGTGGAACTCTTAACGCAACAAATAAAAGAGTTAAGAGAACCGTCAAAAGCTAAACAAATAGCTTGTTGTGAACTTTGTAAAGGTGAACATGACACCGGATTTTGTCCACCTCCCGGTTTTGACGAAGTAAATTACATGGCCAATCAACGGGACTATCAACCAAGACAACAACAACCTTATCAACCGCACCCTCAACAACAACAACAACAACAATTCCAAGGGAACCAAGGGTTCCAACCTAGAAGCAACTATTATCATAACCAAGGTTATGGAGGTGGTTCTTCTAGCCGTCAAAACCCTCCCCAAAATCCATATCAATCTCAACAACCGCCGGTAGTCAATTCTAAATTGGAAGAGACATTGACGCAATTCATGCAAATGTCAATGGCCAATCAAAAGAGTAATGACGCGGCCATAAAAAATCTTGAAACTCAAGTTGGGCAACTTGCCAAGCAACTAGCTGAACAACAAACCGGTCCTTCTTTCTCGGCTAATACGCAAAAAATCCTAAGGAGCATTGTAAGGCGATTATGACAAGAAGTGGGAGGGAGTTGGGTAGTGAAAATGAAAAAAGAGTTGAGAGTGAACAAAGAGAGAAAGAGAAGGAGATTGAGGAGGAAATAGTGGAAGAAAATGTTGATGGTGAAGTAGGAGTGTGGAGTGATGAGGAAGTAGTTGAAAAGAATAAAAATAATGGTGAAGTTGAAAAAGAAAAAGGTATGGAGATTGAGGAAAATAAAAGTGATGAGGTAATAAGGGAGGTAGTGAAGAAGCCTAGATGGAAAAGTGCTAGAATTGCAAAGGGAAAGGAGGTAGTGAGCGCTACTCCGGTCCAAAATCTTCCTTACCCTCATGCTCCTTCCAAAAGGGAAAATGAACGGCATTACGCCCGGTTCATGGATATTTTTAAGCAATTACAAATTAACATTCCGTTTGCTGAAGCTTTGGAACAAATGCCAAAGTATGCCAAATTCATGAAGGACATACTGACCAAAAAGCGGAGGTATACGGAACCGGAGACCATCGTCCTTGATGCGAGCTGTAGTGCCATCATTCAAAGGACGCTTCCTAAGAAAGAGGTTGATCCGGGAAGAGTTACATTGCCGGTTAAGATTGGTGACGTTTATGTCGGGAAGGGACTTATTGACTTGGGGTCGAGCATAAATCTTATACCTTTGTCAATTATCAAGAGGCTTGGCAACATCGAGATTAAGTCCATCCGAATGACATTACAATTGGCGGATAAGTCGACGACCCATCCTCATGGCGTAGCCCAAGATGTGTTGGTGAAGGTCGACAAATTCTTTTTCCCGGTGGATTTTATTGTAATTGATATGGAGGAAGATGATGATGCTCCGCTCATATTGGGACGACCATTCATGAAGACCGCAAGAATGATGATTGATGTTGATGACGGTTTAATGAAGGTGCGTGTTCAAAATGAGGAGGTCACATTTGATCTATTCGAGGCGATGAAGCATTCCAAGGACAGAAATGATAGCTTTCGCATCGATGTGATCGAAGACGCTATTATGGAAGTTTCAAAGCATATCCACGAGATATCTCCTATGGAGTTAGCTCTCGACGACTCATTGGAGGTTTTCACTGTTGAGGAGGAGCTAGCTCTTGAGGAATGCTTAAAGGAACTTGATAGCTTGGAAGACCTACAACCGTGGGAAGTAGAGGAAGAAAATTTGAAGAAGGAGGTAATTGACGAGAAAGTGCCAATTGAATTAAAAGAGTTACCTTCGACTTTGAAATATGTGTTTCTAGATGAGACCGAGGCAAAGCCGGTCATCATAAGCAACCTTTTGACAAAAGAAGAAGAAGCCCGTCTAATCATTGTGCTAAAAACCAATCAAGAAGCTATGGGTTGGACTCTTTCCGATCTAAAAGGAATTAGTCCATCCTATTGTATGCACAAGATTTTGATGGAGGAGGATTTCAAGCCGGTGGCTCAACCACAACGCCGCTTAAATCCTACGATGAAAGAGGTTGTAAGAAAAGAAGTTGTGAAGCTTTTGGATGCGGGAATGATTTACCCGATCTCGGATAGTCCGTGGGTTAGTCCCGTGCACGTGGTTCCGAAGAAGGGTGGAATGACCGTAATCCGTAATGACAAAGACGAATTGATCCCGACTAAAGTTGCAACGGGGTGGAGAATGTGTATAGATTATAGACGGTTGAATACCGCGACTCGTAAGGACCATTTTCCACTCCCATTTATGGATCAAATGCTTGAAAGACTATCGGGCCAACAATACTACTGTTTTTTAGACGGCTACTCCGGGTACAACCAAATTGCGGTTGACCCGGTTGATCATGAGAAGACGGCTTTCACGTGTCCGTTTGGAGTGTTCGCATACAGAAAAATGCCTTTTGGGCTGTGCAATGCACCGGCGACTTTCCAACGATGCGTCCAAGCCATTTTTGCCGATCTGATAGAGAAAACAATGGAAGTCTTCATGGATGACTTCTCGGTGTTTGGTGGGACGTTTAGTCTATGCTTGGCAAATTTGAAGACGGTGTTGGAAAGGTGTGTGAAGACTAATTTGGTGCTAAATTGGGAAAAGTGTCACTTCATGGTGACCGAGGGGATCGTGCTAGGCCACAAAGTCTCTAAAAGGGGGCTTGAAGTGGATAGAGCTAAGGTTGATGTAATTGAAAAATTACCCCCTCCGGTGAATGTGAAGGGCATCCGTAGTTTTTTGGGGCACGCGGGGTTCTACCGGCGCTTCATCAAGGACTTCTCAAAGGTGGCAAAGCCTTTGAGCAATTTGCTCGCCAAAGATCAGGTATTTCTCTTCACCGAAGATTGTTTGCAAGCTTTCGAGGTTTTAAAAGAAAAATTGGTTACCGCTCCAATAAAAGTCGCTCCCGATTGGAATGAAAATTTTGAACTAATGTGTGACGCGAGCGACTATGCCGTTGGAGCGGTACTTGGCCAAAGAAAGGACAAAACTTTTCATGCTATACATTATGCGAGTAAGGTTCTTAACGAGGCTCAAATAAATTACGCCACAACGGAAAAAGAACTACTCGCAATAGTGTATGCGCTAGAAAAGTTTAGGTCCTATCTTATAGGGTCGAAAGTCGTTGTGTACACCGACCACGCGGCGATTAAATATCTGCTAACCAAACCGGATTCGAAGCAAAGGCTCATCCGTTGGATCCTCTTGTTACAAGAATTCGATGTCGAAATCAAAGACAAGAAGGGGTCGGAAAACTTGGTAGCGGATCATTTATCCCGCTTAGTGAATGTCGAGGTTACCGCATCTGAAAAGGAAATCCGGGAAGAATTTCCTGATGAAAAATTGTTTAAGGTTCAAGTTAGGCCGTGGTTTGCAGACTTTGCAAACCACAAGGCTCGTGGTTTTGTGCCGGCCGACCTAACTTCGAACCAAAAGAGGAAGTTCCTTTCGGATGCGAAGTATTATGTTTGGGATGACCCATACTTGTTTAAGTTGGGTAGCGATAACCTGTTAAGGAGATGCATAACTGGTGATGAAGCCCAGAGCATCCTTTGGCATTGTCACAACTCGCCTTATGGCGGACATTATAATGGGGTTAGAACGGCCACTAAAATTCTTCAATCAGGATTTTATTGGCCAACTATTTTCAAAGACGCACATACCCATGCGCAAAGTTGTGACAGTTGCCAAAGAAGTGGTGGGATAGGTAAGAGAGATGAGATGCCTCTCCAAAATATCCAAGAAGTGGAAGTGTTCGATTGTTGGGGCATAGATTTTGTTGGACCTTTCCCACCCTCTTACGGGAATGAGTACATGCTTGTAGCTGTTGATTATGTCTCTAAGTGGGTTGAGGCGATTGCCTCACCTCGGGCGGATGCCAAAACGGTGATAAAATTTTTAAAGAAAAACATCTTTTCCCGTTTTGGAACCCCCCGAGTGTTGATAAGTGACGGAGGGTCACACTTTTGCAATGCACCTTTGGAAACAATTCTAAAACATTATGGTGTGTCGCATAGGGTGACAACTCCGTACCACCCTCAGGCTAACGGGCAAGCGGAGGTCTCTAATCGAGAGATTAAGAGAATCCTAGAAAAAACCATGTCCAATTCTAAAAAAGAGTGGTCCCAAAAATTGGACGAAGCATTATGGGCCTACCGTACGGCCTTTAAAGCTCCAATTGGCCTAACTCCGTTTCAATTGGTATTTGGAAAAACTTGCCATTTGCCGGTTGAATTGGAGCACAAGGCCTTGTGGGCCCTAAAGTTTTTAAATTTTGAAAAAGAGGCGGCCGGTGAAAAAAGGAAAGTACAACTACTTGAGTTGGAGGAGATGCGCAATGCCGCATACCACTCAAGTTGGTTGTACAAGGAAAAAGCAAAGAAGTATCATGACAAGAAGATCCGTACCAAAGAATTTGTGCCCGGACAATTGGTCCTATTGTTCAACTCCCGGTTGAAGTTGTTTCCCGGGAAGTTGAAATCAAAATGGTCCGGGCCATTTCGGGTGAAAGAAGTAAAAGAGTACGGGGCCATTATCATTGAAGACATGGACGAGAAAGATAGTTGGACCGTGAATGGCCAACGATTGAAAGTGTATCTCGGCGGTCATGTGGATCGCGAGAGTTGTGCTCAGCCGCTCGATGCTCCTCTGTGAGCATCGCACCGTCGAGCTTAGCCGACGTTAAACAAGCGCTAGTTGGGAGGCACCCCAACATTGTAAGTATTTCCTGTTTTATGTTTTCTGTTGTATTGAGTACCCTGTGCTGAAATCAAGCTGGATGACTTGCAAGTGCTGCATTTGCAAATGCACTTGCTGTCATGCTCGCTTGCAGCTCGCTAGGCGAGTCTGCAGCGAGCGCGCTCGCTGGCTGCTCGCTAGGCGATGCAGTAGCGAGCGCACCAGTACTGTTCTATAAATTTCTCAGCAGGGCATTTTGCCCCAAACCCTCAAAAATATTCAGAGCTGTTCTGCTGAGAAAATTTTGCGAAACTTCTCTAACTCCCGCATTCGCATCGCTATCACCAACCCTCGCTCCTTCCGTCCGATTGCAAACTCTTCTCATTTCAATTTTTCCGAATCCGTGTAATTAAGGTTTGCCCTACTTCATTTTCTTTTTGTATACTCTTAAAATTCCAAATATGAATTGCAAATAGGGAAGTGTAGTATGGGAAATTGAGGTTGCATGTGATGTTTTGGGAGTTTGTAATGTTTGTACATTTAGGTTTTCAAATTGGGGATTTCATCTATTTTAGGTTTTGCATGCAATTAGCAAATCCCCAATAGCATTAGAACGATTATTTGGTTAAATAAATCATTAGGTTCTGTGTGGGAACCATTTGTGTACGGGTATTGGGGAAAACATCTTTGAAAATGCAGAAAATCCCAAAACCCGTAAGGTTCGCTAGCAGCTCGCTAGGCGAACCTGGGGCGAGCGTTCGCTGCAACTTCGCTAGGCAAAGCAGCAGCGAACATGACAGTATTTTGATTTATGTTTTAATGGCTAATCTGTGTGTTGGTGTGTGTTGTTTCTTTGAATATTTTGCAGATGGAGTCTAGATCTGGAGCTGGTAAGAAAAGAAAGGGAGCTGCAACTACTTCCAGGACCGTGCCGATTCAATTCGATACCGACAAGTTTGTCGGTCCAAAACAGGCTGCACGGTACATAGCTTTGGAGAAGCGAAAAATACTTCCTGAGAGGCGTTTTCTGATCAACCCACAAGGCACTTACAGAACTTTCGCCGGGTTGATAGACGCCAAGAAGTGGGATAGGTTGATAAGTCCCTTGGAGCATTACGACATTGCTACAGTGCGGGAGTTCTATGCTAACGCACTGCCCGACGACGACGAGCCCTTCACTTGGGTTTCTAGAGTTGCCGGGCGTGAAATTCCATTTGACAGGGATGCTATCAACCGAATCCTAGGGGAACCGCTCCAGCTGGGAGCTGATCAGAGAGACCAGTACCACACCGACCTCAGGCTTCACAGAGATGTCCCTGCCATTATCGCCGACCTGCTTTTGCCTGGGAGATCGGTTGAGCCGAACCCATCTGGGGTTCCTGTGAGATATCACCGGGAGGACATGACTCCCATGGCTCAGCTGATCCTACTCTTGGTTTTGACCAACATCCAACCCAAATCACACACCTCTACTGTGCCGATCCCAGTGGCACATTTAGTCCATTCCATCCTCACAAATGTCGAGATAGATGTCGCGAGGATAATCGCCAATGAGCTGAAGACCGTGGTTGAGAGCGGGCTTAAGTCTGGGGCTCGTGTTAATTTCCCCTTGGCTTTCCCGTGTTTGATTATGAGCTTATGTGTTCAGGCTAGGGTGAGACTTCCGTCTCGTGGGCAGGTTCGAATCCCGGCACCTATTGATGATAGGTATGTGGCTAAGTATTGTAGAGCTAAGACTTCTGGTGGCAGTGCAGCCTCAGGAAGTACTCGGGCTGCTGATGGTCCTAGTGCTTCTTCTCCCGGACTTGATCCGTACCTGAGGGCTGTTTGTGACTACAGTTTTGAGTGGATGGCAGCATCCCAACGAGCTATGATTGATATGCACAGCAGTATGCAGAGGTTGGAGCTGTAAGGTAATGACCCCTCCGGTGCTCGAGCATTGTTAGCGCGTGAGCAGTTTATGCTTAACGCTAATTGGCCTGTGGACAGGCCAGTCTATGGTGAGGGGGTGGACGCTGAGGTTGCTGATGCTGATGATGATGATGTTGATGATGAGGCTACCGGTTCTGAGGCCGGTAGCGAAGAGGAGTCCTGAGCCCTTTGTGGGTTAAGTTTTTGTGTGTTTTCAGTTTTTATGTTATTTCTTTTTGTATCTTCGGATTTTGTATTTTGACTATGGTGTGTACTATTGGGGTGTTTTGTCCCCCACGAACAAATTTTTATTTTCAGTTAATGTTATTTAATTATGTTTTTAATTTTGTGTGTTTAATAAATTTTTGGTTGAATGAGTGGCAAATCCTTCTAGATTGGTTGCTCCTCAAGAAGTACCCAATGAAGGTGCATCCGAGCTTGGATGGCAATGATAAGAATAACAAGTGAATGAAGCTAAGGTACATGGTTACCGTCGGCTAGAATTTTAGAATGCATTAGGAACTTTACTCTTTTTGGTAAAATGAATATTGTCTCTGTGCAACATAATTGAATGAATGTTTCATCTAGAACTTAAAACCACAAATTGTGAGGAAACCTCCATTGTTCACTTAAATGCTGGATTCTAATAAGTTTTGTTGATTCATGTGATTCATGCTTTGTCTTTTATTATTGTGAAATTGTGGAAGCAATTAGAAATGATCAAGGCACTTGTTTTCTTTCGAGCACAACTACATCCAAAAACAACTTACCTATGAGCAGAGAGAGTATTTGTTAACCCCTTTGAGCCTAAACAGTTGAATCTCGGCTTGTAATAAAGCGAGATCTCAAAAATCTTTTTTTTACACAACCCGGAAAATCTTGATTATTGTTCTTTTGCCGTAAAAAGTTAAGAGCATTCACTTAGGGTGTGGAAGAAATAAGTTGGGGAGAACGAAAAAGAATTGGTAAGTACCACAACTCTTGAAAAAGAAAAGAAAAACCGAGCAAGCATAGAAAAATATATGTATAGAAAATGTAGAAAATAAACATCTGTTTTGTATATTTGATGTGAAAGAAAAGAACAAAAATAGAAAGAATGAAAAAAAATGCTTGCTTGGAAGAAAAATAGTGAAAAATAAAAGTGGAGTTGTGGAATATGTGTTGTGAAGGTTACAAATAAGAAACAAAGGAAACAAAGTCGAGTAGTGTGAATAATACTGTGAATGTCTCTTTTGCATCGGCACTTTCGTTTCAATGGCCTTAGAAATGACCCTTGTTTGTTAACCTAACCAAGCTTCAACCGAAAATCCCTTAGTGATCTTTTTGCTTCCACAGTAGCATTTTTAATTGATTAGACATTGTATGAATCTGTTTGATTTCTTCATTATTTGTTAGAGAGTGAGATTAGTCCCGCGGTTGCAAACGCGCAAAATCTTCATTCCTGATTCGAAGAGGAGAGATAGGATGATTCATTCAGAATAGTATTGTTGTAGATAGATAAATATTTTGCATTGCTATTTAAGTTTAAGTTCCTAGGTATTATTTTATTCGAACCTTTGGGAACTTGTATATGCGAATTTCGCTTGTGTTTGAGCCGTGTATCCAACTTCGAAGAAACCGTTTCTTAATGCAAATCCTCTTGTCTTTCAAGAGGCATACTTTGCTTGAGGACAAGCAAGAATCTAGTTGGGGAGAGTTGTTAGATGCCCAAAAGTGCTTATTTGAGCTATCATATGTGGGCATCTTTCACTCTTTTGCCTTGCTAAAATTGTCAAAATCACATTTGTTTTACATGGAATGCGTTACATTGATAAACAAGCTTGGTGCCTTTGATGTGTGTGTTATTGTGCAGGAAAGGCATGAATTAATTGATAATAAAGACACAAGAGAATTGGCAAAGGAACCAAAGAAAAGGAGCATTTCATCTGCCTGCTCGCTAGGCGAGGCTGTGGCGAAGAATGGGTTCGCTAGGCGAGCTCCTGGCGAACAGCTCCAGTAAATTAGCAAATTAATTCGCTAGGCGAGAGCTCAAGGCGAAGTTTGCAGCGAATTCATTCTGTTTTGGTGAAAAGTGCAGCCAACACTCACTCGCTAGGCGAGGCTCTAGCGAGTCCCCAGCGAGCATTCCAGTAGCAAAACTTCTCAACCTCGCTGGGGCGAGCTTGAAGCGTTTCCTTCGCTAGGCGAAGGTATGTTCGCTAGGCGAACATGACAGTTCACCAACGCCCTGTTTTCTCTGGGCGCAGGGGCCTTTTGTGCTCATATTTGACCTTCGCTAGGCGAGCCATTCTGCTCGCCTAGCGAACATGACAGTTCTGCACTTGTCTATAAGTAGCAGGTGCCACTTTTGGGCACCATACCTCATTTTTACCAACTTTTCCATTTTTTGTACTTTCTTCTAGATATTTTACAGCATTGTTTTGTGGGAGCTTGTATGCCCTAATTTCATTTCTCTTCATCTAGCAACCATCTTCCACAAAAAGAAGGTGGATTCCCATCCAACCTCGATTATTCGACTTGGATGTTGATCAACCCTCTTTCCTTACTTGCCGACCAAGCTACCATGAAAATGAGTAGCTAAGTCTTCCATTTGTCAAGGTTAGATGTAGGTGATTGCTAGCTTTGTGTGTAAATGTAAGGATCCTCATATGTAAACTCTTTAACGGTAAATATATGATGAAAACTTTGTTTCTATTTAAAACCCTTTGTGTTGGTATTTGATCGAGAGATGTTTACCGATTCTTGACCTAGGTTTTCATCCAAACTTGTTTGTTAGCTAGAGATAGTAACGAATGATTTTGTTCACCATAAGGTTGAACCAAAAAGTTGTCATTTTGATAGATTGTGTTCGAGAGAAACAATGGATCAAAATGGCAAAACTCACAATGGGTGTTCGAGAGAAACGCATTGAGAGGACCTTGTGAAATAATTTATCATCTAAAGGAGTTTATAAGATTGTTGACCGAGCAAATACATGCAAAGCAATGTAGTCATTGAAACCTAACTTTGACAATATTTCTCATATTAATCAAAACATAACTTTTACCGCAATTAATTACTTTGTATGCAAGATAACTTGATTAAAACCAAAACCCTAGTGTTACATTAAGTTAAGATTAATTCAACCATTGAACGGCAGTGATATCTTACAATCTCTGTGGATACGATAACAAAAACCCAACACGAAATATACTTTTTCAACAAAAACGTCTACCCAAACACATAACGATCAGTTGTTGATCCACTACTTTTAAGATAGTCTGACCAGTGTTGCGCTAAGATGGTATATGGGGTTGGATAGTGCGAGCATCCGCACTTTCAACGATTTGGGTGAAGCATTCGTAAAGCAGTACAAGTACAACGTTGATATGGCTCCCGACCGAGATCAGTTAAGATCACTGTCTCAGAAGGACAAGGAAACGTTTAAGGAGTATGCGCAGAGGTGGAGAGAACTCGTTGCTCAGATCAACCCTCCTTTAGAGGAAAAGGAGATGACCAAAAAAATTCTGAAGACCCTTAGCTCATTTTACTATGAGAGGATGATCGCCAGTGCTCCCAATGATTTTACCAAAATGGTAAACATGGGGATGAGGCTAGAAGAAGGTGTCAGAGAAGGACGGCTATCTAAGGAGGAAGTGTCATCCAGCAAGAGATACGGCAACAGTTTTAGTAAGAAGAAGGACAGTGAAACCAATGTAATTTCCAATGGGAGGCAGAGAAGGCCTCATATCAGAAGAAGTCAACCATCCTATCAACATCATCATCAAGTATCTTCAGTAATTCCTGTGTTTTCAGCAAATCAGTCAACACTAGTTCAACAACAACAACGTCAACAACAACAACCACAACAACGAACGAATACCTACAACAACAACAATACCAACAATCATCAACAACCGAATTTTGAAAGGAAGAAGGTCTCTTTCAACCCGATTCTGATGACATATACAGAGCTTTACCCATCATTGGTTCTCAAGAACCTACTCCAACCAAGAAATCCTCCGTAAATACCTGAACCACTTCCATGGTGGTATAAACCAGACCTCCGTTGTGCTTTTCATTAAGGAGCACCCGGACATGACATTGAGAACTGTTATTCACTCAAATATGAAGTTCAGAAGCTAGTGAAAAGTGGAATGGTGTCCTTTGAGAACTATGCACCCAACGTGAAAGCAAACCCACTGCCTGCCCATGGAAATTCATCTATTAATATGGTGGACGACTGCCCTGGGGAGTTCAAAGTGTTCGACGTCCGTTTCATTCGAAGGTCCTTGGTGACGATGCACAAGGATATTTGCTTGGTTAGTGATTGTGAGCATGATCATGATGGTTGTGCTATCTACAGTGTTAACCCGAGGGGTTGTATGGTTGTGAAAAGAGATATCCAATGGTTGATGGATGAGGGTATGATTCAGATTGTTCAATCCCGACACATAGATGATGACGTAAATGTAATTGTTCCCATGTTTAAGAATCCTGAGAGAGTGGTGATTCAGTATGATAGCAGCAACCGTAACAGTATCAGCCAAAGATCGGTACCGCCGTTGGTCATACGGTTGGCGGGTCCAGTCCCGTACGCATCCGATAAGGTTGTTCCTTATCAGTATAATGCAACTATGGTGAAGGATGGTCAAGAGGTTCCATTACCTACGACCAGTTCTGTCGTAAGAATTGTTGATGTTACTAAGGTGACCCGCAGTGGTCGAGTGTTTGGGCCGTTATTCCCAAAAGATGTGAAAGATTCAACAGTTAGTAAGAAGGCGGAAGTGCCTGCAGTAGATCCAGTTAGTGCTTCAAAGCGTCAGTCTGGTGAATCCAGCAATTTGAAGACTAAGGATGATGATAAGGTACTTCGATTGATAAAGAAAAGTGAGTTCAATGTGGTGGAGCAGCTACTTTAAACCCCCTCGAAGATTTCAGTACTGTCTCTACTTATGAATTCTGAAGCGCACAGAGAAGCACTGCAAAGAGTTCTAGAGCAAGCATTCGTGGAACATGATGTTATGGTGGATCAGTTCAATCATATTGTAGCTAACATCATTTCCTGTAATAAATATCATCTTTTGTGATGAAGAACTCCCCGAGGAGGGTAGGAATCATAATCTGGCTTTGCATATCTCGCTGAATTGCAAAGATGACGCTTTATCCAATGTTCTTGTTGACACCGGGTCTTCATTGAATGTGCTGCCAAAGTCAACATTATCAAAGTTTTCATATCAAGGAGCGCCTATGAGGTATAATGGTGTAATCGTCAAAGCTTTTAACGGTTCATGCAAAACAGTGATTGGTGAAGTGGACCTTCCGATGAAGATAGGTCCGAGTGATTTTCAAATTACTTTTCAAGTAATGGACATCCGCCCGGCCTACAGTTGTCTGTTGGGAAGGCCATGGATCCACGAGGCAGGAGTTGTTACCTCCATGTTGCATCAGAAGCTTAAATTTGTGAAGAATGGCAAGCTTGTCATTGTTGGTGGGGAGATGGCACTGTTGGTTAGCCACTTATCATCTCTCTCTTATGTTGAAGCTAAGGATGAGGTTGGAACTCTGTTCCAAGCCTTATCTATTGCTGTTGAAAAGAGAGTTGGGGCACCTATGTCCTCATTAAAAGATGCAAGGAAGATTGTTGAAGATGGAATTGTTGATCAGTGGGGTCGAGTGGTAGAGGTCTCCGATAACAAGAATAGAATCGGTTTGGGTTTTCATATAGGGTTGAGTCTTTGGGATGTTGATTTCACTTTACTCCAGCAGTTGTTTCCCTCTTTTGTGGATTGGCCGAGAATTGTATTGATGATTCAATTCTGCGACACCCTTGTATTCTTTGCGATCATTTTGTCAGCATAATCATCATATACATATACATATACATATACATATACACTCATATAATTTCATGACTGCATCATAGCACTTGTTGACTCATTCTTGTGATTCTTATTCTCTGTTATGGAGGTACTTTGTCCCCATGCGAGTTTGGTGTCTGTCCTCCCTCAAATATAGAGTGTCAACCCCATAAGCAGAAAGACTTTAACCTTTCTCCTTTCCCCACTGAGTTATTTCCTCGTGGACGATTATTATTTCAGTTTCCTCCCTAGTTGATTATCTGGATGGAACCACTCCCCTTGATTAATATCCTCATTGGGTCGAGTCTTGATTGACTATTTCTCTCTAGATCTTATCTAGATAGATGTTTTGGGTCCCCTAAGAGTTTATTACCCAGTAACTGGTAATAATATTCTTGATTTGTAGTTTGTTACTTCTTGCCCAATACCCAGCAAAAGTACCCCCGTTTTCTCCCCAGGGAAGTCCCCAGCGGATTCATTTTTATGTTTCCCCAGGAAGTATATCCTTGATATGTTCATCCTAACCGATGACGGATATTTTCTTCCTCTGTTGTGAGTTTATCCTTGATATGTTCATCCTAATCGATGAAGAATGCTCTCATCTTTGGTATTCTACCCAGTAAAAAGGTAGTTGTAATCCCTATTTTGTTCCCCAGAGAGTTAATCCTTGAGATGTCCATCCTAACCGATGACGGATTTCCTTCTCTTTGCGGTCTTCTGCCCAGTAACCGGTAGTTGTAAATCCCGCTTTTCTTTCCCCTTGCATAGTTTATCCTTGATATGTTCACTTTAACCAGTGACGGATATTCTCTCCTTCGGTATTCTATCCAGTAACTGATAGATGTAATTCCTATCTTTTCCTCGCAGAGTCTATCCTTGATATGTTCATCTTAACCGATGATGGATTTTCTCTTTGGTGGTATTCTATCTAGCATTCGATAGATGTAATTCCTACTTTTTGTTTAGTTGGTTTATCCTTGATACGTTCATCCTAACCGATGACGGATATCCTCCTTGGCGTCCCCAGGCAAGTCTATCCTTGATATGTTTATCTTAACCGATGACAGGTTTTCTTTCCTTTGAGTCTATCCTTGATATGTTCACTTTAACCGGTAACGGATATTCTCATCTTTGGTCTTCTGCCCAGTAGCTGGTAGTTATAAATTCTATTTCTGCAGTTTTCCCCAGCAAGGCTATTCTTACCCAGTAACCGGTAATGAATACTCCTTCCTGGCGGTTCCCAGCGAGTCATCCTTGATATGTTCATCTTAACTGATGACGGGTGTCCTCTCTGTCAGATCTTTATTACCTCCTTACCCAGTAACCGGTAGTGGATAATAAATTTCTGCTCCTCCTGTGTTGAAGTCTATTTTTTCCCTAGTTGAGTTGAGTGCGCATTTCCTTAGTAAAATCACTTTTCCTGCATGATTCAAGTATGTCAGTTTTATACTGATCTACTCGTTTCCCCTGCAGATGTTTTTGTTTCCCCGGTTGAGTCTTTCCATTTTTTATGGAATTCCTCTAGTCTCCTAGTAGTTTTTAAGTCGTAGCTTGACCTACGCGTAACCCTTTTTACCCCCCAGAGTCTCTGTTTACCCGGTGAGATTTCCTTACGGAATACATTGTGCTCCTGCGGACTTTCGGTCGCTCTGATTTCTTTTCCTTTGTGGCAATATTTCCCCATAGAGTATTTGCTTTTACATTCATATCATATGTATCATGAGGTCTCTTAGGGACCAAAATTTGTTTCTATATGTGGTTATTTAAGCCCATTCTACTGAGTCGATATGAAGATTTTAACCTTCCCCTCCTCAGTTAGAATGTTCTTAAATAGGGGCAATTGTAAGACCCCAATTTTGACCCTAAGATCCCTCATGCAATTTCATCATATGCACTAGCATTGGGATCTCACATTGGCATCCTCCTTACCCCTTTTTCATTGGGTTTGTTTTGGGAGTGATCACCAAACACCATGCGATTGTATCATACTTGTATATTATCATTTTTCTAACCAAAATACCAAAAATATGTCTTTGCATTTGTCTACTCTTTTATAGGTAGGGCATGATCCCCATTGATCTATCAAGTTCACATGACTAAGAGCACAACCAAGGATTGATCCACAATGTCTCTGAGCATCATATATGAGTCCCAATGATCTTTGCATGTTATTTTGATCAAGATTTCTTCAAGAGTTTGGAGTTGGTTTGCCTTGGAAACCCTAATTTGTATGGGTATCTTGAGTAACTTCTTCAACAAGCTTTTTCACCAATTGATCAAATTTCTCAAGGGACACTTCAAAATTCATCATCTTATATATATATATATATATATATATATATATATATATATATATATATATATATATATATATATATATATATATATATATATATATATATATATATATATATATTGCAAGTTAGCAAGTTGGTTGATGGTGGTTGGCCAGATGAATTCATCTGATCAAAACTGGGTCTCCCTAGACCCTATCTCCTACAATTTTCATCATATGAAAATGATTCATAGAGAAACGTTACTATAAATGACATTCCAAACAACTTTCATGTTGAGGTATAGAGCTAATTTTGCTTGGAAAATCACTTTCTATGTTGAAACATTATAGGTCATTTTGTCTAAACCCTAATTTGAAAGTCAACTTCCCAAAGCCATAACTTGCTCAGTTTTTATGAGATGAAATATTTCCAAGTTGTAAAATCAAATTCAATATGTCTACTTCAAATTTTATGTTTGGAGTGAGAGCTAAATCAACTTTTATGAGCATGTGATATGAGGATACATTATAGGTCATTTTGGACCAATACCATTGAACAAGTGATTTTCCTCAACTTCAAAAATGCATAACTCTCTCATTATAAATCCAAATAATGTAAATTTGGTGACCATTTTGAAGGTATTTGAAATAGATACAACTTTGATGAAGGCACTTTTCTCATTTGGGGCTCACATAAAAAGTTTAGTAAGGTGGAACATTGAAGTATATGACTTGACACTTAGAAATTTTTTCAACATGTTGAAATTTCCAAACATCCACCTCAAAATTCACCATACAAGTTCCAAATATAAAAGTGTTCAACATAAGAGTTGTTCCCCTTGATCTAAGCTTTCCAAAGAGTCTTAATTCACTCAATTTGGATGAGGTTTGCTAGGGCTGCGCATGGTGTTAACAGGCCTGCATCAATTGCTAAAATCAAAACTTCAAATGACCATTTCACATTGCCTTGCCATTCAAGCTTCATTCCAACTTCAGAACAGTTGCATTTGGACCTAATTGGATTGCTTCATGGGCCTAGACACACCCATGCAAGCTTGTGCATGACATTGCCAATTTTGGAAGAAAACTTCAAGTGTGCAAATAACACTTCAAATTGCTATAAATAGAGACCCTATGAGCTCATTTCAAAGGACCCTTGTGCGCCAGCTTTTCCCCCACTCTTCAAACCCTCACAATTCAAAGGCAAACCTGATAATTTTCACTTGAAAATTGAGTTTGAATCTCACTGTTTGGAGATTCAAAAACTCCAGGATCCAAAGCTTCTTACCATTCCTAATCCACTTCTGCAAGTCATTGGAGCAAGATCAAACAAGAATTGAAGCAAGGAAGAGCAAGTTCTGCACAGCATTGAAGGTATTTTCCAGAAATTTTCTTCTCTTTGATTCTCACTCAATTCTCACCAACTCTCTTGGATCTTTGGTTGACTGAAGTCCTACCAATGTAGGCAAGAAGATTGAGTTGCTTTGAGGTTAAATCGAAGCAACTCAATTGACATACCTCAAAATTCAACTCCTCATATCTTTCTATATATTTGGAGTTAGTTAAAATTGAGGTCAGATTCATGCTCTACACCATTTTCTCTTTCAGATCATGTCCTCTTTTTTATTTTAATCATGGTGATGACTGAACCAGTCCGGCGAGGTTCGCTTGAGAAGGTGACTGGCCATTTGCTCTGGCAGCGAGGTGGCAAGGTTCTCAGCCATTAATTCAGTTTAATTTGTTTTAATCTCACGCGTTGGTTTGGATGACCACATGTGCAGCGCGCTGACTAAGCTCCATCATGGAACGTGCGTTTGTGACCTCTTGATCTGCTACCTCAATTAATGAGGGAGATCAAGTGGTCCACGTTTTTTTGTATTTTCTGATTTTCATTTTATTCTTTTGATTTTCATTAATTCATATTAATTTTAATATTGATCCAAAAAATATGAGAGTTTCACCAAAAAAAAATCCTCTTTCATATTCTAAATTAAAATTATTTTTTGGATCATAATTAATATTTTTCATGACTTAATTGATTTTGTGATTATTTTTAATTGTTTAAAAATACTTTTAAGTTTCCAAAAATTCTTAAATTTTTTCTCCAAGGTCCTTTGACCATTTTGACCTATGATAAATCTCATGGCCATTTCTTTGGTGTTTTGATGAGGTTTTAGGAATTTGACCAACCATATTTAATTTAATGCATTATTTTTAGTATTTTTTAAATGGAACAAATGTCAAATAATTGTGTTGAGCCATTTGGATTGATTTTGTAAGTTTTACTTGTGTTGTTGGGCCTTGGTCAAGGATGATTTGACTTTGCTAGGTTAAGATCATTGGATTTAGGGGATTGATGGAATGTACATTCCATCTCCCAAAATGAAAGAATGATCTTAATTTGGTAAAAGTCCTCCTTTTTCCAATTTGAGTTTGATCTACCCCCCCCCCCCCCCCCACCCCCTCCCTCTTCATCTCATTCCCCTTCTTTATGCATTCATGTCATGGTCCTATGATATCTCTATATCCTAAGGCTAGTTGATTGCAAAATCAACATGAGTATGGATGAGATTAGGCCACTACTTTTGCATATTCTTTTTGTGTGTGGTATGTTTCATGAGCATAGTCCATTATACTATGTCTCTAACATGCATTAACACCAAAATTCTATTGCCCGGCCTCAAATAGTTATGACTTCTACATAAGTCCAATATTGATTGCTTAACATAGCGCTAAATTTTGACACAAAAAGGCATAGCATTCTAGTTAGTGAGATTGTAAGTCTCCCCTCTTTCATGGTATTGTGTGGAAACTTGGCCTTTTTTCCTTCCTTTGGAAGATGTCTTGGTTCAAGGATCCATGCTTGTGATAAGTGGGTTGAGTGTTCTCAAAAGAATGACTTTAACAAAAAGCAAAAGCAATACTAGCTTCAAACTCATTAACAACTAACATTTAATTTCAAGCCTTTATTTTAATGCACTTTATTTTTTAAGCTTTATTCATTCGCCATTATTCATATCATCCTAATTGTTTATGTTAATGTCATTTTCACTTTGTCCACTTGGACCATACTTTGTGATATTTTGTTTGTGTATATTGTGATTGCTTGTGTGGTCTTTGACCATTAATGTACATAATAAGAACAAAAACCCTAAAAAATTCTTGTGTGGATTGTTGATTTGATCTGAGACTTTTGGACTTAGAATTTAGGCAACACTCCTTATGCAAAGGACTTGGCCAATGTCAACTTTCATGTAACCAAGTGCTTGTAATTTGAAACTTCATCCGATACATCATTGAAGATCCAGTTGAGTTCATCTGCAACATGATCATTGTGAAGCTGTTATTTTGAACCTGTGACTTGTGGCATTGTGGAATTCATCTACTACATGGGCAAACTTGATGAAAGATCATGGAGTTTCTAAGCTTGGATGTGGCTATCTTTATTTGATGCCTTGCTCTTCAAGTTAATATATTATGCATTGTTTGCTGCTTAATTCTAATATCCAAGGGAATTTGGATTTCTATATGACATTCTTGTCTATTGGATTGCAGCCCATTGATCAGATGTTTTCAACTCTTAACTTTTAATTTTGTGCTTAAGATTAGTCTCTTCATCTCCTCCCCAATTCTTTAATTTCAAAATCTCTCCTGAAGGAGAATTGCGACCCAAAGCGCAGCGGAAATTAAAATTTCTCCTTTAGAGATCCTTACGAATGGTCATGATCAGTGATAGAATATTTACCTCTTGTGACGGTTGAAACGTTTGGTGCAAATCTCTTGTGACAATCAAAACCTTTGATGCAAATCCACGAAGCGATCACGAACGTTGAACGATGACAACGTCTCTACTCAGTCCACACGAACGGGTTCCTTCAATCTCAATGCTAGCTGGTACGAATGAAGGCTTTGAGTGAGAGAGAGAGAGAGAGAGTGAAAACGAAAAGAATGCAACCGCAAATTTTTGCTTCTGCACAAGGGTTCTATTTATAGAACCACTTGTGTGGGCTTCAAGCTAAAAGCCCACTTAAGTGTATTTTGGCCCATATCTTATAATATGCCCAAAATCACTTAAGCTCATGGTACCTTACCATATTTCGTATTCCACTCAAGTACATCGTACCTTACGATGCTCTATAACTCACTTAAGGGCACCGTACCTTACGGTATTCCTTAGTTACTCTATCTCTCATCAATCCGTCCTTTGTGTGTGACCCTGTAGGTTTTCGTGACGTTGGCAATTATATTAAATCACGCATTTAACATAATAAACAGTGAGCGGTATCTAGCAACACATCACTGCTACCCAAGACACGAAAATGTCAAGTGATCTGACAATTCCTTCTGTGATAATAATTATGTGTATAATTACCCTTTTGCCCTTATGTCTATATTGAACACAAGGCATAGACCGTGTCATCCTTGTCCAGTTCAATATTGGGCCCATAGACATTTATCCTGTTATGCAGGATGGGCAAATTCCATCTTGGTCACTCATGTCCCTCAGCATGCTTTGTGGAGTACCCATCAACTGCCTTTATGGTTATCCAGTTACGGATAACGTTGGATCAGCAATAAAGCACTCGACTCTACATCTAGGGTCCATAGTGGTTTCAGGTCGAAGAGTGGAACACACTATTATCACCATGAGAATAACTTATGACACCTTGCATAACTTTCTATATAGTATTCTCATAGCGGGTCAATCCGGTATAAATATTACTCCTAATATTCATACCTATGTTTAAGACTTGATAACTCTTTATCCATGATCCATGAGATGTGATCATCAGTCTACAAACATAATAGTCTTAATGCTTTAATGTTATCCCACTTCACACTAAAGCTCGACTACGGATACTTTAGGAATAGTGTCCTTATGTTTAATGTGTTCTCATGATTAAGTCACACTTAATACATTAAACGGACTATCTATTCCAGGGACTTTATTAATCAACCATAATAAAGAGAATGCCTTTTATTATTTGATACAAGTACCAAAATGTATTGGCCTCTAGGGCTTACACCAACATCTCCCTCCTTTCAAAAAAAACTTCTTTGTTTGTGCTTGTTTTTTCTAAACTTAGACCATTTTTGCAAATTAGAAACTTTGGCATTATGTCATTGCATTTTCAAACTCATTTTCTTAATCAAATTTGTAAATATACTTAATTATACTTGACTTAAAATTTTCAAAAGCCAAAAAGAACTAACTCATTCAAACCATTTTTAGGCCTTTTGTGCCTTTCAAACTTAAATTTTTGTTAAAAGTAATGCACCCACTTTGAAATTGATACCATGAACTACGAGGTTTTGATCCCTCAATTTTATGTTGGTACGTAGGCACAAGTCTGTAGGTCTTGTTAAACACAAAAATATAATTAATGAATTCTTTTCTCATCCCCCCATTCCATTTACTTGTAAACATCATTTATACAAAATACATATGCACACAAAAAAGGGCTCCCTAGTAATACCTAGGACACTTTGGATGCTAACACCTTCCCTCTGTGTAACCAACCCCCTTACCTGTAATCTCTGACATTTTATTATTTTTTATTTGAAAACTTCTTATTTGTGGGTTTTGTTCGTACTTTTTCCCTTTTCCCTTGGAAACAATAAAAGTACGGTGGTGACTCTTGTTATTTGATGTCTTGCTTATCCATAGCTTGATGATGATGAGTTTACCGCTACAAATGGCAACAAAATTCTTGGACTCATCATGGGACGACATATGGAACGACTCTAGTATTGGCTCGAGTGGTGATGTATCTTCGATTATCACCATACTAGAGAACATGCATGTGGAGCAACAAAAGCGCCAACAGGAGGAGTCACGTAGGCGTGACACATTTGAAGCGGCTCAAGAGGAACGCTTTCGAATGGTTCAAGAACATGTGAATGACCAGGACACTAACTTCAATAACTATGCAATGTATCCCACTGATCAGTTTGCTCGTATTCGCCAAGACATGGCGTTCCATCGTGGTTCCACTACAACCGGCATCAATAATATTATTGTTTTTTAAAACGAGAATCACCATCATTATATGCAATTTTACCGGGAGATGTGTGACTTTCTAGATGTCGAGTATGGTAATGACGGTGTGGCTTAGTACCACAGTAGGAGGCCAGAAACTAGGGGTAGAAATTAGACGAACAATGGTCGTAGAAATTAGTATAATTCATTGTGGACCAAGTCTTATTTTGCATGTATTTTATCTCTCGTCTTTTATGTTATTATGTTTTGTCCTTATGCTTTTCTAATTTGACAATGTTATGTGGTGTTTGTAATGAACTCCTTATAATTATTCTTGAATTAAATGTTTATTTATGTGTAGGAAATTTTAACTTTAATGGCATTCTAATGTAATGTGAGTGCACGCTCTTGTTGTACAATTTATCTTTGCAACGCCTCTAAGTGTTATATATGTTTGTTTGTAAGTTCTACATGATGTTTCTCACATTTGTGGCTTTGTCTCTTTTTGATGTTGTCAAAGGGGGAGAAGTTCATATAAGAATGAAGTCTATAAGATGCACATATTTAGCGGGAGCTTTTATCAAGACATCAAATACTTCGTACATTTTGCCATCATCAAAAAGGGGGAGTATGTGAGTGTACTTTCCTTTTTAGAAATGTTTTTAATGATGTCAAAAGTATTTGTGTATATTGGACCTTATCCTACGTATATAGATGTGCATTTTCATATTAGGATACTTAAAATCAATTTAGAAATGTTTTTACAAGTTAAAATTAAGTTTTTATGTGAAAAACTGGCCTAAAGGTCAATACAATCTAGCTAGAGGTCGACACGTACTGAAGTTTTTGTAAAACCAAAGTTTTGTCCAATATGTGTTGATGCATAAGCTCTTAAGGTCGATGCATAGGACCTTCAGGTCTACACATATGTGTTATAAGTCAACACATTCCGAGCTTTTGGCAAAACCAAAGCCACTGCCCATTTGAGGTCGACATATAGGACTCTTCAAGTTAACACATAGAAGCTAAAATGCCTTTATGGGTCGACACATTAAATTTTAGGTCGACGCATGCTATTTCAAAATTCCAAACTTGTAAAATTTTCTAAGTTATGTTTTTATTTTATTTTCTCACTTACACACACACACACACACACATACACACACACACACACACACATAATAATTTTTGTTGGGTTCCATCTAGATATAAGTTTAATAAGGTCCAATTTAGGATTACTAAAATCAAATTGGGTTGAGATTACTTTGGGGGTTTCATTGATAAAATCAATTAGGTTTTTCCCTTCAAGATCAAGTGTGATTTACGGATTTTTGGCATAAGATTTTGCAACTAAGATTCACCCGAGTGAAATCTTTATAGAAAGGAGTTTTTGTCAAAGAACTAGTGGAACCGGAGGATCAAATTGAAAATCTTGGGACACTTAATCTTGCTTAAGATCAAGGGAAGAGAAGAAGATATAATCAACATCAAATTTTGGATTTGGGAGTTTGAATCTCTATTTCTCTCTTGTATTCAACATTTTGCAAAGATTATTGAATATCTTAATTCTATTTGGAATTTGGGGCAGACGTACCCATAGTGAGGACAATTGGGGAACTGCCTAAACAAATCTTTGTATTCTCTCTATCTCTCTCTCTCTCTCTCTCTCTCTCTCTCTCTCTCTCTCTCTTTCTCTCTCTCTCTCTCTCTCAAATTTGTTAACCCATTTAGTGTGCAAATTTTCACATATTGATAATTCCTTTGGTGTTGAAGTATTGCAAACTATTTTTGTTAAGAGAATTGCAATCTATAAACTTGCAATTGGATTTTCACATCAACAACACAAAAGGTAAAATCATCTTGGTGTTTATTGCATATCAAGTGTTTGACAAATTGTCATAGTCCATTTTTGTTTCTTAATTTTATTGGAAATTGATCATCGAAGTGTAAAACTGTTCAAACGTTATTTTGAAAATCTTATTGATTTGTTTTCTCATCATTGTGGTACGGTAATTTCATTTCGTTAAGGTTTAATACACATATCTGATTCTTCCTATAATGGTTTGGATAGACGAGTGTCGATCCGGAATCACTTTCGCTTGCCATAGAAAATATTTTTAAAAATAGATTTTTAATCAAAGAAAATTTATTTGCGATCTATTCAACCCCCCCCCCCCCCCTTTCTAGATCGTTGCCCTTGTCTAACATATTCACATTTTCTCCTTATCATGTGCCCTCTCATTTCCACCCTTAGACTTGTAGGTGGCTTGATTATAAGGCTTAGGTTGAGTCAACTCCCTCTACCCTTTTTTTAGGCTTAGCATGCGCATGGGCCACACGTTGGGCCTTTGTTACTTGCACACCCCCTCTACTTCTTTATTACGATTTTTTATTTATTTTATTTTGATTGTCATTGGGCATTTGGGCCATACTTGACTTGTTTTTTCTTTTTTTATCACACTTAACTCGCCACACAATTTTCAAAAATAACTCGGACGAAAAATATTTGGTTGGACGTACATGTCCCTCGTAATCCCGAGTATTTGGATGATGGTTGTAATTAGCCTACCATTTGAATACTCTTCATCCACTCAAAAAGAAATTTAACCAATCAAACTTGTCGTTTCTCGTCCCCGTGCGATCGAAAACGTTTCACAAACGAACATTATTTAGTCCATTCTACCGCAATACCAATGAACACTTAAGCCTTCCATGCGCGAACACACAAGCAACGTTTAACATTTAGAATATGGTCTAAACATTCGTTCAATAAAATCAATCAACTAATACTTAGTTTTCTATGAAGAACTACGTAACTTTGAATTCCTCATGACACCTGAGGATATGTAGGAGCAAGACCCGCAATCTTGTCAAGTACCCTAATAAAAATCCTTTTTGCGACTCCTTTTCTTTTCCTTTTGAACTTTTAACCACTCGAAGAAAGCAAATAATGTAAGTTAACATTCTATTCGTAAATCTAACTAAACGGTTCTTGTTGAGTATAGCGGGTGTGATGGGTGTTAATACTTTCCCCTCGCACAATCGACTCCCGAACTCGAATTTGGTTGCGACGATCATTCTTTTCTTTTAAGAGTTTTATCGATATTTTTCCTTTCCTTCTTGAATAAATAAAGTTCTGTGGTGACTTTGTTATCACCCCGAGCGTGTGAGCGCTCCAAGATCATTTTTCCCATCGCGACACTGTAAATCAATTCCAATGTCATTAGAAGGTAATTGATTACCTTGGATAATGTCCACCCATGATATTTATTGTGTTTATTTAGCATATGTAGTATCTTGATTCACTTCCTCTTTATTATCTTCAATAATCGACTCTAACATTTTCTTAGGGTAGGCTACTGATATCGGGAAGGTTTTTGGAGTCATCCCCATTTTCAGTTGTTTCTTGTCTTTATGTGTCATTATGTATCCTAGATTTGTCTATTCGAACATTATATCCATTCAAGTGGATGCTAAATCCATCCAAAGGAGCATTAGATGGTGGTGAGAACACTCTCACCATCGTCGAAGGTGTCGTCACCGCCTGCTTCCTCGGCCGACCACAACCACAATGCATTCTCCCCTTTATCTAAAAAAAATTTACCATATTATATTTGAATTTAATAATAAAAAATATTTATAAAAAAACAACTCCATCAATAAAATTAGTATGAGTTTAAATAAATAATTTAATAATTTTTTTAAAATATAAATTTAAAAAAATACAATTAACTATTTTATCTAGTTGTCCTTTTTTGAAGTAAGACAAAAAAATGCTATAATTTCGTATAAAATAATTTATTTGTACCAAAACATTATAAAATAATTTATTTACTATTTTCATTAAAATTCCATAAATTTATTACCATCCAATTAATTCATCTTTTAAAACCGAGAATATAATTAAATAGTAACAGCTATAAATTAGAAATCCCATAAAAAATACATAAATTGCCTCTTTATTGTCTCAAACATTCCTTGTTTTTTTCAGTTAAAAAACACTTTTAAGAGTACATTGTTTTGTTACTGCCATTTGTCGTTTTATTGTTCCAACCCTATTTCCTTTGAATATTTGACCGTTACTTTTTTTCAACGTCTCTCTCCATTCTCTTCTCTGATCAAAGCTTCATCAATTTCACACTCCCTCTCTTCAGGTACAGTTCTAACCTTCACTTCACTGTTCATCTCAATCAAACAAACCCTAGTACCTTTTTCACTTCCAATTCTCTACAATGTGACTCTTGATTATCTTTCTTTTCATTGTTTTTGCTTTTAATTATTCTTTTTTCGATAATTCTTACTTGAAAATGAAGAAAAGAATTAAACTTTATTCACTTGGATGATAATACATTATAACTTTAGGTTTAGGGTTAATGTTCAATTTTTGTTTTCATGATTTTTCCCCCAATTTGATATTTATATTGAGATTTCCTGTTTTTCTGCAGATAACAGATTTGTGGAGATTTGTAAAAGTAATTCCTTTGATTTTCATTTCAAATGCAATCCTGAGATTAGGGTTTGAATTTGAAGTGAAGTGAGAAATGGGATGTTCTCAATCAAAGCTAGATGAGGAAGAAGCGGTTCAGATTTGTAAAGATAGAAAGAGATTCATAAAAGAGGCTGTGGAGCATAGAACTCAATTTGCTAATGGACATGTTGCGTATATTCGATCACTCCAAAGGGTTTCTGCTGCTTTGCGTGATTATTTCGAAGGAGATGAAGCACTTAAGTTCTCGTTGGATTCAATCATAACTCCTCCAACTCCTCCGCCTGTGAAGAATAAAGCTACTCCGGAAACAATTGAGCTTGGATCCAATAGTACAGCTTTGAAACTGAGTTACTCGAGGTCGAGTGGTAATCCAGCGATTTCGGTTGAAGAAAAGCCTCTGTCGCCGGAAATGGGTCGAGTTGAGGCATATTCTCCTCCGAGGTACCAATATGGTAATGATGGTTTTTTTGGTATGCAATCCTCCCCGATGAATGCGTCCATTTTCGCTTATTCTCCAAATAACAGACCTGTTGTTATTCCTCCTACTTCACCTCCACGGTCTTCTTCTCAATGGGATTCCTTTTGGAATCCGTTTACATCGTTGGACTATTACGGTTACCCTAATGGATGTAGCCTTGACGAGATTGTTATGGATGCTGAGAATCGAGAACTGAAGAAAGTTCGGGAAGAAGAAGGAATACCGGACCTGGAACAGGAAGAAGAGGATACCAAACAGGAGGGTTTTGTTGTTAAGAGAAATGTAGCCGGAGAAAGAAACGAAATCATCGAGAATTCCTCAAAAGAAGTCGCGGTTGAAGATGTTGATCAACATGAAGAAGAGAAAAAGGAGGGAACAGATGCTGAAACTGAAACTGTGCAAGTCGATGGTGGCGAGTGTTTTCAAGTATCAAAAGCTCAAACTTCAGGTCATATGGAATCCGGCCATCAAGAAATGGCAATTGATGATCAAGAAGCTAAGGAAGAAACACCTGGCTTTACCGTTTATGTAAACCGAAGACCGGCGAATATGGCAGAAGTGATCAACGATCTTGAAGCTCAATTCAGGGTTGTATGCAGTGCAGCCAATGATGTCTCGGTACTGTTAGAGGCTAAGAAAGTTCAACACTTATCCACTTCTAATGAACTGTCATCAGGTTTGGTGAAAGTGTATAATTCATATTTTCGAAAAATGCTTTATGCATGAAGGAAAGCATGACCTTTGAATTGTTTTCCGAAATAATCTTGCACTTGTAGATCATTGTTGTTTCACTCTATATCTATTTGTAAGTTTTCAGGAACATAAATTCAAACTATATTTCTTTTGCAGCATCAAAATTGTTGAATCCAGTAGCTCTTTTTCGCTCAGCTTCTTCTAGCTCGTCCCCGTCAAAAAGTATAATGAATTTTTCAAACTCTAGGGATGAAGTTGATGAAGGCACCGATGATCCTCCGTCAGGAGAAGGTTCTATGTTGTCTGCCAGTCACCAATCAACTTTAGACCGGCTATATACATGGGAGAAGAAGCTCTACCAGGAAGTTAGGGTATAACATTGAAATCACAATAATATTTTTCGGTCTACCATATTATTATTGTTACAGGTCATTTTTGTGCTATTGGTTTATACAAAATTAATAATTGGAACCTTAATGTTAAGCCTGCGTTCTTCTTTAACAGTCTGGAACGCGTTTTCGACTTGCATACGAGAAGAAATGTCTGCAACTCAAGAACCATGATATAAAAGGAGAGGAACCTTCTTCTGTGGATAAAACAAGAGTAGCTATTAGAGATCTACACACTCAGATAACAGTTTCAATACACTCAGTTGAAGCTATTTCCCGGAGAATTGAAACCTTAAGGGATGAAGAGTTACATCCCCAGCTTCTTGAAATGTTGCAAGGGTATTGTAAATTACACATTCGTTTTGTTTTGTCATGGTTATGCTTCATCTTTCGCGTGTATCTATTTTGGACATTAATCACATCTTGACGATGAATGCTAATGAATCGTTCCTTTTTTTTGTCATTTGACAATGATTTTATACAAACTACAGGCTAGCAAAGATGTGGAAAGTGATGGCAGAATGTCATGAGACGCAGAAGCAAATCTTGGAAGAAGCCAATATTATTCTAGACGGCATTGCTGCCAGAAAACATTCCTCCGTGTCAATAACCGATCCGCTGAGACTTGCACTCTCAGCCTCCATTCTTGAAACCGAGTTGAGGAACTGGCGAAACACTTTTGAGTCATGGATCACCTCTCAGAGATCATACATCCATGCACTAACCGGCTGGCTTCTCCGATGCATGAGATGCGAACCCGATGCATCGAAACTAGTATGCTCTCCTCGGAGGTCTAGCTGCAGTCATCCTTTGTTTGGACTTTGTGTTCAGTGGTCAAGACGTCTAGACGCCATACAAGAAACAGCGGTGCTTGAGGGTCTAGACTTATTCGCAGCCGGGTTAGGTTCCTTCTATGCTCAACAACTAAAAGAAGATTCTGCACAGAATGCAATAGGTGGATCCAATGGAAACATGGAAATGGTGGAAGTCAAGGTGGAAAAAGAAGAAGTGGTGGATGTTGCGGTTAAGGTACTTTGCGGTGGAATGTCGAGTGCGATGAGGTCAATGGCAGAGTTTGCTATTGATTATGCTAAGGGATATAATGATCTTGTTAAACAGTGGGAGAATGGGAAGTTGCAGGAAAATGAGTAGTTTTTACTATTTTTCTTAAGTTAGTTTAGCAATGGTGTTAGTGAATGTAATTTATGTAAGGGTAGGTTTAGATGGAGGAAAATGAATGGGAGGGGAAAGGTTTTGTGCTAATCTCTTTTTCTTGGAAGGGTTTTACTTATTTTTTCATTTTTTTATAATAAGGAGAAGGAAACAAGGAATTTTCAGTAATTTTCAAGACTACCTTACTTTACTGGTTCAAATATGGAGTTCTATTGAATTTTATTTACATTTTCAATTACAGTGCATAGGAGGTAGAGTTTCATGCATTGCAGTACTACCTCTTAGTTTTGTTGTTGTAACTAGGTTGAATACCTCAAAATATCAATACAGATTAAATTGCATCATTTATACACCTAATGTTCATAAGGGTGGGAACCATCCTGGCTCATACCAAATGAGCTCCTCGTTCCCAAAAGATTGGATAGCTAATTGTAAGTTAGAGTTAGTTATGTTTGAGAGAACTTAGTCGTGGGGGATGTATTTCTAAGGACCATTAAGGTGAGTTCCTAGGCGCATTTGATGCAAGTTTAGGTCCGATTACTGTGTTGTAGGAAGAGTTTCTCTCTATTATGTTGGCTTAAGAAAATGTGGAAGATACGAGATGGTGAAAGGTTTGGATTTAGAGTAACTCACAGGGTGCCCTTTACTCCATTATGAATGAAGATCGGATATCATGGAGCTCCGCAATAGATGGGCTAACAGCAAGTATCTTCGGATAACTAAAGTTTTCACTCACATTTATAAGAAAGGTAATAGGTGTGCTGATATGGTCGCAATCATGGTCATGATGAGCTTCTGAGCTTTTATTGGTGAGTAATAGAAAGTGATAAGGAGAGAGATATTTCATTTCAATCAGACTAACTTTTATTTCTATTTTTGTGTTAGTTACAAATCACTGCAACTATCTGTTTTATACTATAGATTTAGTTGACCTATTATAGTAGGTTTTGAACAGTGTTCATACTGACATGTGTCAATCTGTAGCCAACACTTTCTCTCTTACAAAAAATATATCAATCTCCATATGCTTAGTTCTTGAGTGAAGGATAGGATTATGAGCCAGCATAACAATATATCGGTTATCATAAAGTATTATAGGGATCTTGGAGGGGATAAATAGTTCCTTGAGGAGTGCCTGTAACCACAGCAGATTAGCAGTTGCTTGAGCAAGACTTCTATACTCTGCTGCAATACTAGATCTGGCAACTACAGGTTGCTTCTTTGACCGCCAGGAAATGAGATTGCTGCCAAAGTAAATAGCAGCTCCTGAAGTGCTCCTTTTGTCATCTAGATCAGAAGTCCAGTCAGCATCACAATAGACATGAAGGGATGGAGGAACAGTGGGAGACAAAGGAGAAATCAACAAACCATGCCCTATGGTGCCTTTTAGGTGCCTCAGGATTCTTCTGACTATCACCCAATGAGTCTCCGAGTTATGAGACATAAACTGGAAGACTTTGTTGACAGAGTATGCAATGTCAGGCCTGGTTAGAGTTGCATACTACAATGCACCCACCACTGACCTATACAGGGAGGGATCAAAAACTGTTGCATACCCAGTTTTGGTTAACTTGCAAGTGGATTGAATAGGTGTTTGTACAGGGCATGCCTCCAACATGTTGGTTTCCAACACTAGGTCATTAATATACTTGGACTGAGTGAGAAAAAGGGATTCTTTAGCAACCTTCTTTAGTTAAATGCCCGAGAAATAATCAAGATCACCAAGTTGTTTAAGTGAAAAAGAAGCATTCGGTTTGGAAATAACAGTTTGAATGAGGGAATGAGAGTCCCCTGTGATAATGACATTATTTACATATAAGAATGTAGATGGTGTGGCCTCCAAGAAAGTAGGTAAACAATGAGGGATCACACTTGTTGGGTTTGAACTGGAGCTGGATAAGAGTGGTTTGAAGTCTTTCAAACCATTGCATTGGTCCTTGTTTTAGGCCATAGAGAGCCTTATTAATTTTGCAAACCAATGAGGTATTGTCACTCTCAAAACCCTCTGGTTGGTCCATATAAATATCTTCATGAAGTAGGTCATTGAGAAAGGAATTATTCACATTTAACTATTGAATTTTCCACTTATGTGTGTGGGCAATAGAGAGAATAAGTCTGATTGTGATAGGTTTGACCACAGTAGAAAAACTTCTAGTAAAGTCAAACCCATACCTCTGATGAAAACCTTTACCGACCAGCCTAGCCTTATATCTATTGACTGGTCCATTTGGATTCTCCTTGATCCTAAATACCCACTTTTAACCAATAGCATGTCTTTGAGGAGGTAAGGGAACAAGTGTCCATGTGTTATTATTGATTAGAGCATTGTATTCCTCTTGCATCGCTGTTTTCCAGTTGACATTAGCTAGAGCATATTTAATACTCTTGGATTCAGAGGTAACTAAGAGAAGTTTTGGCTCAACTCTTGTTAGTACCATAGGATTGGCATTAATTTTGTAAAGCAAATAATGTAATCAGCTCTGTTGTTTTAATATGTTGGGTTGAAGAAGTTCAACATCTGGACCAACATGTCATGTACGATGTCACGACATCGTGACTGTGACATTGCGCATGTGTATAAAACTGAATGAGTTAATTCTGGCATGTGTTAACTAATTAATATTTTGGGATTAGTGAGGATATTTGGTGAATATCCTAACTTCTATGTGGAGATCTTGAAGACTCAATCAGAATATTTGGTGAATATACAGTTTTCAAATATGGAGATCTTTTAGGAAATAAAAGATTGAAGACCTTGATTGTAGCAGAAGAATTCTGCTGGCTTTGTAACAGCAAAGGAGAAGTTTGCTGCGATTTCTGAAGGCCCAAATCCAGTTGGGTGGTTAGGTTATAAATAGCAGATTGTAACCTAGGTTTTGTAAGCCTCAAAGAATGTAAAATTAGGGGTGTGTGAGGTAAACCTCCCAACCTGTGGGAAGGTTACCATGTGTTTCTCAGTGCTCAAAAGCATGAGATTATTTGTAACTCAAAGCCTGTAGGCAAGAGTTGTTATGATCTTGAACGAAGTTGTGAAGCAAGTTCAAGGTGTTTAGCATTACATTGTAATTGTAGTGATAGGAATGGAAACTGGAGGTTTCTATCTAGGAGTTCCTAGGTATAGATTGCATTGGGTAGGGATTAAGTGAAGAGTTGTAAACGGGGGAGTTTAACTCTGAATTAATACTACTGATAATGGATCTTCTTCCTGGCTTGGTATGCCCCCAGAGTAGGTAATGTTGTACCGAACTGGGTTAACAATTACTTGTATTTTTACCTTCTGTACGTTATAATTCTATCTGTTATAACTCAGCATGTATTTCAGTCTGTTTATCAAGGGAACAACAGACCTGGCACATAGCCTACTGTCTGAATGCCAAACTGAATGTTATGACATTCATCATTGACAGCTGATACTGAAGTATAGACTGGTTGGTCGTCCACAGTACAGCCAACTGTAATGCTGGAACAGGTGATATTCAAATCAATGTTGAGACATCATGCTGATAACTGTGTAGGCTCAATAGAAGTAAGTGCTATGGTTGATCTCTGCTGTGTATTTGTACCATATGGACAGAACTGGGTGTTCTTCCTGTCTATGGTGATTTAGTAGCAGATATCGTGACATCTGTAAATGTGTGATTATTAGTACTGGGTCTTAATTTGTCTAACTGTCTTGCTGGATTAAGTAACAATGTTGGATCAGATGTCATGACTTCGAGTAGAACATCTGAACTCTGACTATACCAGAATTTCAATTGGTATCAGAGCAGGCATCCTGTTCTGTTTCTGGATGAGATCCATGGGTGATACTTTCTGGTATCTTGCAAGGAGTTTTGTTAGTACTGATGTTGGAACCTGTGGAAGGTTCTGTGATTTCCCTGAATGGTCCCTTGAAGTAGGTGGATGGACTATTCATGACAGGAGCAGTGTGTACCTGTCTCTGGAGGTTGGCAATTGGCCTTTGTGTGAGACAGCCGTGCTAGTATTGAATCATATTCAAACTTGGTATGTTCTTGGAGGCTGATCTGATGAATTGTGTGTTCATAGGTTGAGTTGTATTAGGATTTCCGCTGCATAATACCTGGCAAAACTCAAACTCTGATGTAGTTTTCCCTCTTATGGATGAAAGGCTGTTGTATTCAAGATTTTATCATAATCTACTGAAGATGTCAAAGATACTTGAGTCTCCTCAAGTCCACTCATCATGACGTTCTCACTTCAGGATGGTAAGAATCACCTGATCACTGATTCTGTTACTCTCTTGGGTAGTGTATATGAAGACCTTGAAGACTTTCAAGGAGGGTTTGTTCCAATGAGGTGGAACTAATGTTCTATGTGATGTTAGAACATGTTGTTCAACAAGTATGCAGCTACTGGTTGAAGAACAGATGTTTTTAGGTGTCAAACAAAGGGATACTTTAGTTTGGAACCTACTCCTGACCTGGAAGAGGAGACATCTGTGTGTGCTAAGTTGACAAGGGTAGGGTCAACTGTGTGTGTGCTCAAGAAGAATCACTAGAAGTGGAGCTGGTTGAGACGTGACAGTGTGCAATCTCCTGCTGTTTGTCTTATTCCTGTAGATTGATCAGGGTTGGATAGTTGTTCCCTGAAGTACTATGTTGTGTTGGAAGACAAGTCCCCTGGATGTTAGAAGTCAATGATGGGATAACCTGATTGCTATGTCATTTAAGAGGATTGGGACCATGAATCTTGTTATTCAAACACCACGCTCATAAGTGGCAGTTCTTTCAAGGAATGAGAATATGAAGATTCAGAGGTTGTTTGAGGTAGTATGCTCTAGCAATACATATCTACTATGGACTGGTTTTTTTTTCACTAGTACTTATGGTTAGCTGGAGTCTGATTGGTGTGATTGGAGTATGTATAGGTATAACTCATAGAGTTAGTTGCCACTGGTAGGGATGGTGTATGTCATGTTGAGACATTTGTGTACAATGCATGGATACTGGTGTGGAGTTTCCATGATTGTTAAGTTGAGGAGGAGTTTTGGTTAACCTCCTCACGTTTGGTCAGCCTAGGGTCTGGTTGGCTGTTGACCTGTGTCACATGGGTTCTGGTTGTTGTGTGTCACATTTGCAAGGAAGGATTCACCTCTCTCATTCCTAAGGGTGAATCTAATCTGGAAAGATTCTCAAAACTGTTGAGGCGCTTGCAAACAGAAGATGTTGACACAAGAAGAGTATTTCCAAAGTATTCTTATGGTGGAAGTATCTGAGAGGAAAATTGGGAAAGGATTTAAGATCAATGTTTACTTGTACCAAGTACAAGTATTTAATTGATTATCCTTGGAGCTCAGGATAACTGATGTTTTTAAAAGACGTTGGAACATCTCGTCTTCAAGACCTTGTGCAGAATCACAGGAAGGATAGTACATTGGTTTATGATCTATCACTTTGGTGGCAGCAAAAGCGTATGATCTCTGAAAAGGTTTCCTGGCAAGAAACATGTTCAGCCTTGGTGTGTACAAGAGGAAGAAAAACATCTTAGTTCTGATGGTGGTTACTTGGATCAGTTTACTTCTGATCTAGGTAAGGAAGTGCATTGGCTAATGCACACTGTGGAGTTAAGAATAAGTGGCAGCATTCTTGACATCATGGAAACAACCTTGCTTTAGGAAGTGGAATCCTTGGTATAGCTGAAGGGTTAGTGTCTAACTGGTCCTTCTGAAGACTCATGCATCAGAGTGTCTGATGTCTTTGGAGAAGAAGCAGGGATTCATCTAGGTGTGAGCTTGGATGACTTAACTGCAAACCTGCAGGATGGAGGTTGTTTACTCAAACTTGGTTCCACAATCAAGTCTATGAGAACGTTGAACTCTGGTTCTGTGAAGGGAGGAAGTTCTTTCAAGTGGCAGAAGAAGGAGCTGAATTCAACAGCTAGATGTTAAAACACAATGTTGTAACATTTGGTTCAACATCAGTTTCTTAGTTGGTGAAGTGGCACATCAACTTAAGATAGAAGGGTCTACAGAGGTGTAGATTGTGTACTTCAAAAAGATCGTTCTCATTGCAGTACTCTGGAGTTGCTGGATGGAGAGGATGTTACATGTTCATGTCTGGTTTAACATGTAGCTTGAAGTTCAAGTCTCACTTGGAAGGTCAGAATATCTTTGGGAGAAGTCTGATAAACGTGGAGAGGTCAAAAAGTGGCATTTGACTTTTTCATATGAGGATTCATGAAGGAGGTAATCAACCAGTGACAATTGGTCTATCTCAGAAGTGAATTCGAAGAATCAAGATAATCAACATATGGCAGCTGATTACTCTTGAGGAAAGTCTGAGACAAATTACTTTTGAGCAGAAAAGTAGTAAGTTGAAGACAAAAGGAGGTGTTTTCAATTCATCTCTTGGAGCTTGTGGTAGGAGTTCTGAGCTATCTATGGAAGATTATCTCTTGTAATGGGATGAGAATGTATATGTCCCAATTTGTGTCTGGTTTCTTGTGGATCAAGCTAGTGACTCAGTGAGATCTGAAGATTATCAGATGGTGTTATGTTGTGAAGGATGTCCTAACTTATGTTAGAACATTTTGTGAAGTGGCTTTCTGTTCTGGTTAGAAGAGAGATTGACACAGAGTGTGGATGTGTTCAGCCAAGAGGGTTGAACAAAGGGGGTGCTCTTGAAGACATGAAGATGAGTCTTATGTTTTCCATTCATCAAGTGGTCTGGGTTCTTTTTGAATCAGGAAGTATGTGAAGGTCCAACTTTGGGGTGTTGGATATGTTCATGTGTGATCTCCAAGTTTCAAGAGGAAAGTTGGTTGTTCATGACAGGGGGAGTTCTGTCTTTGCACTACAAGTAATCATCAAGCTTGTGATCTATGTGTTCTCAGATAACAAGGTATGGCACCTTGTTAGTTAGTGGTATGATGTGGTGTGTGTCAAGGCTGAGTGAGCAGAAGAATGTCTGACCGGATGTCATGACATTGCCTTGGACAATATTGTTATTTCCTTCTGAAACTTACAGTCATAAGGAAATATGGATGTGATGTGTCTCATTATGTTATATTAGAATGAGCTTATGTGGTACAGTTGTGTGGTACAGGTGCTGGAGTTACTGTTATTTGATGTATGCACAGATTTAGGGGGAGGAGAAGTACCCTTGTGCATGTGTGTATTACTAGTAGTCATAGCTAGTAATTGTTTTGCTTCTGTTGCTGATTAAACTTCTGTTTTGTTGTTTAACTGCTGGTAGTTTTCCTTGTGAACAAAAAGGACAGAGTGTTCACAAGATGTCATATGTGATGTCTTAACATAAGATATCCTATGTACCTGTAGAAAGTGGTTTTAGGAAATGGTGATAGGGAGAATATATGAAGAATGCAGACAAAAGCAGTGTCAAATGTTAAGACATAGCTTGCAACGTGTCTGACAGCATTTATGGAATAGCATTGGAATTGTTGTTTCTGAAAAGAAACAGTCAAGAGCTATAAAAGGTATTCAAAGATAGTCTGGGATATTGGTGGTGATTCTCTGACTTATTCTTAGCAAATATTTATGGATCTTGACCAAGTATTTGCTCCTACCGTTAATTCCTAAGCAAATATTTATGGATCTTGACCAAGTATTTACTGCTACCGTTAATTCCTAAGCATGGTCTGGCCTATTTAAAGGATGTATCAACACTCCTCTTCTCACAAGAGCGACATTTCATTCCCTCTAAAACATGGGGTTTGTTAAGATTTGGGCTTCCTGCGCCTGGATCTGGTTTTGTGAAGGTTTCATTTATAAATGTTTAGCTAAAAAGGGGGAGAGAAACATTGTCCTGAGGATGTACCAGAAGCAAGCAAAATATGGTAGCAAGGAGAAGTTGGGTTCAGGAACAAAAGTCACTAACTGGGTATATCACTTGTGTCTTGTGATCTGAGTTAAGAGGACAGTTGTGTCTTGTGATCTGAGTTACATTATCTATGTACTCAGCATTACATATTCTTCAGGAAGCTCCAGTGTTGAGGGGAAGGGTTGTGATGGAGCTGATCCTTGTACAGCTTCTTCCTCATGTACACCAGAAGTGGTGTTGGTAATGGGGCTGAAAATGACATAGAGGAAGTGCAGGCCCATATTGGGATATGGTGTCTAGTGTAATGTTTATTTGTTTTAGCTAAAATTTGCCAAAGGGGAAGATTGTTAGTACCTTAGGATTGGCATTAATTTTGTAAAGCAAATAATGTAATCACCTCTGTTGTTTTAATATGTTGGGTTGAAGAAGTTCAACATCTGGACCAACATGTCATGTACGATGTCACGACATCGTGACTGTGACATTGCGCATGTGTATAAAACTGAATGAGTTAATTCTGGCATGTGTTAACTAATTAATATTCTGGGATTAGTGAGGATATTTGGTGAATATCCTAACTTCTATGTGGAGATCTTGAAGACTCAATCAGAATATTTTGTGAATATACAGTTTCCAAATATGGAGATCTTTTAGGAAATAAAAGATTGAAGACCTTGATTGTAGCAGAAGAATTCTGCTGGCTTTGTAACAGCAAAGGAGAAGTTTGCTGCGATTTCTGAAGGCCCAAATCCAGTTGGGTGGTTAGGTTATAAATAGCAGATTGTAACCTAGGTTTTGTAAGCCTCAAAGAATGTAAAATTAGGGGTGTGTGTGAGGTAAACCTCCCAACCTGTGGGAAGGTTACCATGTGTTTCTCAGTGCTCAAAAGCATGAGATTATTTGTAACTCAAAGCCTGTAGGCAAGAGTTGTTATGATCTTGAACGAAGCTGTGAAGCAAGTTCAAGGTGTTTAGCATTACATTGTAATTGTAGTGACAGGAATGGAAACTGGAGGTTTCTATCTAGGAGTTCCTAGGTATAGATTGCATTGGGTAGGGATTAAGTGAAGAGTTGTAAACGGGGGAGTTTAACTCTGAATTAATACTACTGATAGTGGATCTTCTTCCTGGCTTGGTATGCCCCCAGAGTAGGTAATGTTGTACCGAACTGGGTTAACAATTACTTGTATTTTTACCTTCTGTACGTTATAATTCTGTCTGTTATAACTCAGCATGTATTTCAGTCTGTTTATCAAGGGAACAACAGACATGGCACATAGCCTACTGTCTGAATGCCAAACTGAATGTTATGACATTCATCATTGACAGCTGATACTGAAGTATAGACTGGTTGGTCGTCCACAGTACAGCCAACTGTAATGCTGGAACAGGTGATGTTCAAATCAATGTTGAGACATCATGCTGATAACTGTGTAGGCTCAATAGAAGTAAGTGTTATGGTTGATCTCTGCTGTGTATTTGTACCATATGGACAGAACTGGGTGTTCTTCCTGTCTATGGTGATTTAGTAGCAGATGTCGTGACATCTGTAGATGTGTGATTATTAGTACTGGGTCTTAATTTGTCTAACTGTCTTGCTGGATTAAGTAACAATGTTGGATCAGATGTCATGACTTCGAGTAGAACATCTGAACTCTGACTATACCAGAATTTCAACTCTAGATTGAGTAAAGACATATTTGGATCGGGTTTGCATCTGATGATTGTTGATAGGAACTTGAAGTACATGCACTGCTTTGGGAGGAATAAAAGGGGATGCAGTGGAAGTGTCAGAGGCAACGAATGAGCTAGACTGGGACGTAGATAAGAATGAGTTTTTTGAATTAACAATTGAAGGCTCGCTAATTGAGGCCTGAGCAGACTGACTTGTGTTCGAATTATTGGGAGATTGTGAGGGACTAATAGAGTGTGAAGTACGTAAGCTAGAGCCAGAAGAACTAGGAGAATTCTGAGCAGATTGGCCTTGTGGCTGAAGAGATGAATTGGAAAACATGGGAGGAGGAGTTATAGGAGCAGTAGAGGAGGAAATGCCTGAACCAGATTGAGTTGATAGAGGATTAGAAGTAGTGGATGGGGATAAAGTAGGTACCATGGATAGAGATAGATTTGAGACACTTGGGGAAGGAGGAACAGGATTACCAACTTTGAGAAACAAGTCGGGATATGGGAACCTAAGTTCATTGAAAATGACATATTTAGAGATGTATAGCCTACCATTAGAGGCTAGACATCTATAGCCTTTGTGGGATGTAGAGTAACCCATAAACACACATTCTTGAGATCTAAAATCTAGTTTATGACTATTATAGGGCCTTAGGAGAGGAAAACAAGCACAACCAAAGACCCTTAGGAAGTTGTAATCAGATTGTGTGTGAAACAGGATGAAGTAGGGAATTTGAAACTGAATGGAGGAAGAGGGAAGCCTATTGATGAGGTAGACATAAGTGGAGAATTCATAGTCCCAATAGATGAGAGAAAGAGAGGTTTGACTAAGTAGAATATGTCCCATGTCAACTATATGCCTATGTTTTCGCTCCACCACACCATTTTGATGATGTGTGTGGGGGAAAATCACTCTATGTAGGATGCCATGATCTTTAAGGAACTTAGAGAAAGGTTGAAACTCACCACCCCAATCAGGTTGAATGGCCTTGATAGGACAACCAAGTTGGAGTTCAACTAAGCTCTTGAATTGTTGAAATGTAGATAGAGCTTCATCCTTGGTTTTAAGTAAATAAAGCCAAGTAAACTTGGAATAGGTGTCCACAAAAGACATAATATTTGAATCCTAAAGTGGAAGTATAAGGGGAAGGACCCCATAAATCACTAAACACAAGTTCAAGTGGTGTAGTGTATGTGGTGTGTGAATCAGAAGAGTGTAATCTATGGGTTTTACCCATACAACAAGCTGTGCAGAAAGTATCAAAATCTTTATTTGAGAAAGAAATATTACAGGCTTGCATAACAAGTTTCAAGGCATGGGAATTAGGATGACATAACCTTAAATGTCACTTACTAGGTGTACTAGAATTGAAATAAAGAGCATTAATACTAGAATCAATTTGCTTATTCAGTATTGGGCTAGGAGATATAAGGGAAGATAGATTGATAGAGGCAAACTCATATAAGTCATCCTTGTCAACAATGCTTTCAAGTAAGATAGCCTTAGAAACCAGTGATTGCACAAGACACTTGTCAGCAGAAAATAGGGATTGGACATTGTTTTCTCGACAAAATTGGCTGACACTAATTAAATTCTTTGTGATAGTGGGAATAAGAAAGAGATTGTGAAGTGTGAGTGGTGTGTGAGGTTGAATTGGTGAAGGAAAATCACTTGACAAGTGTGTGTGCGTGCGTGTGCGGGTGTGTGTGCGCGCGTGCGTGTGCATGTGTGTGTGTCCATGCGTGTGGATGGAAAAACGAATCTGACCCATTAGACATAACCATTTTGTCCTCACTTTAGTGCAAGATAGACAAAGAATTTAGATCTCACTCTTTAATATTTCCGCTCCGTCCCTCTCCATCTTTTTATGGATTTTTCCATTCATGAATATTAACATAATTTTATGCATTTTTAAATTTTTAAAATGTAGTGTCAGCGGACAAGCCCCGTCCCACACGACGTGCGGGACAGGCTAAGATTTTAGGCCCATAACCTACACTATGTCGTCCCGTCACGTCCTGTGTTTTTGCGAGTTTTTGCATAACAGGCCTAAATGGGGTGGGCATACTGTTTGCCACCCCTACGCACAAGATAGTATTACCCCTTATTGCTATTATATGTAAAAGACAATCAAAACTTCTTCACTAAACTTGTTTAAGCCACCAAACTCACTCAATACATGGTTCCTTTCTTACAGCTCAATCAATATAAACCAACGTACTATGTTTGACCATACTTTTGTATACAAAATATTGGACCATATGTAATGAATGCTAATTTTCTCATTCTCTAAATTGCAGTCAAAAGAAAATGTATGAGTCATTTGTGGATCTCTTTATTCACCCTTGATCATCAACATTTTCTACCTCCACTTCAGCAAAATCAAATGATATCATAAGTGTGAGAAAAACAGCAACTGCAACCAACTGTGCTGCAACAAAATATCTCCCCTTACTTTTAAACCTTTTCTCCTCGTCTGTTTTCTTCCTTTTCGGTTCGCTCTTAAATTTTTGTCCTTCACCAACAAAATACATATTTAAATTATAAATAAAAAATTGAAAAAGATTTATCATACGAAAACATGGACATATCTTACTCTGAGTTGAAGGAATTCTGAAACCCGACGATGATGCATCCGTATGAGTTTGTGGACCAGCTTCTATAATTTCAGTCTTACATTTTCGGACATATCTAACTAAAGTATCGTGTTCCAAAAATTTGTTCCGCAGTGTAGATGATTCCTAATGGTACATACATGAAGTATCAAGAGTTAGAATTTTATCTTTAAAACAAACATCAGAAACACCGCAGATTAATATTTGACAGCGACACTAACCGGTAAAGCTTGAAGAGCAACGAGTCCATGTGCGAGAAAAATAGCATCCAAGCTTGATGGCCTGCATATACAACAAATAAAAGAATGTGAATGCATCACCAAGATGTCAAAATCAATATATGCTCTAAAAAATGAAAATGACACCAAAGTATTGCCGCTGTAGCAAAATTCTTGTCCAGAAGATTCACCTGTTCCCAAATAGGTAGTTCTTTTCACCTAACAATTTTGATAGGGCGTCGTACGCAGAGTTTGCCCTCTCATAAATCTGTCCATCACTAAAAGCCATATATGAATACCATTTCAAATAGAAAATCACATCAAAGACACTCCGAGATTGGTCCATAATCAACGAGAAAATTACATCAATTATATATTAGTTAAATACTATTTACAAATCAGTTTGGCACATTTACAATTATCTTTGATGGGAAACTAAGCATTGAAGGTTTCTAAACTATTACCAACAAGGAGAAAATAATGAAACTAGTGCTATGAAGCTCAGATACTCCAAAATTGAGGAAGTACTAGTATCGGATACCATATTATTTTACATATCCTAGAAGCATCAAAATTATATTTTAAAAACTGTTTTATCAGATACAAATGACAAATATCACGGATACACACATGTATGCCAAAAACGATGAATGCTAGGTTGTTAATCTTGGATAGCAGCACGTAGCGCCAAACCCCCAAAATACTATAGCGGTACAACGGATAGCTGGATGACTGCTCTAGTGAAGACAAAAAAAATGTACTTACTACTTAGTAAACATAAATTCCAACAACGTACATAAATACTTAAAAATAGAAGAACACTCAGATTTAAAGGAACAACTAATAATTATATCCATCAAAATGAGTTCCCGTCAAAATCAAATTATGATAGTATTCAAAACAAATAAACCATGTTCTAAAAGTAAACAAAAATGAAATTTCTAAATCACATATGTTTCTGCCTCGTCTTCACTTCTATGTTCCACCACATTAGTATTATCTTGTTCATCACTTGATTCAAGATCTTGCTCTTCCATCTCAAACTCCTCATCTTAATTAGGCACGGCTGTAGCAAGTCTAGATTTGTGTTTAGTAACACTTGTTAGTTCATTATCTCCGGTTGTATTACCAACAACTTCCCAAGTCGAGCCTTCTTCTTCCAAAACTAAATCTTCTTTCAATGTTCCATTTTCATCGTAAGAGTAAAGAGTTCAATACTAACCTTTGAAGAGAAACAGAAAGGAGATGAGGTGAATGGAGAAGAAGAGGAGAACATCGAACAAGCAAGAGGAGAAAGGCGAGAACGCAGCAGAGAATGGCAAAGGTAGAGGAGTACAGCGAAGGCAGATGAGAACAACAAATCAAAATGGAAAAAATGGTGAAATGAAAGAAACATAACACGTGGAGTTATATACTAGGCCACTAAAAGGGCGGGAAAGAACAATATACTCTTAAAGAAGATTAAAATTAAGCTTTAAAAATATTAGGGTTTACGTTTTCCCCCAAATTGAGAATAGCGGTCAAGAAAACGCCATTGCGCTGCTATTGCACTGCTACCACACAGCTATTTGCAACCGCTATGACCGCTACCTTCGATAGCGCTTCGCAGGCCAATAGCTTAGAAGTGAGGGGCCGCACCACTATAGCGCGTTATTGACAACCTAGAATTAAGGATATAAAAATGTTGAGACAAGGTCGTACATGTCCACGATCTACTTGTAGAATGATGATAATGTTGGACTTCTTGAATTGACACATTTGTCTTCTGATGAAAAGAGACCGAATCATAATAACATGAAACAATAGTTTATTAAAAATGCTTTAGAATTATTGGCTATTGTTGCATAGAGCCAAGCCTTGTTTGAGTTCTTTTATATATTAGATGAAAACTCTACAATTTTTGTTTCAGTCTACAACAACAACAACCAAGTCATATCTCACTAAATGGGAGCGACTTCATGGATCAACTTCCGCCATAATATTCTATTCAGGACCATGTTTCTATCCGAATAGTTAATCTCGGGATCTTTTTTAATAACTTCTTTTGCAGTTTTTCTAGGTCTTCCTCTACCTCTAGTTGTTAGACTTCTCTCCATCTTGTCTACTCTCCTTACCACAAAGTCTCCCGGCCTTCTCTCTACATGCCCAAACTACCTAAGCCTATTTTCCACAATCTTTTCTACTATAGGTCTCACCCCAACACTCTCTCTAATATTGTCATTTCTAATATTATCATGTTTAGTCTTATCACACATCCAACGCAACATCCTCATATTTGTTATACTTACTTTATTCTCATGTTGATTCTTAACCGCCCAATATTATGGTTATATATTAGTGAAGAACAATCAACCTCTTTTTCTTTACAAGTATATAACTTTCTTAATCAAAACTTGTTAACTTACCTAAAAAGCATCCTATCAAGAATCTAAAATTTCACATTTCACATATCCATTTCATAAAACTAATATAATTGTGGTAGTAATGAGAAACAAACTGACCTCTTCTTTCTTAGCTACAGCATTGTCATCAGTTATCCCATGTTTGAGTTTCACCAAACGAGTTTTCTTGGAAGAAAGAACCTTCCCAATGGGCCAAGGAAGATCAGAATAATAGATACTATAAGCAGAGGAACCTTTAGATCCCACCCAGAGTTCATAAACAAGTGCATCATGAAGCCAAGTTGTGATAACCGCTTTAATTGTAATCCATTCAGGGAGAGAAGAAACCTCACTATCCAAATCAACTACACCAGCATTTTTCCTCAAACACTGAATGATTCCTTCATTCTCATTATCATACAACACATAGTCATCACCAATCTCAAAATAAGGAATTTTATCTAAACAAAACATCACAGAACATAGAAAACAAAACCAAGATCAGTATCAAAAATAAATCTAGACCCATAAATGAAGAATAGAAAAAAATATTATCTTTGAATCACAGAAAAGGGGAAAAAGGGAAATGGGGTGTTAGTTACCGGAATGTGGATGGTTTACATGGAAGTTCAATTGGAATGGGATTTTGGCGAAATTGAGATAAATATATGCAGAGAGGCATTGAGGGCAACCAGTTGGAAGATCAAAACAGGGTTTTCGAACTACTAGAGTGGGAATTTCCGCCATGCATGCATCAACGAAGATTATTGTTGTGATTAAAATTTTCTCGTAAAATTAGGGTTCGTGCTATTGTTGTCTGGGTTTTTGCAATGCGATTTTTGCGTTTATTTGAATGGGCCTATTCCATTTAAGCCCAAATGAATTATCAAGTGAAAATTCTCTCCCCACTAGAATTGCGTTAATGATATAAATCATATGTATCGAATTTTGAGAAAAGATTAATTAGTATGTTATGTCGATTCATCATATTTGTGTTATTTTATAAGTGGTTAAAATAAAAATTAAATTTATTTTGATATTTATCGTTTATGATTAACTAACCGGATTTTTCAATACTATCAATGAATTTTAATTATATTCTTTGAAAATTCATGAATATTTTTTTGGATTTTTTGAAAAAAACTGGTTTAACCTAACTATTTTGAATAATTTATTTTGAATTTTAGAGAAATTCATAAATATTTATCAATTTTTTTGAAAAAACCTGATTTAAACCAATTGTTTTGAAAATTTTATTTTGAAGTTTTAAGAAGTTTTGTTAAAATAAATACCAGATATTTAAAAAAAAACAATTCGCTAAAAAATGGGATATATATTTAAAATGTGCATTCATTATTTTTGAACTTTCTTTTTTACTCTTCTTAACTCTCTTTTTTTGCTTAAACTTCATTGGTGATGAACACATGGAAGTTGTATATGGATATGTTAGTTCCCATACTTTTTTCTTCATTGTCCAATGGCTAACGATATTCAAGATACTATAATACCTCTTCAACTTTTCACATTTTACTTCTAAGTCCAATTGTGTCTCACTCTCTTCTTCATTGCCTTGATGTTATTCAATGTGTAATTTCTTCCAAAACAAATGAATGACTCTAATGGAATTTGGTAGCCTTGTATTCGAAAATCTGCAAGTTCACAACACAAGGTAACTCATGTGTTGTCCTAATGAAACAATCACATGCAACTTTGTCAGAACCAACGAATTTTACCTTTTCCAACTTATTTGCAATGTGTCATATACACTTTCTTGATATAAAGTCATGCAATCTCGAGTAAAATGGTGTGTTACATTGATTCTTGATGTTGGCAACACTTTTTTGAAATGATACTTGAATTGCATCTAGTTATAGCTCCAACATGGTGTTCAGGACATCTCAACTTTTGCACAAATCTCCATGACTAGTATTCAACATGTTTTTGAGTCTTCGATGAGCAGACTCATCCCTATAAAACAATAATAGATAAAGGTGTAATAAATAAACTGATAAACATTTATGTAATAAAATCAAATTTACATGAATTACATGTTTGTTGTAGTGTTCCCTAAATGCGTGACTCAATTAGTCCATATAACAACAAACTTTTCTTTATGAGGTGTCAACCATGTTTGGTGCACACACTCAACAAACAAAAGGATATCAACATATACTACCTGAAAATGTTGTAAGTGTTGCTCAAACTCAAACTCGTTATTTAAATATATGATTTTGTTTCTTAGATGCATAACATGCCCTTGCCTATAGATTCGACATACTCTTTCCACTTCATACTAGTATTTTTGAAAATATAGAACACACACAACAAATGAATTGAGGGTGGGAACATAACTTTCATGGTGATCTTACCTGATCAGGAGGGCCTTCCAAGGTCTTGGTGAATGGGCCAGAGAATGAAATGAGAGGGGGGTGTACCTGCAAGGTGCTCCAATGCTTAAGTCATAAAAGGTACAGAATGAGGTTATCAGAGTGTGAGTTAGAATACCTGCCCCTTTGCCATGAAAGGGGTATTTATATTGAGCCCCCAGCGCTGGGCCAAGGCTCCTAATGGGCTGGATTAGCTAGGCCCAAGGAGGAGCTGCCAGGGGACGCGTAAGAAGCGTTAAGACCTAGACCAAGGTCTGCCCCCTGGTCCAACTGCCCCTATCCCTAAGGAGACAATATAGGGGAGTTGGGTGACGTGGTGAGTGAGATGCCGTTATGGCTCTGCCCGACACAACTTAGGTGTCCGCGACGTGGGTTGACGATGAGTGGATGGAGATCATATGAGGAGGACCCGCTCGTTGTCCGACACGTATTTAAGGGGCCGGGGAGACGTTCTTCGGGCGGACGGTCGTTCACCTGACGTGTCCTCGTGGTCGTTTGGACACGGTCGTTTGGACGTGGGCTTGGCGAGCATTGGGCCGTGCCGTGCCTAGTGTCATGGCCCAGTCCAGAACAGGAGCCCCCCAAGTCGAGTCTCTGAGCCAGAGAGATGACTTATGTTTCAACTAAGGGTTCCCCGAGACGATGGGGAAGCTTGATCGTTAGACAGGTGAGGTTGTAACAGACCTATTCATGACTGACATTTTCTCCGGGAATGTCGGGGATGGAGGTGATCGGTTGGTCTGCACCTTCCTTGTAGTAAACGTGGGTATGACGCGGGGAGGTGGCGTCTCGGTGAGTCGAGGAGACGGATAGGTGCCCGGGTCGTTTCAGTTTCTTATCTTTGATAGACGTGTCTCAGAGTTAGTGGCGTCGCTTCGTTTCGTGCGCAAAGACGGCGTAGGCAGGCTAGGCAATGATGACCTAGCGTGTTGGTCTACGTGCCAAGCCCTATAAAAAGGGGTTGAGTAACTTCATTTCCACTTTTTTTCGCTCACACGTTCACCGGAGTTCTCCACATTCTCTCTCGTTTGCTCGCTCAACCGTCTGGACCGCCGTCTCCGCCCGTCCTCCTATCTGAACCACCGTCTTCTGCTCGGGCACCACCGTACCCCTTTCAACTCAACTATGTCAGGTATGATTTTCCACTGTGACCCACTGTTTTTCCTTGTTGTTTTCTGTCAAACGCATGCTATTTTTTGTAGAAATGTGGTTAGGTTTAACTTAGGAACAGTGTAGTGGACTGTAGGTGTATATTAGATGGTAGAAAATAGGGTTGGGATCATACTGTACCGGGCATAAACTTCATATGCCGGGCAATACTCGCATAGGCTGTATGAAGTTTATGCCCGGTCTCCATAGAATGCGCGCGCCACCGAGTTGAGCACGGTTAGTGTCCGTCGCCGCTACGCCCTTTCACTTGACCTGCGGTGGAAGGGTGGATTTGATATGACGTCGAATTCACTCTTTCTGTCTGCGTTTCAGGTGCTACCGGGCGCTTACGACCGAGGAAGGAAGATTCTGGGTCCTCCACCGAAGACGCGACAATCGCTCGTCTCCCTGTCGGGGATGGGAGTGTCCGAGATGGTACCGAACACGCCTCCTCTTCCGGGCAGGTCGACTTCTCATGGGTTGCGGACGAGCCCTTGGAGGAGGAATCAGGCTTCTGTGACGAGGCCATCATTGCTTACGCTATGGTCGAGACCATAAGCCGGGAGGATCCACCAAACTGGTATTGCTGCGCCCCCAAGGAAGAAGACCGCATTTGCCATCATTTCCCGGGGAAGCAGTTCACCATGTATGAATTTGCTTTCCGTGAGGCGGGGATTAGACTGCCCTTCAACTCCTTCCAGATGTCGGTCTTCAAGTGGCTCCGGCTGGCGCCGTCCCAACTACATCCTAATGCTCTCGCATTTATGCGGGCATTCGAGTTAGTTTGCCAGTTCCTCGGCATTGGTTGCACCCGGGCTCTCTTCTTCCACGTTTTCCATCTCCAGAGGTCCGGTTCCCGTGGTCGCCACAGTTGGGTTTCTTTCAAGCAGCCCGTGCGTCTGTTCAAGACGTACGAGGATTCTGTTCGCCATTTCAAAAACCGGTGGTACGTGGTGATGCCGATTACCCAGGCTGCCCTTCACTCTCTATACTACTATCAACGGAAACCCAACGGGGAGGAGACGCTGATGTCGAAGATACCGCTGAGGTGGCAGCGTGATCATTTCGATCTCTCCACGGCGCATTACCGGGTCAAGTATGCGATGCTCGGCGAGGAGGATAGGCTCGCGTACAAGAAGCTGGTCGATTACGTGCAGAGCTTCAGCTTGGGGTTCTGGGCGAATCGACAGGGCGTGCCCTACCTGGATGAGGCCGGGGAGCTAATCACCGAGACGCGTTATATCAATACGAAGGCTCTGCTCGAGTGTGATACCGAGGAGGAAGCTCTGGCGTTATTGAGTAGGCAGACTTTGTTTAGCTTTTTATTTCTGTTTATGACTTCGGTCGCTAATGTTTGTGTGTAATTTATTTGCAGGTGCCATGCCCAATGCTCGTGATCGGGTGCTGAAGCTAGCGAATCAGGTCGGCGCTCCTGACCGGGTGCCCAAGAAGAAGAAGAAAACTGTGGCCCGTGTCTCGGAGACTGCTGGCGATGCCGGGGCCGGTCCCTCGCAGGCGGCGAGCGTGATTCCTTCCTCTCCTCCTCGATCTAACCCGATCAACATTCCTGATAGCAGTCCGTCGCCAGCGGCTTCTCCCCTCCATAAACGGAAGCGTCCGGCTGGGCCTCTCACCAGGTCGTCTCCAGGAAGTCCGAATGGACCGGGCAGCTATCTTCTACCTCCCTGCTATGTGGAACGGTCGTTCTTCAAGGCCGAGGAGTCGATTGTTGTGCCTGCGCCTGAGGCCAAGGCTATTCTGGACCAGGACGCGGCTGCCCGGAGAAAAGATCTGGTCAGGGATATTGCTGCTGTCATCCGGGTGATGGAGACGGCCATGGTTATGACCGACACTTCGGTCTCCACCGCCTCGCTGGAGGATGCCCTTTCGCAGGTTCGGACGGAGAAGGAAAGACTATCTAAAGATCTGTCGGACTACAAAGAAGAGCATCAGCTGCAGGAAGGGCTGAGCTAGAAGCTGGAGGAGGTGGAAAAGGAGAGGGACCAGTTGAAGGCTGCTAAGGCGAGCTTGGAAGAGCAGGTGGTCGACCATCAGAAGCTGACCGAGGACAACGCTGGCCTACGGGCTCAGGTTGAGTCTCTCGAGGGAAAGGTCCGTCCTCTGGCAGATGAGACCGAGGAGGAACGCGCCCTTGGTTCGCGCGGTGAGCTGCTAGGGCATATTCGGACTCTCAACCAAGATCTCGTGGCCTGCTTCAAAGAGGGTTTCGACAATGCTGTCGAGCAGCTCGGGCTTCTGAACCCTGAGTTGGTGACAGCAGGGTCGGCCTATAACTGCTGCGTCCGGGATGGTGAGATTATCTGCCCGTTTGAAGTGGAGGAGGAGCTGGGGGGAGAAGAAGAAGAAGAGGATGAAGAGGTGCTCCGAGCGGAGTCTTAGTTTATTTGTTTTTCTTTGATTTTAGTTATCATGGCCTGCGTGCCTTATGTATTTTGGCCTTCGGGCGTTGTAATATGGCCTTCGGGCGTACTTGGCTTCGGCCGCTCTTATCGTTTCTAATGTATGAATATTTTCGTTATCATTCATTGTGCTCGTTTGTGTTTGATACTTGTTTGTATGAATTCGTACTCTGCTCGACTTTGTTAATCTCCTCGGTTTAGGGAACCGACGAAGTGTCGGGCTTTGTGCCCGTGGGTATCGAAGCCCGGGTCCGTTGTTCGAACCCTGGTCCCGAGGCTTGGGCCCTCCCATCGCGAGCTGGGTGCCCTGCCAGTCCTGGTACTTCGACGTTGAGTCTTGGTCAAGATCCCAACCGTCGGGGAGGGTTGTGTTTGTTATGTGACCCCGGATCGTTCCCGGGTCTCGTGGTTCCTCCCTGGGGTTTTGGGGACGAAGAGCGTGGTCGTACCTGCCACGTCTCCCCGTGGTGTATTTAGCTGTAATATTGTCTAAGTTTTTCTGCGTTCCATGGTCGAGCGAGTTGTTCTCCTTGTAGGTTTTCTAGGTAATAGGCCCCGTTGCTCGTTTTGTCGCGGACGCGGTAAGGGCCTTCCCAGTTGGCCGCCAGTTTGCCCTCTCTCGGGTTTTTCTGGTTTCTTCTGAGGACCAGGGTGCCGACCCGGAACTCTCTTTTTATGACTTTCGCGTCATGGCGTAGTGCTATTTTTTGTTTGAGGGTTGTTTCCCTGAGAGCTGCTTCGGAACGTATCTCCTCGACTAGGTCGAGCTCGGCTCTAAGGGTTTCATCGTTCATTTCCTCGTCTAGGGGCTCCTCTGTCCTCCTCGTTGGCGTCCGTATCTCCACCGGGATGACTGCCTCGGTGCCGTAAGTTAGTCGGAACGGGGTTTCCCCGGTGGTAGAATATGGTGTCGTGCGGTAGGCCCATAGGACGCTATGTAGCTCCTCGACCCATGCCCTCTTTGCCTCACCGAGTCTGCGTTTGAGGCCACGTAAGATTACCCTGTTGGCCGCCTCTGCTTGCCCGTTCGTCTGCGGATGCTCGACAGACGTGAAATGCTGTGTGGTGCCCAGGCTGGCGGCGAAGTCCTGGAATCCTCCGTCCGTGAATTGTGTCCCGTTGTCTGTGACAAGTGCCTGGGGTATACCGAACCGAGCGAGGATATTGCGTTTGAAGAACCGGAGAATGTTCTGCGCGGTTATTTTAGCCAGTGCCTCCGCCTCGATCCATTTGGTGAAGTAATCCACCCCGACGATGAGGTATTTATTCTGATATGATCCGGTGACGAAGGGTCCGAGGATGTCCATGCCCCACCACGCGAAGGGCCATGGGGAAGACAGTGATTTGAGGTCGTTCGGGGGTGCGAGGTGCATGTCGGCATGTCGTTGGCATTTGTCACATCTTTTGACGTGCTCTTTCGAATCGTTTTGCATGGTCGGCCAGTAGTAGCCTGCTCGAAGGGCTTTTCGTGCGAGCGATCGTCCGCCGAGGTGTTGAGCGTTAATTCCCCGGTGTATCTCTCCAAGTATGTCGGGGACTTTCTCTTCCTCGACGCACTTGAGTAGTGGGATGGAGAATCCTCTCCGGTAGAGTTTGCCTTCGAGGAGTACGTACGAGCATGCGCGTCGTTTGACAGTGGTCGCCTCTTTCGGGTCAGCCGGGAGTTCGTCTCGTGTGAGGTAATTGTAGATGGGTGTCATCCAACAGTGGGCATCTCCAATAGCGTTGACCTCGAGTGGAGGCGGTAGTTTGTCGATGCTGGGCCGAGGGAGAATTTCTTGGATTACTGATTTATTCCCACCCTTTTTCCTCGTGCTGGCTAGTTTCGAGAGAACGTCTGCCCGTGTGTTGTGCTCGCGGGGTATGTGTTGAACTTCCCATTTTTCAAATCTATCAAGTTTTTCTTTGACGAGGGACAAGTACTCGAGGAGGTTGTCGTTCTTGGTTTGGTATTCTCCTCGCACTTGTGAGGCCACGAGCTGGGAGTCGGTGGATATTTTTACCTCTTTTGCTCCCAGGTCCTCGGCTAACCTCAGGCCTGCGAGGAAGGCTTCGTATTCGGCTTGGTTGTTTGATGTTGGGAACGCTAGCGCTAATGATACCTCTATCAGGATCCCTTCTTCATTTTCGAGGATGATCCCGGCCCCGCTGCCTGATGTGCTAGAGGCGCCATCGACGAAGATCGTCCATTTGTGGGCGCTTTCTGCTGGAGTCGGGCAGTGGGTCATCTCCGCGACGAAGTCGGCCAGTGCCTGAGCTTTCAAGGCTTTCCTACTTTCGTATTGTATGTCGAATTCGGAGAGTTCTAGTGACCACTTGAGCATCCTCCCGGCCATATCCGGGCGCCCGAGCAGCTGTTTGATTGGCTGGTCGGTCCTCACCTTTATCGTGTGTGCGAGGAAGTAATATCGTAGTCTCCTCGCTGTGTTGATGAGGGCCAGGGCGACCTTTTCGATTTGCTGATATCGGAGCTCGGGACCTTGGAGTGCTTTACTCGTAAAATAGATGGGCTTTTGTCCTTCGTCGGTTTCTCTTATTAGAACGGCGCTGACGGCCTCGGTTGCCACGGATAGGTATAAGTATAGGGTTTCCTTTTCTGATGGCCGTGATAAGACCGGGGGTTGGGACAGAACCTTCTTTAGATGGAGTAGCGCTTGCTCGCATTCATCGGTCCAGTCGAAGCTAGCCTCTTTGCGAAGGAGTCTGAAGAATGGCAACGCGTGCTGGGCGGACTTGGCGATGAAACGGGAGAGTGAGGCGAGCACTCCATTGAGTGACTGGATCGATTTTTTGGTTTTCGGGGTCGGAAACTCCGAGAATGCCCGGCATTTGTCGGGGTTGGCCTCGATCCCTCTTTCGGTGAGATAGAAACCGAGGAACTTGCCTGCCCGGACTCCGAACGTGCATTTTTCGGGGTTGAACCTCATTTTACACTGTCTCGCCTGCTCGAATACCTTCGCAAGGTGTCGAGCATGGGTTATCTCCTCGTGTGATTTGACGATCATGTCGTCCATGTACACTTCGAGCATGTCCCCTATTTCGTCCTTGAAGACTTTGTTCATCATGCGTTGGTATGTAGCGCCAGCGTTCTTGAGCCCGAACGGCATCACGTTGTAATAGTAATTGCCCGTTGGGGTCATGAACGCTGTGTGTTTCTTGTCTGCGGGCGACATAGGGATCTGGTTGTATCCACTATATGCGTCCATGAAGGACAAGAGTTTAAAACCTGCAGAGTTGTCAACGAGCAAGTCTATATTAGGGAGGGGGAAAGCATCTTTCGGGCAAGCCCTATTAAGATCAGTATAATCAACACACATACGCCATTTTCCATTATTTTTCTTAACGAGGACTACATTAGAGAGCCAGGTTGTGTACTGGGCTTCAGAAATAAAATTTGCCTCTAAGAGGTCTTTTACAGCTCGCTCGGCAGCCTCTGCCTTTTCGGGCGATTGCTTGCGTCTACGCTGTGCTATGGGCTTGGCTGCCCGGTCTAAAGCTAGCTTATGACACGCGATCTCGGGGTCCAGCCCGGGCATTTCTGCGGCATTCCACGCGAAGAGGTCGGAGTTCTCTTTGAGGCATGCTACTAGCTCTTCTCTTGTTTCCTCGGGTAGTCCCTTACCTATCTTCACCGTCCTTTCCGGATCGTCCCCAAGAGGAATGAGTTCGAACTCCCCGTCGGGGATTGGTCGGACCGGGTGTTCGAGAGAGCGTTCCTTGGGGAACCTCCCCTCTTCGGTCTCGTCCAGCCCGATGCGACAGTCGAGGTCGATGGCGTTGACTCCTCGGGCAGGATCCTCGGTCTTGAGTTTTTTGTTGTTGCAGTTGCTCTTCGTGTTGATTATGGCCTGTCCTTTTACTGCGGCGTCGTAGCATCGCCGGGCTGCTTCGATGTCACCATGGATGGTGACCACACGTCCCAATTTGGTGTAGTATTTCATCTTCAGGTGGACGGTGGATGGGACCGCGGTGAGTTCGGCCAGTGTCGGGCGTCCAAAGATGCAATTGTAGAGAGACGGACAGTCTACGACCAGGAATTGGATTTTGACTTCCCTGGCCGTTTCTTGTTCGCCGAAGGTGACGAGGAGCTCAACGTATCCCCACGGTCTGGTTGTTGCTCCGTTGAATCCTTGGAGATCTGATCCGACGTAGGGGGCTAAGTTGGTCTTGTCTAGCTTCAGAGTCTTGAAGAGGTGGACGTACATGATATCCACTGAGCTGCCTTGGTCGACCAGGATGCGTCGTACGTCGAATTGGGCCATCTTTGCCCTTATCAATAGTGGGATGCCCGAGTTCGGGGATCCGCCCGGGAGTTCCTCCAGGAAGAAGGATATTGGGTTGGATTTTCCCCGGTATTTTGTCAATGTCGCTTTCTGCTCGGGGGCAGTCAGTAGGAGTTCGTCGAACTTACGTTTGACGGAGAGGGCTGCGGATTCCCCGTTAGTTCCTCCTCCTGATATCACCAGTGTGGTAGGGAAGTTTTCCCAGGGGCTGAGTGCAGTGATCTTGCCCTCGGGCAATGGTTCGGGGAGGAAGAAATCTTCCGGTCGTGACACGCAGAGGGCCACTTGATAGGGAGAGTTGTCAGGGGGTGTGTCTTCCCGGGGTCTCTTCTTCTCTGGCTCGTCGTGTCTGGGAGCTTCGTTCTTCCTCGTATACTGCTTCAGGTGCCCCTCTTGGATTAAAATTTCTATCGCATCCTTCAGGTGGACGCAGTCTTCGGTCACGTGCCCGTGACTTCTGTGGAACCGGCAGTACTTTGATTTGTCGGTGTGGGGCTTTGGTGCAGACGGTTTTGGGAACCTGACCCTGCCCTGCTTAAATTCAGAGTTGATACATTCTGCGAGGATGCGCTCTCGAGGAGCTGTCAGTAAGGTGTACTCGCTATATCTGCCCGCGGGGCCTCTTCCTTCCCGGAGCTCGCGAGGTCTTTCTTCTCTTCGTTTGTCTCCGTTGCGACGGGAAATGCTCGTGTCCTCGCGTTTTGAGTGCTCGGTCTCCCCAGCGTTACGTCCGCTGCGGGCATTGTGTGCCACCTGCTTTTCCTCGTATCTGATGTAGGCCTGGGCTTTATGCAGGAGCTCGTTTAAGGTGCGGGGAGGCTCGATCCCTACGGCTCTGCTAAGTTCACTGCCGGGCAAGAGACCTCTCTCGAGGAGATACTTCTTCATGTGCTCGGTGGTATCTACCTCGACAGCCTCCTGGTTGAATCGCTCGATGTATGAGCGCAGTGTTTCATTCTTCTTCTGCACTATGGCTTCAAGGGTCGCCTCAGTCTTGGGGTGACGACGGGAAGCTGTAAAGTGCCTGGTGAACATGGACCTCATGACTCTCCATGACGTAATGGACTCAGGGGCCAAGCTTTTGTACCAAGCCATGGCCCCTTTCCTGAGGGTCGTCGAGAACAGTCGGCATTTGAGGTGCCCGGTTATATCATTGCGGTAGTCGAGCATCGCGTTGACGTTGTCGACGTGATCGTCGGGATCTGTAGTCCCGTCGTACACAGCTAGATTTGGTGGTTTCTCCATGCCTTTGGGGAGCGGGGCTTCCATTATTGCCCGAGATAGGGGGCAATGCAAATCTTCCTCGTCGCTCCTTAAGGGAGACAATTCGTTGTTGTCGGGGCTGTGTCCGCGCCTTGGTGATGTTCCCGCTCGACCACCGTCACGACGGGCGCGTGCCCTGCTGACGTGGGGTTCTGGAGAGCGACGTCCTCGCTTCTTCGTTGGCTCCGAACGTTGTTGTATCCTACTCACCGGCTGGGGCCGGGCCTCTTGTCGTTCGGCTTCGAGGGCCATGATTCGTTCGTGCTGCTGGTGGAGCATAGAACCGGCCTGATTGAGGGCATTCACCATGGCAATCATTACGGCGTCTCCTTCAACGGGAACGGGAATGGGATGAAATGTCTCTGCCCCTAAATTGTGGGCGTGAGAGGCATCCCCGTTGTTTTGGGGCTCTGGAGACGGGGTGGATGGATGACCGTCCCGAGCGTCCGTTTCATGGGATGGCGGGCCGTCGTCCATATTGTAGTTGACGAGGGGACGGCTGTGATCGCTATGTTGTTCTCCGGCCATGTTGGAAGGACAGAAACAAATGAGCTTTTGATCCTCGTTTGATGAAGATGGGGATAGCTAGTTCCCACAGACGGCGCCACTGATCTTACCTGATCAGGAGGGCCTTCCAAGGTCTTGGTGAATGGGCCAGAGAATGAAATGAGAGGGGGGTGTACCTGCAAGGTGCTCCAATGCTTAAGTCAGAAAAGGTACAGAATGAGGTTATCAGAGTGTGAGTTAGAATACCTGCCCCTTTGCCATGAAAGGGGTATTTATATTGAGCCCCCAGCGCTGGGCCAAGGCTCCTAATGGGCTGGATTAGCTAGGCCCAAGGAGGAGCTGCCAGGGGACGCGTAAGAAGCGTTAAGACCTAGACCAAGGTCTGCCCCCTGGTCCAACTGCCCCTATCCCTAAGGAGACAATATAGGGGAGTTGGGTGACGTGGTGAGTGAGATGCCGTTATGGCTCTGCCCGACACAACTTAGGTGTCCGCGACGTGGGTTGACGATGAGTGGATGGAGATCATATGAGGAGGACCCGCTCGTTGTCCGACACGTATTTAAGGGGCCGGGGAGACGTTCTTCGGGCGGACGGTCGTTCACCTGACGTGTCCTCGTGGTCGTTTGGACACGGTCGTTTGGACGTGGGCTTGGCGAGCATTGGGCCGTGCCGTGCCTAGTGTCATGGCCCAGTCCAGAACACATGGCATTCATCAGGGAGAGTTCTCGATCTGTCACCATGACCTTGAGAAGCAACTTCTCAGATGTGAACAACTCCTTCAACTTCTCTAGTGCTTATGTGAAATTTTCCTCCCTTTCACGTTAAATAGACAAATCCAATAGAAAATGTCAACTTCGTTACGTAACACCAACGATCTCAAGTAGTGGGAGTCGATACATGTTTGTTTTGTACATATAATCAAAAATCAACACAATATGAAACATGTCCAACAAATTTACAGAATCAGGTTGTGTCATAGCATATATCAGCAATAATAATAGTGAAGATAAAGGACCTAACATATTAGGACCCGCTAAATCCTTAGCTAGTTCATGATTGAGCAGCATCACATTTAATTGTTACCTTTCAACCACTACTGCTTTGTATAGATCTCAACATAAATAGAACGAACAGTAACAAAAATAACACCATATTATCTTCCAATAGACTATAATCATGATATCACGTCAAAATTACATGTCACAGGTTTGAACCCATGCCCATACTCAAAAGGTCCCTATATAGCTACCAATTGAGCTTGCTTAATAGGATTGTTACTAGATTTTTTTTAATATCTGGTATATCTTTTAACATAACTTCTTAAAAACTCGAAATAAATTATCCAAAATAATTGGTTTAAACTGGAATTTTCTTTTTAAACAATTGATAAATATTCATGAATTTCTTATAAATTTGAAATAAATTAGCCAAACCAGTTAGGTTAAATCGAATTTATCCCAAAGACGCGGTAAATATTCATGAATTTCTCAAAAATCTAGTGCATATCACAAAATTCGATAAAAATTTATAAATTATCAAAATTCAAAGATTTTGTTAAAAAGTGAATATAATTATCCAAATATCTAGAATATCACAAAAGTTCTTTAAAAATCTAAATTTTAAGTTTCTTAATTTAGAGATATTTTAGTAAAAGTGTAATGTCAATATTGTACTTTCAGAAGTTATAAAAAAAATTAACGATCCTTCTAGAATATAGTATGTATAAAGAATTTCTCCTTGTCCATTTTATTTATTTTTTTATTTTTGAAACATCTAAAAATATCAAATTTTGATTTTGCAATGTATTTGATATGTTTATTTTACAATATATTTTTTATTTATATAATTTTATAGCATTTTTAAATTTTTAAATTCTTATTTGTCGAGATAAACATAACATCTACAACATGATAGAATTGCACAACATGCCCATGTTCCTAGAGAGAAACCTCATTCTTTATTTACTCAATGTAATTTTCTCAAGCTTAGACTCCCGTGTTAGTAGGATTTCTTGGGTCATCAGACTTGTCAAAGTCACATTTTTATGTTAACCAAGTTGTCCTTCATATATGGAACGAAAAGGTAAATATTCAATTACATTTTGATGTATCAATTATATAATTAAACTTTGCATGTGTATTAAATATGGATACAACTTTATTTTTGTAATTTATGACGCACTCGAGTGTGTTAGTTATGATCAGAAGAAATCCACACTAGAGCAATCTGATGAGGCATATTTTTAATATATTATGACAGTAAAGATAATGCACAAAAATACTAATATAGATAACAAATTTCCAGTTTTTAGGGCAATGGTCTATTTCATATGTGTACCAATGTCTCATAGGACCGGGTCGCTAGACATGTTAATTTATTAGTTATCGCTAGACATGTTAATTTATTAGTTATCAAATAACCCCAGGGAAGTTGAAAAGGAGAACTTACAGACATCAGGATGTCATGCAAGACTTAAATGGATGGAGACATTATACACCCATCACTTGATATCTTCTCTAGCACATCACGATGATGAAGAGTGTTCTAAGCCGGTCAAACAATCCAACAAGATTGACCCAATCGGAGCCGACCTAACATTAATACCATGAATTTTTATGCACACCTAGATGAAACAACAACAGACGATAAGCATGACCTCCATACTTAGGAAAAGATGAAAATCTCTAGAAAAACTCCATATGGAGAATTCGAAGTCGTGCAACTCAACAAAAATCGCACCAAAACGGTGAAAACATGAGTCGGTCTACCAGTCCCAATAAAATGAAACTTCGTAAATGTGGCTTTATATGCTTAACAAGTATAATAGATTTTAATGATGACAAAATGAATCCTAGGAAAACAATCATGAGCATCATCGAGTAAGAAAAAGATTGAATAAATTTAAAAGTGAGAAGGTTTTGATATTTGGCATAAAAGAATCAAGTTCTGAGATCAACATCGAAAGAAACTGAAGATGTGAAAGCTTGTCTGATTTTGTGCTTAAGTGTCTTAGTTTTTCCGATCAATTATATGTCAAATAAGTAAGAACAGGTCTTTAATTACTAAGGTAATATACACACTCAATTAAAGTGATTTGCAAAACTTCATCTTTTGTCAAAACCTTCTTAAAATTGATTTTGGTCAATGTCTAATAGATTATAGATATTACTTAATTGTTTATACATCGAAACTTCAACTTATAGTTGATTATAGATCATATCTAATAAGTTATGGCGTGAAAATCACTCTATAATAAATTAAGAAAATTACTTAATTGATTAGGGAACTGTTTCAACACATATTTCCTTTTTTTATTAGGTCTAATTAATCATGAAGGTTGTTTCATGGATTAAAACAGTTGTCTAATCGATTAGAGAGCGGATCCGACCCAAAAACCTTTTCTTTTTTAGCCAAAATTTTCCTATATGAATAAATATTTTGCTCACATCTGAAGCACAAATTTTTTGAACTATCTACTCTCATATCACACTCATTATCCTTTTGTTATAAGTTATATTCACTAAAAATCGCCTTAGTGAGATACAAGAGTGGAAAAGCTTAATCTAAGAGTGTGTTTTATGTTATTGTGTTGAATATGTTTATTCAAGATCTTAGTCATATTGTGCTATTGTAATAGACTTGAAATTTGCAAGTTAAACTTGTATAAAGCTTGTTCTAAAGTTGTTAGATTGGACTCATGGAAGACGATTTTAATTGTCTTTCACATATAAGTGTGATTGTGCATCACTCCAAGGTATGATTCACTACATACTTACAAGTTTCACATCTTTGAATTTGTTGACTTAACTGTTAGAGTGATAACCTTGGAAGCACCTCCAACCACCCCCTCATCCCCCTACCCACCACCCCAAAAAACATTCATTGTCATGACGGAGGTCTTTCAGGGTGGACATCACCAATTTACTTCTCTTTTTTTTCGTTTCAGAATAACCACCTTTCACAACCCAACCCTATAAAAGCAATTTTTAATAAGAATGAGAATACAACTTCTCAATAACTAAACTAAAACTTCATTTAACAATTGCAATACAAATCCATTTAAGCATATAATTATGAAATATAAACTCTGGTTATTTACTAAAATATAATCTTTGATTAATATTAATGGTGCCAAATGTATATATTTCATAGATTTAAATATGTGTTTTAGTTTCTCAAAATTTTCTCAATTTTTGTTTTCTATAACCTGTTTTGTATTCTAAAATAAGTTTTATGGTGAATCCAGAAATACATATTCGGATGCATCCTAAATATTTTAAAAAATACTAACAAATTTATTTTTAAATGCATTTTCGGATTCACCATAATTTAACAAAACGAAATAGGATGTATTCAAAAGTACATCTCTGAAGTATCTCCTGAGAAAGGATTGGGTTTCTAAGATTCATATTAATCTAAAAGTTGTATAAATATGGATCTCTCGGCTTATTTTTTTAACAAAATCACATCACATTAAAATGAACATATAATGGCATGTCACGTTTGTCTACTTCAACATCGTGAAGGTCTCATTTGAATTTAGGATCACAGTGTACACATGCATTATAGATTTAAAATTCATATTAAAGAATCTCCAATACTCAGACAATCGAAGAGTTGTGTAACTCGAGTATCGTTCACCGTTCACCCTCGATTGACAACAAAGAAAAAATTCAGTTCAACAAAATTTGAGCTGAAGACTGATGGAGATTTAAGAGTTATGTGGAGTACATTTCACTGTTACGAAACAAAAAATTTGATCGAGTTGGATACAAAGATTGCGAGATCGACCAAAAATATTGTAAATATATTAAAACATCTTACTTGATCATGAAATGTATTGTTCAATTTACATTAGCAATTGTCTATCTAATGTTTCGTTTCTTATATATATCATCACAATTATCAATGTTAATTTATCTTTGGTTCTACATCTATTTTGTTTCTGCATTTATTTCTGTTTCAATGGATTCTAAAAATACACTTCCTTATGATACTAAGATGCATTTCCGAATTTTGTTGCCATAAAATTTGGGTCTAACTCAATAATGAATGGATTGCGTGAATGAGATACTATTAAAAGTATATTTTCAAATTTCAAAGATAATACTATTAAAAGTATATTTTCGAATTTCAAAGATAATTTTGATTTTTCACTTGGTCGATAAATCAATAGGGTAGGAAAAACAATCTCCAAAAAAATTCTTAGGCCGACTTCTGGCCTTAGTAAAACCTACCTATTAATTTAATAGGAACTATTAATCACTTGTGTCTAGCACAAAAGTGTTTCTTACACCAATTTTTGTAACCCCTTCTGTCCTCAACAATTACGTGAATTACATATCCAATCCAATTTCCACAGCATTCATAGAAGAGAAATAAAAAAAGACTTTGATTTATTAAAAATGACCTTGATCTTTTGGATAGCAAAAAAAATCTGTACCTACAGTATGATTAGTTCTGAGTATAAAACAAATAAAACTTTAATTCTTTTCATCAATGTTATACAATCATCTGGTAATGCATCATTAAGCTGATAAAGCAAATCACACAAAATAAACTATAACTTGCAAAATTTATAAATCTGACCCGTGAAAATTACAGCAAACCCATAAAATTGATAAAATGAAAAATGGGGACAACTATAATTACTCATCACTTAAAACTATGTATTCTAGAATTGGGGCACCCATATTTAAGTGCACCCCTAGGAAACAATTCAAGAAAATATGGGATTCTGATATATATATTTTTAAAATACTGACATAATAATAGAATGAAAAATAAATATGCAACACTACGAGGCAAACACCAAAAACTATCAAAATCGGCCCTTTCGTTTCCGACCTGTGTACTTTGTATCTTGAGGAACATCGTTTCCTCTTCTTCTCATCTGATCCTTCTTCCTCAGTATCCATTCCCTTCCCTTGCCACTCTTATTCTTTTTCTGTCTCTTCAAGTGTCTATGTCTGTCTAAGTTCCGCACCTGCAGTATTTTTTATACTAACTATGAGCTCGTGTCAAAACAAAAAGAATGAACCACAATACATAAGTAAGTCTGGAATAATCTGTGTTTTCTAAATCTGAAATGATTGACACCTCAAAATGGAGCTCTCACTTTACAAGGTAAAAGACATCTAAACCACTTTTAAGAAAATTAATAATTGACATGTTAACGATTGAGATCTCCTCTTACTTTACCCTGTAAAGTAAATTTCACTCTTTAGATGAGCCATGTCCATTTATCTATAAATAAATACAACTAATCGAAATAAAAATATAAATTGTAACAAAAGACATAATTTCTGAAGGATGAAATTTTAAAAACATTTGTTATGTATAAGAAATCCGTGAATTGAATACATGGATATGGTGAGACTTACTGTCTGATTTTCTTCATCTTCACTCTCACTATCATCATCAGATAACTGATTTTCATCTTCATTTCTACCATTGGACAAAGATGCATTCGTTGATAGTTGACCACATGCGAGAACAAGAAACTCTTTTCTCTTCTTAGAACTAACATAAGACAATTGTTCTCGAAGTTAGTGAAAAACCATGCTCAAAGAAGGTTGTACAACAATTATCTTTAAAAAAAACCAATGCTAAAAACCCAAATAGAACAAAACACAAATACATAATACTGAACTATCATAATCTTTCTTTTAGACATGTTACATAAAGTAAAGGTGGGAGATACGAACAATGCAACAATGTATGTCCAGATACATTGCACATTTCCAATCTGTCTTTGTCCCATCTTTCATTTCAGTGTGCACTAATATGATTCGCTTTTCAGGTAAGAATGAAAAAGTATACAGTTTTAAGATGATTCAGTAAGACATTTAATATATTTCAGCTGGTTCTCACCTATGAAGCCTATACACTTGATTGATAAAAGCACAATACAGCACATATGGAAAATTTGTAAAATGTTTGAAATTGATGAATGGGCATGGAGAATACCCAAGTTACATAAGCCCCAGTAGTATTGCAAAATTTATACATACCTGTGTGGAAAATCCACCACTATGCCACCAGCAAACCCAGCATGCATTGCAGCATTCATAATCAATTCACGCTGGTCATTATTTTCAGGATACACTTGAAAAACAGCTTTAGCACCATTGGACAAACATTTGTATAAAGATGTAAAGAAAGCCCTGCAAAAGAATATATAAGTTACATGGTAATGTAGTGTGTGTATAAGTGAAAATTTCCAGCAAAATCCAATCTTAACATAGATGGTAAGTTGGAGAAATGCGGAAAAAAGCTGCAAGTTACTATATGCTTGGAGTTTGAAGAGATTCGAGAAACATTGATACTGAAACAACTAAAAGTGGTATTATAAATAGAGGAACATACTTCAATCTTAACCGAGGGTTGTGAGAAGATCTATCAGCATTACATAGCCACTGCATCATCATACAAGAGTCGCCAAAATTAGTAAAGAAAATGACACACACACCAATGAAATATGGGAGAAATACATGACTTAATTACGCCGGGTTAAAAATAAGGAAATGGGTTGTTAGTTGTCACAAATAAACTACAACACCAAAAGTTTTCTTTGTAACTTTAAACTTGAGAGACACTATAACTGAGTATCATTTCTTCCATCCTATTGTTCAAATTCTTCTCTCTTGTAACCTTTTCTAGTTTGATTTACTCAGTTATCGAAAGCAAACCTGAACGGCAGATATACTGATAGCCCCATCAATAACTCCAGGACGAAACCCTAAACCCTGAAACCAAAGATACATTGTAAGATAAAACCATAAGGCATGAAGCATAGCATCATGTTAATTCTATTACACATAGAGAAGCTAATAATAGCACCGAAACTTGAAGAGAGAAATGACAACACAGTATCAAACTGTCAATAACATGGAAAAGGAAATTGAGAGTACTTAAAGCATAATAGCATTAAACTAACTTGAACAGCAGCAACAACAACAACAAACGACAACACAAAATCTGAAATTAGGTGAATATTATACCTGACCCATGTCACTGAGTAATAGGTCACCCTCGACCTCACGCTCTGATGCAATGTCTGCAAGTTAACAATTTTAAAAACAAAATTAAAAAACAATGAAAAATATATACGAACAACATTACTTCCAGCAAAAAAGAATAGATTGAAAAGGAATCCATACTGAGCATTGAAGGCGAAATATCGAGACCAATCCAATGATGACCCTCCTCAGAGAGTGTCTCACCGCTGAGTCCCGATCCACAACCTACACAAAAACATAATTCACAAATCACGCAATGAACATAACGAATGAATGAATGAGAAAGATTGAAAATGAATTGAAAATATACCAATGTCAAGAAGCAATTTGGGAACACCGTCTTCAGGCAAAGCGAGTAGCTCCAAAGCTCGCTCTGATAGTGAGGCCTATTTTGTTAACTAACTTAATCAGAATCGAATTGAATATAGAGTGAAAGGAAAAAAAATTGAAACCGAGAAGAAGAGGGGAAACCCTACCTGAATTTCAATAATACGGGAAGAAGAAGTATACTTGCGAGCTTCGGTATCGTCGTAGAAAATCTCCGGCGGTGCTACTCGCTCCGGTCTCGACGCCATTGCGAAACCCTAAAACGCTAAAACCCTAAATCTGCACTCCGCCACTACCTTTGTTACCCGAGAAGAATCCTCCACTTTTCTTCCACTTTAGAGACAGTGTTACTCACCGTTTGATTTGAGTGTTTCTAAATCTAAGGGTGTGTTTTTTGTTTTAAGATTACCATTAATATTTTTGGTAGAGTGAATTAAGTTTTAAGATTTTTGTGTTTGTTACAACTTACAATTCTATAAAAATTGTTTTTAGATAAAGTTGATTAATGAAACCTAAAAAAATAATTAATGAAACAATGAATTTTGTTAATAAACACATAGATATTAAAAATAATTTTTAGTATTAAAATAAAGTTGATTAACAAAAAATAAAAAGTTGATTAATAAAATTATGAAATTCATTAACAAATATTTAGATATTAAAAATATTTTTTTTGTAGTAAAATAATATTAGTTAATAATATGTAAAATGTTAGTTAATGAAATAATAAAATTGATTAACTATATATTTTATATTAGTACTCCTTAATTTTAAGAAATAAATATTATATTTTTTTTACATTTTTTTAATAAAAAAATATTTTATTTTTATAATCAAATATTATTCACCATATTGGTGAATATTGTATACTTGTATGAATTTAGTGTAAGAATATCAATTATCCTTTTATATATTATTCTAACGAAAAATAACAATTGTGTCAAATTAACCTTCGTTGGTTATTAGTGTATTCAAATTATTATTAATGTAATGTGAGATAAATAATAAATTATGAGTATTAATTATAGAATACAATTGGAAGGTCGAGATTAAAATTACATTGGAAACAAAAAGCGACACTTATTTTAGGACAATTTTTTTTACAAATGCGACACTTTTTTGGGATGGAGAAAGTATTTATTTTTAAAAAATTAATTTAATTACAATTTTATATTTTTTATATTTTTTTAGTATAAAAAGATGAATAAAACTTGACTCATTAAACCCTTAGCAAAAATAATAATGGGTTCCTATAAAAAAAATTCAATGGCACAAATAGACAATGAATTCCACTAAATATCATTATCAAAAAAAAATTAATACATACATTTTTCTCTAAAAAAGTAATATATCTTGAATCTAAAAGAATATAAAGTGTGTAAAATATTCTTCAATTTAATTAAAAATATAAAATGACAATATTTAGATTAGAAAAATGCACAAATGATTGAGTCTATTTCAAGTCAAAGAATTTATCCAATTCTTTTTTATAGCATATTCGATAGTAAATATGATTTCAAGCAATTCAACTTTAAAGAATGTGCAAACTCCAATATTAGTTGATAAATGTTCTAAAAATGTTCATAAATTATCCTAAAATATTGCCACCACAAGTTGATATTTTAAGGTTTCCTCTTGAAGCTTCATTTGTGTTGCACTTGATCCAAATATAACTAATAAAACACTAATTAACTTGCATTCGGTGTCAAATCATTTAATAATTATAAACTCGTGAATTGAATAGTACATATGTCTGTTGAAATAAGTAGATGTCATATAGATCAATTGTTTAACATGAGAAATGTTTATATCAAAGTAAATTTTACCATTATGAAACTCAATAGTATCATTTTGTGTGAACCAAGTTTTCTATAGAATTATTATGATCAATGTCATGATTAGATTTTGAATTTGAGAACTCCAACTTCTACAAGCAAGTTTGAATAAGTATTCATAACTAATTCTATCGATGTTCATGTCAAACAATCTTTCCATCCAATGCCAGAAAAGTAAGGTGTACCTGCATATAAGAAATAAGTAGTTTGTAGTTTCCACGTCACGATTATAGAGAAAGCACCTTGAAACACTACTACGGAAAATATCTATCACAACAGTTGGAAAAGAGATACCACCACGTTGATATAGTAGTTGTGAGGTATGGTGTGACTGAATGCATGATGGTTTCCACCACGGTCGTGCGACCGTGATTATAAGTTATGTAACATGCGATCTATCACAACAGTTAATTTAAACAACCGTTATGATATTCTTCAATGCATAACATTTAATAACGGTTGGTATAACACAACCGTTGTGATATATACAACTGAGTTTATTATAAATTATGTGGAATGTTTATTTCGCCAATGCTCACTAAACATATAATCTTTCAATCTGATCTATAATATTATAATATGACAAATTAAGTTATATTATAATAACAAGTTCACGTTCAATACTTGACAAGGTTTCTTCAACTACTTATTCGTATTTTGCTCTTTAACAGTTAGAACTTTATTTAATGATGGTAGATCTTCAACCACCAATTCCTTCACCTCTAGTTTATTCTGCAAAATATTATTTACTTTGCAAACAAAATTATAGGTGGAGAGAGAGAGATGCGGTTGAAGATCTACAATCATTAAATAAAGTTCTAACCGTTAAATAACAATATGCATATAACAAATTAAAGAATTTTTGTCAAGAATTGAACGTGTACTTATTTTCTAACGTTATCTATCATATTATAATTTAATTGTATGTATGGTGTGACTGTATGTATGATGTTTTCCACCACGGTCGTGCGGCCGTGATTATAAGTTATGTAACATGCGATCTACCACAACAGTTAATTTAAACAACCGTTGTGATATTCTTCAATGCATAACATTTAACAACGGTTGGTATAACACAACCATTGTGATATATACAATTGAGTTTATTATAAATTATGTGGAATGCTTATTTCGTCAATGCTCACTAAACATATAATCTTTCAATCTGATCTATAATATTATAATATGACAAATTAAGTTATATTATAATATGACAAATTAAGTTATATTATAATAACAAGTTCACGTTCAATGCTTGACAAGATTTCTTCAACTCCTTATCCGTATTTTGTTCTTTAATAGTTAGAACTTTATTTAATGATTGTAGATCTTCAACCACTGATTCCTTCATCTCTAGTTTATTTTGCAAAATATAATTTATTTTGCAAACAAAATTAGAGGTGGAGAGAGGCGGTTGAAGATCTACAATCATTAAATAAAGTTCTAACAGTTAAATAACAATATGCAAATGACAAATTAAAGAATTTTTGTCAATAATTGAACGTATCATATTATAAGATCTGAATCTTTTACACAAGTTTGCAATGTTCGCTTTAGCTTCGTCTTTGTTATTGAAACAAACATCCCTACCTACAAGTTAAAACAAGTAGAAAGGTCAAACATTATGAAACAAGCGATTGAAACATAAACAATAATAGATAAACAAGCTTTATAACATAAACTATAGTGAAGACGAACCTCTAAAATAACCATTTACTAAGATTTGATAAAACAAAGAAATATTTTGAATAAGACGAGTTGGCTGGATAAGTTTGGGGTTTCCATATGAGAGAGATGTTAGGGTTTTATTTTGAGAGAGACGAGTGAAAGTGATGTTAGAGTTTTGTTTTGAGAATGACGACTATAATCTAATGAAGCGAGAGATAATTTCGCTTATATATAAATAAGTAACATATTTCACGACTGTTGAAATGTGAACCATGATGAAATGATTGCAACTTACACCACAATTGATTATAACAACTGTGGTGATATAAAAGATCAAACCCCATTATGTCGCGATAAATAAAAAATTATTGATGTTGGAACTCAAACCATTTCACTCCAGGTACCTTTCGCAATGGTTGATACTCATGAGAGTTGTGAAATGTCGTTTAGTAAATACAAAAAAACGCCAAAAAAAGAACTATTACAACCGCTAACAGGAAGACTGTTGTAAAATTGGTGTTATAAAAGTTCTATTTTGTAGTAGTGAAACTATATGCATTCCCTTTTGAATCAGATTGCCTTCTATTAAAATAATAGTATGCATTACCTTCCAAGTCACTAATGACTTAATAAGCGGTATGTAAAGATAACAAATGAATTTTGTCCAAGAAGACTCAATGTGATTCCTCCGGATACATTCGTAGACATCTTTAAAAGATAGATCACCATTAACAGATCATGTCGAAATGAATTTATCAACAATAGTATTATCAAATGATAAGTTAATCTTCAAAATGTCCTCAACAACTTGATGACACAAAATTTCTAATACAAAAATCTAGTTTGTTAAAAAGATTGATTAGTCATTCCTAAATCCTAATACTATATAGAGGCATGCCTTGTATGACTGGATGAACAAATTAAACCATGTCTATCATATAAATAAGGTGGCCTTTCAAAATAGCTAGCTTGACCAATACTTTATCTGTCATGATCTAAAGATAATGACTTATAAGTTTTTCTTTGAATATAGGAACTCCAAGATAGTTAAATGGTGTTTGTCCCATAATAAATCCAAGCATATATGCAATATATGTCCCAATCTAGATCCAAAAGTACCTCCACCATAAAGCTTACCGTTAGTTGGCTTGACGTGTTGATCAAAATTCAGAGAATATTCTTGAAGGAGGTGGTTAATGACTTCAGCATTTTCCCAGTAACTTTGCAAAATATCATAAGTTGATTCGCAAGAAAAGTGTGGCTAGGAATTGTTGTCTTATCAACTATATGCATGTTAACTTACCCTGGCTCGCCAACATAAATAATTGCCTACTTAGTGCCTCTTTAGAAATGACAAGAGTAAGGGAGACAAAGAATCTCCTTGTCTCACTTATCTAGAGCAAGAAAAAAATCCTACGACTTTCTCATTTATCATGATTCATAGTTTATTTGAGTATAGAATGGTAAGAATTCAATCATACAACTTTTGATAAAAATCAAATTAAATAAGAACTTTAATAAGATATTTCAAATCTAAAGTATAAAAGGATTTTCTAATGTTTATCTTCAAAGCCATACTACCTCAAAAGTATTTTTTGTGCAACTTATTAATGGCTTACGAAGTAATCTCAATGCACTCATAATATATGTCTACCCCTAATGAAGCTTTTTTGGTGTTCTGAAACAATCTTAGAACTAAGATTATCAATTAATGATTTGAATTGAAAATTTATAAGTATAATAGGTCTATATTGCTCAATAGAATTTGTTTCATATTGTTTAGGTATCAAATTCATATTGACTGAATTGAGATTAGGAATGATCCAACCTCTGTCCAAAGAATTGATTCACTAAATTGATCACATGAGTCCATAATGTATCCTAACATACTTGAAAAAAAAACTCTCAAAGTCATAAAAGCCTGAAGCACAATTATCATATAAATTGTCCACTGCATTATTAATTTCCTCCGACTGAGATATTATAGTGAGATGTTCATTATTTGCATGAATTATAAATTACGAGATTGTTCTCTCCACCATATTAATATAATTGCAATTGTTTTTTGCGTTAAATAATTTTTCGTAGAAATAAACAATACAATTATTTAATTTATTACCCTCCTCTAAAAAAATATTTTCATGTCTCGATCGGGTAATTTTGTTACTAACCTATCTCAATCTAACTATCTTGTAAAAAAAATTAATAATAACAGAATGTGATATTTTTTTGTCGAGATGGGATTAAAACACAATTATCATTTTATTTAATTCTTTATTATAATATATTTAATATTTTTATGGCGTGAATTTTACTATTAAATATATGTGTGAGTCAGGATCAAATGATACCAAAGTGTCAAATTTAATAACATGACACATCCGATAACTCTTTATCGCAGGTTCGTATAACAAAATTCACCATTGGATTGAAAGTTACTATCATATATATCATGTATATAAAAGTTTAATATCTTTCGGAAATCATTTGACATGTCAACGAAATACATAAAAATTAACGTCTTACAAAATTTCATAAAAAATGTTAATTTTTATCATTTGGTTTAACATATCAAATGATTTTTGATTGATATGAAATTTTATATGCGTGATCTATATGATAATAACTTTCAATTTAACGGTCAATTTTGTTATATGGATATATTATGAAAAATTATCGGATGTGTCATGTTACTAAGCTTAACACCTTGATTTCATATATATATATATATATATATATATATATATATATATATATATATATATATATATATATATATATATATATATATATATATATATATATATATATATATATATATATATATATATCGGATATTAATTTAACCCTTTTTAAATTAGTTGAATTATAATCTGAAAATATTTATGGATTAGCTTATCAATCTAAAATTGTAAAGAATTGGATTTGTTTTATTTTTTTGACAAAGTGAATTCAAACGCATTAAAAAATTATTAGTTTTGTATGGTTTTATTTTTTTCAAAAACTATATGTAAGAATATAATGAAAAAAGTTTTAGAGAAACTTGTTGTTGGAAATTAAAATTATCATTTGAATATATATATATATATATATATATATATATATATATATATATATATATATATATATATTTATTTATCGAGTATTAATTTAATCCTCTTTGAATTAGTTGAACTATAACGTGGAACTTAGAGGTGTAAATAGTTGAATTTATTTTATTTTTTTTACAAAATGAATTCAAACTCATTAAAAAATTATTAATTTTGTTTGATTTTATTTTTTCAAAAACTATATTTTAGAATATAATGAAAAAAATTTAAAGAAATTTGTTGTTGGAAATTAAAATTATCATTTGAAAATAATAAATAAATATATAGAGAAGTTAGAAATGATGTTTTTTCCTTTAGCACGAAAAGAATAGAGAAAAACGAATAATGTGTAAGTAACAATATAGAAGAAGTTTAATTGACAACTCCAACCAAAGTATCCTCAAATATTAATTCAAAAATGAAATATGCATGTATCATGTATATATTGCATGAGTTAATTTCAAGCTAAAATTATTACTCATTCAAGCAACCATATATCATCATGTGAATTTCATTTCATCTCATCTAATTTAGTACATAATTTACGGTATAGACAATATTTCTATTTTCTTTTCTTAAGTATATTCAATTTTCCTAATAAATCACATACTTAAGTAGCTATATATATAACACCTCTAATAAACTTTCCAAAAACTAAGTTAATAAAAAAACAAAAACGTGTGACACAAACATGTCGTCGTCATCATCATCGTCATCATCAAAAGTAACATTACAAAGTTGTTACTCCGTGAGACCTGAAGAACCAACATGGTGTGGTTGTTTACCATTATCTGAATGGGATCAAATGGGAATCATAACACATGTGCCAACAATTTATTTTTACCATCCTCCACAAAATTGGCTTACCTCCCCATCTAAAATCTCCACCACTTTGAAAGAATCGTTAAGCAAAGTTCTTGTGCCATTTTATCCATTAGCAGGTCGTTTACAATGGAAAGAAAACGGTCGTTTTGATCTCGAATGCAACTCGTTGGGAGTTCAATTCATTGAAGCACAATCTTCATTAGCATTATCTGACCTTAATGATTTTTCACCTTCTTCTGAATATTATTGTTATCTCATCCCACATGTTGATTACTCGGTTCCAATTCAAGACATTCCTTTGGTTTTTGTTCAACTCACGAATTTCAAATGCGGCGGTGTTAGCATTGGTTTGTTAGTTTCACATGCGATCGCTGATGGACAAAGTGCATTGCATTTTACTTCCGAGTGGGCACGAGTTGCACGTGGTGAAACTATAAAAATGACACCATTTTTTGATAGGAGTGTTGTATCATTGAAATCGCATTGTTGTAATGGTGTTAATGAATGGGAGTTTGATCAACCTCCATTATTGTTGGAAAAATCGAATAATGTTGAAGAAAGGGAGCGAAAAACAACGGTGGCTATAATAAAAGTGAGTAAAGCACATCTTGAAAAGATGAGAAAAACAGCAAATGAGTGTTGGGAAAAAGAACAACCTCGTAATGGTCGAAGTTTTACAAGGTATGAAACATTAACGGGTCATGTTTGGAGAAGTGCATGTAAAGCTAGAGGACATAGAAATGACCAACCAACAGTGCTTGGTGTTTGTGTTGATTGGAGGAATCGCGTGGAACCTAGTTTACCAAAAGGGTATTTTGGGAATGCAACATTGGATGTTATGGCAACTAGTTTTGCGGGTGATTTAATGTCTAAGCCTTTGGGATATGCTTCGAGTAGGATAAGGGAAGCGATTGAGAAAGTGAGTGATGAGTATGTGAGACAAGTGAATGATTATTTTAAGAAACAAGAAGATTTGACTAGGTTTCAAGATCTCTATGGAATGATAGGGAATGTTGTTGCTGATGATGAGAAAGAACCTTTTTATGGGAATCCTAATTTATGCGTGGTAAGTTGGTTGACATTGCCTATTTATGGACTTGATTTTGGGTGGGGAAAAGAGGTTTATATGGGACCCGGAACACATGAAATCGATGGAGATTCTTTGCTTCTTCCTAGTCATAAGGATGATGATGGCTCTTTATCGGTTGCTATTTGTTTGCAAGAGGTTTATATGGATGCCTTCAAAAGGCATTTTTATGAAGACATTGTGTGACTTATGGATTGGCACATAATTGCAACACTAAAAATAATTTGGTCATCTTCATAAATTTATAAATAATCCAAACAAAATAAGTATAAGAATAAGAATTTAATTATATATATATATATATATATATATATATATATATATATATATATATATATATATATATATATATATATATATATATATATTGGTATAAGGAAATCAATATTAATTTCTTAAACATATAGGTATGTATTGTCTTGTAATCTTCTTTGTTTGTGATAAAAAATATATATAAAACATGAATTGAATTCATTCTTCACTAGAGATTGCATTTAATTTGATATTTTTGTAAATGAGTTTCTCTTTGTTTTCAATAAAATCATATATAGCATACAATATATAAAATAATCAACAAATTGAATTTAAGTAATAAAATGTGAATCATTCGAAAGAAGTTGAGTTCAAATAATGACAAAAATAATTATTCCTCATACTTACTTTAATTAGATCCCGACCAAAATATATATTATTAGGTAGAGACCATTTTTCCTATTAACTAGAGAGTTAAAAAATCAATACATAAAATAAAAATTTTACTAAAAAATATAACATGACTATGCAAAAAATGTGTATTAGGAGAATAAATCATTGATTTGCAGAAGTTTAAATGACGTCATATGAAAATATAGTAAAAGAATGACATGACAATATACACTTTTGAGTTGACGAGAAGAATTATCAATTTTACTAATAGAGTGGTTAATAAAAACACTTCTTCTTGTCCTATTTATAAGAGAAAATTGAATTTATAGATTCATTGAATAATCAATGTATTTGGTCATATATTATCGTCTAGATACATTGATTACTCAATGAATCTAAAAAGTAACCTTTCTATTATAAATAGGATCAGAGGTAATACTAATTTACAATCTCCTCTACAAGTGTGAGTCATCGACATCATTAACTTTGATTCATATTATGATCTCACTTCCACTTTTCCATCGAACCTAACCAGAGCTCTGATAACACTTGTTGGGGGAAAGAGATTTATGATATGATGGTTGATATCAATAATATCCTAAGATATGACAGATAGTTGGAAACATCAAAAGATCGAGCAACCAAACAATAAGCGTGAAAATTATGTAAAAACTTCATAAGAAATACCCAAAAAACTATTAAGATACAAAACTTTGAGGTTTAGAGCGAAGGATAAATAAAAGGAGAATGAGAAATAAATATATTTTTAATAGAAATCCATTGGACCAGGAAACCCAGAAGATCAAACAAAATCCCATAACCCAAGGATAAGAAGAAACCCATGGCGGAGAGCCACATGTGTCACAAAATAACATTCCTCATATTGTAAATCACACACATTGATTCCCCATATCATAATCATCATATCTCGAGTTTTAAGAAAACATTAAACGTGTCGCTCAACTTAGGATTCCTATCTTCAAACCTAATAACTACACAAAGACAAGGGAGGAAACTAAGAACTAAGAACAAAAATACAAAGACATTTCACTGATAGATGAAATACACAAAAAACAAGGGACAACGACCCCTATATCTTAGATAAGGAACAAGGCATTACCTAATAGAAGTTTCCATCTTAAAAGACTGTTATAGCAAGGCAAACAAATTCTATGATAAGATCAATAATATGAAAACACCCCCCCCCCCCCATTTGAAGAAAGACACTCATAAAGCGAGTGTATATGTTCAAATGCGACCCCAGGATGTGTTTGCAATTAGAGGAAATTAGAACAATCCAAGATACGACTTTGCAGGCCATGGCTTGGGGGATACTATTTTAGTCTGGGTGAAGACCCAATCCACTTTTCCCCAATACAATAAAATATCCACCAAGAGAATGATATATGAATAGTTAGATAGATCTATATATTGGACCCCTCAAAGTCCCCTAACCACGCAGAGGGTTTAATGACCATATAATGATCCTTCTCTTGGGACATTAAATAAACTACTTAAATCTCTAAAGACTGCCAAGTTAGACATTCAAGGGTTACTGGTGTCAGACCGTTGACATTAAAGCCCTAGAAAAATAATCCACAAAGAAGGTATTAGCACTAAAGAATCGATAGTGACTTAGTGAGTCTATCAAAATATTTAACTACAAGTGCACAGTTGTATTGCGTAGTCTTAAAAGATATTGAATCCACATGGACCAATAATCAATCTTATCGTTATCTATTGGTGCTATGTAAATCTAAGACTAATAAAAATTTGATTTGGGGGAAATTAATACTAAAGTTAAAATAAAGTTTGGACAATAAAGCAGAAAATAGAGGTCGGAACATGGATCTTAGCGTACCTCGGGAACTCAATAACTCATTGGCGTGTGTTAATATATTAAATCATTTTTAGTAGAGAAATATTAATTTAAAAGTCTTTATCTCAAACTCTCGTTTTATTGACTCTAGTTATACCTCCAGACCAAATGTCTGCTCTCGCTAGCCCATTTGCAATCATGAAATACTTTTTGAAAAACAATAAGTACTAATTAATCCTAAAGCGCTCTTGCTATATTTAGGATTAATGCCCATTTTTACTATCTGGTTCAAATCTCACACTCTCGTTTTGTTGATTCGAACCTTAATGTTTTCACTCTCGTGCAAAACTCTTCAGAATTATAATTAAAAATGAAAACAAACAAAAAATGATTTATAAAAAAGGTTTACGCCAACTTATTATCGAGTCCCGTTGGAACGACGATCTTCACATACCGAATTTAAAACAGTTTAGCCAAATATGGTATTAGACATAAATAAACAATTCATAGTAATATAAATTAACAACATTATGTAAATAAATGGCAAACAAACAGAATTAAAGTAAAACAATTATGAAGAACCTGTAACTGGAATTAAACGCGAAAGTACTTCGAGTAAACTGAACTGAATGGGAAAATAACTTTAAATGCTGCAACTTTGATCCAAGATTACAATACAGATCTTAAAAACTATGGTGTGGTAGTCCCCCAATGTGAGAGCTCTATCATTATTTCAGTGCAATATCTGCTTAAAACTAAGAATAAAAATATATGCGTACAAACTTGGATGCCCAAAAACTGCTAAAAAGTACCATTTTATAGTGAAAATATATGATGAACTAAGTTTAGGTTGTGTAGACTTCGTGGGAGAGAAATGTGGGGGAATGGGAAAAGAATAATTCCTTCTGTTGTGTTTTTTCAGGAACTGAAGCTCATGGCAGTCGCCACAAGTGCAAATAGTTTTTTCGGCCCTTTTTTATGTTCATGGTGAACGCCATGAGGCATGTGGCGGTCGCCACAAGCCTTGGACTCCATCTTCAAACTTCTTTTTTCCTCTCTGGCAGGTTCCACGCCTGCCTAGTCATGGCATGGGCCATGGAGGTCTCCACAAGTGTATTTTTGCCACTTTTCTCCATTTTTTTGCCATTTTCGTCTGGTTTCTTCACAAATCGACTCTTACTCATAAAGTACCTGAAACTTGCATAATCCACAAGCATAATACTACAAAATTCGACAAAAATAATAATAAAACATGTGCAAATCGAGTCAGAATAAACTATGTTTTTCGGTGTTATCAAACTCTCTCACACTTAAATATTTGTTTGTCCTGAAGCAATTGCTACACATATAAAAAAGACTTTTGAAAATTATGCAGCATGTTGAAATCATGACTCATGAAAATAGTTGCAATTGGATACTCATTATAGGCTATAAACTCAATCTCGGTTAGAGTTGCATCAATAGGTACTAACTTCCTCACTAAGAATATCGTGGAAACACAAATCTGCATGGTGCAGACATAAGTCTCCCCCTATACAAATCAATCTGAATCATATTGTCATGTCTAAGCCTAATTTACTCATCCTTCTCTCTATCATTTTTCATTCTAATGAAATCACATTAAGCATGTTATCCTTCCACACTCATAACAAGAGAATTTGTTAGTGACTATGATTCGTGTATATATATATATATATATATATATATATATATATATATATATATATATATATATATATATATATATATATATATATATATATATATATATATATATATATATATATATATATATATATATATATATATATATATATATATATATATATTCTCTTCTTTTCTTCACACTTTGGCGTGATTGATATTATCAAAAAGAGGCTTGTGCCATTGGCTTAAATGATCGGGTGAGGGTCAACTAACTTAGGAAGAACATCTTTATTAATTTGATCTTTCTTTTCTCTTTTAAGCTTGGGATCATACACTTACTTGCATCAATTTCCTGCGCAGTGTGTGTTTGGGATGATGTTGACTACTGAATAAGCTACTTAAGGAAAATCAAAGGATGAGAGTTTAAGCCTGTGACATGACAAATACTCAAATTGATATCCATATTCGGGAGACTCACGGTGTTAAAATAATACCGATCTTGTAAAGTTTTCCCAAGTCTATACAATCTACCCTAATATTGTCTATAGCCTAAAACTTTCAAAATATGCATTGTTAGTCTAAGTAAGAAATGTTTGGTGTAGCTCAAGAAAGTGGGGAATCAATAAGCAAAATAAAACCACGCATAAAGACTCGATATCACATGCAACGACTCTAATAACAGTACTAAAAAGTAAAAACATATAAAATCCTAAAATCATGAAATAAACTAAAAATATTAAATCTAACTAGAAAGCAGTAAAAATGAAAGTGAAAAAGTTCCTCTCCCACACTTAAACCAAACATTGTCCTCAATGTTTTGATGAAAGTGAGAATAAGGAACGAAGAACCTGAACGATATAATCAATATCTGCATTTGCCTCGTCCTTGGCCTTGCCTCCAACCGCCTTGTCCACCTTGACCATACCCACTTCATCGGTATCCACCTTGACCATGTTCTCCCTGCATCTGGACCTCCATGCTAGCCAACCGCTCAAATAAAGAGTCCAATTGGTTGTTACGGTGATCCTTAACTGCTTTAGAAAACTGGATATGTTTTAGCATCTCTTGGTGGGGGTGTTTCATATAAGCTTGAAAGGCATGCCATTAATGTGTCTGCTCCACCATGGTGATTTGTGATGTCTGAACTTGCTGAATGTTACCTACCATGTTGTCCTAGGCTGCCCTTAGGTGTCGCAACTTGGGTTTCCTGGATCAGTCGTACATCTTTTGTCATGTTTGTCTGAAAGGCTTACATTTGACCCATATGTTCCATCATTGTTGCTTGTTGTGTTTCGATTTGGCCTATATGTTGTATCATACTTATTTGATGTTGATGCATAGCATATATCAGGTTGTCTCTCTCGACGTTGGTGGAATTTCGGGAATGCATCTCATTGAGTATATCATCATGTGTGGTGTGCGTAGCTCCAGATGAAGTACCTGCAAACTGGTCAGAAAAATGTGTGGTGTGTGCATGTGAAGAAAGAATATATAATGAGTGGTGTGGTGGGGTCTGGTATACAGGAGAGCCTCACTCTCTCTAATCAAACTCATCATTGGTGTCACCATCAACATCGATATTCTCATGAATGTCCATGGGCACCGAATCGGCCTCAACCCCGACATTCAGGTTATAGGTCCAATTTACCCTCACATGTACATCAGTGCGGTTCGGGCAAGGTAAGATAATGCTAGGGACTACCATGTTGGCTATCATCAGTGAAAACCTTCCATTATGCATGTTCTTAGTTCACTGCATATGGAGGCAAACATCAATGTCTAGGGAGAGCATGGGTAGAGGGTCGAGCGTATCAAGCTCTGCGTGCAGGTCTAGAGAACGAGTGTCATACGGTAAACTGACTTTTGTGTTTTGTTTTGAAAAACAATATCGCGGATAGCAAGAGTCGCCACCAACTTTTCTTTTATCCAATAAGGAAAGGCGGAAAAGAACAGGGAAGACCTTGATTAGATTTTGAGTTCGGGAGGTACATTATACAAAGGGAAGGTGTTAGCACCCTTTGTATCCATGGTTATCCATGGGCTCTTAATTGCTTAGCTCACTTATGTTTTCCTTGTTCGAGAAAGTGTTTGAGAAATGTGGCGTGTTTAGAACATATTTGAATGGAGAGTTTAACTTTATAATGATTCTTGTACGAATGTATACAAAGTGTTTATCTCGTTTGATTTTGAAAGATGTTTAGAAAAATATAACTCGGCGATGATTCTGGTGCGAATGTATACCAAGTGGTGATTTTCTAAAAGTTGTTTTGAAAAGTGGGAGGTGTGAAAAGTGTAACACCCTTCTAAAATACCCCAATAATAATTAATTCAACAAAATATAAATCAGAGTAGATATGCAATTTAAGGGTGTCACACTTGACACTTCACACCATTCACCAAAATAACTTGTCATGCTCATTTATTCATCAAAGAAAAACATTGCATAATTCGCAGCGGATAAAGATCTAATCAATCATGCAAACCATGTAACACATTACATGTAAAGTTGTTCAACAACCAAAATGAAAACAAAGTAAAACATCCCGTCCCGATGTTACATCTACCAGAGCATGACCCACTAAGGAACTACACTAGACTCCAAGCACTAGCTTCTACTCAATCACTGCTCGTTACCTGAAACATAGTTGTAAGGGTGAGTTCCTCAATCGATATAATAAGCATTATAAAATATCATGTAATGCTAAGTAATTTAACACATATCATCACCCTAATCAGATCACACATTCAGCAACGACAACATCAACTCATAATCACAATCATACTCAACACCAACACAAAACAACACGTATAATATTGGAATACATCCATTCATATTATACGTCATACATACATTATGCAATAAGACTCCATGCATGCGGTACCGACTATTCGTGAACACATAGTTCAACCTCACCGATCAAATCCAGATACGGCTACCAAGCTCACTAGTCCCACTCATTTGAGACCTAGTGACTCACATCACTAATTCCTCACCATGGGAATTAGCTACCACCCCAAGGGCTATGCTATGCACGCTAAATCACCTAGCATGCAAACATCAACAACAATCCACAATAATTCACTCACTAATTCCTCACCATGGGAATTAGCTACCACCATAAAGGCCATATTATGCACACTGAATCACCTAGCATGCAACCATCGACAATCCACAATGGACATATGCTCACACTCTAAGCCATAAACAGTCCATTCACAATAGCATACATAATAGATATATTCAGAACATTATGCATACCATCACACATCATCAGCATATGTATCATAGAATCATATTCATATCATGCCAAATAATAAATCACAGTATTAGCACACTCTACTAATACCTATACTGCTCAAAACAACGGGAAATGATCCCTACTATATCATCCACCGATATAGGCCAATCATCCAATATGTCCACAATATTTAAATATCAATTTTTCACTTTTCCAACAGTGTTAACCGGTTAACGCCCTGGGTTAACCGGTTAACGCAACACAGAACACGCTTCCTGGCACATTTTAACAGTGTTAACCGGTTAACACCCTGGGTTAACCGGTTAACGCAAGACAAACATCAATATTTCACAATTCATAACAGTGTTAACCGGTTAGCACCCTGGGTTAACCGATTAACGCAAGACAGAAAGTTGTTCCTGCGCTAACACGAAGCAGAATGCAGAATTCTCCGCATTTTCCGCCGTTGGAGGACTTTCGGACCTCCGATTCCAATTCCGTAAAAAGCTACACGTTCGGAAAATCACAACTCACCCAAATATAGATTCAATTACAGCCTCAACATAACTTATTCATCACAATTTTTCAGCACTCATCATCCCAATTAGGGTCAATTCAACGGCTTATTACTACCCATTACATGTTAACCCATAATACCCATTAAACGACGATAAACCCCCCTTACCTGAGTTAATCCGGCAATCCTTTAGCTTCAAGCTTTTCCCCTTCTTCAACCCTTGCTCTCTTGCTCTTCCTCTTTGCCCTTTTCCACTTTCTGTCGCTTCTCTGGTTTTCACGTGAAAACCCTTTTTACCAAATGGGACCTTATATATATTCCAACTTATTATTCCAATAATAATCTAGTTATTTAATTAAATTAATAAATATACTATTAACTTAATTTAAATAATTATCATATTTTATCGGGGTGTTACAAAAAGTATTTTAAGCTGCGACCAAGTATTTAAGAGTTATACCTAACCAAGGTCTTTATAGGTATTTCCGATCCTTAGGAGGGTAAAACTATCCTTACTATTGAGAAGTAAGTAGTCTTATCCTTTGGATGTAAAGGGACATCGTAGGGTCGTCGATCGGTCATTGAAGGCAACATTTGTAAGGATACCTTAGCATTCGAAGGGACGATCATCATTTAACCGTAGGCTACCACGCAGGGTCATCGAGGGACAAAGTCATGTATCCGAAGGCAACATTCGAGGGACTATGATGATTTAACTGAAGGGTCTTTGCTAAGGGTATCCTTACATTCGCGGGACATGGCCGTAATATCGTAAGGCAACAAAGAGAGGGCCCAAATCCTATGTTCGAAGGCAATGTAATCAGTCAAGTAATTAAAATCTTCACAAGGGTATCCCACAAATAAAGTGGAATACCTAACAAACTGTCTCTTCAGAAGTATGTGAACCCTCACAAAAATTCAACAAACGGGTTAGAATACCAAGCTAGGGTGTAACCAAGGGTTGCACCAAACAAAAGAATCACATCAATAATAGTGTCAGGCAAACAACGTGTAAATAGGAAACATGTCAATCAAGTACATAACAGATTAGAATGCAAATGAAAAAAAAACAAATACTGTCATATTCGCTACTGCCTCGCCTAGCGAAGGCTTGGCGAACCCTCGCTACGTGCTCGCTCAGCGAAGTGCTGGCGAACGGCTGCGGGTTTTGGGTTCTTCTTTGATAACAGTGCGATTTTAGGAACCCCAAACCCTATGACATCCATTACAGAAATTACATGGTTAAACATTCAAGATATTGTGTTATACATTCATGCATATTTAAACCCATATGCAAAACCTAATGAGAAATTTAGAAATAATGCCTCATGTATTTACAGATATCAAATTAGAAGCATAAAATTAGTGGGGGTGTGGCAACCCTGTTTGCAATTGCAATTGCGCCGCTGGACTTGCAGATCACTCTTATGGTTTGTACCGGATTGAGTTGGGCGGAGGTAACCTTTGTGCGGATGAGTTTCCTTCGGGGTATCCGGGGGTTACTCTGAATTCTCTTCGTTAGCCTCCAGGGTTTTTCCGGTTGCCTCTGTTAGGGTTTGCTTGTTCCCTCTCTGTTCTCCGTCTGTCTATCTCCGTTCTCTGTGTGAAGTTCTAGTATTTATAGTAATTGTGTCTTGGTGGGCTCAGAATTAAGCCCAAAATTTTCTGGTATTTCGTGAGCTCGCTAGGCGAGTGAGGTAGCGAGGGATTCGCCTAACGAAGGGTTTGCTCGCCTAGCGAGCATGCCAGTTTAGGTCATCTTCTGGATTTGGTAACATGTGCGTTGAACCCCTGTTCCTTTAACATTAATGTCTTGAACATGGATTAGAATGTCTTGAAAAATGTCCTGAACACCTAACGGGCAAATTTTGGGGTATGACAACTGCCCCTGTTCAATATTCATAAACCGAGAGAGTTAGAATGGCATGTATGTCATTCATGCTCTGGAGGTGGAAGATTATTGAACACTTAGAATGCCCAAAAATTTGCGCTTGTTAATTAAAAGTTAGTCTTGACGGAGATGGGCTTAGAGATGCCATCCAGAAAGTATGATGATGGAGGCTTCAGAGTGCGTCGTACATTAGACCATATCTGAAGACATGGGTGTCATACTGGGTCGCACGCTAGGCCGTATAATGAGTCATCCCTTAGGTGTTGTTAGGGTGAGCTGAACCTGATGAGATAAGGATCAGAATGGGTCATACGCTGCTGGGGATAAAGGATCAGAATGGATCATACGCTAGATCGTATCTGAATGGCAGAATGGACCGTCCGTTAGGTTGCATCTGGAGAGGTAAAGATCAGAATGGATCGTACGCTAGATCGTATCTGAGTAGCAGAATGAGTCGTCCATTAGGCGGGTGACTTCACTGGGGATGGAAGATCAGACCAGATCATATGCTAGATCGTATTTGAGTAGCAGAATGAGCCGTCCATTAGGCTGTATATGAGAAATAAAGGTCAGAATGGATCGTATGCTAGATCGTATCTGAGTAGCAGAATGAGCCGTCCGTTTGGCTGTATCTGATGATAAAAGGTAGTCGTACGCTAGACTACATTTCAGAATATACCGTACGCTAGGTAGTATCTGAGGAATAAAGATCCGAATGGATCATACGCTAAATCGTATCTGAGCAGAATGAGCCATCCGCTAGGCTGTATCTGATGATAAGAGGGGTAGTCATACGCTAGACTACACTTCAGAATGTACCGTACGTTAGGTGGTATCTGAGGAGATGGACATCCAAATGGGTCGTACGCTAGACCGTATTGGAACAGTTGAAGGAGCCATACGTTAGGCTGAATCAGAATGAGTTGTACGTTAGGCTATATCTGATAATGTTTGTATATGTTGTACTTGCGATAAATGTCCGGGATGGGCTTAAAGATGCCATCATTAGGAGGATGTCAGAATGCTTATCAGAATGAACATTCATATGGATTATATCTGAAAGATGCATCTGAATCTCAAATGTAACCGATGAGGGCGTCCGTCTGAATGAACCTTTATCTTGACTATATCGGGAGGATAATTAACCTGAAAAAGTTAGCCACATGCCATGTCATGATGCATGAGATGTTTTATGCTTTTGAAAATAAATGCGAACATTGCATGCATGTGTATCATGTGAAATGATGCATGAATGAATTATGCGTCTGAAAATTCTTGCCAGGGGAAAATAAATCCCCATATTCTGGTTGGAGATATTTGTATTGATGGCCCTTTCTTAGCTGGGGGATATTTGATTTCTTGTCTGATGGTAGAAATATTCAACAGGACCTGGCTGGGGGATAAAAGGGACGACCAGTCTGTCTAGTAATGCCAATTTCTTCTGGGAAATAACTGGTTTTGCTGGGGAATAGGATTAACAACCGGATTCATCGGAAAGCATGGTTAGACTTTATCCTCGACCCTAAAGTCTTTTAGTAACTGCTATTTCTATTTTATGCATGTATTTCGGTAAACATCAATCATGTTCAAATGCATATATTAATTCGAATTAAATCAATGGACGTTTATGCAAACAAAACAGAGAAAGTAAAACAAAAGCATCTTTTTGGAAATAAAATTGTATTGATTTTGAAAGAGGGCCTATAAACAGGCAATTTGAGTACAAGGAGACAAAAATCCTAGTAAGAGGAAATTGTCAAGAAAACAAAGAGAAAGCTATGCAGCAAAAGTCCTATTGATTTTAATTCCACTACTGTCATTATGTCTTCAAGCCTCTCATCTCCTGTTGTCGGATAGAAGTGATTGGCTTGTTCAGTCCCTTTGACTTGGGTGAAGCTGACCGAGAACGGGACATAGTCATACGCTTTAATCCCTAATTTTTTCCTGGACCGCCTTTTCAGGTTTTCAGTCCACCAGGATACCCTTTTTTGCCCAAGCCGCCTTTTCAGGTTTTCGACTTGCCGGGTGTACATTTTTATATGTTTATCCCTAATTTTTGCCCGAACCCTTTTGGTTCGCCGGGATGCCCTTACTTTTGCCTAGATACGTCGACCTAGCGGGTCTCTTTTATGCGTAGTATTTTTTAACTATGTCCGCGTTCACGGGATGTGGGAAGTCTTCGCCATCCATTGTAGCAAGCATCATGGCTCCACCAGAGAATACCTTCTTAACTACAAACGGCCCTTCGTATGTGGGAGTCCATTTGCCTCTAGAATCACCTTGTGGTAGAATGGTACACTTTATTACCGAGTCACCAATTTGATATACCTGTCTCTTGACTTTTTTATTAAATGCCTAGATCATGCGCTTCTGATATACCTGCCCATGACAAACAGCCGCAAGTCTCTTTTCATCAATCAAATTTATCTGATCGAGTCGAGTCTGAATCCATTCATCTTCATCTAAGCCTGCATCTTTCATAATTCTTAGAGAGGGGATCTGAACTTCCACTGGTAAAATGGCTTCCATTCCGTAGACTAGAGAGAAAGGAGTTGCCCCTGTCGAAGTGCGCACTGAAGTGCGATAACCATGAAGAGCAAAGGGTAACATCTCATGCCAGTCTTTGTATGTTACTGTCATCTTTTGTATGATCTTCTTAATATTCTTATTAGCAGCTTCTACGGAGCCATTCATCTTTGGCCAGTACGGAGAAGAGTTATGGTGTTTTATTTTGAACTGCGTGCAGAGTTCAGTAATCATCTTGTTGTTCAAATTAGTACCATTATCAGTGATAACTCTTTCAGGAATGCCATACCGACAAATGAGACTATTCTTGATGAACCGTGCCACCATATTCTTGGTGACAGAAGCAAATGAGGCTGCCTCTACCCACTTTGTAAAGTAATCAATAGCAACGAGAATGAAACGATGTCCATTAGAAGCAGTAGGTTTAATCTCTCCAATCATATCAATGCCCCACATTGCAAAGGGCCAAGGTGTTGTTAACACGTTCAATGGAGTAGGAGGTACATGTACTTTGTCCGCATAGATCTGGCACTTATGGCAAGTTCTGGAGTGACGGTGGCAATCAGCTTCCATGGTAGACCAATAATACCCTGATCTCAGAATCTTCTTGGCCATCGTATGTCCACTAGAATGAGTCCCAAAAATACCGTCGTGTATGTCTTCCATAATCTTTTCTGCTTCCCTTTTATCCACACAGCGCAGCAAAGTCGAATCATGATTACGTTTATATAATACTCCATTACTCAAAAAGAATTTAGCGGAGAACTTCCTCAGGAATTTTCTGTCATTGATGGATGCCCCTTCAGGGTATTCATGAGTTTCTAAATATCTTTTTACTTCGTGGAACCAAGGTTTCTCTTCCACTTCATCAGTATTCAGTTCATAACAATATGCTGGTTCATCTAATCGTGCAATGGTGATCGTGGGAGCTTCATCATCCCATCTGACTCTGAACATAGATGACATGGTAGCCAATGCGTCTCCCAACTGATTCTCTTCTCGTGGAATATGTTCGAATGTAATCTCTTCAAAGTATGGGATTAATGTCAACACCCGTTCTCGATAAGGGATGAGATTCGGATGTTTAGTGTCTCATTCTCCTTTGATCTGACTGATTACTAAGGCCGAGTCTCCGTACACACTCAAAAAATTGATTCTTAGGTCTATAGCAGCTCTGAGTCCCAAAATACATGCTTCATACTCAGCCATATTATTGGTACAATCAAAACATAGTCTAGCAGTGAAAGGCGTATGGCAACCCTTGGGAGAAATAATTACAACACCAACACCATTGCCCAATGCATTAGAAGATCCATCAAAAACCATAGTCCATCGGGATCCCAGTTCGGGTCCTTCATCCGGTCCAGGTTCTTCATAATCAGTAACAAGCATAACATCCTCATCAAGGAACTCAAAATTCATAGATTGGTAATCATCAACTGCTTGATGAGCCAAATGATCAGCTAACACGCTTCCTTTGATTGCTTTCTGGGTAGTATACTGGATATCATACTCTGTTAAAATCATCTGCCATCTTGCTATTCTTCCGGAGAGAGCAGGTTTCTCAAATATATATTTGATAGGATCCATCTTAGAAATCAATAAAGTGGTATGATTCAACATATACTGTCTTAGTCGGCGAGCAGCCCAAGCCAAAGCACAACAAGTTTTCTCGAGCAATGAGTATCTTGTTTCACAGTCGGTAAACTTTTTGCTAAGGTAGTATATGGCATGCTCTTTTCGACCAGACTCGTCATGTTGCCCCAACACACACCCCATCGAATTTTCTAACACGGTCAAATACATGATTAGAGGTTTTCCTTCAACTGGTGGCATCAAAATTGGAGGTTCTTGGAGGTACTTCTTGATTTTGTCAAAAGCTTCTTGGCATTCATCATTCCATATCATCTCTTGATTTTTCCTCAGTAATTTGAAGATGGGTTTGCAGGTAGCAGTCAAATGGGAGATAAATCGGGCAATGTAGTTCAAGCGTCCCAAGAAACCTCTGACTTCTTTATCTGTACGGGGAACTGACATTTCTTGAATAGCTCTCACCTTAGCCGGGTCAACCTCAATTCCTTTACCACTGACAATAAAGCCCAAGAGTTTATCGGATCTTACTCCAAAGGTGCATTTGTTCGGGTTCAATCTCAACTTGTATTTCTTCAACCTCTCAAACAGTTTGTATAAATGATCGAGATGTTCTTCTTCAGTATGAGATCTGGCTATCATGTCATCCACATATACCTCTATTTCATGATGGATCATATCATGGAACAAAACCACCATAGCACGCTGGTATGTTTCCCCTGCATTCTTTAAACTGAATGGCATTACTTTGTAACAGAAAGTGCCCCATTGCGTCACAAACGTAGTTTTCTCCATGTCTTCAGGTGCCATCTTAATCTGGTTATAACCTGAGAATCCATCCATGAATGAGAATACCTTGTGTTAAGCGGTGTTATCTACCAGAACATCAATGTGCGGAAGTGGAAAGTCATCTTTGGGACTCGCTTTATTCAAATCTCTGTAATCTACACACATTCGCACCTTACCATCCTTTTTTGGCACTGGTACCACATTAGCAACCCATTGAGGATAAGAAGTAACAGCCAGAAAACCTGCATCAAATTGTTTCATAACCTCGGTTTTGATTTTCTCAGACATTTCAGGACGCATGCGACGAACCTTTTGCTTAACAGGACGACAATCTTCCTTCATTGGCAAACAATGCACTACTATGTCAGTATCCAGTCCTGGCATGTCTTCATAAGACCAAGCAAAAATCTCTATATAGTCATGTAGCATCTGAATCAATCTTTCTTTGACACTGTTTTCCAAACCTGCTCCTATTTTGACTTCTTTCTTGTCTACTTCAGTACCCAGATTTACAATTTCAATTGATTCCTCATGCGGCTGTATAGTCTTTTCTTCTTGCAGTAACAGTCTGGCAAGCTCTCCAGGTACTTCACAATCTTCCTCACTTCCATCCTCGGCTTGGTAGATCGGATTTTCAAAGTCATAATGAACAGTAGCAGAATTATTATTAACAGGATCCAGAGTGGATATGGATCTGTAATTTGTGAGTGTGTGTAAGAAAGCATAGCTTGTTTAAAAGGTGACAGGAAAGATAAAGAGCGCAATATTTGGATGCAAAAAGTCCATTGATTTGTTGAATGTGGATATGCTTATGAAAAAGACAAAACCCTTAACAAATTAGCTATTTGTGCCCCGGGCATAGACACAATGCTTTAAGAAGTTCAATTGTAAAAATTAAAAATTCGCAACACTAAAATAGGCAATAACAATTACTCATGACTAAAGGAAATCGGGATAGTGTCTTCAGCCTTCCAATTATTGAGTCCGTCACTAATTGTTGGGAAAATCCAGCTATCCAAGTCGCAATCGCTATCAGCATCTTCTACAGCATTAATCCGATCTTTGACTACCTTTTCAGAGCTAAATCCCAGGCCAAATCTATCAGATTTGTACGGTACATCGATCAGTTGACCCCAGCCAGTACGACCACCATCTTCGACCACGACTCGAGCATCTTTCAGAGAAGTCATAGCAGGAGGAGCACGAATAACCTTGGGCACACGGGCTGTTGGCTTAAGGACAGGACTGGTCGAAGGAACTACTTCAAATGACTGAGAATGAGTCTCAAAGAACTCACCATCCATCTCGACGTATCTGAAGGTATGCACACTACTGAAAATATACTCTTCTTCTCCATACACCGTGACAATCTTACCCTCTATTGGATACCTCAACTTTTGATGGAGAGACGAAGCTACAGCATTTGCCCCATGAATCCAAGGGCGTCCCAGCAAGCAGGAATAGGCAGGACGAATGTTCATTACGTGAAAGGTAGTGTTGAAGACTTGAGGTCCTATCTTGATAGGGAGAACCACTTCACCATGGACAACACTCTTCGCACCATCGTAAGCACGTACCACAACGTCACTAGGTTTCAGTTCAATGCTTTTACAGTCAAGTTTATCGAGCACAACTTTCGGTAGCACATTCAAAGAAGAGCCATTATCGATCAACACATGAGACAAGGTGATCCCCTTACACTCAATGGAGATATGCAGAGCTTTATTGTGATTCTTTCCTGCTGGTGTCAGGTCAGCATCGGAAAAGCCTAGGCCATTGTCAACAACCAAGTGAGCAACATAATTTTCGAACTGATCGACAGATGTCTCCTGAGGTACATGAGCGGTCTTCAAGAATTTTATCAATGCATTGGCATGAGATTCAGAAGATAACAACAAGGATAACATCGAAATTTTAGACGGAGTATGCCCCAACTGTTCTACCACATCAAAATCACTCTTGCGGATGATTTTCAGCATTTCTTCCATTTCTTGTTTGGCAACATCTTCGGTAGTAACTTCGACTGGTGTCCTTAACTGAGTTTCAGGGACGGGAGGTGAGATTTCTGGAGAAAAGATCCTTCCGCTTCAAGTAATTTTACTAGTCCCAATAATGTCAACGTTATTAGGATTAGCAGAATTATCATCTTGCTTTATGCCGTGGATGTAAACATCGCCTCCATAATTCCACGTAATGGCTTTGTTTGAGGAATACGGTATTGGGCCAGGTGCAGTAATAATTAGGGGAGCTACCTTGGGCTCAACAGTAATCTTCACAGGCACTCTAGTAGCGGTAATCTTCACAGGCACTCTGGACCTAGCAATCACAGATATTTCTTCAATGGGGTTCTCCACCTCAGGAATCTTTTCTAAGAGAATTGTACGATCATCCATCAGCCGTTGAATACCATTCCTCAACTTCAAGCAATCATTGGGTCGGAGTATACAAAGATCGCAATTTTCAGCACAACCTGGAAATAAACCAGCTTGTAATAAATTCTTCTTGATGATCAGGAGAGGAGATGCTAAGTCGGCTACATTAGAAATGTGGGAATTGTCATCCACAGCATTAACAGTCTTATCATGATTAGGCATAGGAGCAGTGATGACATTAGGAGTCTCCGGAGGATCAAATTCAATTTCTCCGGCGTCGATCATATCCTGAATCTTATTCTTCAACAACCAACAATCGTTTGTATCATGCCCGGGGCTATCGGAGTGATATGCACACCTGGCATTGGGATTATAATGAGGAGAAGTAGTGTTGGGATTTGCAGGAGGATCTCTAAGGTTAATTAAATTTGCTTTTAGCATACCCTGCAGTGCTTGTGCTAACGTCATATTGATCTTCGTAAACTGTCTTCTTGGCCTGTCTTGTCTGTGTTGGAAGTTTTGAGATGGCGGTGTTGTAATCGTAACTGCTCCAACAGTATGGTCAGGATTTTTCTTGTTATGACCCCTTTGACCGTACACAGCATTTGATTCATTCTTCCCCTGATAGGACTTTTTGGTGCTTGCAGAGGTAGCCACCTGTATCTTTCCACTTCGAATGCCACTTTCAACACGTTCACCCGTTAATATAAGTTCAGTGAAACCCGATGAGGAACTTCCTAATAGATGGCTGTAGAATGGGCCAGTCAGTGTACCCATGAACATGTCCACTAATTCTCGATCAGTCATAGGGGGTTTGACTCTTCCAGCCAAATCTCTCCATTTTTGAGCATATTCTTTGAAGCTTTCTTTAGATCCCATAGTCATATTCTGCAACTGTAGCCGAGTAGGCGCCAATTCAGAATTATACTGGTAGTGCTTGTAGAAAGTTGTCGCTAAATCAGTCCAGGTGCGGATGTTAGAGCTCTCGAGCTGATAATACCACTCTAACTGTGTGCCAGACAGACTCTCTTGGAAGAAATGGATCCATAGCTTCCTATCGATGGTATACGGCTGAATCTTTCTCACATAAGCTCTCAGATGCATCTGAGGACAAGACGCACCATCATACTTAGTGAAAGCGGGGACCTTGAATTTGTGGGGAATGACCACATCAGAGACCAGACCTAAACTTTCGAAATCCAGACAGGGCGCCTTCTGACCCTCTATAGCTAGCATGCGTTCTTCCAGTAACTTATACTTATCATCTTTTGGAGGGTACTGTTCATTTTCATAATCTCCATCGTCGTCCTCAGGGTTGAAGGGATCAACATTCTCCTCTTCCGAATCATTTTCCGTCTCCTCTTCTTGATCCTTCGAAATTCTAATCTTGACTCCTGCGGCCTGTCCTTTAAGCCTTCTTCCCGGGTTAATGTAACTCACAGCTTTCTTGTCTTTCTTCTTCTCGAGCAAGAGAGCCTTCAGCTCCTCCTGCCCCTTGGATAAGTTCAAGATCATCTCCTGGAATTGAGCATTCTGAGCCTAGAGATCTTTAACAGTTTGTTCGAGAGCCATCTTTCTGTTTAGAAGGAAGACCGTGAGAACATTGATCCTTTAGAATACCTATTATGCGATGTTATGTTATGCTATGCAATGTATGAAATGTTTTCAAGGACTTTTGGAATTTAACTTTGCGTAAACCACCAAAAGAGGGAAACTTTTATTAATAATTTCTTTAATCAATGTTCATTACAAAAAATAATAAAATACAATGAAAGCTCAAGTCTCCCAGGGACGGCTTCTTTTCGGGCGGAGATATGCATTGAGTCTTCGTTCCTCATTAAGCTGGCTGGTGAGCTCTAATACTTTCTTCCTTTCTGCACCGAACTGAGTTTCAAAAGTATCCCTTTCCTCTCTCAACTGGATCCAAGATTTCTTCAATTCTTCAACATTGGTAGGCATATCTGGATAAGGAATGATCTGAGGGGCACCTCCTTCAACTTTTGGTTCGACAATCAGAGGTCCGATTGCAAGATATGGCATGGTAAGCTCACGAGCTCTGGCGCGTACCCATCTGAGATAAGGTTCCATAGGAATAGAGTTTTTCTGTCCTAAAGTACTTCTTTTCACCATGCCCCAAGCTCGTACAAACCTTTGACGGAGACCTTGAGAGTCATTGTCATAGTCAAACACAGTGCCTTGAATAATTATTTCATGTGGACCATCTCTTCGAGCATAACCAAACTGACGTAGGGCTAAAGCTGAGTTATAAGTAATACCTCCTCTTATCCCCAGGAGTGGTACGTTAGAGAATTCTCCACAACGGTCAATGATGATAACATTTTCTTTGGGTTGGGGACACCAATGGATGTCTGAATGTGAGAGCGACATTATCCTTTGAGACCATTTCAAATTTTGCTCATTTTTCAAGATTGATTGAGGAAGGTGCGAAATAAACCACCTAGATAATAAAGGTACGCAGCACATGAGAGTCCCTTGCCTTTTCATAGTACGAGTGTGAAGGGAATGCAAAATGTCTCCAAGCAAGGTGGGCACAGGGTTATGAGTGAGAAATATCTTAACAGCATTCATGTCTATGAATTGATCCGGATTAGGAAATAGCACCAAACCATAGATTAGTAGTGCTAGAACATCTTCGAAAGCATGGACATTCATAACTTTTAGGAATTCTCGGGCCTTATTTATCAGAAATTTGGCAAGTAAACCCTTGACTCCACTTCTTGTTACCCAATTAGTTTCAATGTCGGACTTTGTCATGTGTAAAGCCGCGACAACTTCTTCAGACTTCGAAATCTTTTCTAAACCACTGAAAGGTGTTTGATCAAGGATAGGTATCCCAAGCAGCCTGGAGAATTCTTCTAATGTGGGTACCAACTGATAATCTGGGAAGGTGAAGCAATGATGCTTAGGATCGAAGAACTGGAATAGAACTCTCATCATATCTTCTTTGAAACCGGTGGTAACTAAATTGAGGAGTGAACCCTGTTTCTTGATGAACTGAGCATGATCAGGAAGTTCTGACACTAAATCCTTGAGTTGAGGAGAGGTCGCTACAAAATTGATCCTGATGGTCTTCCTGGAAGCCATAGCCTGTTTAACAGAGCAAAATTAAACCCCTAAGTCCTTGAAATGGTTAGTACAATGTCATGATGTCATGATGTTATGATGTTATGATGTTATGATGTTATGTAAGTAACAAACACAAACAAGTCACACCGCAATCATTCATAGGTTTTAAGGCTTGCATGAGTTCCATAGGTAAGTACCCTCCCCACTGAAGTTTGGTTGGTTCCACCTGTCCTAGAATAGTAACCAGGTTATAGAAGGATCTTAAATCATCGACCTTTCCTTAAGTCCACTTCAGTGCAACACCAAGCGGTTGACCAAAATTTCCCTAAAGTCCAATCTCAAAGAGTGTAGTATCGAGTATCAACCAACCCCAGTCGGAACCGAAGTCAGTTATCTCACTACTTTCTAATGGCTAGGATGAGTCAATTAGGGTTCTAAAGGTCTGGTTAATGCTTTGATGACACCACGCAGACGCCAAATTTTTCCTCAAGTAAACATGAGGAACATCAGAACATCTAAAGTGTCACATTAACCGTAGCCATCATTTTAACCATTCCAGTATACGCCGGACAGTCGCGATGATCCCTTGCTACTTACCTAAGGTACACTAGATCCAGGTGTAAGATCTTTCACTCAAGCATAGGATACCCAAACAATCCCTTAAAAGTAAATCAGACGAAGGAACAATTCGAAAACATAAATGACCTTATTTTTTAAGGTAACCTCTCTTTTTATTTAGTCCCCAGCAGAGTCGCCAGTTCTGTCATACGGTAAACTGACTTTTGTGTTTTGTTTTAAAAAACAATGTCGCGGATAGCAAGAGTCGCCACCGACTTTTCTTTTATCCAATAAGGAAAGGCAGAAAAGAACAGGAAATACCTTGATTAGATTTTGAGTTCGGGAGGTACATTATACAAAGGGAAGGTGTTAGCACCCTTTGTATCCATGGTTATCCATGGGCTCTTAATTGCTTAGCTCACTTATGTTTTCCTTGTTCGAGAAAGTGTTTGAGAAATGTGGCGTGTTTAGAAAATATTTGAATGGAGAGTTTAACTTTATAATGATTCTTGTACGAATGTATACAAAGTGTTTATCTCGTTTGATTTTGAAAGATGTTTAGAAAAATATAACTCGGCGATGATTCTGGTGCGAATGTATACCAAGTGGTGATTTTCTAAAAGATGTTTTGAAAAGTGGGAGGTGTGAAAAGTATTTTAAGCTGCGAGCAAGTATTTAAGAGTTATACCTAACCAAGGTCTTTATAGGTATTTCCGATCCTTAGGAGGGTAAAACTATCCTTACTATTGAGAAGTAAGTAGTCTTATCCTTTGGATGTAAAGGGACATCGTAGGGTCGTCGATTGGTCATTGAAGGCAACATTTGTAAGGATACCTTAGCATTCGAAGGGACGATCATCATTTAACCGTAGGCTACCACGCAGGGTCATTGAGGGACAAAGTCATGTATCCAAAGGCAACATTCGAGGGACTATGATGATTTAACTGAAGGGTCTTTGCTAAGGGTATCCTTACATTCGCGGGACATGGCCGTAATATCGTAAGGCAACAAAGAGAGGGCCCAAATCCTATGTTCGAAGGCAATGTAATCAGTCAAGTAATTAAAATCTTCACAAGGGTATCCCACAAATAAAGTGGAATACCTAACAAACTGTCTCTTCAGGAGTATGTGAACCCTCACAAAAATTCAACAAACGGGTTAGAATACCAAGCTAGGGTGTAACCAAGGGTTGCACCAAACAAAAGAATCACATCAATAATAGTGTCAGGCAAACAACGTGTAAATAGGAAACATGTCAATCAAGTACATAACAGATTAGAATGCAAATGAAAAAAAAACAAATACTGTCATATTCGCTACTGCCTCGCCTAGCGAAGGCTTGGCGAACCCTCGCTACGTGCTCGCTCAGCGAAGTGCTGGCGAACGACTGCGGGTTTTGGGTTCTTCTTTGATAACAGTGCGATTTTAGGAACCCCAAACCCTATGACATCCATTACAGAAATTACATGGTTAAACATTCAAGATATTGTGTTATACATTCATGCATATTTAAACCCATATGCAAAACCTAATGAGAAATTTAGAAATAATGCCTCATGTATTTGCAGATATCAAATTAGAAGCATAAAATTAGTGGGGGTGTGGCAAACCTGTTTGCAATTGCAATTGCGCCGCTGGACTTGCAGATCACTCTTATGGTTTGTACCGGATTGAGTTGGGCAGAGGTAACCTTTGTGCAGATGAGTTTCCTTCGGGGTATCCGGGGGTTACTCTGAATTCTCTTCGTTAGCCTCCAGGGTTTTTCCGGTTGCCTCTGTTAGGGTTTGCTTGTTCCCTCTCTGTTCTCCGTCTGTCTATCTCCGTTCTCTGTGTGAAGTTCTAGTATTTATAGTAATTGTGTCTTGGTGGGCTCAGAATTAAGCCCAAAATTTTCTGGTATTTCGTGAGCTCGCTAGGCGAGTGAGGTAGCGAGGGATTCGCCTAGCGAAGGGTTTGCTCGCCTAGCGAGCATGCCGGTTTAGGTCATCTTCTGGATTTGGTAACATGTGCGCTGGACCCCTGTTCCTTTAACATTAATGTCTTGAACATGGATTAGAATGTCTTGAAAAATGTCCTGAACACCTAACGGGCAAATTTTGGGGTATGACAACGAGCTATAGAAGTAATGATTCCTCCAAAAGCGATGTGTCCCTTTTTAATGGTGCAAACCGCTTGCATGTGGGCCAACAAAATGAGGTTGAATTAACCCGTGCATGCTCAAAAACATAGGGTATATAAAATAACTCCTTAGCATTAATCCTACTTTTGTTTTTCCGGCCAAAAATGGTGTGCGACAACATATAGCGAAAATAACGTATGGCCGAATTATTGATTTGTGTTGCGCTATTGCCCTAAAAGCTATTAGTCTCGTTATCAGTTGGTTGCTGCCAAAATGGACCGACTTCATGGGGCCAATCAGTATCCAAGGGTGTTTCACAAATAACACCCTCTCGGTGAGGAAACTATAGCAAGTTAACCATTTGGTTGAAATTAAACTCATATTCCCTGTTTAACATGCATAATTTAGCAGTGTCTACTATGCTGGCAGTCTAACTATTTGTAGTGTAAACTAAGGAGTTAAGAAACTCTAAAGTCAAACTAACATAAGTGGGTTCCTGGCATGCATAACAATTTATTAAACTCAACCTATCCAACATACAATATACACTATCATATAGTCCTAAACTATGTAAGCAAAAGTCATCTACATACCCTGTCGGAATAATGTCTAGGGTCAGCAGAGCTTCATAGTGTTTTTGCTGCTTCCGACCGTCTCTACCTTCACCGAAGACTACTCCATTTAAATCAGCATTTCCTCCTTGAGCCATTGATAGAGTTTGTATAAAAGGTATGGTGAAGAGAGAAATATGTAAGAGTGATAGTGGTAGGTGTTGGTTATATATTAATGAGTTTGGAAGGTGAAAGAGTGAAGAAATAATGAGGGATTTTGGAAATAAGGAGATTTTTGAAAGGGTTAATGAATGGGGGTAGTTTGAAAGTTAAGAGGATTAAGTGGGAAAAAATGGGTTTTAGACTGATTTTCGCATTCTGAAGGTTCGTGGCGACCGCCACAGGGTATGTGGCAAACACCACGCTTTATAATTTTGAGTTATCTAGATTTAGAGTATGTGGCGAATGCCACAAGGGGCATGGAGAACGCCATGCCTTTTAATGCACTTGGGCTTGCTCTTTTGGGCTTCTGGGCTATTTTTGGTCTGTATCATGTTAGTGGTGCAGAATTTTATTTTTGAAAAGTAATAAAAATGAATAAAAACATCATGGAAAAATATCATAACACAAAATGAAGTAAAAATCGAAAAATATAATAAAATTTTGAAATTGTAGGTTGCCTCCCGCACAATGCTATGTTAAATGTCGGTAGCTCGACTAACAAATGATAAGTCAACACGTAAAATGAAAACCTAAGTTTCGGGAACATAACAAACAAAAACAAAAATGATTCTGAATGATAAAAAAAATAGGAAAATAAGAAATAAGTCCTCCCCACACTTAAACAGAGCAGTTTCCTCAGTGCTTAAGAGTAGAGATAGAAGGTGGTAAACTAGAGAGAGAGAGAGAGAGAGAGAGAGAGAGAGAGAGAGAGAGAGAGAGAGAGAGAGAGAGAGACTCAACCTCCAATGCACTCCATATCGGGCCTTAGAAATCTATGAATGATGTAGATTTCCTAGTATATATGATCCATCTGCTCGACTATCACATCAATATAGTTCATGAAATCATGATGGAAAGTGGTTAGGTAAGTCCAAAGTGTAGTAATATCTATTTGGATGGTATGAAACTTTGTATGACGCTCGCCAAGAGGAGGTGAATCCTCTAAGGAGGACGAAGAAGCAGAAGTCGGGGAGGGTGGTGCTCAGGGGCAGGTGGTGTCATGGGTGGTGTCAGAGACTCATCTAGAATCTCGAGAGGGTAACGCCAATTGTCACGATCGTGGACAGTAGTCCTCTCGGATTAGGGAGGGTGAACTGGTGAACCACATCACTTAAGATTACTATCTTATACTTGGGCGGTCCCTCGTGTCTCACTAATCTCGAGTTCAGGAAATGGTCTATGTTAATCAAATCTTACCCACACCAATGGGTCAAGTAAGTTATTCGGTTACGTAGGCCTAGAGCTATAGCTATGTGGGTCACGGTACCGCCTACGTAGATGTTTTCTATCTCCTAATTTTCTACCCTGGATAAACTAGCAAGCAAGAAAGCAATAGAGTTGATAGGTCTGAATTGAAAGATACTAAATAAAGAAAAGCTCTTCCATACTTACTGGCCAAAGTTCCTAGCTTTCCCCAAAAAGGATTGGGATGCAACCATCTGGAATTACATAATGGTTGGGTTATGGACCAGGTCTTGGTTCATTCTAAGATGGTTAGGTGGGTAATATTTTGTAATCCCACCCCATAAGTAGTTGAGCTCAAACTGCATGTCATCATTGATGGGTGCCTCAAAGTAGACATGAGGGTCATACTGGAAAGCTAATAGTCAGTCTAACTCGCCTTGGTTAAGGCGATAGTTCCTTCCAAATAATCTAAAGGAAACTATGCCTCCGGCGGGTCCTAATCCAAGGTTAGGTCAGTAGTCAAAAGAGCTAAGGAGTTCTAAGGTTAGGTTCTTATAGGTAGGGTGTTTCGCGATAGAGAAACGGTCCCAACTCATCTGTGTAAACATAAATCGCACACTGTCGGTTAGGCCTAAGGCTACTAACATGGGAAAATTAGGGTAATGGGTAGGTGAGATGGTTCGCTCAGCTAGGACTTTGAAACTCCTCTTATGGGCGTCGTTTATGAAAACGACTTGCATACTATCCTTGTGTTGCATTCTTTAGTTAATTAGAAAAAGTTAGTTAGTGAGTGTGACCTGAAAGAAACTAAAATAAGTTAGTACCGATGAATACAAATAAATACACCGCTCTTATATCGGGGAAATAAGAATAAAAAACCGTGGGTTGCCTCCCACACAACGCTATGTTTAACGTCGGTAGCTCGACAAATTTTCTTGCGCGTTTAATGTTGCAGGGTGACAGGAAGCTCTATTAAATTTAAGCTAGTATAATAATTCGCGTCTTCAGCATAATGATAATGTTGAAGTCTCTGCCCATTCACAATGAAGATCTCGTTAGAGTGACCTATTATTTCAACTACCCCATTTTGGAAGACCTTGCCAACCGAAAAAGGTCCTGACCATCTAGAACAAAGTTTTCATAAAAAGAGTTTCAATCGAGAGTTGAAAAGAAGGACTAATTCACCCTCTTTTAACTCTCTCCTCACTATACATTTATCATGCCACTTTTTAGTCTGGTCTTTATTGATTTGGGCATTCTCATAGGTGTCTAATCGTAATTCCTCAAATTCCTTAATATCTAAGATTCACTTTTCACTAGCGGCAACATAGTCCGTGTTTAGGGCTTTAATGGCCCAATAAGTTTTATGTTCTAGCTCAACCGGCAGATGACATGATTTACCATAAACTAGCTTAAAGGGTGTGGTTCCTATGGAAGTTCTGTAAGCTAGCTTAAAGGATTTACCATAAACTAGCTTAAAGGATTTATCATGCCACTTTATTCTTGGAATAATTTTCATATGATAAAAATTGTAGGGGATAGGGTCTAGGGAACCCTAGTTTTGACTAGTTGACTTTCTCTGGTCAACCACCATGAACCATCTTGCAAACTTGAAATTCTCTTAATCTTTGGGACTCATGGAGGATCATATATGTATAATATTATGTATAATGAAGTATCACTTGATATCTTTGACCAAATGTTGAAGAAACTTGATGAGGAAGTCACGCAAGATACCTAGATGAATTAGGGTTTCCAAGGCAAACAAGCTTCAAACTCTTGATGATTTATTGATCAAAATGATAAATGAAGATCACGGGGATCCATATATGATGTATAGAAACAATGTGAATTATATCTTGATTAATCTCCTTACAATGAGGGTCTCAAACCCTAGATATGAGCTTGACGAGGCCTTGGTGGATGCACACACTACCTACAAAAGAAACAAAGCTATACATAAACATATTTTTGGTATTTTGGTTAGTAAACAAAGAAAAACAAAGTATGATACAATCAAATATACTTGGTGATCTCTTCCAATGCAAACCCAATGAATGAGGAGTAAGGAAGATGCCAAGGTGTGATCCCAAAGTCAATGCATATGATGAGATAACATGAGGGATCTTAGGGTCAAAATTGGGGTCTTACAGTTGAGTGAGAATATTGATACCAATAGGTCTAGAAAGGGGTAATGGTTGAATAAACCATTTTCCCTTGGGACAATTTCAAAAGCATTTTAGGTCCCATAAATGAAATCAAAGATCTTAAGAAGCACATAAGAAAACACACAAAAATAAAAGAGCTCAAAAACATCTAAATAAATTAAACTAAGTGATATAATAAAAGATGTCACTAACGTATTGATTGCTTATAGTGCAAGTCAATCACATGATAACTAAAGTTGCTTTGAATAAAGCAATTTAAAAGCTTCACATAGATGTTCTATCAAGCCATAATTGGATTCATGATGATTCTGTAAGATTGATACACCACATACCTAAGCTTATACATGAAATCTCTATAAGAAAATTTTATCTAATGTGGAATACAATCAATGTAATTATGCAATAACAATATTAATGGATGCTAGAAAAATATAGGAGTTGAGGGAAAGAGAAAAATATACACAAAGATATATACTAGTTTAGAGTTCGTCCTCGCTTTGCCTACTCCTCTCTTCAACGGTGTTAATTAAGCACTATAAAATAATCATGATCTTCCACTATTTTGATACAAGCATTTTGGTTACAACGAACTATCACACAATAATTCCTTTTGTTGATGCAAACACTTAATCTGCTGCCAAAAACAAGATCCCGATCTAATAATCTTGCTATCCATAATAACCTGCTTCAAGTATTTGTGTATGGTGATCCCCTTGATCCCACTAATTTCTTGTCTAAGTGATTGCCATTAATTGAGCATATATTGGACAAGTCCTAGACTTTGTCTGCGAGCAATCTTTCTCCAACGCCACTAAAGAAGAATAGCTTATAGCTTTGCCTTACGGAATATTGATACCTGATATCACCAAAGTATTCATTTGAGTATATTGAGAAACTCCCTTATTGATCAATAACGAAGACAACCAAATTTCATTCAAGAAATGATACCTGCACCTATTACAAATAGTACACTTCACCCAAAAAATATTAGATACCCTAATGTACCACTAGTCTACCCCAACCACTCAATATTTAGAGATGAAGGTCCCCAACAATGGAATAAACTAAGGATGAATATGATATACAGTGCCAAAATATCTCACAAACCAATCTAAAATCACAAGGTGTTAGTCAAGGGTTTAGATGAATTTGAATGAGAACACACCCAAGGTTCTCTCAAATTTTTGGGTAAATGGGTCTTGGTTTTCAATTGTTATCACGAGCTTGACCAATCTTGATAAATACACAAGATTAGTCAACTCACTCTCTCCAATTCACAAGCAACAACAACAAATTACACAAGAACAAGATGCAAAAAGAAAAGAAAAGTGAATATGACATTGATTACGCCCAAGAAGTTTCTCTAGATAAAAAGAGAAATATTCATGGTGATGGGTATAAACGCACTAAGAAAAGAAGACAAAATTACATCTTTGTCTCTATGGGTTTCACTCACTTATTACTTTCATCAAAGAAACAACTATTTAAACCAAAAATGGAAAACGGGTCTTGTGAAGCTATGATTTGAATCAAGAAGAAACCGTGGTTCAAATAAATTTGAGCAAAGCCCAAAAATATGGCTTTAAAAGGACAGTTGATTCGAATTAAGTTTTACACTTGATTCAAATCATGCAAGGTTGTGATTCGAATCATGTTTATTTTGTGATTCATATCAAATGGTCTAGATGTAATCCCCAATTTTCTCACAACTTATGATTCAAATCATGTGTTACACTTGATTCGAATCAAGTAACTAGAAATCCAAATTTAAGAGTTCTAACTTATGATTCAAGCAACGCCCGTTGAAACGACAAAATAGCAAGTTGCTAGGCTAAAAAAAGGAACAATATCATGGATCAAAACCAACTCTTATTCAATTGAGTAAAGATGGTTCTTAATGGTATAAATCACAATAGCCGAAGCGATTACAATACAAATGAAATATTAATGTTGTACAAGAAAGCAAATAATAAACGAGATGCAAATTATAAATACACAAACAAAATAAGACAACTATATCTAAATTAACAAAAACATAAAAACACAAAAGCAATACCATACACTTTCAATTAGGTGATTTGTTTTACAGCTGAACGTATATTGGTTCGAATTTAAATGAATATTTAAATTTGAATTTAAATTGAAACAGATCATATCTTATTGGAGATATTCAAAAAACAAATCAAATATCCAACATATTCTGCATTAATTCTAGATGAAACCAAATCTCAAATCCATGAAGAAAAGCCCAAAATTATTATGCTATATAAGGAGCTCAAAACCTACATTGGAAGCAAAAAAATACATTGAAGATTTAAAGTGTTAGGGTTTATTTTGAGTCCTTGTTATTATTGTATGTACACCTCTATGTTTCAGTAACTTGTCATAAAAGGTTTGTCTAGAGTTGAGTGGTAGTATTCAACATTGGTTATTTAGTTGTAATCTCCAATCACGGGTTATGTGATTGAGAAGAAAGTAAGTAGGTTCTCATGTTTAAGGGGAACCCTAAATAGAAAGTCGTTGGATAGTGTTAGGAAGAGGCATTGCATAACATAGAGTTTGTTCTTGCTTGTAAGACTAATTGTACTAAGCTACTAATATTGAATTTCCTTTCTTGGGTTGTGGACTCAACCCCCTAGACATATGCATGGTTTCATCGAACTGGGTAAACAAATATCATGTTATTTATGACTTTTCTGCTCCATCGTCTAGTACTTGCCATTGTAGTGTTTCTGGTTTAACTTGTCAAACTAGTTGTCCAAGACACCGTGTTCGACATATGCCCCATGAGAAACAAAATTTCAATTGGCATTAGAGAAAACACCCTATCCTGTTGGGTGAGCTCCAGGGAAGATACATTATGTTCAAGATGGAGAATTTAAAATAAAGAGGAGTTGTTTATCAATCAAAGGTTTATCATAATGTTAAGAATCCTCCAAAGATTGTTGGCAATTATGAAGAGTGTGATGTTCAAGCAGAATATAGTTCTGAGGAATATCTCAGGCTCAAAAAGAGATTTAGTAAAGTCTTGGGAAGACTTGAAAAACATTCTAAAAGAATGTCCCCACCATTGTCAAGATCTTTCGGTAGGAAGAGAAGGATGGTGAAAGTCAAAAGCTCAACTACTCTTATAGATGTAGAGGAATCCAATGTCTAGATTGTAAAGGTTGTGATCATATTCAAGCTAAAGGCTAAGTGTTCTACGGGAACAAAGAAGAATCTCCAATGAATCAAATGATGATGAAGGTGAAGATAATCAGGGAATCAATGGTGTTTCTCTCGAAGTTATGCATATTGGTGAACAATCAAATTCAAAGAAAAGGTGTTTTACTTCTATTTAAAAACTAGAATACAGAATGTCAGGTAACATGTCTCAGCATCTGGACAAACATGATTACCAGTTTCTAAAGTAGATTTCCTTTATTTTTATGTATTTAATATATTATTGGCAGAATAGGAAGCTTCAAAGGCAATGAAAACAAGTTTGGCTTGGCAATTAAAAAATCATTGTTGCTTGTTTCTTCCACAAGGAGTACTCTTGTGAAGATTGGGATCTTGAAAGCAACTACATTAGATAGATGGAGAAAGAAACTTTGTTTCTACTTGTGATAACTATAAGAGGAGAAATTTGTAAAGATCAATATGGTGGATGTCTCTGTAGAGCAGATTGTTGAAGATCTTGTGTCAGAAATCATGAAAGTCATGTTAGAAACAAAAACTAAGTTGTGGCACAGAAAGCTTGGAGATTATTGCAGAAAAAGCTGTTACATATGTACTAATCTCAATGCTGAAGGAGGAAATAGGTATGAAGTTTCCATCTTGAGAAGTAAACCAAGATGTCTTACCAGATGGTTCAACATTTATCTCAAACTTATGATTTACCACATATGGACTTTATGGGACTCAAACATTGATCATTGAAGGGATGACTAATGGTCGAGCTGGAGGCCCTTCCAAAGTTGAACAACCAGGGGTGGTTCAGAAGAAAGAGTTGAAGAAAAAGAGGAATTATGACATTCCTTCTCATATATCTGGAGTTCTGATTAAGCAAAATCACAATAGTGAGCTGGGTAAAGCTAGGATTGGTGTTACTCTTAGTATCTTGAAGTCCAGTCTTAGGCTATATGTCAAGAAATATGTTCTAAATATTGTTCTCCTTAACCTTCCATATATTGTGAAGACTGATATTACCGATGAAGGAATGAAGATTGACGTCCTTCTCCTGAATGGACCTATGAGGAATCATTATCACATGGATTTTTGTGAGGAGACCCAGGATATCAATTTGGGAAGTCAAAATGTGTCAGGGATCTAGTCCAACATGTTGATATAGTATCTAATGCATAAGGAAAATAATGATAATTTACACGAAGATGTTAAAATTATCATATCCAGTGTTGGTGATAAAAGCCATGATCCTGAAAAAACATTGTGTGAAGGTATGCTATATGCTGCAGAAGATGGATGATTATATCATGATGATATTCTTGAAGAGATTATAATTCACTTAGAGTTAGTCAATTACATGACACATGGTATTCTATTGTTTTCAATACCTTAAGTTGCTTGATTGAACCTAAGGCAAGTACAAGTTTAGTGTTTAAGGATTATAGGATTGATAATATCTATTTGCTTGATTGTGATGATGTGCCAATGTATGGTACTAAATATTTAGTAATTAAGTATGAAGATTCTTGATTATGGTATATACGTTTAGGACATTTACATTTTGACTTGATGAATAAGATAACATCTAAGGATCTAGTAGTTGGTCTACCTAAAATAAAGTTTTCAAAAGATAAATTTGTGATGTTTGCCAAATGAAAAAGCAAACGAGAGTGTCTTTTAAATCGAAAAAGATTGTTTTAACTTCAAAATCTCCCGAGCTTCTTCATCTAGACTTATTTGGCCATTCGAGGACAAGAAGTTTAGACATTAACTATTACGAGTTTGTAATCGTAGACGACTATTCTAGATTCACTTGGATGTTATTCTGAACCCATAAGGAAAAAACCTTTAACGCTTTTGTTAAGCTTGTTAAGAGTGTCCAAAATCTTTTGAATTTGAAAATTGTTACACTCAAGTAGTGATTAGTAAAAATAAGGAAGAAAGCGAACAAGAGATCATTTATATATATAAAAATATTTTGAATAATATTATAAAATTGACCAAGAAGCCTAAGAGATGAGTCTCATATTATTATTATTTAGAAATGAAGGGAATTGGAATTGCATGAATTTGGGCGGTAAGTAAACCTCCCCTGTTTTTCTCTTTCTCGCATCCATTCCTTTCCTCACAATGCGGGAGACTCACCATCACCATCACTCTTCTCTCCTCCTCTCAATTTTTCACTTTTTTCAAACCCCAAAAATTAACAATTATTTCCATCAATGCAACACTCTCTTAATTCCAACAATGAAATTCACCAATTCCTCAAAAGGTACCGCTCAATCCAATTTCTCAACAATGTATACTCTATAACTTCATTTGCTTTCTTTTCTGGATGATTCATGGCTTTTTTTTCAGGGAACTTTTTTGCTAGATTGTGAAAGATCAAAGAATACAACAACATTATGGGTGTTTCTATGAGAGATTTGGATCCTGCTCTCAAAGGAGCTGGACAAAAAGAGTATCCTGCACTTTTTTGTTTTTGATTCTTGTATTAATTCATTTTAGGTTAATGCTTCATTTAGTTGTTGTCAATGTTTCGTTTCGATTCTACGCTTGTTCATTTTCGATGCTTTTGCATTGTTTGTTCTCCTTAACCGTATACAGTGGACTTGAAATATGGCGGATTGAGAATTTTAATCCAGTTCCTATCCCACAGTCTTCTTATGGAAAGTTTTTCAATGGAGACTCGTATATGGTCTTGAAGGTAAGTCACATGTTCTTAATGATTTTTCATTCAGATATATAATGCTAGCCTCATGCAGGTATTTTTGTTCCTATCGCGGCATTTGAATTGATATGCAAAATAGTATATGATCAATTATAGTTTTATTCATTTTTTTATTGCTATAATATTCAACATGAAAATTCTATGATTTTAAGATCTGCATATTCGAAAACAAAGACCAGTGCTTGAGGCTCTTACTAGTACGGGATCTAGGGAGGATTAGATGTGTACTGTCTTATCGAACAAATCTGTTTTTTCGTTGAGTTTTGGCAGCTGGGTGTCCAGCTCTCTTGCTGAAACAAACCTCCCTAACGAGAAGGGAGTAACGCTAAATGGTTACATTCATGAACATATATTTCACCCTGTAATGCTTTCTTGATTTTTGGTATAAGAATAAATCTACATTGCTAGGAAAGACTGATAGATTTTTGCATGAATTCAGTCAATTTCTCAAGGGCTGTTGTTTCCTTGTTGGATAAGACAAATGATACTGATTGTTGATCCATCTAAAGGTCTATACTATTGCTAACTTATTTTGTTTCCTATTTTGTAAAAAAAGCCTATCCTGGTTGAAGGAATCCATTCAACCAATTAAAATGTTAGCACTTTTGTGTGTAATTTCTTGTCTTCTTGAAATAGTCAGCATTATTCCAATTTCAACCATGGGACTAACACTTTCAAAAAGGAAAACCTGAAGCTTAGGTATTTACACCGCCAAGTCCTTTGATTGTCGTCATGTATTAAGAAATACAACAAAACGGACATTGTATTATAAAATATTTCATACAGGAATCTAATTCACCTGGTTTTAGCTTTAATAGGAACTTTTGTTTCCCCAGGCTTTTTACTTTTGGAACAAAATGATGGTAGCAAGAATTATTTTTCGCATGTACAAATTATACCTTCTTGTCTTACATATGCATGAAGACATTGCTTGCTTCTTTTGACAAGCTTTATTTTTCTCTTGTTGAGAAATATAACTGATTAGATTTTTGGTTCAAATCTCAACCTTGTATCACTTATTTAGTGCTAAATTCACATTATTTGTTGTTCTTTGTTTTTGTAGATAATGTTAATCCCGTAGTTTATAATTTTTTCTTAGTTTCTTGCACTTCCTTCATAATAGTTTGTGCAACAATGTACATCATTAGTATTAATGTTTTCTTTTTTCCTATCATTTTCATAAGACAACGGCATCAAAAAGTGGTGCTCTACGCCATGATATTCATTATTGGCTTGGTAAAGACACTAGTCAAGTAAGTTTTGCTGTTCGAAAATTGTCATCCCCTTTCACCTGTTTTTGGTTCAATATTTGATATAGTTTTCCCATTTACTCCATGGTAATCACAACAATAAAATAGGATGAAGCTGGTGCTGCAGCCATCAAAACAGTTGAGTTGGATGCAGTTCTAGGAGGACGTGCTGTTCAGTATCGTGAAGTGCAGGGTCATGAAACACAGAAGTTCCTGTCATATTTCAAACCATGCATTATACCACAAGAAGGTGGAGCTGCCTCTGGTTTTACGCATGTTGAAGCTGAAGAACATAAGATACGGTTGTTTGTATGTAAAGGGAAACATGTTGTGAATGTCAAAGAGGCAAGTTTGAAATTATTCCCTTGTTATTGATTTCTTGACTTTTGAGACTTGATCATTATTATTCTGGATACCAAGTCACACATATGTAAACGTTAGTTTCTACATTTTGATCAAATATTTGTGTTGGTTATAGGTTCCTTTTGCTCGATCTTCGCTCAACCATGATGATATTTTTATTCTGGATACCGAGTCAAAAATCTTCCAATTTAATGGTTCCAATTCATGTATTCAAGAAAGGGCTAAAGCATTGGAAGTTGTTCAATTTATTAAGGATACCTACCATGATGGGAAATGTGAAGTGGCTTCTATTGGTAAGTTTACTAGTATATTCATATGTTCTAAAGGCTATTGCTTAGTATGACTAATTGGATGTTTACACTTGAATTTCCGTGAAGAGGATGGAAGGTTGATGGCTGACTCTGAATCTGGAGAGTTCTGGGGTTTGTTTGGTGGATTTGCTCCTCTTCCACGTAAAACATTCAACGATGAGGATAAGACAGTTGATTCTCATGATCCAAAGTTGCTTTGGTAATATGCTCTTTCAGTTGGTATTTTTATTTACATTTACACTGTCAATATGTTCCTTTACTTTTTAGCAATGATATTTAGATGCAACTCATTAATGTTTGAGCATGTTTGTCATCTCCTCTTTCACTATTGTTTTTGTTCCCTATTAATGGAAAAATGTTGTAAATTTACTATTTTAGCCTGAAGATGCATATATTGATAATTCAGAGTACTTGAAGATAATGCTAATTGTTGCGACCTCTACACTGATGAAATTATATTGAAACATTAGACTCTACAATGCTCTACTTATAACAAAATTATAATTTGTCCAGTGTTGAAAAGGGGAAGGCAGAGCCTATTGAAACTGATTCTTTGACAAAGGAATTGCTGGACACCAATAAATGCTATATTATAGATTGTGGATTGGAGGTGTATGTTTGGATTGGAAGAAACACCTCTCTTGATGATAGGAAAAGCGCAAGTGGAGCTACAGATGTAATTTTTCTTCTTTGTTTCTTGGTATTGTTGAGCATTTAAAATGAGTTTTAATGACTATCGGATTTCTGCTTGCCAAAAAACAGGAACTAGTCCGTAGCACCGACCGGCCAAAATCCCAGATAACACGTGTAATTGAAGGATTTGAAACAGTGATGTTCAAGTCCAAATTCGAGTCTTGGTCTCAGACATCTAATGTAACAATGTCTGAAGATGGTCGTGGCAAGGTAGCAGGTGAGTGAGTTTTAAATAAACTTTGATATAACTAGTCTGACCAGGTTTCTTCAGTTCAGCATCATTCGCCAGACTGTTGTTATCTTATTCTAATATCGTGTCTTGTTTATGACATCTAGCACTTCTTAAACGTCAAGGATTGGATGTCAAGGGTCTCTTGAAAGCTGATCCAGTAAAAGAAGAACCTGAAGCCTACATCGATTGCACAGGGCATTTACAGGTACTCAAATATATTTTATAACAAATAATTCATCAAAACTGATATCTCATGATGCAACTTTTATAGATATTATATTTAATTTTTCAGTGGTCTTAAATCCCCTATGTATTTTATTTATCATAGTGGGGAGAATCGTTAGAATCCCAACCACTATATCCTCAAAACTCCACCCATATCTCATTCTGAAGATGATCATCAAAATGAGAAGCTTAAATGCGTAAGAGCTATATTCTATCAAATGTTTTGAATAGGCAGCATGAAACTTCATTGTTCCTATACGGAATAGATGTATAGATATCAAACTTGTGATTCTTGCTTTACTCGATTTATCTGCTAACTATTAGCCCTTGGGCAATTAATATCACAATGATTTTTTATTAAGATTGATTTTGGCCCTGTAGTTTATCCATTTGTGTTTGGTCCCTACTAGACATTGGTCCTTAGTCCCTACATTTTCACTAGTTTGGGTTTTTCTCCACGCATCGAAGTATTTGTTCTTAATCATTTGGGTTTGTCCATATTGTTTCTACTCATTAAGCCATGGTTCCCTATTTTCCACAAAGGATTGGTTCCTATATCCCAAGTTTTAGTTGATATGTTGGCAATATTTTGTATTGTTTCATAAGCATTTTGTAATCAATATCTCTTGAGAAATTCCCAAAGACCTGTTCTGTACTTATCCCTATTTGGATGGATTGGTTTGTGATTTGAATAGATTTAATTTCCCACATTTTTTCATTTTCTTGTGTTATTGAAAAGCATCATGCCATAACTTCTTAGGTTTGGCGTGTGAATGGTCAAGAAAAAAAGCTTCTTGCAGCCACTGACCAGTCAAAATTTTATAGTGGAGACTGCTTCATCTTTCAGTATTCATATCCTGGGGAAGATAGGGAGGAATATCTTATAGGAACATGGATTGGACAGAACAGTGTTGAGGTGAAATGTTTATAGTATTTTATTCTAGTTCTTCTTGAATGTCTGAGTTTATGTGATTTATTCCATGTAAAAATCTCAAAATCTGACTAAAATATGTCTGGAGCTGAAAACAATGCTAGTGAATTATAGATTATCAATTTAATTACACCACCATACACAACATTGGTGACTGTTTTGGGACCAGAAAGTGTTGAATAAATGCTTATGCTATTTGGTCTTGTTATAAACTTGTATTAACCTATATTGCTCACAAGCTTTCTTTGTTGAAATTAGGAAGAAAGAGTCTCAACTCATACACTAGCAAGCAAAATGGTCGAGTCAATGAAGTTTCTGCCATCCATGGTATTCATTTTTTTAAGTTGTTATTTTCAATTTGTCGAGATATTATTTATGTAATTTCTTATGTCCTTACTGATGTTATCCATGTGTAATTGATTGAAGGCTCGTATTTATGAAGGCAATGAAACAATTCAATTTCATTCCATCCTCCAAAGCTTTATTGTTTTTAAGGTTTGTGGGATTCTAGTATTGTGTAACTAAGAAAAAACTATTTTATAGATAAACTATTTTTTCCTTTAATGCTGGTCATTTATTTCATTTGTCTATCAGGGCGGACTTGGTGATGCATACAAGAATTACATCGCCGAGAAGGAAATTCCAGATGAGACATACAGGGAGGACGGTGTCGCATTATTCCGCATCCAAGGCTCTGGACCAGAAAATATGCAAGCAATACAAGTTGACCCAGTATGACATCTAGTCTGTTTGTAGTGCCCATTCTATTCACTCATTTTTGTATGAGCAGTTTATACTATATAATCACTATTTTTCTTTTGTGAACCAGGTTGCTTCCTCCTTGAATTCCTCTTATTTCTACATACTTCATAGTGAATCCGTTGTTTTTACTTGGTCTGGAAATCTTACTACTTCAGATGACCACGAACTCGTTGAGAGAATGCTGGATTTAATTAAGGTCTGTTATGTTCCAAGATACTTAAATGTGAAATATTCGAATGGTCCAAACGAACACCAGAATTTTTTATTTTAAAAATTGACCAATATGTCCACGTTGAACAATTTTATACGTTTGCATGTTAAAAATGATAAGGAAATATTTATAAGAGCTTATTTGACAGGCACTCTGTTTAAAAAAACTTCTAAAAACTAAAAAGAGCATATATATCCCCAAGATAAGTTACAAAAACAACTTATACATAAGCTCTCACATGCTAAGTCGTTTAGCCAAATGTTCCGTAACTATACTGATAATTGCCAAACTTGCCGTTGGACTATATAGAATTGCCTCAGTTGTCCAATGTTTTGGTTTTCATACCAGCAGGCATTATTTAATCCTAAGCCACATTACTCAGTCCAGAAATTATGCATATTTTAAAAACATCACTGTTTATTAATCAACACATATACTTGCCAATTGTCTGCAGCCAGATTTACAAGGCAAACCACAAAGGGAAGGTGCAGAATCTGAACAGTTTTGGGAACTATTAGGAGGAAAGACAGAATATCCCACTCAAAAGATCGTGAGGGAGGCTGAAAATGATCCTCACCTATTTTCCTGCAATTTCTCAGAAGGTAAGGACCAATGTCTTGTTAGCTCGGTAGTTTTATGTGTTATTCGCCCACCCGCACCCGTCTCTTTTATTGAAGGCAAATAATGACTGACTTGTTTATGATGGTTTCTTTCCCTGCCTGATTGACCAACATGCAGGAAATTTAAAGGTGTGTACACCCACTGATCTATTTAAATGCATGATTTTTAAATATTGAGTTGTGTTGAACCCATGGTATGAAGGCAATGTTTATTTACAGGTGACGGAGATACACAACTTTTCCCAGGATGATTTGATGACAGAAGATATTTTCATTTTGGATTGTCACTCTGAAATCTTTGTGTGGGTTGGCCAGCAGATTGACCCCAAAAGTAGAATGCAGGCTATACCAATTGGCGAGGTATAAATGGTTTTGCTTTGGCTGGAACATAAAAAAATTCTAATTTAGTCACTAACATTTTGAAGAGTTAATCATCAACCTAAATCCTTACCCCCTTGGTTAAATACTGTCCTTTTTTTTTTGTAAAATTTTTAATCTGGATTTAACAATACATTTTTTTTTATCGTTAGAACACCATTAAGCATTTTAAGTATAAGTATGGTAGAGTTTTTACTTGGGGGAATATTTTTTAAAGCTTGTAAATGTCTTTTATTCCATATAAGTTTTCTGAAGTATGGCGTGTAGTTATTTACTTATTCTTTTGGAATTCTACAGAAATTTCTTGAGCAAGATTTTCTCCTAGAAGAAATATCTCGATATACTCCAATATATTTTGTCATGGAAGGCAGTGAACCGCCTTTCTTCACACGCTTCTTTAAATGGGATTCTGCGAAATCTTCGGTAAGTCTTACAGGGCAATATCATAGTTATATGACTTAAAACAGTCTTGGAAATTTGAAAATTGAGTGTTTCTTTTTTCGGTAGATGCTGGGGAACTCATTTCAAAGGAAGCTTGCAATCATGAAAAATGGGGGTACTCCACCTTTGGTTGTAAGTCATCTTTTCTATGCTGCCTTTACAATCATGAGTATTATGTTTGAATCCATATGTCTGAATCAGACCACACTCTCCTCTATTTATAATAATAGCTTACAGAATAAATGCTAATTGGCATGGCATTAGAGATTTCTGAGAATCAAATTGTTACTTATAAATTATAATTGCCTTTTCCAAGATAAGTAAGTTTAAACTTACAATTAATCACAGACCAAATAGGTATTTTTTCAAGGACAAGTTTGGACCTCCTCTCCTGATTGTATGCATATTTGCATTGATCTCTTTGGTTGATATATTTTCAGAAACCCAAAAGAAGAGCATCTGTATCTTATGGGGGAAGGTCTGGTGGCTTGCCAGAGAAATCACAACGCTCCCGCAGTATGTCTGTTAGTCCTGACCGGGCTCGTGCGCGAGGAAGATCTCCGGCCTTCAGTGCTTTGGCAGCTACTTTCGAGAGCTCAAATGTTAGAAACCTTTCAACTCCACCTCCAATGATTAGAAAACTGTACCCAAAATCTAAGACACAAGATTCAGCATCACCGGCATCTAAATCTTCATCCATATCTCACATTACTTCTACTTTTGAACGACCATCAGCACGAGAAACTTTGATTCCTCGGTCGCTTAAAGGTAAGGAGTAGACGAGTTCATTGGGATTTTATTTTTTGCTGTTGTTAGAATTTGTTCTTTTATAAAATGCTTATTCTTTTCTCTGGCCTGCTATGGTTTGAACGGAGTACAGACCCTAAATTGGACCCAGAGACAAATAGTGACCACGAGGATTCTCCGAGAAGCAGAGAAGAACCTCTTACTATAGAGGAAGATGTGAAAGAAGGTGAAGCTGAAGATAATGAAGGTCTTCCAGTATACCCATATGAAAGTGTTAACACAGAGTCGACCGATCCTATACCAGACATTGACGTGACTAAACGAGAGGTATACTATAATGACAATGTCAACATATAACCTTGTCTTTTTTGTTGTTTTTCTTCCATTCTTTGAAGGTTACATCTTAGAATTACGTCATGATTTCATTTTGATTCTGACTTGTTTGAGGTTGGTGCATGCAGGCTTACCTGTCAAACGAAGAGTTCAATGAGAGGCTGGGGATGACCAGGAGCGAATTTTACACGATGCCAAAATGGAAACAGAACAAACTCAAAATGGCTGTTCAGTTGTTCTGAGTCAAGTATACTTAACCACATGTTTTTCCATGTAGTGGTTTGATGTATAGGATTATTTCTTTGTTCATAGCTACTTGGTATTAATTTTGTAGGGAAACAAGGGCTGTTGGTGAGCTTGTCTTTTTGGGGTTCTATGTTAATCATTTTTTATTTAAAATATTTTTGGTGAAGCAATTGGGCTTTGCAATACCAAATTTGTATTGATAGGTAAGGGATAAAGTTTGTACAGCAGAGTGTAAAAGCCACTCAACTCATTATTTATTTTGGAAATAAAATATGATTCTTTAAAATTAATCTTCAAATTCCCTCTGTTTTATGTCAACATTTTTCTTGGTTACATGTATGTTCAACGTTTGCACACTTGGATCACACTTGGATAGATGGTGATAAAATGTGGTGTCCGTTAAGAGTCACACGTTAGACAATATATGATCTGATCACGTGCTTATAAGTGGGACAATTTCACCATTAATATATGTTTCATTGGACCGATTAATTCGATTCGGAGGTCAGTTATGCCATCAAGTGGTTTCAACCCCCTTTCGATCGTAGTTGCGGAGGATCAAACAGTGGTCCTCCCTACCAAGTTCAACGCTAATCACTACTGGATCAACTAACAATCGGTAAGGAAACATCATTTTGATCACTGCATTTATAATAGTATCTATCTCAAAGCTAAAAAAAGTTTGACACATTTTTCTCATCTTGTTCTTAGGTGTGTAGTATTTGTTAGAATTAATTATGAATATAGACATTCTGTTTTCTCATCTTGTTCTTAGGTGTGTAGGATTTGTTAGAATTAATTATGAATATAGACATTCTAGATTGATTGTTAGTATTCCTAGACTAAACAACTTTCTAGGCCAGTGCTATCCGATAGAATGCCCATTTTAGAGTATTGTATTCTCATTAAAGGAAATTTAATTTAGGGTATTGAATTCTCATTGAAGAAAATTTAATCTCATAGCAACATCACATAGTTGTAAGGTCTAGACAAAAGTACATGAGCAAAATAATGTATTATGACAACAACAACATCGGAACTCACCTGGCTAAAACAATTATGCCAAGACAATGAAACTAATTTGTGACAACCAAGCTGCACTTCATATCGCCTTCAATTTGACTTTTTATGAAAATTAAATTCTTTAGAGGACCTCAGATTGAACCGATTTATAACAGACTTGATACATATGACGTACATATGACATGGGCTTGAGAAGGAGTCTTAGAATTAATTATGCTTGTAGATATTATAGATTGATTGTTAATATTTCTAAACCAAACAACTTTTTAGATAAGTGAATAAGTGTTTATTTATTAAGTTTCAATGTTGTACTATGATCTAACTTAAGACACACATAATTTACATAATTCTATAATATTGATAAAGTTTATGGGTGAGAATCTAATATAGGAAGCCATATGATTTTGAATCTAATATACAAAGCCATATGATTTAAAAATTTAAATCTCTTCTTTTTAAATGAGTAAAATATAATGATGTAAGGTGAAGATTGGACTTTGTTACTTGTTAATGGAGCATGACTAAAGTACACTTTATTTCCATTTCATAAGAGTCAAAAACAATTTGTTAATGGAGCATGACTAAAGTACACTTTATTTCCATTTCATAAGAGTCAAAAACAATTTTAGAGGTGTAAAATTAATTTTGTTATGTTTATTTTCTTAAAATATAGAACTGATTTTGTTTATGTTCTGGATCAGTCAAATCGTTCCCGACCAATCACTCAGAGGAAATAGTATTTCGTCCAGAATCTTCCTAGCGCACGAGAGTTTTCCACATGATAATAACAAAGATCTTAATTGCAAATGCATCCAACGTTACTCTGCAATTCACTCATAACTAATAGATGTCATACTCTATTTTTGTCCCACCTTTCATCTTTAGTCTTTCAATTCATCTTACATTTGTATCTTTGGCATTTTTAGGTCTAAGTCCAATTGAATTTAGGATCAAGTGGGCCATGGTTCTCAATCCCATCCATTTTGCATTGCATGAACGTTTTTGCAAGTTGAAGTTTAAGTTCATTCTATTAAAATTAGTGTTTGTTTTCATTTTTACATAATTTATTTAGTTTTTGCATTGTCTTTATTTGAAGCCTCATACCACATTGCATGCATGCACTTTACATAGTTTTGGTCCTTTGGTTTTTGTTCAAACTATATTTGTTTTTACACATACCATTGGATTTCAAATAATAAGTTTGAAATATTTGTTTTTACACATACCATTGGATTTCAAATAATAAGATTGGAATTGTATTTTAGTGGCAATGCATTTGAGTTTGTGAGCATAATCAAAGTAAAAATATGAATCCATAGCATTGAGTTTCTAAGTAAGTATATTTTTCATTGGAATAAAAGTGTATTACATAATATCACATAATTTGTAAAATGCATACATTACATATATTTTTTAAAAAAGAATTAAAAGAAAAAACAAAGAAAGAATGTCAAGTTACTTCTCCCACAAACTCTTCCTCATAAGCTACTCCATCATTCATCATCAACATCTAATTTGCATTTTCTCAATGCTTGCCTTGCTAATCACCATGCCACTCCATCATCTTGCAAAGCATCAACTATACCACTCTGGATTATAGTTCATACACCCTGCACACCAAACAACAATACAACTAAAAAAGAATGAAAAGGAAAACACGAGCATATCATCATCCATCCGTTCACACACATACATACAAACACCATACAATTGAATTACAAATAAAGTCAAAACAAAATCACAAAGTGTGGAACTTCCTCATCCATACATCAATCTAAACATCGCAACATCAGCATAATAAACATCACATACATGTTAAGTGAAAAATGAATTAAATAAAAAAAAAAGAATAATTAGTAGGGAGTAAAACGCATGAACCATTTGACATACACACAAGTCATCATCATCATAAAAAATCACCATAGCACAACACAAGAATTATCATACCATATTCGCAACAACATACCATACATATTATTGAGTTAAAACAAAAAATCAAACAAAAAATCAAAGACAAGACAGTGAAACGTGTGACCTTCAACATCCATACATCAAAACCATGCTACAATCATCTATCACCCCATACAGTCAAACTAACACAATTTCTAACAAACTCTAATCTCAAAATCATCACAATCTTTTAACCCAACTCACTCACGCGGATTAATGAAGTTCACAAGGATCACTAAAATCTCCCTAAAAAATCCTCCTCCTAACAAACTCTTCCCTTCTAAAATCTTCTCAACTCACTCATCTATAAAATGGACCTCATTGATTGCTCTAAAGACACAAATTTCCTTGCTAAACCTCTACCCAATGTCATACCCCAAAATTTACCCTTCCTATTTTCCTTTTTTCATGATTCATTTGAATACATCAAATTATATCATGCATGACCATTGCATTTGGTCATGGAATCAGAAGCATGACCACATGATGATTTGTATCTTAATATTAAGGTTTCATCTTGTTTTGCTTCACAACTAACCCTAACTTCCACAAGAGATGGTACTTGTTTGCTCTTATTTCTCACGTAGGTAATCATGCTCCAAATCAAGGCAAGACAAAGGCCTTTTGATCAAGGAAAATGCAAGTTTGTTCATGATGATTCAAAGGTGGTTCATGTGTTTATTTCCATGCCACATCACCCAATCTTCAAGCCACTCTTAAGATCACTCAAGCCTTAATAAATTTTTCATAAAGAGAGGCTTATTCCATCATCGTTGTGGCTAGAAATGCAAGGAAACATCAAGATTTCACAAAGAGGTACAAGTTGGTTTGACCTAATTTGCAAGTATGCCATGCCTTTGGTCCAAATTCTATATCTCATTCAATTTTTACCCAATGGACAAGCTTATTTTCTCCAAATGTTCCTTTTGGGATCCTCTACAACTTTGATTCAAAGGTCAAACAACAATTCACTCATTAAGGACCTCATTTGTACAAAGTACCAAGTTGCCAAAATGGGTCAAAACCTTTCCATGACCCCTACTTTCCATCCTTTCCATTTTCAGCTCAAGCACTCTTTTTATCCCATTCTTTTTTCACATTGTTAGGCTTATGGCAAAGATAATTTGTCCCAAGTTTGACTCAAAATGCACGGGAGAATCAAAAGTTATGGTGTCTCCAACTTATGACCTTAAAATGACCAAACATGTTGCAAAGTGCTTGACCAATTGCCCAACCCACAAAACCAGGTCACGACCTCAACTTCACAAACATGCAACTTTCACCTTAAAGCTCCTTCGAATGTGATTCTTTTTGCATCTTATTCTACTCCATGAATTGATCATTTGTCTCAAAGAAAATTGGAAAACACACGAGTGGATTGGAATTGGCCTAAGCTTGATTATGGTGACCTAAACTCTGTTTTGCACCGTGACATATAATGTGTAATCATGCCCAAATCAACTTGGGACCACTTATCACTAGGGGTGGCAAACGGGTATGCCCGTCCCGTTTAGGCCCGCCCCGCAAAAGCCCGCAAAAAACGGGGCGGGGCGGGGCTGTCATAGTTGAGGATGTGGGCCTAAAACTTAGACCCGCCCCGCAAAAAAGTGAGGGCGGGGCAGGGAAAGCCCGTGGGCACTGCACTCTTTAAGCCTAAAAATGCAAAAATTTATGTAAATACACGTGCCCGCAAAAGCTCGCGAAAAAAACGGGGCGGGACAGATACATTTGAGGGCGAGGGCCTAAATCCTTGGTCCGCTTCGCACAAAAGTGCGGGCAAAACGGGCATGCCCAGTGGGCCGAGCCCGTTTTGCCACCCCTACTTCTCACGTGTGTAAATTTATTTCCCATGACCAAATGCATCTGATGACAACATGAAACGACTTGCAAAGCTCCAAAATCACGAGTTTGGCACCAAAATTTCACACAATTTGGATATGAAATTTTCCAAGTTGATTCACGCAAATTAAGATCCATTATAAAAGTATTTGAATCCCAACACATTCCCTATAAATAGAGGAAGATTTTTCCTTAATTTGCAAGCTTTAAAAGCCAAAGAAACTCTGAAACTATTGAAGCCTGATACCTCAAATAACCAGTCACTCTCTTTTTCGATTCAAGCCCTTTTGCTTCCATTTCTTTGCCCAGAATCCTTAATCAACATCCTCTAAGGCCGTCTGAAGCATTTTCATGGTCAGAATCCTCCTACAACCTTGCTTCTAGATCCATCATTGTTGACTTCTGAAACTTCAATCGAAAAGGTAGATACGAGTTACCAGTTCAAGCAAACAAGTTACCACACTCTTCGCCTTGTTCCACTGATCAAAAGCCCTCACTTACTTGGAATTAATTTTCAGTATTCATCATTTAATTTTACTTTGAAGAACTAGGGTTCTTCACAAGTTTGAGCAAATTCTCCCTGCTCAGAGCCAATCAATGGCTATGATGCAAGGAGACATGAACGATGAGATGTTTAGCAACTGAATTCATGCTTGATTCATGTTAAAAACAAGAGTTCATGAATTTACAAAATCTGAACTGAGGTTGAAGACGACCATGATTCCCTCTTGTTTCAAACCTTTTGCTCAAAAATTCAAATATCTGACCAATCATGTGCTGGCATGTGTTTTCTTGAATTGTTTTGTCCGTTGTGATCCGGCGCAGTGATCCCCATGATGAACGTGTGTTGACTTTAAACCTTGGTCATGTGATCAACTGACTAGACTTTAGTAATCAGATCTAGTGGCTCTTGCTTTTTCACCTGTTCTAATTTTAGTTTTATTTTGTTTTTAATTCCTTTTTCTTTTAAAAATTATTTTAAATAGCTCTTTTAGTATTTTTTATCCATTTTTTTTCATAATTTCATAACAATATTTTCTATCACATAAATTTTTTGCATAACTTTTAAAATCATTTTTGTATTTAATTCACATTTTCTCTTAAAATTTTTATTTTATTCATTTTTCAATATTTTTGATCTCAGCTTTTGAGGTCAAGTCACCCTTTATTTTGTTGACCTTCTCCATATTTCTTGGACTTTTATTTGATATTTTGACCTCTTTTTGACATTTTCTCTTTTTATTTTAATCATTATTAATTCATTTTATTTCTTTTTGTTGATCACTTGATGTTTTAATTTGAGTTGATCACTTGGTTGATGAGTTTTTCCACATCTCAAATCATTGATAGATGGACTTGAGGTTGATTCAACCTTCTTTGATCCAAAACTATTGATAGATGATCATGAATCATCTTCAATACTTTTCATCAATGATATGTTAACCCTCAATGCGCCATATTTTGAGTCCTTTGATTTGTGGATAAAATGGTCCCTATGTGATTACCTTGACTCCCCTCTTCACTTCTTTCTATTTTTATCTTTTCTTTTAATCATTGTATGACATGTTATAGGAGGTTAACTTTGTGTTAATTCTCTAACTTCTCTGATACATACATTGTTATTGATCGATCTCAGATAGGTATGACTTCTACATAAGTCTACTTACGATTGCTTAACATAACGCTAAATTATCCAAACACAATCAATTGACCATTAACTTATATCATTATTTTATTTCATTTACATTATTGTCATTTAATTCAAGTCATTTAATTTATGTCATTTATTTAATGCACTTTAATTTTGTGCCTCGTTAATCATCATCTCACTTCATACTCTATTCATATTGTCTTATTAATATGTTGCTTCTAATCTTGTTGTTTGATCTGCTTGCTAAATCTTAATGAATTAAAACATGATAAAGTGACTCAAACTTAATCTTAAACCTATGTTTGACTTGGAATGTTGAAGCCCTTTTGGACAATGGACTTGGACTTAGGTTTAGACCGTTTGCTTGACTTGAAATGACCTTGGACCCATGAACCTTATAGAAACTTTAACTTGATTTGCTCCTGTAGAACTTTTGAGTTTGTGGTCTTATTCATCTATTTATTCACCTACCTCTTGCATTCATCTGCTTAGGTTTAACACACTATCACACACATGGCTTTCTCTTGGGTTACCTAACAATGAGATATATGACAAAATACATTGCACCCACATGTATTTCTCTAGGGCTACCTTACAATGAGACCTTAGGTTAGTCTTTGTATGATCATGTATTATGTTTGTTCATTGATCCTATTACCTTGATTTGGTTTGATCAAATTCCATTTTGATCAACTAGATCATTTTCATCTGATACCCCCCCCCCCCCTTTGTCTTGGTCAAGTGACCATGAGTCCCTTGGTCACTTGATGGGAATTATCTCTATTACTTTGGAGCTTTAGTCTATCAACAAGTATAAGACTCTTAGTGGACTATAAATCTCCTCAGCAGATCACAATCATCTGATTCATCCCCATAAGCATCTTTGGGAACCTGTTTCAATAACTTGTCATCCATTGACTAGGCTTGTATGTCATGAGCCTTAAGCAATAGGAAATTATGATAGGGAATCTTCCCTACCCTTTTATAGAATACCTATGTGCATAGGGTGTAGGTCTTAGCTTCTCAGAGTATTTGCTTATATTCATAGACTTTAGTAAAATTCCAGTCAATTCGCTGTCAAGTCTGCAACTAGCCTCTATGGCTCATCTTTTCAGATCCTCTTGGTTTAAACACCTTTGTAATTACCTTTCTTAGGGACACAAATTTCATGGTTAAACCTATCCTTTGGGATACACCTTCATGGAAATTCTCCTTTTCTTGGTTTAAACACCATTGTAATCACCTTTTTTAGGGACACACCTCTTTAGTTAACCCCTTACCCTCTCTTGGTTTTAACACCACTTTTATCTTTCAGTCCTTGGTTATGACACCACAATTTTGGGTTGACACCTTTATGGTTATTCCATGGGTTGATACCTTTATAGTTATCCTTCTTTTCTGGTTTAAACACAATTCCCTTACCATGTGAGACCTAATGCTTTGGTAAAACCCTTGTCATGTCAGTCCCAATGCTTTGGCAAGTTCCTATTTTCCCTTCTGACCATGTGAGACCCAGTGATTTGGTAAGATCCTTGTCACGTTAGACCTAGTGCTTTGACAAGTTCCTGCTTTTCCTCTTTACCATGTGAGGCCAAATGCTTTAGTAAGATCCTTGTCATGTTAGACCTAGTGTTTTGACAAGTTCCTTTTTTCATCCTTATCATGTGAGACCCAATGCTTTGGTAAGATCCCTGTCATGTTAGACCCAATTGCTTTGACAAGTTCCTGCTTTCCTTACTTACCATGTCAGTCCTAGTGCTTTGGTAAGCCTTTTCTTTCCGGTTTAAACACCACCTCCAATCATATCTTTTCTCAGTCTTTGTCCTCCGAACTATGGAGCTCTGACTTCTTTATTGCACTATAAGGATACGTAGGTACGTGGATGTGAATCCTTGGAGAGCACCTTATTTTCTTTCCTTTGTCCTTCCCGGTTCCACGAACTACGAGGCTATGAAATACTCATTGCACCATGAGAATATGTAGGCATGAGGGGCACAATCCTCCTCGAGCACTCTTTTCCTAATCCTTTTTCTGTTTTGGAGGTACATGAAGGTCGTAACACCCATCCAAGCAAGAGCATTAAAAATGGTTCCCATGGAGTACCATGGATGTGAGGGGTTCTAATACCTTCCCCTCGCATAACCGACTTCCTTACCCATTTCTCTTTTTCCCTTGGGTTTTATCGATATTTTCCTGTCCCTCTTTTATGATAAATAAAGTTCGGTGGCGACTCTGTTGCACATTCGAGCATGCGATGCGTCCGATGCATACACCATTTATGTTAACTATCTTTAGCTGGCGACTCTATTGGGGAAGTCTGACCTAGTTTCTATTCCTAAGGCACAAAAGACAAATTTCAAGTTTCTAAGAGAAAAGTGAAAAAATATATTCATTCATTCCCACATGTCACTAATGCCGAAAGGAAGGGAACATAAGACCAAAGTGCCCTCAGATCCGAGAAGAACCAAGAAAGTGAGAAAATAGTTAAGAGAGGCCACATATCTTAGGAACAAAATGATGTGGAATCCTGTGACAAGGATGAAGCAAACACGTGTCTCATGGAAAACCATGAAGAATATGAGGTAACCTCTTATTTTTCTTATCAAGAATTGTTTCACATATGTACAAATCTAACTAAAGAAATAAATAAATTAGAATAAATTATCTCTACCTCCAAAGACACATTTCTTCCCTCGAATTGAAATATAAAAACTTATTGGAAGAAATAGAAATACTTAAAGAGGGACAAGATGATCTAATTCAAAACTCCTCCTCTTCTCACGAAGTCTTAGATGAATCTATCAAGTGTGATCAATGTAATATTTTGAAAAAAAATTGATGATCTTCAAAACAAACTTGATAAATTCACTAAAGGAAAAGATAACTTGAATATTTTATTAAGTAACCAAAGGGTGTCTTACAATAAGGATTGTCTTGGTTATGAACCTAAGAACAAGAGTAAAAGCTTTAGCAATATTTGCAATGTCCAACCAACATCTAAATGCGAAATCCTAAAATGAAATTACTATAATAAAGATGACCACACTGCTATGTTCTATTTTATCAAAAATAGTCATGAAAAAAATAAGGATATCCTCCCTCACATTTTTATAAAGAGCATTGTGAATGTAAAAAGAGAAATATGTATGCTTATAATATGTATTCCACTAATGTCAAAGGATCCAAAAAATATTTGGGTATCCAAAGATCAAAATGTCCATTGTGATGCTGATATGATTAAAACATAGAATTCAAAAGATGATATAGACAATTACTCTTCAAGTCACACAACTGAAGAAATAAACATGTTCTCTTGTTTGACTCTAACATGAAGACAAATCATTTGGTAAGAGTCTTAATCTTACCTTTAAGTTTATCTTTTGACTAAATTTTTATAGCACAATTTACATTTAAGTAAGTTGTGTGGAAAAAGGTAATAATGTATATTTTATATACATGACCTTAAGAACATTGAAATAAAATCCTTTTAAAACTCTCATCCGAAATACCATGAATATGTAAGAACTCATACATATTAACTTTGTCGAACTAACCCCTTGTAGGTAGAAGTAGAGGTTGTTAATTATGCAGGTATCCCTAAAATAACTTCCTTGGAAGATGTTGATCAAGAGAAAGTAAAATATCAAAGACAAGAGGAATTCCAAAGTCCAAATGGAGAGACTCAAGTTTAAGAAGTCAACTTAGAGAATTAAATTCTATCCAAAGAATTGAGGACCATTAAGGACCATCCCATTCAGAATGTTAATGGAGATATTTCTAAGGGAATTACATCTCAACACACTCTTAACAAGGTAAGTAACCTGGTGGATTTTGTTTCACAAATTAAGCCAAAGGGAATTGATGAAGTTATCATAAAAAAATTGGTCCCTTTCTATGCAAGAAAGTTTAAACCAATTTGAGAGAAACAATTTTTGGGAACTCGTTCCCAAAGCTTCAACTAATCAAGTGATTGGTTTCTAAGCGGGTCTTTCACAATAAGTTTGATGCCTCTAGAAATATTTTAAGAAATAAATTAATACTCGTTACAAAAGGATACAACCAACAGGAAAACGTGATTCTCGATGAAATATTTCAGTAAGAGTAGAGTATACTCCCGACTCATGTGAGGGGGAATTTAACTACTCCAAACTTTATCTCAGTGTTTTCTCTTTTATTACATCCCTGAGAGACTTGTTTCCATAATAAAAAATGAGGAGAATATGGAGCTATGTGCTTGCAGGTATGAAGCTGTTGATCATGACGTTGGTGACCTCCTAACTTTTTTTATGACGACAACACTTATACTTGTTAAAGTCAGTGGTAATATCTTTCCAAATCTTGGATGATGGTGATTAACTTGAATATTTCTCAAGCCTCATCAAGTAGAAGATTCAAGGTTTCAGTGAAGTGCTTGTCTGATAGGCATATTTGGTAAAGGAACTTGAAAGCTTTAGAGTTGTGAAAGAGAGAAAGTGTGAAAGCTCGTCTGGTCGGGTTTGTATGAGTGACCAGGGTCTTGTGAAATTAGGAGAGTAACTCTTGAGTTAATAAGGCAACTCAGACAAGGCCTCTCTTTACTTAACAAAATCACGTAAAAATATTTTAAATGCCTAGCCAGTTGATTAGGGGTCCGTCTTCTTGATTAGGATAATGTTTTCAACTATCTAATTGATTAGATCTTGAACCTAATTGATTAGATGAAGCAAAATCGATTATATAATCAATTATGATGGTCTCTTAATGATTGGTAAAATATCTATATCACAAACTTCCATTTTGGGCACCAATATATAATCAATTATTTAAACTATCTAATAGATTGAATCGTGAAACTAATCCGTTAGATGAGTTAATTGGCCCATGTATCGTTTCCTTTTAGAGCCAATTCTTCATATATATAGAAGAGGCGTCTCTCCTCTTCATTTCACACAAGAATTCTGATTTTTTCTATTTCTTTGGAATTTATATCTCTTCTCTCTCTAAATATTTTCCTTTCACCAAAGTTGCCTTAATGCCTTGTGAGTGAAAACTACTTGTGAGAAAGAAGTTGTATTGGTGTTGTTCCATTGTTGTAGCTTTCAAGAGTACAATGTATTAAAATCTTTATTTAGTTTTAGAACTTAGCTTGGAAAAGTTCTGTTTGGTTATTGAGACTATCTTGCAAAATCTTTAATCGGTTTGTTTGTTCATCCTATGGACAATCTTTCTTTTGATAGGGGATAAGCCATTGTAAAATCTCTATACCTTCTTGTATGAAAGGTTCATGGAAATAACCTATAAAAGCTCAAGTTAATAGTTAAGTCTAAAGAAAATCTTGGTGACAAAAGTAGGCAAACATTCGACCAAACCTGGATAAATCACTAGTGTCATCTCTTTAACCCTTAACTTTCACTTTTTTTTAAAATTTATATTACTTCTTTTACTTTCCGTTTCTTTTTGTTTTGATATTTATACTAAGACTATTTGCCTTTGAAGTAACAAAAACTTAAATTTAATGTGAATTTCGAATACCACAATTCACCCCCTCTTGTGCTTGAAATCACTTATCCAACAATATCTTTCTTTTCATTAAGGATGTTATGCTTTTGAATGGTGAGGATGATGAACCTCATGGGGGGGGGGAGTATGGCTATCGATCCTCCCATTAGGATATGATGGGAGAGTTTTATGTCTTTGATCCTAATTGCAAGCTAGAACCCTTGGGGTTTCTCCATGTGGTGTTGTTGTATTAGTTGAGGCCAATTCATGTATGTTGGTTTGATTGCCTTGGGAAGTTGCATCTCACATATTACTATTCCTTGGTGCAACATGTTGCACACTCTTTTTAGTTCTGAATTGCCTCTATGCTAACCATTGTGAATTTTGCTGGTACCTCAGATTATATACGATGTTCAGTAGGTCAATTGGTCTCTGTACTCCAAGATTAGTCTGTATCAGCTGAAGGCCAGGGAGAATTCCTTGTTCATGTATAATAGGCAGTAGAGGAAGTCGATGCAATGATTGGCCATGCTGAATTTGTTGTGTAGATCCAAAGAACGGGAGAGCATGGAATTCTCCTTAACTAACTCTGGGTGAAGAAGGATCTTGTTGCATAAGGTTAGAAGGAGACACCACAAAAATTAGAACATATTTTGCTTGAGGAGGATGAAGGGGCCGAGCTCTAAAAGCTTCAATTGTCACAATAACAACTTGTCGTTAAATAGAGGATTAAGTGGTTTTTGATGCTATCATGCTTGATAAATCTGAGGATGAATATGTGGGAGGAGAAGGTTGAAAATTCAAGAAAAAACATCAAAAAACAAAGATCTGAACCTTTTAGAAAAGGAGATCTGAATCTCTGGATCATAAGAAGTATGAATGTGGAAATTTGCAGGAATTAGATGTCATACACACAGATGACGCCACTGTTTCGTTGTGAAACTAAAATGTTTGATGAATGATGATATAAAATTCTGGTACGACAGAGTGAGCTTTTGATGCGACGGAGAGGGGGTGGCATACGAGGTTAACACTCCAATGCCCACGTCAGTGAGATAATGAAAAGCAATGTGAGAGTGATAATGATTTTTTATACCTAAAATGACGAGTTTTCCCCTTTATACAGTGATAACGGTTAAAACTGTTCGCATGAGGTGAAGCATGTTATACATGTATCCTTTTGATCTAATCAAACCTTGGAAGACGCGTCCGAAGGGAAAAATATTTTGTTCTTGGATGAATAAGAGATCATATGCTCCACGCACTTTAGCATTTGGTGGTGCCGTTGAACCTTTTGCTCTGGGTCTTGCGAACCATCCAAAAAGACCAATAAATAAATAAATAAATAAATAATGTAGTTATTAACAATTTTCCATTACCTTGTCGTAGATAATTTACATTTATTCAGGGTAAGAGTGTGAATGATATAAAAAAAACCCATAAACACTGTATGGCTTTCTTGTAGTGGGAGGACTTTAAAATTTGAGGCCATGTATTAAAAATGTGGTTGTATTTGCATGCCGACCATTGTTTTATGGTGGTATTTCATTTTCTAAAGTTTATAGGAGTTTTTAATGTTATTTTGAAGATACTAAATTTAGCTCATTTTTTGAAAATTAAAGTGACAAAATTAAATTGTAAAAAAAATATAGTTTGTCTATTATAATTGGTCTTATCTTTAATTTAGAGATTGTTGGGGGATTTTTTCACTAGGGAGCATTGAACATTGTGAGACTTCTTATTTTTGGAGCAACACCTTTGTGAGAGGCACACCACATATTCACCCAAAACCTTAAGGTTATATGTGGATGGGTTCACTCACTTATAAATGCTCAAGTCTCCATATTTCCAACCAATGTGGGACTATTGCCACACTACTCACACTTGATACATTCTCAACACTCCCCCTCAAGTGTGAGTTCACAATGCTTCCCCTCAAGTGAAAGCTCTTCATACTTCCACAAACTTTTCTACCGCACAAAACATTTCTTATTCACCATACTGACGCTGTTGACACTCTTCAACGAAACGTTTCTAATTCACCACACTGGCGCCGTTGACTTTCGATACAAGTAAGTCAATCCCTTTCTCGAACCAAGGCTCATGATACCATTTGTTGGGGGAGTTTTTCACTAGGGAGCACTGAACATTGTGGGACTTCTTCTTTTTAGAGCAACACCTTTGTGAGAGACACACCACATATTCATCCAAAACCTTGATGTTAGAAATCCACCACAACCCATGGAGAATTTCTATCAATTTTGATGAACAAGATTATTATCACCCACATAATGACAATGAAAAGAGAAGAACGATATAGAAATAAAGAAAGAACGTTGGAAAAGAAGAATATTTTCTACAGAGTTTTCTCTCTGCCCATAACCTATGGAAAACTTTTTTATTCACTTTGTAACTGCAAAATTCTGTGAATACAATGTTTTGACTTCTCCTTTTCAAGAATATGTGTTACTCCCTCTATTTATAGATTTAGGTTAACTTACTCCCTAAGTCAAAGAGCAAAACTATAAAAGCCCAAAATAGTCAACACTACTAAAAATAGGCCTAAGTCGAAATCCTGTGTGAAGCAACATGCTTCGACACTTCGACACACTAGGAGATTTGAAACATCCCTGCTTCTGTCGAGCAACCTGTTTCGACACAAGAAATTACAATTCAACATACCATTTAATTCATTGTGTCTAAGCTATCTACATTCATCATAACTCTTAGTCTTCTGAACACTTCAACCTGTACTCCCTTTGTCATGATGTCTGCAATCTGATTCTTAGTTCTACAGTGTTCCACATTCATCTTCCCATCTGCTACCCGCTCTCGAAGATAATGGAACCTCATTTTTTTGTGCTTGCTTCGACCATGTGCTATCGGATTCTTCCCAAGATTGATAGATGACATGTTGTCGGTCTTCACAATAATTGCTCCGTGACTCTTTGTTGTTATCTCTTCGACCAGATTCACCATCCTTGTTGCTTGACATGCACAAAGGGAAGCAACTATGTTTTATTCTTTGCACAATAATAATGCCACTACTGTCTCTTTTCTCTAACTCCAAGCAACTGGTGCATCATCTAGCATAAACACATAACTATATATGGATTTTCGATCCTCAGCAACACAAACCAACTTGAGTCGATGTATCCCACTAGTTTGCATTCTTTTCCTTCATCAGCTGCAGGAAAAAAATGCCATAGTCGAGAGTTCCTTTCAGATACCTTAATATCCTTTTCACCGCTGCTAGATATGATACCTTTGGCTTATGCATGAATCTACTCACCATACCTACATTGTATTCTAAGTCAGACCTTGTGTGGAAAATGTATCTAGGTGACTCAATAAGTCTTCTATATTGGGTTGGATCAACATCATCTTCATATGAATATTTTGACAGTTGTAATCTTGGCTCAGCTAGAGTCGAAGTTGGGTTGCATTCTTGCATCTCAAATCTCTTGAGTATTTCGCCTGCATACCTTCCTTGATGTATCATGAAACCTCTACCACTCTCGTAGAATTCAATGCCAAGGAAATATGAAATGTCACCCAGATCTGACATTTTGAATTCCTTGTTGAGATCACCTTTGAAGTCTTCGATCTCTTTCTTGCAGCTACCTGTTATCAACAAGTCATCGACATAGAGACATATTATAAGCAATTCACTCTTTCTAATTCTTACATATACTCCATGTTCAATTGTGTACTTCATAAATCCCTTCTCCCTTAGAAATCCATCTATATTCTTGTTCCAAGCTTTTGGAGCTTGTTTAAGTCCGTATAAGGCTTTATGCATCCTGTACACCTTTCTTTCTTCACCTTGTTTCATAAACCCAACTGGTTGTGCAACATAAACTTCTTTTTCTAAGGGGCCATTCAGGAATGCACATTTCACATCCATTTGACACATCTGCCAATTATTCATGGTTGCTAGACCAACAACCAACCTGTTTATTCCGGTCCTAGCAACAGGTGCAAAAAATTCGTCGAAGTCGATTCCTTCTTTCTAAAGAAATCCTTTCGCCACAAGTCTCACCTTGTGTCGAGTCACTTCTCCTTTGGGATTCAACTTCACCTTGTATACCCTCTTCACATCGATTGCCTTCTTGTCTTGGGGAAATTCGACAAGTTGTAGATGTTTGATTGGCTGTATTTTGTGTTAAAACACTAACTGTACTCTGATGTCTTGACTGATGTCATGACATGCTTTGTAGATGTTTGATTGACTGCATTTTATGTTAAAACACTAACTGTACTCTGATGTCTTGACTGATGTCTTGACATGCTTGAGTAGCATGCTGCAGGATACGCTAATACAGGATTTACTGAATGTCAAACTGGATGTTATGACATTCATCCATGACAGCAGATACTGAACTATAGAATAGTTGGTTTTTCTGTTATAGCTCAGTATTGAGTTCAGTTTGTTTTTCAGGAGAGTAGCAGACCTGGCACATAGCCTAATGTCTGAATGTCAAACTGAATGTTATGACATTCATCATTGACAACATATACTGAATAATAGGCAGGTTGGTTTTTCTGCTACAGTTCAGTATTTATTTCAATCTGTTTTTCAGGAGGATAATAGACCTGGCATATGGCCCATTGTTTAAATGTCAAACTGGATGTTATGACATTTATCTCTGACAGCTGATACTGAAGTATAGACTGGTTGGTCTTTTACAGTTCAGCATTTAGTACAGTCTGTTTTCAGGAAAATAACAGACCTAGCATATGGCCTATGTTCTGGACGTCAAACTGAATGTTATGACATTCATTCCTGACAGCATATGCTAAAGTGTAGGATGGTTAGTTTTTCTGTTTCAGTATTTTTCTCAGGCTATTTTTCAGGAATCCAACAGCTGAGCTAAAATCCAGGAAACTAACAACTAAGCTACAATTAATGGACCTAACAAATAGCCTATTTGTTAGCACCCTAATATGTGGAAATTAGGTTAACTTGCTTAACCTTATTTTTAGGAAATACAAGTACAAGGTCCAAGTGCTGCAATATAAAAGGATGGCAATCCTGATTTCAGAACTCAGGGGTTTTTAGCATGAAGCATTCATTGTTCCATTATACTTCACTGCTGTAGTTGTATGTGTGTCTTGTATTAGGTGTAACTTGTGAGCCAAGGAATTATCACCTAGATGATTGCATTGGACTAGGGTGTTCATTGAGTTGTAAGTGTTGTGTCACTCTAAGCTTTTAAGCATGAGTGCTGTGTTTCTTGATTAAAGCTGTTAAGCACAATCAAGAGTTGTTTGAAGTATAAATATGCCATTTAACTTTAAACTAATTAAAGGTTGTAATCACTGTGGTGATTGAGGAGGAGTGAGTAGGAACTCTGATCTTAGTTTAAGATTGAAATTGCATTGGGTAGGTATTAAGTGATAGGATTAAATAGTTGGTTTAAGGTCTGAATTAATACTACTAATAGTGGATTTCCTCCCTGACTTGGTAGCCCCCAGACGTAGGTGTGTTTGTCACCGAACTGGGTAAACAATTCCTTGTGTTATTTACTGCACTTACATTTACCGGCTGTAAACATTCCTGTCTGCGCAGAATCGGATGTCATAACATCCTGTGTGACATCGATAGTCTGTTAACTAGAATTTCAATTGGCATCAGAGCAGGTGTAACACCCTTCTAAAATACCCCAAATATTTAATAAAAACAACAAATATATATATATCAGAGTAATAATGCACCAAGGGTGTCACACAACTACTTCACACCATAATAACTGTCATGCTCTTTATTTAATCAAAATAAACATTTTCTTGCATAATTCGCAGCGGATAGAAATCAACCAATTATTCAAAACATATAACGTTTTACAGGTAAAAAGGTTCAACAACCAACAGTAAACAATTAAAACATCCCGTCCCGATGTTACATCTATCAGAGCACGACCCACTACGTAGACTACACTAGACTCCAAGCATAAGCTTCTATCAACTCATTGCTCGTTACCTGAAAAATAGTTGTAAGGGTGAGTTCCTCAATCGATATAACAAACATTATAAATTATCATGTTATGTTAAGTAATTTAACTCATTAGTCACCCATTATCAACACAACTCATATACATACTCAAAATCAATACCACTGATACACATACAACAAACCAACATAATGCAACTCTAATGAGACTCGACTCGTCATGCATGTGGTACCATTCGGAGTAAAACTCCCAACTTAAAATCATTGCCATTTTAGTGGGCATCAAGGCATAAGCCTTCAACTTTCAACTTAAAATTTGCCAATCCAGGCCAACGTGGTGTGAGCAAAGCTCCGACTTAATGCATATGAAATGTACATGGCATACACGACTTTACAATTCCGACAACAAAATAATAATATCAACACAACAAGGTTTTTAACATAATCAACTTATAATCAACTTTGGCTCATCAAGCCTACAACTCAGTATTTTCAACAACTTTAACACAACTTATCAACATAATTGTATCAACACTTCACAACATAAATCCAACAAAATTACTCATCACAATTAACTATAATAAGCCAATCATCAATTAGGTTCACAACATTAAAATATCAATTTTTCTAATTTCCAACAGTGTTAACCGGTTAACGTCCTGGGTTAACCGGTTAACGCAGGACAAAATACATTTTCTGGCAAAACGCAACAGTGTTAACCGGTTAACGCCCTGGGTTAACCGGTTAACGCAGGCAAAATAGCACATTTTCACACAATATAACAGTGTTAACCGGTTAACGCCCTGGGTTAACCGGTTAACGCAGACAAAACAGCAGTTCCTGCGCTAACACAAGGCAGAATGCAGAGTTCTCCGCATTTTTCCGCCGTTGGAGGACTTCCGGACCTCCGATTCAACTTCCGTAAAAAGCTACATTATCGGAAAATCACGACACATACAATTATCGATTCAATTTCAGTTTTTCTACAACTTATTCATCACAATTTTCTCAGCATTCTAAATCCCAATTAGGGTCAATTCAACGACTATCACTACCCATGACATGTTAAGCTATAATACCCATTAAACGACGATAAACCCCCCTTACCTGAGTTAATCCGGCAAATCTTTGAGCTTCAAGCCTTTCCGTTCTTCAACCTCTGCTCTTGCTCTTCCCCTTTGCCCTTTTCCACTTTTCTATCGCTTCTCTGCTTTTTCACGTAAAACTCTTTACCAACAATGAAAAACCCTTTTTCTTATTCCAACTTATATATTTTCCAAAATAATAATAATAATCCAATAATATTTCCAATTAATTAATTAAATTAATAAATATTATATTAATTCAAATTAAATAATTAGCCTTATTTTATCGGGGTGTTACAACTCTCCCCCACTAAAAGAGTTTTCGTCCTCGAAAACATACCTCAAGCGAACAACTTTGGGTAAGACTCCTTCATCTTACTCTCAAGTTCCCAAGTCACATTGCCACCTGCTGGTCCTCCCCAAGCTACCTTCACTAAGGCAATCTCTTTACCCCGCAACTGCTTCAACTCTCGATCCTCAATCCTCATAGGCGATATTTCAACAGTCAGGTTATCTCTCACCTGTACATCATCTACTTGGATCACATGCGACGGATCATGAATGTACCTCCTCAACTGAGACACATGAAAAACCTCATGCAAATTCGCAAGTGACGGCGGTAAAGCGATACGATAGGCTACCTCTCCTATCCTCTCCAAAATCTGATAAGGACCAATAAATCGAGGTGTCAACTTCTTTGACTTCAGAGCTCGACCAACTCCAGTTATCGGAGTAACACGGAGAAACACATGATCTCCCTCTTGAAACTCAAGTGACTTCCTTCTCTTGTCATGATAACTCTTCTGACGACTCTGAGCAATCCTCATTTTCTCCTGAATCATCTTAATCTTTTCTGCAGTCTGTTGAACAATCTCCGGTCCAACCACATCACTCTCACCGGACTTATACCAACATAACGGTGTCCGACATCTCCTACCATACAAAGCTTCAAACGGTGCCATACCAATACTCGAATGAAAACTATTGTTGTAGGTAAACTCAATCAAAGGTAAATAACAATCCCAAGCACCTCCCTTTTCCAAAACGCAAGCTCTCAAAAGATCCTCTAATGACTGAATCGTCCTCTCAGTCTGACCATCAGTCTGCGGGTGATATGCAGAGCTCAATCTCAGTTTAGTTCCCAAAGCCCTCTGCAAACCTTCCCAGAATTTCGATGTAAATCTAGGATCTCTGTCCGAAACAATACTCGACGGAATACCATGCAAACTTACAATCTTTTCAATATACAACTCGGCTAATCTCTCTAACGGATAATCCATTCTGATCGGAATGAAATGAGCCGATTTTGTCAATCTGTCAACAATCACCCAAATAGCTTCAAAATTCTTACTTGTCCTCGGTAAACCAGAAACAAAATCCATACTGATACTATCCCACTTCCACTCTGGAATAGCCAACGGTTGCATTAGCCCAGACGACTTCTGATGCTTAATCTTTGACTTCTGACAAGTCAAACAGGAATAAACAAAACTCGCAATTTCTCTTTTCATTCCCGGCCACCAAAATAACTTTTTCAAATCATGATACATCTTCGTAGCTCCAGGATGAATACTCAGGCCACTACGATGTCCTTCTTCAAGAATGCTCTTCTTAAGTTCAATAACATCCGGAATGCACACCCGATTACCAAATTTCAAAACATCATTCTCGTCAACTCTGAATTCACCACCTTGACCCTGATTCACCAGAGTCAACTTATCAACCAAAAGCACATCGGATTTCTGACCCTCTCTGATCTCATCCAGAATACCACTTGTTAACTTCAACATTCCCAATTTAACACTATTGTGAGTACTCTCACACACCAAACTCAAGTCTCTAAACTGCTCAATTAAATCCAATTCCTTAACCATTAGCATAGACATATGTAATGATTTCCGACTCAATGCATCAGCCACTACGTTTGCTTTACCCGGATGGTAATTCAAACCAAAGTCATAATCCTTCAGAAACTCTAACCATCTTCTTTGTCTCATATTCAGCTCTTTCTGATCAAACAAATACTTTAAACTTTTATGGTCACTGAAAACCTCAAATCTTGACCCGTACAAGTAATGCCTCCATAACTTCAGAACAAACACCACAGCCGCCAACTCTAAATCGTGCGTCGGATAGTTCCTCTCATGAACCCTCAGCTGTCTTGAAGCATAAGCTATAACCTGCTTATTCTGCATCAACACGCCACCCAAACCCAACAATGAAGCATCACAGTAAACTTCAAATGACTCCGACGAACTCGGTAATATCAGAATAGGAGCAGTAGTTAACCTTCTCTTTAACTCTTGGAAACCTTCTTCACATTTTGAGTCCCAAACAAACGCTTGCCCCTTCCTAGTCAACATCGTCAATGGTAACGCCAACTTAGAAAATCCCTCAATGAACTTCCTATAATAACCAGCCAAACCAAGGAAACTTCGGATCTCAGCAACAGACTTCGGAGCTTCCCACTTAGACACCGCTTCTATCTTAGAAGGATCAACAGCAACACCACCTCTTGAAATCACATGACCAAGAAAACTCACTTCTTCTAACCAAAATTCACACTTGGATAGTTTAGCAAATAACTGCTTTTCTCGTAGAACTCCCAAAACCACTCTCAAATGTTCAGCATGCTCTTCTTCAGATTTCGAATACACCAAAATATCATCAATAAACACCACAACAAACTTGTCTAGGTACGGATGGAAAATCCTATTCATATACTCCATAAATACTCCAGGCGCATTAGTCACACCAAAAGGCATTACAGAATACTCATAATGTCCATACCTTGTCCTGAAAGCAGTCTTCTGAATATCCTCAGTTTTCACACGTATCTGATGATATCCCGACCTCAAATCTATTTTGCTGAACACACTCGCACCAACCAACTGGTCCATCAAATCATCAATCCTCGGCAAAGGATACCGATTCTTGATCGTCACTTTATTCAGTTGCCTGTAGTCCACACACAACCTCATAGTACCTTCTTTCTTCTTAACCAATAGCACTGGTGCACCCCACGGTGACACACTCGGACGAATAAATTTCTTATCCAACAGATCTTCCAACTGACTCTTCAATTCAGTTAACTCAACAGCAGACATACGGTACGGAGCCATCGATATCGGCCTGGTACCAGGTACCAAATCAATCGAGAACTCCACTTCACGCTCTGGCGGTAATTCATTCACCTCTTCCGGAAACACATCAGGAAAATCACACACCACGGCTAGATCGCCAATCACCAGTTTATCTTTAGCCTCTAGAGTCGCTAACAGCATAAACAACTCTGCCCCATCAGCTACTTCCTCATTCACTTGCCTTGCTGATAGGAACAAACTCTTTCCCTCCTCAATCTCAGGAAAGACCACCGTCTTATCAAAACAGTTGATAGAAACTCGGTTAAACACCAACCAGTTCATACCCAGAATAACATCAATCTGCACTAGTGGAAGACACACTAGGTCCATCCCAAAGTCTCTACCAAAAATACTCAAAGGACAATTTAAACAAACCGAAGTAGTAGTCACTGAACCCTTCGCAGGAGTATCAATTACCATACTACCAAACATCTCAGATATCTCTAACTTAAGTTTCACAGCACAATCCAAAGATATAAAGGAATGAGTCGCACCTGTGTCAATAATAGCTACAAGAGGAAAGCCATTAATATAACACGTACCTCGGATAAGTCTGTCCTCACTGGAGGTTTGAGTTCCAGTCAATGCGAACACCTTCCCCGTTTGAGATTTCTTTGGCTTCTGACACTGACTTCCAATATGTCCTTCTTCGCCACAATTAAAACAAACCATTTCCTTATGCTTGCAATCAGCTATTGCATGCCCAGTCTTACCACAACGAAAACATCTCTTTACTTCAGCAGTGCATACATTACTCTTATGACCAGCCTGACCACATTTGAAGCAAACTATACCAGCAGGAGCTCCTCCCCCACTAGCTCTCTGAGCCGGAGCAGCTCTTTGTTTCCCTTTTCCAGCTGGAGCATCATACGGCTTACCACGATTTTGATGTTGCTTGCCCTTACGGTCACTGACAATCTTGTAATGAGCATTATTGTCCTCTTCAAATATCCTGCAGCTATCAACCAATTCAGTAAAAATGCGTATCTTCTGATACCCAACAGCCTTCTTAATTTCAGAGCGCAGTCCATTTTCAAACTTGATGCACTTTGAAAATTCAGCACCACCACCAGTGTAATGAGGATAAAATTTGGACAGCTCCGCAAATTTCGCAGCATAATCCGTGACAGACATGTTTCCTTGCTTCAGCTCAAGGAACTCAATTTCCTTCTTACCACGGACATCTTCCGGATAATACTTTCTCATGAATTCCCTATGGAATACATCCCAAGTAATGACTTCACCTGCCACTGTCAACCTCTCGTGAGTCTCTAGCCACCAGCCATCAACTTCGACTGCTAGCATGTGAGTACCATACCGAACCTTCTGAGCTGGAGTGCAATCCATAACACGGAAGATTCTCTCAATCTCTTTCAACCATCCCAAGGCTGCATCTGGATCATGCTTCCCTTTAAACACCGGCGGATTCTCTCTTTGAAAAGTCGCCAAGCTACGTGATCCAGCATCTCCACCAGTATTTGGCAAGTTCTGCACAGCTTGTGCCATCGCTTGCATTGCGGCAGCCATTGCAGCGTCATTCCTTCCAGCCATTTCAACTTATCACTACAACACAACTTAAAAGTTAGACTAGTAACAATTACACAATTGTTAGACAGTAACGACACGACAACTGGCCGGACAGACCGACCTGCTCTGATACCACTAATGTAACACCCTTCTAAAATACCCCAAATATTTAATAAAAACAACAAATATATATATATCAGAGTAATAATGCACCAAGGGTGTCACACAACTACTTCACACCATAATAACTGTCATGCTCTTTATTTAATCAAAATAAACATTTTCTTGCATAATTCGCAGCGGATAGAAATCAACCAATTATTCAAAACATATAACGTTTTACAGGTAAAAAGGTTCAACAACCAACAGTAAACAATTAAAACATCCCGTCCCGATGTTACATCTATCAGAGCACGACCCACTACGTAGACTACACTAGACTCCAAGCATAAGCTTCTATCAACTCATTGCTCGTTACCTGAAAAATAGTTGTAAGGGTGAGTTCCTCAATCGATATAACAAACATTATAAATTATCATGTTATGTTAAGTAATTTAACTCATTAGTCACCCATTATCAACACAACTCATATACATACTCAAAATCAATACCACTGATACACATACAACAAACCAACATAATGCAACTCTAATGAGACTCGACTCGTCATGCATGTGGTACCATTCGGAGTAAAACTCCCAACTTAAAATCATTGCCATTTTAGTGGGCATCAAGGCATAAGCCTTCAACTTTCAACTTAAAATTTGCCAATCCAGGCCAACGTGGTGTGAGCAAAGCTCCGACTTAATGCATATGAAATGTACATGGCATACACGACTTTACAATTCCGACAACAAAATAATAATATCAACACAACAAGGTTTTCAACATAATCAACTTATAATCAACTTTGGCTCATCAAGCCTACAACTCAGTATTTTCAACAACTTTAACACAACTTATCAACATAATTGTATCAACACTTCACAACATAAATCCAACAAAATTACTCATCACAATGAACTATAATAAGCCAATCATCAATTAGGTTCACAACATTAAAATATCAATTTTTCTAATTTCCAACAGTGTTAACCGGTTAACGTCCTGGGTTAACCGGTTAACGCAGGACAAAATACATTTTCTGGCAAAACGCAACAGTGTTAACCGGTTAACGCCCTGGGTTAACCGGTTAACGCAGGCAAAACAGCACATTTTCACACAATATAACAGTGTTAACCGGTTAACGCCCTGGGTTAACCGGTTAACGCAGACAAAACAGCAGTTCCTGCGCTAACACAAGGCAGAATGCAGAGTTCTCCGCATTTTTCCGCCGTTGGAGGACTTCCGGACCTCCGATTCAACTTCCGTAAAAAGCTACATTATCGGAAAATCACGACACATACAATTATCGATTCAATTTCAGTTTTTCTACAACTTATTCATCACAATTTTCTCAGCATTCTAAATCCCAATTAGGGTCAATTCAACGACTATCACTACCCATGACATGTTAAGCTATAATACCCATTAAACGACGATAAACCCCCCTTACCTGAGTTAATCCGGCAAATCTTTGAGCTTCAAGCCTTTCCGTTCTTCAACCTCTGCTCTTGCTCTTCCCCTTTGCCCTTTTCCACTTTTCTATCGCTTCTCTGCTTTTTCACGTAAAACTCTTTACCAACAATGAAAAACCCTTTTTCTTATTCCAACTTATATATTTTCCAAAATAATAATAATAATCCAATAATATTTCCAATTAATTAATTAAATTAATAAATATTATATTAATTCAAATTAAATAATTAGCCTTATTTTATCGGGGTGTTACAGCAGGCACCCTGCTTGTTAATTTCTGGGTGAGATCTAGGGACGTTACTTTCTAGTACCATGGACAAGGATGTAGGATACTCAAATAGACCACCCATGCTGGATGGTTCTAACTATGATGACTGGAAACCTCATATGATAGCCTTCTTGAGGTCTCTAGATAGCAAGGTTTGGAGAGCTGTCAACAAAGGATGGGAACATCCAACGAAGACAGGTAAAGATGGAATCATTTTGCAAATTCCTGAAGAAGAGTGGGACAAGGAGCAAGAGGCACTAGCCCTTGGAAACTCTAAGGCCTTGAATGCACTGTTCAATGGAATAAATAAGATCATTTTCAGACTGGTGCATCACTGTGAACTGGCTAAAGAAGTTTGGGATACTCTCAAAACAACTCATGAAGGTACCTCCAAGGTGAAGATGTCTAAACTTCAGATGCTGACCACCAAGTTTGAAAATCTGAGGATGAAAGAGGATGAGACTATTCATGACTTCCATATGAATATTCTTGAAATTACCAACACTTCTGGTGGCTTAGGAGAGAAAATGGCTGAAGAAAAACTTGTAAGAAAGATTCTCAGATCATTGCCAAAGAGATTTGCCATGAAGGTCACAGCTATAGAAGAGGCTCAAGATATCTTCAATATGAAGGTTGATGAGCTTATTGGTTCTCTTCAAACCTTTGAAATGGGCTTGTGTGAGAATGTTGAAAAGAAGAACAAAAGCATAGCTTTTGTATCAAATACTGAAGAGGATTCAGAAGAAGGAAATACTGGAGCTGATGAAAGCATATCAGAAGCCATAGCCATGCTTGGGAGACAGTTCAACAAGTTCATAAAGAAGATTGATCAAAAAGGTAGACCAAATGTCAAGAACATTTCGTCTGACATCAGGAGAAGATCAACATCTGAAGAAAAGTTCAACCAAGGCAAGGGAATCCAGTGTCATGGATGTGAAGGTTTTGGACACGTTAGAGCTGAATGTCCTACTTACCTCAAGATGCAAAGGAAGGGACTATCTGTCACCTGGTCTGAAGGAGACTCTGAGAGTGAATCAGAAGGAGAATCTGCTAAACATGTCACTGCACTAACAAGTGTCTGTGCCTCTGATGATGACTCAAGTGGAGATGAACTGACTTTTGATGAACTTGCTGCTTCATATAAAGAGCTATGTGTCAAAAGTGCAGAAGTGTGTATACAAGGAGAAAAGCAAAAGAAACTCATCAAGGAGCTGGAGGGTGAGAAAAAGAAGCATCTGACAGTCATAGATGGTCTAAATGGTGAGATAACCTTGCTGACCTCCAAGCTAGATCAAATGACAAAATCCATCAGAATGCTGAATAAAGGAACTGATACGTTGGAAGAGATTCTAAAGGTGGGACAGAAGTCAGGAACCATGTATGGTTTAGGCTTTGTTAAGAAATCCTCAGCTGAACTCAAACGCTCAAAGGCTGAAGTTCAGAAACTCAAGCAGAAGTCACAACCAATGTCTCAACATCAGGGAACCATGATGAGTAACCATCAGAAGAAGAAATTTCAGAGATGGAGATGTCACTACTGTGGTAGATTTGGTCATATAAAAGCCTTCTGCTACAGGTTGCATGGTTATCCTAACCATACCCCTCATGTCAGACCTAAGCATAAGGCATCTAAGCATAATGCACCTATCAAGAAACAACAATGGGTTGCTAGGTTAGCTCACACAGCTCTAAGGGCGTCTACCAGAGAAGACTGGTACTTTGATAGTGGCTGCTCAAGACATATGACTGGTATGGAGAATTTATTGGTGGATATACAACCTCACACTACCAGTTATGTGACCTTTGGTGATGGTGCTAAAGGAAAAATCAAAGGTGTTGGTAAGCTGGAAAGCTCTGGAGTTCCAGAACTGAATAATGTGCTGTTAGTAAAAGGACTAACTGCTAATCTCATCAGCATAAACCAGCTGTGTGATCAAGGTCTCTATGTTCAGTTCACTAAGGAATTATGTGTTGTGACGAATGGAGATAATCAGGAAGTTATGAGAGGATCCAGATCCAAAGATAACTGCTATCTATGGGAACCTAAAGTCTCAAACTACTCCTCAATTTGCTCCTCAGCCAAGGAAGAACAGGAGGTGAAGCTGTGGTATAGACGTCTTGGTCTTCTTCGTTTAAGGGGAATGAAAAAGATCATATCCAAGGAAGCAGTTAGAGGAATCCCAAAGCTGCTTATTGATGAAGGAAGAGTCTGTGGAGAATGCCAGGTTGGCAAGCAAACCAAGATGTCACATCCTAAGTTGGGACATCCTACAACATCCAAAACTCTGGAACTTTTGCACATGGACTTAATGGGACCTATGCAGGTTGAAAGTCCGGGTGGAAAGAGATATGCCTATGTGGTTGTTGATGACCATTCCAGATACACATGGATAAGTTTCATCAGAGAAAAATCAGATGCATTTGATGTCTTCAAAGATCTGTGCATCAGACTTCAAAGGGAAAAGGATAGTTTAGTTGTCCGAATTAGGAGTGACCATGGGACGGAGTTTAAAAATTCCAAGTTTGATGAGTTCTGCTCATCTGAAGGAATAAGTCATGAGTTTTCCTCACCTATTACTCCTCAGCAAAATGGGATAGTTGAAAGGAAAAACAGAACTATTCAAGAATCTGCCAGAGCTATGATTCATGCAAAGAAGCTTCCTATGCACTTTTGGGCTGAAGCTATGAATACAACTTGCTATGTTCACAATAGAGTTACCTTGAGGAAAGGAACCTCTTCCACTCTGTATGAAATATGGAAAGGTAGAAAACCCACTGTGAAGTACTTTCATATCTTTGGAAGCAAATGTTACATTCTTACAGATCGTGAACAGAGAAGGAAAATGGACCCCAAAAGTGATGAGGGTATATTCCTAGGATACTCAACTAACAGCAGAGCCTACAGAGTGTTCAACTCCAGAACCAATGTCCTGATGGAATCCATAAATGTGATTGTGGATGATAAAGAGGAAGGAGCCAATGCCATAGAGGATGTTGGAACATTCCTTGAGACTTCAACAGACATACCAGTCAAGACTGAAGAGGTACAGGAAACTCCTCCTGAATGTGAGGTAGTGTAGCGGTGTATTCGTCGCTATATGATCTATCGATTAAATCATAAGCAAGGGATACAATGAAATTTCGAGTCGCCACCGCACTTTTATTTATCCAAAGGACTGGCTAAAAAGCGAACAAAAGCCTAAGAAGTTTTACACGTAGAAAACTAATAAAAAGATCAGAGAGTCTGGGTAAGGGGTAAATTACGCAATGGGAAGGTGTTAGGCACCCACTACGTCCTAGGTACTCCTAGGGAGCCCTTTTCACACTTGTTGTATAAAATTTGTTATTTGTTATGACATAAGTATTGTGCAAACATGATTGGGATGATGAGAAAAGAATATACAATTTTTATTGGGTTATTGGGTTTGAACGGATGAACCCGTTGCCTACGTACCTTCCATCAAAGGTAAGGATCAAAATGCCGTAGTTCGGCTAAAAGATTTCCAAAAGTTGGTGGATTCAGTTTTAAACACAAGCACTGAGGCTTTTCATTATCAATGGGAGAACACTCGACCAAAAACAACATCCACCATGCGAGGATAGCTTCGACGTACTAGAGGGGTTAGCCCTGTTTTCAGTACGGAAGTCTTACTGTCGACTCACTAAGGATAGGCAAGATTTACATCAACCACAATGATAATTGAAACCTATGGCTAATGTGTGAAAAGATTAACAATGGACAAAGCCAAAACAAGTGAATGAGTGAAGTTAATTGATTGTGATTATGAAAGTGAAGTCAAAGTATGATTAAGATTGATTTGAAGAAGTATTATGAAATGAAGTTTGAAAAAAAGTCAAGGACTTGGGGTCCAGGTTTTTAGTTTGAAAAGCATGAAGATGTTTGCACAATATCTATGTCAAGTTGAAATCAAAGTGTGAAAAGGTTTAGGACATAATGGGGATGAATGGATGAAGATGGATTGTAAAAATTCTTAGAAGGTTCACTTCTTGAAATCATATAGGAGATGATTCAAGTGTGTCCTTTGGAATAACAATGGATAATAACAAACAGACAAAGAAAGTCAACAAAAGCGGATATCGGATGCCAATCACTGGGCTTATACCAATCTCCTAAAATAAAACTGGATATCAGATGCCACTCAATGGTCTTACACTAATCTCCTCAAACAAAGAAATAAAAGGCGGATACCGGATACCAATAGATGGATTTACACCAGTCTCCTAAAACAGAAATGGATATCAGAGGCCACTCAATGGACTTACACTAATCTCCTCAAAAGAAAACAAAGATGAAATATGGAAGTCAACTGCCAATCTATCTGGACTTAGGTCAACTGCACATATGATCACAGGAAAACCAATGCCACATTACAGGGACTTACAATGGATCCTCACATACAAGAACAAAAGCAACAAATGATCACAGGAAAGCAAATGCCAACTTACAGGGACTTATAACTGCAACCTCACATACAATCAAACCAAACAACAGAAGATATGAGTGACCAATGAGGTCTTACACTCTATCCTTCCACATCACAGGAACAAATGCCAAAGAAATGGACTTACAATTATCCTCAATGGGCAAACAACAAATGACAATATCACAAAGACAAATGAGATGATTGTGCATTAATGAGCAATTAATGATGATGATAAATGCATGAAGCATACAAGCAAACATGTGCATATGAAGCAATCAATCAATCAATGAATATCAAACAGCACACTCTATAGCCAAACAAAGGGGCTCATACAAGAGGGTTTGACTATGAAAGTCCACTGTAATAGGTAAAAAGTTGCTCTTAACCTTGCCATTGAGAGGCTAAGGTGAAGCAGATGAAAGGAGATGAGGGGTGTGCCTCATTGCTTCTATCCCTGATCAGGGAGAGCATATCAGAAAGTGTGGGAGTTCAGAAAGTAGGAACTCTTTCCACATTATTGACTCGATAGATCTTGGGTTAGGATCTCAATGCTACAACCATGTAATGGGAGCAATGAGAAGACTCACTGAATAGTAGGGGATAGGTTGCTTATCCCTTTGATCTACCAATTGCCTTACTTGAAGGACTTTTCCTGCTTGGGACAAAAATAAACACACACAAGCATTGCCTCTTAAGGAGGACTTCAGACAGTTTGCCCGGCCAAATAACAGACCGGGTCTCCAGACTACATGAAGAAAGAGTAATTATACCTCAAAAGCAAATTGCTAAATAGCAAAGCAAAGCAAGTTCAAAGAACTTAAGCAACTAAAGGTACCTGAAATAGTCAAACCAATCAGTACACAGTTCAAAGGTCAAATCAAAAGGAATGGAAACCACAGACAAATCAGGTAACCAGATGTGCAAAGCACAAGACTCAAACACATGAGTCAAGCCACCTACAAAACAAAGGTTAGCTCAAAGACATTCAAGCAAGCTCAAACAAAAGAAATTGATCTCAATGGTCACTGGGTGTTCATCCTGAAAACACAAGCTCAAAAGTGAGTAACTGGACCACTAGGGCAAGCCTAGGGTCAAAAGAGAATGGAAAAGTCAAAACAGCAAACCATATTCAATCAAAATCAAATACAATCAATCAAGAAGCAATTCCAATTGGATCCATATGCATATCATTCATCATCATGATTTCATAAACAAAAGAAGGCAAAGTATGGCAAATGAGGGCATACAAAAGTCAACAGCAAGACTTGCATCAAAAGCCAACTCAAACATTTTCAAAAATCACCAAATAATTCATGATCAAACCTAACACCTAGCATGGTAAGCATGTAAAATTTCATCACAATTGGACAAGTGGAAGGCAGTCAATGAAAATCATGAATTCAAAGCAAATTTGAATATGCTCAATGAAGTCAACAGAAAGACTTGCATCAAAAGCAAACATGGTCAATTCCAAAAATTATCAAATAATTCAGGGTCAATCACAATCCATAACATGGCATTCATACAAATTTTCAGCTCAATTGGATCATGGGAAGATGGTCAATTAAAATCAGGAAGTCAAGACAATTTCAAATGTGCACAAAGAAGTCAACAACACATGTGTCATCTTCAAAAAATCATAACAAAATGGAAACAGATGAGAAATGAATGGGATTAACACCAATGCAAAGCTCAAGATGTCTAGTATGCACATGTAAAATTTCATGATCATACAATAAGGCATGAGGATTTCCCAAATGAAATGGCAACAAGTATCACATAAAGTCAACAATTGACTAGGCAGGGAAGAAAATTCTCAAACAAATAGGAAATGGCATGATTAAATCCAGGAAAAATCACACATCAACTAGACACATAAGAGATGGCTCATGCAAAATTTCACATTATTTGAAGGCCAGGAAGCATGTGAACAAAAATCATGAACTTGCATATCATTGGTGTGACACAAATTGTCACACCCTACTTCAAAAATTCGTATCTCACACACCACATATGATAAATGCACAAACTCTACATCAAAATGAACATGAGTGAGTGTAGAATAACCACAAAAAATTTCAGGGTCATTGGATGCATCATCATTATTTCACAAGGTTTTTGGCAAAAGGTATGAAATATGCATACATGTTACAAATCCTAGCATCATTAAAAATTCGACCAACCAAAAATTCAGCAAAAATCATGATAAAATACTAGACATTCATGTGAGCATGATGGAAAAAATTTCATGATTTTTGGAGTTAAAATGAGTGAGGAATGAATTTTATAAGATGATGAATCAAATTGAAATGGAAAGAACAAAAGAACATGGTTAACAAGGTCAACATGGTTGACCAGTGGCACGGTGGTAAATACCACCCCCACTAATTGAAACGGTGCGCACAGGCGAAGGGAAATGAAATGTTCTCATTGGTTGTGACCAATGGAACAGTAACAGGGGACCAATCACACGTGAAAATCAAGTTTTTTCTGGAAAATGGATTAGGGTTTGCTTCATCAACAACATGTGTTCATCTTCATGGGGTCATCAACACCAAAAACGAAATTCAAACAACATCACATAAGCAACATGGCAGTAATAGAGGAATGTTCATGCAGCATCAAACATCAGCAAACAAAACAGTTCATGCAAATTTCTGGGCAACTCTTAGGGTTTATCAGCAGCAGTATTCATCTTCATCAACCAACAAAAATCGTGAAAAATGAAACTACCCAGAACATGAAATCGAGCATGGCAATCAACATATCAAACATCCAGCATCATAAATCCAGCAAGCATTAACAATAATCGAGCTTAATCATCAAGGAATCTTGCAAAATAAAAATGACTAACAACCTTTAAACTCAAATTTCTCCTAGCATATTTAACCAATTCAAGTGATATAAAGTTCACAATACTCAGCAAGGCAAGGACTATCAAAAACATAGCATGGATAAGAGAAAAAAGAGAGTCGAGATTTTACTTGGTTATGAAGAAATGGAGGAAGCAGTTGTTGTTTGGCCAGTATGAGCTTGAACAGATGAAGGTCTTGGTCCCAAATGATGTATCCTTGAAGAAATTAAGCTCAAACTTGCTTGGTTCGACTCTAACTCCAAGCTGCCATGGGAGAATGTTTTGGAAAACAGAACACGATGAAGATGTTACAGTTGGTGAATGGTGCTCCAAACCAGCTCAAGGTTGTTGGTAGATGATCAAAACACTAATGGTTGCTCGAGGGTTTTGGAGATTTCGGCAGAAAATGCAATATGTGCAAAAATGCAAAAGTGAGAGAATGAATGTTTTTGGTCTGTTGGAGGCTGCAGCTAGGTTTCCAAATGGCAGAAAAGTTGATTTTATATGACTGTTTAAGGTTGCATTATTAAGAACTAAACATAGTTTGATTAAATGGTAAGTTTTGCTAATTGGTGGTTTTGGTTCACATGTGGAGGTGCAGTGGCTGGTGCACGAATTTGGGCTTCAAAACAGGCTGCAAATAACATATTAAACACATCCCAATTGGCCAATTGTGTCAAAAATGTTTAATTCCAAAAGTCAACTTTTGGTCCACTTGAAATGAATAAAGTCAAGTCAAAAAATGCCATTTTGCATGGTGAGGTTTTGGTACATGATGAGTCTATTTTTGGAAAGAGGGGAACAAATGGAGATTGTGGGAAAAAACCCCACTAAAATTGGCCTTGTGGTTCATGAGATATGGCTTGTTGAAGTTCAAAAATTTGTGAAAATGAAATGATCATATCTTGCAAACCATACATGGGATTTGGGAGTTCTTGGACTTTTTGGAAATGGGAGAACAAGATCTTCAACTTTCATGTTGGGCAAAAATTCATTTGAAGCTTGTATCATGATGTAGGTTTAAGATCAAGAAGTTTCCATTTTTGGCAGTTGAAATTACAGGTCCACTTTCTATTTTGGGAAATTTCTGATTTTGCTTCAAATTCTTCCATGATGGTATTTGACATGATATATGAGGCTTGTATGGACATGAATGAACTCCTTCAAATCAATTCCATCCATCAAATTACTGATTAAATCCACAGTTGACCAAGTTTGACTTTCTAGGGTTTTGCTTGACTGAAGCACCTCTGATGAATTCCAAACCCTAATTCCTTGAGGACTTGATTCCAAATGATGTCCCAAGTTATATGAACTCTTGATTATTGATCATGGTGCCCAAATTCTGCAAGAATGGCCACCATCCACTGCTTTGACTGACTGATGACTGACTTTGACCTAATTGCTGATGATTGCTTCAGCTGCAAGCAACAAGGTTAAACTGACAATATTTTTGTACTTTTTGGTAAATAAACATATGAAAAGCAAAGATATACAAATGCAAAACATGCTTGGTGATCAAGAACCACACTCACAAGGCAAACCACCCACTAGGAGGGAAGCTAGGGCATGCAATGATCCTTGAGGCCATGATATGATATGATATGGGCCATGAGGGATCTTAGGGCCAAAATTGGGGTCTTACAGATGCCCCTATTTAAGGTCATTCTAGCCGGAGAAGTGAAGTTTAGAAATCTTCATCTCGACGCGGTAGAATGGGCTTAAATAACAGTAATGAGACAAATTTTGGTCCCTAAGAGACCTCATGATGCAAATGTATGCATGCAAAAGACAAAATTCTGTGGGGAATATGATTCACACAGAAGAAAAGACGATCCATCGGAGTAGTACACTCACCAGGAACAGAGACTCTAACAAGACTCTAGTTGGGGATAAACAAAACTGACACTGCGTGAACAAGACACGACTCTGATTAGGGAAAAACAGAAAACAGACTGGAGACCTCACTGGGGAGTGAAGGACTCACACTGGGGAAAAGAATTCCAAAGGAAAATAAATCCCTTGGAGAGACACAAGCTGACTACTGGGGAGAAGCAACAAGAAGTTCCACTAGGGAAGCACAAGAACGAGGTGTTACCGGTATAAGGGTAACAAACTCAGGAAAATCTGACTCCACAGGGGGACCGAGGTCATAATAGGGCGCATAAAGGAGGGAACACCAAGGATACCGGTTACTGGGTATATAATAGGTAACCGACCAAAGCGTGAATTGGATTTCACTTCCAAAACACTCATCATCCTGAAGAGAGCTAGAAAAGCAAACTTGTTTAAGGATGGATATTCGATTCTACAAAGAATACGAATCTTACTCTGAGGGGAAAACAACAAAGGATTGACCCAAGAGTGAACGAGACATATTATTCGTTACCGGCAGACCGTGAATAATATATTCGAAAGGAAAATTATCCTGAACCGGTTACTGGGTTGTTTATAGGATAAAATCCGAAGACGTGAATTGGTTTTCACTTCCAAAACACTCATCATCCAAAACACAAACTGGTTAAAGGATGGACATTTGAATCCACAACGGGAAAACGAATCTTACTCAATTGGGGACACAAACCCAAAGAGTGCATGAGATACAATATCCATTACCGGCAGACCGTGGATAAGATACTCGCATGAGATATATTATCTATTACCGTCAGAACATAGATAATAAACTCGCATGGTAAGAAACACCAGGGATACCGGTTACTGGGTATATAATAGGTGATCTACCGAAACGTGAATTGGATTCCACTTCCAAAACACTCATCATCCAAAACACAAACTGGTTAAAGGATGGATATTCGATTCTACAAAGAATACGAATCTTGCTCAGTTGGGGAGAATCAACAAAGGATTCCAACTAAAGAGCGCATGAGATATACTATTCATTACCGGCAGACCGTGAATAATACACTCGAAAGGAAAAGACACCAGAGATACCGGTTACTGGGTATATAATAGGTGACTAACCACAATAGAGAGACAATCGATACCAAGCATCCGGGTAAACGAAAGACAACTCAAAGGGATAAATTGCAAGCATCCGGCAATTATCCAACAACAAGAATATTCGACTCCACAAAGGGAAATAACGAATCTTACTCGACCGGGGAAACGCAAAAGGCTTCGACTGAAGAGTGCATGAGATATATTATTCATTACCGGCAGACCGTGAATAATATACTCGCATGGAAGATTATCCACAACCGGTTACTGGGTTAATAAAGGATAAATCAACCGAAAAGAAAGGGCATCGTGATACCAAACTAGGTATATAATGATGACCAATCAAAAGGAAGCAACAGACATTACCGACAAAAGGGTAAGTGAAAGGCGATCTGCTGAAGATAAATTGCAAGCATCCGGCAATTATCTACAGGGGCTAGCTGGGGATGCATTGGTATACAACCAATGATCCGGGGAACAAATCACTAGCAAACGGTGAAAGGACCCACTGGGGATAAAATTGCTAGCATACGGCAATTATCCGCAAAAGATTTGCTAGGGATATAAGTGCTGATCTGAGCAACTTATACAAGCAAAGGAAAATCAACATCAAAGACTAGATGAAGATAACCAACAAAATTAGGGTTTACATCTACCGAATACGGGGTAGAAGACCAACAACTCCGCGTGGGGATAGAACAAATCACAAATCCGCACGGGAAACCAAGATAGGGTTTATAACAAACCACAAACTGCCGAAGAGCAGGAAAATAGGATTTTACAACTACCGGGTATGAGGTAGAAAACCAAAAATTCTGGCTGGAGAATAAAAGGTGTATAACCACAAATTCTTTTAAGAAAGCCAGGAAAAGTAGGACTTATAACTACCGGTATGAGGGTAGAGGCCCAAAAACTACTCCGCTGGGGAACAACCCACTGGGAAGCACAAGACATCTGACTAATAGCCAATTCGGGAATAATCCGAAAAGACAGACTGAATAAAGACACGTCCTAATGAGGATATAACTCAAATAGGAAAATCCATCCCAATATATGTGTTGGGAGGAAACGGAAGAAACCATCATCCACGAGGATATATCTCGGTGGGGAACTGCAGAAGGAAAGGCAACATTTTCTACTTATGGGGCTGACTCTATATGGAGAGATTTATAACACCCGACATCTGCTTGGGGAGATCTATAAAGAGATCCATATCACCATAGCAGGAGACACGACAAACAAAAGATATATGGCAAGAAATGCAACATGAATATCTGAATGTTTATGAATATGCATGAATATGCGTGATTTATGTTTGATGAATGCTGACAAAATAGACAATTCTAACACAAACAGGTTCAGGGACCAAAACGTCCGGTATTATACTTCCAGGGGAAAAACCAGCTGGAGAGCCAATCTGCGGAGATCTACATGCTGAGAAGCAAAGGTCTGCAGGTACTGCTGAAGAAGCAAAGAATCGGAGATATCAGGAAATAACCCAATCAGGGTACAGAAAGTCACAACAGGCAAAACAGCCACCAAGACAAATCTGTAGGGGAACAAGAGACAACCCAAGATATCTGCAGGGGATCCCAGTGTCAACTGAGAAACAAAAAGGTGCATAAGCACAGGCACAAACTGCTGTAGAAGCAAATCCACGCAACTCCACTGGGAAACACCCACTGAGGGAGAATGATATCATCCGAATAGAATCTGATTGCATAAGCAACTCTACTGGGGAAAACTGTCGGCTACTCTCTTGGGAAACAACCATTGAGGGAGGACAGATCAAACAAGCAGATTCTGCAACGAACCACTCCACTTGGGGAGAATATACACAGCAAACTGATCACAACAAGTAGATTCTGCAACGAACCACTCTACTGGGGATCACAGATAGTCAGGAAATTAATCCGTTCTCTGGAGGCTAGAGCCATCATCCGACCATACTGGGGATTGAAGGAGTATTCAACAGGAAAAACTGCCACAACAAACACTCTGCAGACTAATGCTGAGGAAAATATGGTTGTAATACTGGGATGTCAACCCAATCAACCACTGAGTAGGAAAATAAATCCTGCTCTGCTGAAGAGAAAAACTCTGATGGAGAGATAGAAACAGTTCCACAGACGACTTCGCCGGGGAGAAGGTAAAGTACCGGGTATCAAACCACTGTCTTACCGAGTCTTTCAAAAAGAAAACGATCGTGCTGAGGAGACAGACGAATTCGCTGGCAACTGCACTGGGAAGAGTGGTAACAACTCTGCTCGCGAATCCGAAGGGGATATCAATAACAACTCTACTCGCGACTCCGAGGGGAATATCAATCAATCAGTTATACCCATGACTGCGCTGAGGAGACAAATAAAGTCTGGGGCAGACAACCCACTGGAGAAAGTGACGGGGCACCAAGATGACAAACCATCAACCGCCGAAACTTCACAATAAAACACCCATGCTAGGGAAGAACTGCTGCTGGAGAAAACGAAGTCCTCAACAACACTCTGCTTGCGACTATACTGGGGAACAACCCCAATAACAAATTTGTTTCGGGGAACAACCCCAACAAAGATCTGAAGAAAGAAGATACAACCAAACCAGGAATATGAACAAATGTCTTACCTGTTGGAAATCATGCCACCCTCGGGAGAGCACTGAGATATTCTTGAGTATCCTCTCAATCTTGTGAATGTTCACTTTGTTTAAAATAACAATTTTGAAAAATTTGATTTGCTTAAAACAATGACATTTTATCAATTTAAAACATGCAAAACCATCTATTGAATTGAAACAAATAAGAGTGCAAATAATTGGATAAAAAGCTCAAATTGATTTGATGGAATGGTAGTCTGCAAATGGCAAGACTCCATAGATCTGTACAAATTTGAAATCAGTGATATATATTGGAAGAGGGCTACATTGAACATAATGATCTTTTCTCTACCAATTTGAATCTCGATGTATCCGAAGCTTCAGTTGACGACGAATCGAGAATCTTCTGACGAAATGACGACTGATGAACAGAAAGTCTTGTCAGGATGCAGTTACTTGCCAAATTCCTAATTTTTGCCTAGATTGCCCCAGAGTGAGGTACTCAATCCAGCGGGATGCAAATATATTCTTTTTTCAAGTCTCTAATTTTTGCCTGGATTACGCTTGCGGGTTCTCCATCGAGACGCTTATTTTTGCCTAAGCCGCCCTTTCGGGTTTTCAACTTAGCGAGCTATTCTGTTTTTTCATTTGTTTTTTTTTTCATTTGCATATACTTTTTTTTTAGGCAAAGTATCTCTTGACTGCATCTGAATTCACAGGACGAGTGAAATCCTCCCCATCCATTGTTGTAAGCATCAAAGCACCGCCTGAAAAGGCTCTCTTAACAACATATGGACCCTCGTAGTTTGGAGTCCACTTGCCCCTGGAATCGGGCGCGAAAGACAAGACTTTCTTGAGCACAAGGTCACCTTCTCGGAACACGCGAGGCTTGACCTTCTTATCGAATGCTTTCTTCATTCTTTACTGATATAACTGACCATGACACATGGCAGTTAAACGCTTCTCTTCGATCAAATTCAACTGGTCATAACGACTCTGAATCCATTCAGCATCAGTCAACTTGGCTTCCATCAAGACTCGCATTGATGGGATCTCCACCTCTACTGGGAGAACGGCTTCCATGCCATAAACAAGAGAGAAAGGGGGTTGCCCCTGTTGAAGTGCGTACAGACGTACGATATCCATGCAAAGCAAATGGCAGCATCTCATGCCAATCTTTGTACGTGACAGTCATCTTCTGGATAATTCTCTTGATATTCTTGTTAGCAGCTTCAACAACCCCATTCATCTTAGGTCTGTAGGGAGAGGAATTATGGTGTGCAATCTTGAATTCAGCGCACAACTCATCCATCATCTTGTTATTCAGATTGGATCCATTATCAGTAATGATCCTCTCTGGCACACCATAACGGCAAATCAGCTGGTTCTTGATAAACTTCACAACCACCTGTCTGGTTACATTCGCGTATGACGCGGCTTCGACCCATTTGGTGAAGTAATCAATTGCTACGAGAATAAATCGATGTCCGTTGGACGCTTTCGGCTCAATCATACCGATCATGTCGATTCCCCACATAGAGAAAGGCCATGGTGATGAAATCACATTCAGAAGTGTCGGAGGAATATGAATCTTATCCGCATAAATTTGACACTTGTGGCATTTCTTCACATACTTGCAACAGTCAGACTCCATTGTCAGCCAATAGTAGCCTGCTCTCAACATCTTCTTAGCCATGGCATGTCCATTGGAATGAGTACCAAATGAACCCTCATGGACCTCAGTCATCAATAGGTTTGCTCCGTGTCTATCCACGCATCTGAGCAAAACCATATCAAAATTTCTCTTGTACAACACTTCTCCACTGAGGTAGAAACTGCCTGACAACCTTCTCAAAGTTTTCCTATCTTTCACAGATGCCCCAGGCGGGTAGACCTGGTTCTGGAGGAAATTCTTGATATCAAAATACCAAGGCTTGTCATCTTTCACGTCTTCAATTGCAAATATGTGAGCGGGTCTGTCCAAGCGCATCACAGTAATGTTGGGAACATCATTCCACCATCTGACAACTATCATGGAAGCAAGCGTTGCAAGGGCATCTGCCATCCGATTATCCTCTCGAGGAATATGATAAAATTCAACTTCTGTGAAGAAAGTTGAAATTCTCCTTGCATAATCTCTGTATGGGATGAGACCTGGTTGATTCGTCTCCCATTCACCCTTGATCTGATTGACAACCAAAGCTGAATCGCCATAGACATCAAGATACTTGATTCTCAAATCAATGCATTCTTCCAGTCCCATAATACAGGCTTCGTACTCCGCCATATTATTCGTGCATTTGAAAGTTAGCCTTGCTGTAAACGGAATGTGTGAACCTTGAGGAGTAATGATCACTGCCCCAATTCCATTTCCATATTGATTAACAGCGCCATCAAACACCATCGTCCATCTGGAACCAGGTTCTGGACCTTCATCAAGTGTAGGCTCATCGCAATCTTTCATCTTCAAATACAGAATTTCTTCGTCAGGGAAGTCATACTGAACAGACTGATGATCTTCAATTGGCTGGTGCGCTAGATGGTCAGCCAAGATACTACCTTTGATAGCTTTCTGAGCTCGATACTCAATATCATACTCAGACAACAACATCTGCCAACGGGCAATCCTCCCGGTTAAAGCAGGCTTCTCGAAGATATACTTAATTGGATCCATTCTGGATATCAACCAAGTTGTATGATTTATCATGTACTGGCGCAAACGCTTAGCAGCCCAAGCCAAAGCATAGCACGTCTTCTCAAGCGTAGAGTACCGAGACTCACAATCAGTAAACTTCTTACTGAGGTAGTAGATAGCAAACTCCTTCTTCCCTGATTCATCTTGTTGACCGAGTACACAACCCATCGAGTCTTCAAGAACTGTTAAGTACATAATCAGAGGTCTTCCTTCCACAGGCGGAGACAAAATCGGAGGTTCAGACAGATAATCTTTGATACTGTCGAAAGCTTTCTGGCAATCCTCAGTCCAATCATGAGACTGATCTTTCCGGAGGAGCTTGAATATCGGCGCACATGTGGCAGTCATGTGGGATATAAATCTGGAAATGTAGTTCAAGCGGCCAAGAAAACCTCGGACTTGCTTCTCAGTTTTGGGTGCGGGCATCTCTTGTATTGCTTTGACCTTTGCAGGATCAACCTCAATACCTCTCTCGCTTACCACAAAACCCAACAACTTGCCGGAACGGACTCCAAAAGTACATTTGTTCGGATTCAGGCGAAGTTTGAACTTCCTCAGACGCTGAAAAAGCTTCAACAAATGCTCAATATGCTCAACTTCCGTTCGGGACTTAGCAATCATATCATCAACATAGACTTCTATCTCCTTGTGCATCATATCATGAAACAAGGTAGTCATAGCTCGTTGATACGTGGCTCCGGCGTTCTTCAAACCAAAGGGCATCACTCGATAACAGAATGTTCCCCAAGGTGTGATGAATGTTGTCTTCCCCATATCCTCTGGTGCCATCTTGATTTGATTATATCCGGAAAATCCGTCCATAAAGGAAAAGACTTTGAACTTAGCTGTATTGTCTACCAACATGTCAATGTGTGGTAGAGGAAAATCATCTTTTGGACTAGCTTTGTTCAAATCTCTGTAGTCAACGCACATACGGACTTTTCCGTCCTTCTTAGGAACAGGCACAATGTTGGCCACCCATTGAGGATATGTAGAAGTCACCAGAAACCCCGCATCAATTTGCTTCTGAACTTCCTCTTTGATCTTCACCGCCATATCTGGATGAGTTCTTCTGAGCTTCTGCTTCACAGGCACACACTCAGGCTTCAAAGGCAGGAAATGTTGCACAATATCTGTATCCAAACCTGGCATGTCTTCATAGGACCAAGCAAAGATATCTGAATATTCTCGTAGCAAGCTGATCAATTCTTCCTTAACAGACTCTTCAAGAAGTGCCCCAATCTTCACCAGGCGAACACAATCCTCAGATCCCAAGTTGACTGTTTCCAAGTCTTCGAGATGCGGCTGAATGATCTTCTCTTCGTGCTCAGGGAGACGGGTGATCTCATCAGGAATCTCTTCAACATCATCTTCCTCTGCCTCAAATACAGGGAATTCAAAATTGGGAGATGGCGTTGGATCATTATGTTCAATGGGTTTTAGGATCAACCTGCATAATGATTTTGGTTAAGAAAAACTTCAGAATTTTAAACAAGCAAATCATTATGCAGATGAAAAAAAAAATGTTGCTTTTATTGCTTTTGTTTTTATGGTTTTTTGTGATCACTGATTTCATGAAGAAAAGCAAAAAGTGAAAACAAAGGAAAAACAAATGTTTGACAATGCATTAATTGAATGAAAACATCATTGTATTAAATGCTGCCAACAATGTCATCACTTCTCCTTTTGGCATGGGAGAAGGGTTTTAAACAAAGTGAGCGTATTTACTCTGATCTATGGATAACTGTAGGAACATCCACAGCGACCCAATTGTGGCAGACACCACCAGGAATAACAAAATTGTTCAAGTCTTCTGCATCTTCTTCTTTAATGATAGCAGCAGCTTCCTCTTCTTCAGGTTGATCAGCATGGATGAACCCTCCACTTGTGAATAAACCTTGCTCATTAAGTGCCCCAGAACAGTAGCCAATGCCAGCCCGGGATCGGTTATCTAGGAATAAATCCATCAACAGGAATAAATCCATCAACAGGAATAAATCCATCAACAGGAATAAATCCATTAAAAGCACTTAGTCTGGCAAATTCCTCCTCTGAGTTCACAATTCTCTCTTGCTCAGGATAGACCATCAATCTGGCAGAGTCGGCTCTGGTATAATACCGGCAAAGTGCGTCTTCAAAATAAATGAAGATCGCAGGGTCAGACCACAGGACGGGAGACCGGAACAAAACACCTGCTTATGCAAATGATGCATGAAGTGTTTGTGCATATGCTTGTTTTTTATTTCAAAGAAACTCGAGGGTTTTACTTGCAAACTTTGAAATATTTAAGCATTTTGATCATACATGAAAATATCTCATCAGATATATCAGGTGAAAAAATTTTCCCGGTTTTTTCATGTTTTGAAAATTTTTGCAAATAAACTCCTTTGAGTTCCTTGAACATTTTCTTTTTTCTGATGATATGGATGCAGATGAATGCGTGAATGCATGAATGCAACAATCACACTCAAGGATCAAGCAAGGCACACCAAACAAAGGTCGTGGGAAAGCTCTATGTATCCCTAATATCAATCATCCATTTTGGTGGATTTAGGTTTTCCCCTTGTCGACACCCAAGTTCCATTGATATTAACGGTACATGAACCGGTTCAGACATTCTTAATATCAACCAGCCGCTTTGGTGGATTTTAGGTTTTACACCTGATCCGGGATCCATTGATATTAACAATGTTTGGACGACTCAACCACGAATCATGGGTTTGTTGGGAGTCACGAGCATGGGGTCTCGGTTAAGAACCACCCAAAGGGAGTGTACTAGGGTTTAAACCTGCCAGACATGTTCTATCAGAGGTTCCCATAGTCATCGTTCCATCTTTCGAATATTATCGGAGGAACGAATACTCGTATTCCAAGAATATTCTCAAGAGAAACTCTTATGAGTGTAGTATCGCGTAACAATCGTATCAGAACTGACATCTGAATGACCTCCGCACTACGGTCCTAAAAATAGGCCAAGAGGGGTTTGGTAAACTAAGGTCCTTGGCTTCTGCGGAACATGATTGAAAGAATAATGCCTAACCACAAATAACTTGTGTGACATTATTAGTTCAACATGACCTCCACCAAGTGAATGGACTCGCAAGTCAACTGGCTAAGGAATACTCCACACCAGTCAACAAGACTATGCCATTCTCCTATCCTAGAGTGCACTCGAGTTCGGGTATAGAACTCATCTCACAGATCACCAAAGCAAACAGCAATTGTATATCAAGCAATTCACACATTACAATCAATACAGTTATCCCAAATTGTACAAAAATATGTCATATAACAAATAACAATATAGCACAACAAAGGTGAAAAGTAGGCAATACCACCAAGGATCGATGTTTCCCCAGCAGAGTCGCCACTTTTCTGTAGCGGTGTATTCGTCGCTATATGATCTATCGATTAAATCATAAGCAAGGGATACAATGAAATTTCGAGTCGCCACCGCACTTTTATTTATCCAAAGGACTGGCTAAAAAGCGAACAAAAGCCTAAGAAGTTTTACACGTAGAAAACTAATAAAAAGATCAGAGAGTCTGGGTAAGGGGTAAATTACGCAATGGGAAGGTGTTAGGCACCCACTACGTCCTAGGTACTCCTAGGGAGCCCTTTTCACACTTGTTGTATAAAATTTGTTATTTGTTATGACATAAGTATTGTGCAAACATGATTGGGATGATGAGAAAAGAATATACAATTTTTATTGGGTTATTGGGTTTGAACGGATGAACCCGTTGCCTACGTACCTTCCATCAAAGGTAAGGATCAAAATGCCGTAGTTCGGCTAAAAGATTTCCAAAAGTTGGTGGATTCAGTTTTAAACACAAGCACTGAGGCTTTTCATTATCAATGGGAGAACACTCGACCAAAAACAACATCCACCATGCGAGGATAGCTTCGACGTACTAGAGGGGTTAGCCCTGTTTTCAGTACGGAAGTCTTACTGTCGACTCACTAAGGATAGGCAAGATTTAACATCACCCACAATGATAATTGAAACCTATGGCTAATGTGTGAAAAGATTAACAATGGACAAAGCCAAAACAAGTGAATGAGTGAAGTTAATTGATTGTGATTATGAAAGTGAAGTCAAAGTATGATTAAGATTGATTTGAAGAAGTATTATGAAATGAAGTTTGAAAAAAAGTCAAGGACTTGGGGTCCAGGTTTTAAGTTTGAAAAGCATGAAGATGTTTACACAATATCTATGTCAAGTTGAAATCAAAGTGTGAAAAGGTTTAGGACATAATGGGGATGAATGGATGAAGATGGATTGTAAAACTTCTTAGAAGGTTCACTTCTTGAAATCATATAGGAGATGATTCAAGTGTGTCCTTTGGAATAGCAATGGATAATAACAAACAGACAAAGAAAGTCAACAAAAGCGGATATCGGATGCCAATCACTGGGCTTATACCAATCTCCTAAAATAAAACTGGATATCAGATGCCACTCAATGGTCTTACACTAATCTCCTCAAACAAAGAAATAAAAGGCGGATACCGGATACCAATAGATGGATTTACACCAGTCTCCTAAAACAGAAATGGATATCAGAGGCCACTCAATGGACTTACACTAATCTCCTCAAAAGAAAACAAAGATGAAATATGGAAGTCAACTGCCAATCTATCTGGACTTAGGTCAACTGCACATATGATCACAGGAAAACCAATGCCACATTACAGGGACTTACAATGGATCCTCACATACAAGAACAAAAGCAACAAATGATCACAGGAAAGCAAATGCCAACTTACAGGGACTTATAACTGCAACCTCACATACAATCAAACCAAACAACAGAAGATATGAGTGACCAATGAGGTCTTACACTCTATCCTTCCACATCACAGGAACAAATGCCAAAGAAATGGACTTACAATTATCCTCAATGGGCAAACCACAAATGACAATATCACAAAGACAAATGAGATGATTGTGCATTAATGAGCAATTAATGATGATGATAAATGCATGAAGCATACAAGCAAACATGTGCATATGAAGCAATCAATCAATCAATGAATATCAAACAGCACACTCTATAGCCAAACAAAGGGGCTCATACAAGAGGGTTTGACTATGAAAGTCCACTGTAATAGGTAAAAAGTTGCTCTTAACCTTGCCATTGAGAGGCTAAGGTGAAGCAGATGAAAGGAGATGAGGGGTGTGCCTCATTGCTTCTATCCCTGATCAGGGAGAGCATATCAGAAAGTGTGGGAGTTCAGAAAGTAGGAACTCTTTCCACATTATTGACTCGATAGATCTTGGGTTAGGATCTCAATGCTACAACCATGTAATGGGAGCAATGAGAAGACTCACTGAATAGTAGGGGATAGGTTGCTTATCCCTTTGATCTACCAATTGCCTTACTTGAAGGACTTTTCCTGCCTGGGACAAAAATAAACACACACAAGCATTGCCTCTTAAGGAGGACTTCAGACAGTTTGCCCGGCCAAATAACAGACCGGGTCTCCAGACTACATGAAGAAAGAGTAATTATACCTCAAAAGCAAATTGCTAAATAGCAAATCAAAGCAAGTTCAAAGAACTTAAGCAACTAAAGGTACCTGAAATAGTCAAACCAATCAGTACACAGTTCAAAGGTCAAATCAAAAGGAATGGAAACCACAGACAAATCAGGTAACCAGATGTGCAAAGCACAAGACTCAAACACATGAGTCAAGCCACCTACAAAACAAAGGTTAGCTCAAAGACATTCAAGCAAGCTCAAACAAAAGAAATTGATCTCAATGGTCACTGGGTGTTCATCCTGAAAACACAAGCTCAAAAGTGAGTAACTGGACCACTAGGGCAAGCCTAGGGTCAAAAGAGAATGGAAAAGTCAAAACAGCAAACCATATTCAATCAAAATCAAATACAATCAATCAAGAAGCAATTCCAATTGGATCCATATGCATATCATTCATCATCATGATTTCATAAACAAAAGAAGGCAAAGTATGGCAAATGAGGGCATACAAAAGTCAACAGCAAGACTTGCATCAAAAGCCAACTCAAACATTTTCAAAAATCACCAAATAATTCATGATCAAACCTAACACCTAGCATGGTAAGCATGTAAAATTTCATCACAATTGGACAAGTGGAAGGCAGTCAATGAAAATCATGAATTCAAAGCAAATTTGAATATGCTCAATGAAGTCAACAGAAAGACTTGCATCAAAAGCAAACATGGTCAATTCCAAAAATTATCAAATAATTCAGGGTCAATCACAATCCATAACATGGCATTCATACAAATTTTCAGCTCAATTGGATCATGGGAAGATGGTCAATTAAAATCAGGAAGTCAAGACAATTTCAAATGTGCACAAAGAAGTCAACAACACATGTGTCATCTTCAAAAAATCATAACAAAATGGAAACAGATGAGAAATGGATGGGATTAACACCAATGCAAAGCTCAAGATGTCTAGTATGCACATGTAAAATTTCATGATCATACAATAAGGCATGAGGATTTCCCAAATGAAATGGCAACAAGTATCACATAAAGTCAACAATTGACTAGGCAGGGAAGAAAATTCTCAAACAAATAGGAAATGGCATGATTAAATCCAGGAAAAATCACACATCAACTAGACACATAAGAGATGGCTCATGCAAAATTTCACATTATTTGAAGGCCAGGAAGCATGTGAACAAAAATCATGAACTTGCATATCATTGGTGTGACACAAATTGTCACACCCTACTTCAAAAGTCACCAAATAATTCATGATCAAACCTAACACCTAGCATGGTAAGCATGTAAAATTTCATCACAATTGGACAAGTGGAAGGCAGTCAATGAAAATCATGAATTCAAAGCAAATTTGAATATGCTCAATGAAGTCAACAGAAAGACTTGCATCAAAAGCAAACATGGTCAATTCCAAAAATTATCAAATAATTCAGGGTCAATCACAATCCATAACATGGCATTCATACAAATTTTCAGCTCAATTGGATCATGGGAAGATGGTCAATTAAAATCAGGAAGTCAAGACAATTTCAAATGTGCACAAAGAAGTCAACAACACATGTGTCATCTTCAAAAAATCATAACAAAATGGAAACAGATGAGAAATGAATGGGATTAACACCAATGCAAAGCTCAAGATGTCTAGTATGCACATGTAAAATTTCATGATCATACAATAAGGCATGAGGATTTCCCAAATGAAATGGCAACAAGTATCACATAAAGTCAACAATTGACTAGGCAGGGAAGAAAATTCTCAAACAAATAGGAAATGGCATGATTAAATCCAGGAAAAATCACACATCAACTAGACACATAAGAGATGGCTCATGCAAAATTTCACATTATTTGAAGGCCAGGAAGCATGTGAACAAAAATCATGAACTTGCATATCATTGGTGTGACACAAATTGTCACACCCTACTTCAAAAATTCGTATCTCACACACCACATATGATAAATGCACAAACTCTACATCAAAATGAACATGAGTGAGTGTAGAATAACCACAAAAAATTTCAGGGTCATTGGATGCATCATCATTATTTCACAAGGTTTTTGGCAAAAGGTATGAAATATGCATACATGTTACAAATCCTAGCATCATTAAAAATTCGACCAACCAAAAATTCAGCAAAAATCATGATAAAATACTAGACATTCATGTGAGCATGATGGAAAAAATTTCATGATTTTTGGAGTTAAAATGAGTGAGGAATGAATTTTATAAGATGATGAATCAAATTGAAATGGAAAGAACAAAAGAACATGGTTAACAAGGTCAACATGGTTGACCAGTGGCACGGTGGTAAATACCACCCCCACTAATTGAAACGGTGCGCACAGGCAAAGGGAAATGAAATGTTCTCATTGGTTGTGACCAATGGAACAGTAACAGGGGACCAATCACACGTGAAAATCAAGTTTTTTCTGGAAAATGGATTAGGGTTTGCTTCATCAACAGCATGTGTTCATCTTCATGGGGTCATCAACACCAAAAACGAAATTCAAACAACATCACATAAGCAACATGGCAGTAATAGAGGAATGTTCATGCAGCATCAAACATCAGCAAACAAAACAGTTCATGCAAATTTCTGGGCAACTCTTAGGGTTTATCAGCAGCAGTATTCATCTTCATCAACCAACAAAAATCGTGAAAAATGAAACTACCCAGAACATGAAATCGAGCATGGCAATCAACATATCAAACATCCAGCATCATAAATCCAGCAAGCATTAACAATAATCGAGCTTAATCATCAAGGAATCTTGCAAAATAAAAATGACTAACAACCTTTAAACTCAAATTTCTCCTAGCATATTTAACCAATTCAAGTGATATAAAGTTCACAATACTCAGCAAGGCAAGGACTATCAAAAACATAGCATGGATAAGAGAAAAAAGAGAGTCGAGATTTTACTTGGTTATGAAGAAATGGAGGAAGCAGTTGTTGTTTGGCCAGTATGAGCTTGAACAGATGAAGGTCTTGGTCCCAAATGATGTATCCTTGAAGAAATTAAGCTCAAACTTGCTTGGTTCGACTCTAACTCCAAGCTGCCATGGGAGAATGTTTTGGAAAACAGAACACGATGAAGATGTTACAGTTGGTGAATGGTGCTTCAAACCAGCTCAAGGTTGTTGGTAGATGATCAAAACACTAATGGTTGCTCGAGGGTTTTGGAGATTTCGGCAGAAAATGCAATATGTGCAAAAATGCAAAAGTGAGAGAATGAATGTTTTTGGTCTGTTGGAGGCTGCAGCTAGGTTTCCAAATGGCAGAAAAGTTGATTTTATATGACTGTTTAAGGTTGCATTATTAAGAACTAAACATAGTTTGATTAAATGGTAAGTTTTGCTAATTGGTGGTTTTGGTTCACATGTGGAGGTGCAGTGGCTGGTGCACGAATTTGGGCTTCAAAACAGGCTGCAAATAACATATTAAACACATCCCAATTGGCCAATTGTGTCAAAAATGTTTAATTCCAAAAGTCAACTTTTGGTCCACTTGAAATGAATAAAGTCAAGTCAAAAAATGCCATTTTGCATGGTGAGGTTTTGGTACATGATGAGTCTATTTTTGGAAAGAGGGGAACAAATGGAGATTGTGGGAAAAAACCCCACTAAAATTGGCCTTGTGGTTCATGAGATATGGCTTGTTGAAGTTCAAAAATTTGTGAAAATGAAATGATCATATCTTGCAAACCATACATGGGATTTGGGAGTTCTTGGACTTTTTGGAAATGGGAGAACAAGATCTTCAACTTTCATGTTGGGCAAAAATTCATTTGAAGCTTGTATCATGATGTAGGTTTAAGATCAAGAAGTTTCCATTTTTGGCAGTTGAAATTACAGGTCCACTTTCTATTTTGGGAAATTTCTGATTTTGCTTCAAATTCTTCCATGATGGTATTTGACATGATATATGAGGCTTGTATGGACATGAATGAACTCCTTCAAATCAATTCCATCCATCAAATTACTGATTAAATCCACAGTTGACCAAGTTTGACTTTCTAGGGTTTTGCTTGACTGAAGCACCTCTGATGAATTCCAAACCCTAATTCCTTGAGGACTTGATTCCAAATGATGTCCCAAGTTATATGAACTCTTGATTATTGATCATGGTGCCCAAATTCTGCAAGAATGGCCACCATCCACTGCTTTGACTGACTGATGACTGACTTTGACCTAATTGCTGATGATTGCTTCAGCTGCAAGCAACAAGGTTAAACTGACAATATTTTTGTACTTTTTGGTAAATAAACATATGAAAAGCAAAGATATACAAATGCAAAACATGCTTGGTGATCAAGAACCACACTCACAAGGCAAACCACCCACTAGGAGGGAAGCTAGGGCATGCAATGATCCTTGAGGCCATGATATGATATGATATGGGCCATGAGGGATCTTAGGGCCAAAATTGGGGTCTTACAGGTAGATGCATCCAACAAGGTGCCTTCTATCAGAATTCAGAAAGACCACCCTAAGGATCTTATCATAGGGGATCCCAATAGTGGTGTGACTACCAGATCAAGGGAGAATAGCTCAAATTCCTGTTTTGTATCCAAGGTTGAACCAAAAAATGTGAAAGATGCCCTGACTGATGAATATTGGATCAATGCCATGCAAGATGAACTGGAGCAGTTTAAAAGGAATGAAGTTTGGGAGTTAGTTCCACGACCTGAAGGGACTAACATCATTGGTACCAAGTGGATCTACAAGAACAAGTCTGATGAGAAAGGAGCAATCACTAGAAATAAAGCCAGACTAGTGGCACAAGGATATACTCAAGTTGAAGGGGTTGATTTTGATGATACTTTTTCACCAGTTGCAAGGCTTGAATCAATAAGATTGCTGTTAGGTGTTGCCTGCATTCTGAAGTTCAAATTGTTCCAAATGGATGTGAAGAGTGCCTTTTTAAATGGCTACTTGAATGAAGAAGTCTATGTGGAACAACCTAAAGGGTTCTGTGATCCTAACCTGCCAAAACATGTGTACAAGTTGAGGAAAGCTTTGTATGGGTTGAAGCATGCTCCTAGAGCTTGGTATGAAAGGTTGACTGAATTTCTGACCTCTAATGGGTACAGAAAAGGAGGGATAGATAAGACCTTGTTTGTGAAGGATGAAGATGGAAAAATCATGATTGCCTAAATTTATGTGGATGATATTGTCTTTGGTGGAATGTCAGAACAAATGGTGAAACATTTTGTTCTCCAGATGCAATCCGAGTTTGAAATGAGTCTGGTTGGGGAATTGACTTATTTTCTTGGACTGCAAGTTAACCAAATGGAGGATTCTATGTTTCTCTCCCAAAGCAAATATGCCAAGAACATAGTTAAGAAGTTTGGTATGGATAATGCTAGTCACAAAAGAACTCCTGCACCTACTCATTTAAAATTAACTAAAGATGAAGGAGGTTCTAGTGTTGATCAATGCTTGTATAGAAGCATGATAGGTAGTCTACTATATCTAACTGCCAGTAGACCTGATATTGCATATGCAGTTGGTGTGTGTGCTAGATACCAAGCAGAACCCAAAGTGAGCCACTTAAATCAAGTCAAGAGAATTCTCAAGTATGTCAATGGGACTTGTGACTATGGTATGCTCTACTCTCATGGCTCTGAGCCTGTCTTATCTGGGTATTGTGATGCTGATTGGGCTGGGAGTGCTGATGACAGAAAAAGCACATCAGGAGGATGTTTCTTTTTGGGAAACAATCTCATATCATGGTTCAGCAAGAAACAGAACTGTGTATCACTGTCCACTGCAGAGGCTGAGTACATAGCAGCTGGAAGCAGTTGTTCCCAACTGGTATGGATGAAACAGATGCTGACTGAGTACAATGTCTGTCAGAATGTCATGACATTGTTCTGTGACAATCTCAGTGCCATCAATATTTCAAAGAATCCCATCCAACACAGCAGGACCAAACATATTGACATTAGACATCACTTCATCAGAGATCTGGTGGAAGACAAAGTGATTACTTTGGAACATGTAGCTTCTGAACTACAACTTGCTGACATATTCACAAAGGCGTTGGATGCTACTCAGTTTGAAAATTTAAGGGGAAAATTGGGAATATGCCTTTCTGAGGATTTATAGCAACCAAGGATGTTTGGAATGTATTGTTTAATATTTCTAACTATTAAACAATTGAAAGTGTGCTCTGATTGGTCAACAGATCATAGCTATTTCACTTACAGCAAGTGTGTTAACAAGATGTTAAGGGGATATCCTAACATGAGACAGCCTATGTACCTGCTGAAGTTCAAGAACATGTTCATGCAGGAGTGTTTCAAGATGTCATACACAAAGTCATGGCATCTGATATGGTTGTACCTGCTGTGAAGAAAGAGTGTGTGTCTACTTGATCAAAGCTGTGAAGCAAGATCAAGTGGGTGTTGTCTTGATCAAGGCTGAGAAGCAAGATCAAGAGGAGGTATCCTTGATTGAAACTGTGAAGTAAAATCAAGATTGTGTTTCTGACAAGTATGTGTAATTTTATTTTGGTTTGGTCTGTAATGTTAAGTGTTGCTTTGGCAACATTTTTGACAAAAAGGGGGAGTAACACCTGTACCCCTGGACAACAAATTTGGTATTTGCTTGAACAAATATTGAAGATCCTCTAATCCAGAGGTTGTGCTGCAACTTGATGTTCACCTTATATGTGTGATGAGTGTGAGTGTGTTGCTGTTTACTATCTGTATGTGTGTTGCTGTTTGAAGTTTCTATTTAACTTCTGTGTGTGCTGAGTGAGCTGCTATTATGAGTGTATTAGCTATGGTAATTCTCTGCTAGGATGTGTGTTTTCCGCTGCTGTGAACTCTGTTGTGATGCCAAGTTGTTTTAGCCAAAAATTTGCCAAAAGGGGAGTTTGTAGATGTTTGATTGGCTGCATTTTGTGTTAAAACACTAACTGTACTCTGATGTCTTGACTGATGTCATGACATGCTTTGTAGATGTTTGATTGGCTGCATATTGTGTTAAAACACTAACTATACTCTGATGCCTTGACTGATGTCATGACATGCTTGAGTAGCATGCTGCAAGATTAGCTAATACAGGATTTACTGTATGTCAAACTGGATGTTATGACATTCATCCATGACAGCAGATACTGAACTATAGAATAGTTGGTTTTTCTGTTATAGCTCAGTATTGAGTTCAGTTTGTTTTTCAGGAGAGTAGCAGACCTGACACATAGCCTACTGTCTGAATGTCAAACTGAATGTTATGACATTCATCATTGACAACATATACTGAATAATAGGTAGGTTGGTTTTTCTGCTACAGTTCAATATTTATTTCAGTCTGTTTTTCAGGAGGATAACAGACCTGGCATATGGCTCATTGTCTAAATGTCAAACTGGATGTTATGACATTTATCTCTGACAGCTGATACTGAAGTATAGACTGGTTGGTCTTTTACAGTTCAACATTTAGTACAGTCTGTTTTCAGGAAAATAACAGACCTAGCATATGGCCTATGTTCTGGACGTCAAACTGAATGTTATGACATTCATTCCTGACAGCATATGCTAAAGTGTAGGATGGTTAGTTTTTCTGTTTCAGTATTTTTCTCAGGCTATTTTTCAGGAATCCAACAGCTGAGCTAAAATCCAGGAAACTAACAACTAAGCTACAATTAATGGACCTAACAAATAGCCTATTTGTTAGCACCCTAATATGTGGAAATTAGGTCAACTTGCTTAACCTTATTTTTAGGAAATACAAGTACAAGGCCCAAGTGCTGCAATATAAAAGGATGGAAATCCTGATTTCAGAACTCAGGGGTTTTTAGCGTGAAGCATTCATTGTTCCATTATACTTCACTGCTGTAGTTGAATGTGTGTCTTGTATTAGGTGTAACTTGTGAGCCAAGCAATTATCACCTAGATGATTGCATTGGACTAGGGTGTTCATTGAGTTGTAAGTGTTGTGTCACTCTAAGCTTTTAAGCGTGAGTGCTGTGTTTCTTGATTAAAGTTGTTAAGCACAATCAAGAGTTGTTTGAAGTATAACTTCACCATTTAACTTTAAACTAATTAAAGGTTGTAATCACTGTGGTGATTGAGGGGGAGTGAGTAGGAACTCTGATCTTAGTTTAAGATTGAAATTGCATTGGGTAGGTATTAAGTGATAGGATTAAATAGTTGGTTTAAGGTCTGAATTAATACTACTAATAGTGGATTTCCTCCCTGGCTTGGTAGCCCCCAGACGTAGGTGTGTTTGTCACCGAACTGGGTAAACAATTCCTTGTGTTATTTACTGCACTTACATTTATCGGTTGTAAACATTCCTGTCTGCGCAGAATCGGATGTCATAACATCCTGTGTGACATCGATAGTCTGTTAACTAGAATTTCACAAGTGACCAAGTGTTGTTGACTTCGATTGACTTCAGTTCTTCGTTCATTGCTTTCACCCACTTAGAATCTTTCAATGCCTCAGTTGTATTGACTGGTTCACAATCTGCATAAAATCATAGTGTACCATCTCACCTTCTTCATTGACCATATCATCTGATGTAATCACACATTCTTGCAACCTTGCAGGCATGTGTGTTGTTCTCTGAGGTCTGCTTGGGCCTACTTCACCTCTGACTTCTTATCGAACTTCTCTTTCGACTTCACTAGCTGGTTCATCACATAAGATTCTCACTGAATCCTTATTAACATTCTCAGTCCAATCCCATTCCTTAAGCTCATCTATGATCACGTCCCTGCTGATCACCACTTACTTGTTCACTGGGTTGAACAACTTGTATCCTCCAGTCGAATGATATCCTATCAGGACCATTTGACTCGACTTGTCATCAAGTTTTCTTCTCAACTGATCTGACACATGTCTATACACTATAGATCCAAACACTTTTAGATGACTCAAGCTAAGCTTGACACCAGACTAACATTCTTTTGGCGTGATTCATTCTAGCTTCTTTGTCGCAAATCTGTTCAGGATATATGTTGTAGTCGACACACTTCTCCCCATAATTCTTTGGGCAGATGCTTGCCTTTCAACATACTTCTCACTATATTCATGATGGTTCTATTATTCCTTTCCGCGACTCCATTATGTTATGGAGTGTAGGGTGGAATCACCTCATGCACAATCCCTTCTTTCACACATAATGCGTCGAAGTCTTTTGACACATATTCTCCACCATCATCAGTCCTCAGAATCTTAATCTTTCGATCGTTTTGTCTTTCAACCATAGAGTTAAACTTTGGTAAATACCTCAGTCACTTCACTTTTCTCCTTGATCAGGTAAGCCCACAGTTTTTGACTGAAATCATCTATGAATGTTACAAAGTATTTGTTACCTCCAATCGAATCCATCTAGATATGACCACATACATTAGAGTATATGACTTTAAGAATTGCCTTCGACCTGCTTCCTGTATCCTTTTTGAAGTTGTTCTTGGACTGCTTTTCTTGCACACATTCTTCACACACTTCGTTTGGAATGTCGATTTATGGTTATCCTGAAACCATATTTCTTCTCTTCAAATATCTGATGTCCTTTAAATTGAGATGTCAAAGTCTATAATTCCATATCCATTCATCTCTACTGGTTGCTGTTGTAAGGCACTTATGCTCCATCACATTAAGCTCAATCTTGAAGGTTCTATTCTGAGACATTGGAGCCTTCAAGATAAACCTTCCATTTGAGTTGAGAACTCTCATCATCTTGCCTTTGATCGACACCTTGTAGTTCTTTTCGAGTATCTGCCCTATGCTGAGCAAATTGCTCTTCATGCCTGGTATGTACAACACATTTGAAATTACTAACCTCTTTCCATCTTTCCTCATAATCAGAACATCACCAACACCTTCAGCTGCTAAAGTATTGTCATTTGCAAACTTCACCATGTTCTTTATTGAGGGCTTCGTGTTGACAAACCAATCTTTCCTTCTAGACATGTGTGATGAGAATCCTGAGTCCATGTATTACTGGTCCTTGAATGTCTCTTCACCTCTCATTGTAACCATCAACAACATCTCTTCTTTTTCATGTTTCGCCAACTTTGCATAAGTTTCTTGATTCTTCTGCTTTTCTGGACAATCACTTGAATAGTGACCAGGCTTCTGACAATTGTAACACTAAATGTGACTCTTGTCTGACTTTCGACCACCACCTCTTCCACTACCTGCAGCACCACCTCTTTAGTTGCCATGGTTCCAGGGTTTTCTCTGATTTGACCAGTTCCCTTCTTGTTGATTTTGGCCAGTCGAATTGTTGTAGCCTCCTCTGTCTTTGTTTCCATTCCAACTTCCTTTGCCTTTTCTTTCTTTTGCTGATTACGCCTGCAAAGCCATATCACTCTTCGACTTTCCTGTAACTCTTTCAGCCATTCCTTGTTCTTGATAACAAAACACAACCTTTATCTGCTTGCACCAATTATCATGATTATTATTCTTGATAATCGGAAGATTCGCTGTAAAATGTCTGTTTGGATGATTAATTGCCATCGTGATTTTCTTCCCACGAATCGCTCAAACTGGAGCTCTAATACCAGATGTTGAAAATCCACCACAACCTATGGAGAATTTCTATCAATCTTGATGAACAAGATTGTTATCACCCATGCAATGACAATGAAAAAGAAGAACGATTTAGAAAGAAAGAAAGAACGTTGGAGAAGAATAATATGTTCTGCAGAGTTTTCTCTCTGCCCATAACCCATGAAAAGTTTCTTTATTCACTTTGCAACTGCAAAATTTTGTGAATACAATGTTCCGACTTCTCATTTTCAAGAATAAGGGTTACCCCATCTATTTATAGATTTAAGTTAACTTACTCCGTAAATCAAAACACAAAACTATAAAAACCCAAAATAATCAACACTACTAAAAATAAGTCTAAGTCGAAATCTTGTGTGAAACAACATGCTTCGACACTTCGACACACTAGATAATTCAATATTTTCTTACTTCTGTCGAACAACCTGCTTTAACATAAAGAATTACAATTCAACAGAGATAATAAAAATATTAATTTTAATTAATCTTTTAAGAAAAATATTTATTCAATGTTTATTTTGATACGCTCTAATGATTTTTAAATGAATAATTTCTAAATCTAAATAAATAGTAACATGTACAATTCTACTAATGTATTATAATTGTTTTTACTTTCACATTACAATAATAAAAAAATATTAATTTTAACTAATAATATAGATTAGTTTCGAGTATGGTACTATTTTTGATTAAACTGTATTAATTTATAGTTTAATCTTGGACTATAGAACGAACAGTGATACATGTACAACGCTCTAAGAAATTATTGAAGGGCTCTTTGATCTGTTATTACAATTATTAATTTTTTGAACATGGTGAAAGCACATGAAAGGTAAAGTTTAAATTAATACTATTGTTGTTGACTTAGATTCTAAAACCACCACACACAGCTCGTAGGAAGACAAATTGATACTGAGGATATTATGAGTCAAGCGCAAGTCATGGTAATACAATCTGGAATTACATTTGCATGAGCTGGTTTTTAATCTTATTCTTGCCTTCCTTCCTGTCAACTCTCATCTTGCATGTGCATGGATACAATATTCTAATTAGTAATAATAATAACATCATTTGGTAAAATCAACAACAACATGAATATGAATGAATGTGAGAGAGAGAGATAATAGATATTTTATTCCCTGTCATATAGGTACACTACGCCAAAAACTTGAATAGACAGCGCCCCTTAGAGGGCGCTTTATTACAAAAGCGCACTCTAAAGTGAAGAGAAAAAATAAGGAGCATACTACTAGAATAGACAGCGCACTTTAGAGGGCGCTTTTGTAACAAAGCGCACTCTAAAGTGAAGCGAAAAAATAATGAGGAAATGGAGGGACACCAATAGAGGACGCTTTATTGAAAGCGCCCTCTAAGGGTAACCTTAGAGGGCGCTTATAAAAAAACGCTCTCTATGTCCATGTACATTTCCAGTTTATAAGGCGCTTTTGGAAAGCCTTAGAGAGCGCTTTTAGAAGCGCCCTCTTAGGCCCCCTTTAGAGGGCGCTTTTGTAACAAAGCGCCCTCTAAAGTGAAGCCAAAAAAAAAATGGAGGGACAACAATAGAGGGCGCTTTTGTGAAAGCGCCCTCTAAGGTTACCCTTAGAGGGCGCTTTTGAAAAAGCGCTCTCTAAGTCCATGTACATTTCCAGTTTAGAAGGCGCTTTTGGAAAGCCTTAGAGAGCGCTTTCAGAAGCGCCCTCTTAGGCCCCCTTTAGAGGGCGTTTTTTTTTAAAAAGCGCCCTCTAAGGTCCCCTTTAGTAAACATTAAAATTATAACATATACTGCATGTCTCTTTATTTTCCCTCTCTATAAGCTATTTCGTTTACGTAACCGGGTTTTCTCTCAACTGTGATTACTCTCTACTGCGATTACTCTCGTCCTCCGTTCGTTCTCCCTCCCTCACCGTCATCGTCGCCGTTCGTTCTCCCTCCCTCACCGTTCACGTTCACTGCGTTATCCTCTTCCACCGTCACTGTTCACTTTCTTCTCCATCGTTACCGTCACCTTTAAGGTATTTCTCTTCTCCATCGTTACCGTTCACTTTCTTCATGTGTTTGATTAGGGCATTTTCTAAACTTAGTTTTTCATTTTGTGCATTATGTTGATTAATGTTGTTTAGGGCAGACTGAGTTTTTTATTTCTGATTGAAAATTGATATATTTGAAGTGTGTTTGAGCTTGTGCTTGGAAGTTTGATGATTATGGATGCAAGTTTGTTCATGTTCCAAACACCATAAGTTTGCATTGGTCTTTTGCATGCAGTAGGTGTGTGTGAGTTTGTATTCAATAATGATAAAAAAAAGAGTTTAGATTGTTGTAACATGAGAGAAATGGAAGGTATATGAATGTGTTCACGTATTGAATCATTGTCTTACTTGGGTCTTATTGAATCATTTCTATATTACAGATAAAATGGCTAACCAAGACGATACCCATGCCGCGAATGAATCACGTAATAATGTTGAAAAAGAAATCAAACGAGGATTGACTGTTATGAAGTCAATCATTCGTGCAAGAGACAAGGGTGTAAAATTTGAAGTACATTGGAGTGCTGAAGACCAACTAATTGAGCCTAACGGTTCAATGTTGGCAAGTTACATTGGTTTCCTTGTTCGCCAACATATTCCGATTACATGTGATAATTGGAGAAGTCCGGACTTGAAGGTTGGCAAGGAAAAAATATGGTCGGAGATACAGGTACTTACCATATATTGTTATATGTTTTTTTTGTTGACTATTTGTTAACCATATATTGTTATAATATTACTTTATAATAACACACTCCATTTGTATGTTTTTTAGAGATCCTTTCACATCGATGAAAGCCGGCAAAAATATTGTATTCAATTGGCCGGAAAAAGACTCCGAGGATTTCGATCCTTTTTGTGCAACAAATTTCTCAAGGATGAGGAAGGAAAATTTGTTGAAGGAGAACGGCCAATGAAGTATGCCGAGATTATTTCAGCCGATGAATGGGATAACTTTGTCGCCAAACGAAGAAACGAAAAATTCCATGTAATGTCTATTAATTATGGTATTATACAATTGTTAAGTTACTTGGTTCTAATATGCCTTAAACTTTTTTATCCAGGAAGTAAGCGACAAAAATAGGAAAAGGGCATCAATACCCGCGTATCCGTACAAAAAAGGGCGTACGGGTTATGCACGGTTACAACAAAGAATTGTGAGTATATTCAAATGCTATGAGCTTATACATTGTCACAATATGTTATAATTGATGATCTTATAATCTAATTCAATGTGTAGCTAGCCGAGGAGAAAAGTGACGCAACATCTCTTTCGGACCACGTATTATGGAAGGCTGCTCGGGTTGGGAAGGATGGGGCTGTCGTTGAAGCGGTCCAAAATGTTTATGACGAATGTGTAAGTATATGTAACATTATTTCTTTAATTATATCGAAAATTTTGTTAGACATATAATTCATTTTTAATCTCCTCTAATAATATTTCAGGAGACTTTATCGCAAACCGTACCTTCAACCGAGGTCCAGGATTGCAGGAGCGTACTTAGTCGAGTACTAAATGTTCCTGAGTATTCCGGTCGTGTGAGGGGTAAGGGTTTTGGTGTGACTCCGTCGTCATTTTATAAAAAAACAAAAACAAAAAATCCTACCAACAAAGAGGTGATGGAGACCTTGGCGGAGTTAAGGGCACAAGTACTCCAACTGCAAAACGAGAATGCAAGGTATAGAGAGGAAAGGTGCGCTTCCGAGGCAAAAGATACTAGTGACCGAGCTAGTATCAATCATCAACCGAAATTTCCCGAGGTAATTATATATGTTATTATGAAATTAAAATAGCACTTTTTTACTTGACACATATACAAGTTAACAATAACATTTATTATTGGTTTAGGGCATTTCACCTTGTCAGCTGTATCTATCGTCACCAACTTATCGCATGGTTGGCAAGGGAAAAGTGCACAATACTTCGGGTGAATTACTTCACCATAATCCCCTCCCGGTGGGATTTATGAAAGTTTCGGTTGACCTCGTATTAGATACGGACGCCCGTCTACCATTACCTGACGTTGTTTCAGAGACAACGTTGATGCGAGATGCAGTCGGATCCTTTGTTGGTTGGCCGTCAGATCTAATTTTCCCTGATGCCGAGGTATATATGTTCTAAATGATTATGAATATTTAGTATTCACATTTCAATTCAGCTACAATTATGATATTTAATCAATTATATGGTAATGTTAGACTCCTACAAGACCCACACATAAAGTTGGTAAAGGGATTTCAAGACGCATCGAGTCGGTTGCATCTCAAAAAGAGGTACAAATATATATACCCATTGAATTATATACGCAACGATTTTGTTGCATCACAAAAAGTCATGATTTATTTTATATGAATTTTTAGGTTCCCGGTCGAGAGTTAAAAAGCGCTGCTAAGGATATTCCAACGACGTCCGGGACAAAATCTCAAATTATGATGCGTCTTGAGAAAATGGTGGAGGAGTCCGATATTATGCATGGGGCCATTCGTACTATAGATTTTGAAGAAGGTGTTTTCGGAGCTGCTCATTTCGAAATAATTGGAAAGGAGGACTTCCAACAACTTTTTGAACACACCGAATTGGGCATCGCTGTCATTCATACATACATATGGTACTCCGATCAATCTATAATTTACTTAGTTGAACAATTTATTTACACATTTCAATGAGTAGTCTAATGTTTATTATGTTTCTATTTAAGGTATATGTATGTAACATTGATGCGGGGAACTGAATTGTGTAACCGTTTCAATTTTATTGCTGCTTCCCGTATCAATGCAACGTTAATAACGAATAATCCAACATCCGTAAAGAATGATCTAGTCGATAGATTCATGGCGGCCGGCGATAATACTACACCCAGTTTGTATTTTTTACCGTTTAATTCTGGCAACGGGTTAGATTTTCTTTCTAATAATTTCATTCTAATCTATGTATATCTTTTACGTAGAAAATTTTCAATTATCTAAATTTTTGTTTTATTTTACAGTGGTCACTGGGTGTTGGTTGCTATGGATCTTTCGAGACTAATAGTGTATTATCTCGATTCTTTATCGGGTGATTGGAGTAAATATCCGAGTATGAAGAAGACGGTTGACGCGTAAGTGAAATTCCCCTAAATATTCGTGTGTATTTGTATATTTAATTATGTCTGTCAGATTGATCTCAATATACGTTTTTATTTTGTTAGGGCAATAGTAAAATTTAGATTGAAAAAGAAATACCACAATAGGAAGGACATTACCTGGATCAGAGTTCAGGTATATATTAAGTATCTTATTTTTGCTTATAATAGTGTTTGTTTTTTTGCTTATAATAGTGTTTGTAAGAAATTAACTATATATATATTGTTTGTTTTTCTGTGTAGTGTCCTCAGCAAAATAATTCGGTCGATTGCGGATTTTTTGTAATGAGATTTATGAGAGACATCATTGCGTTGAATCGTATAGACATCCCAAAAATGGTATGGAATAATAACTTAGGGTTTATTTTAATATTATCGGATATTTCATCTAATTTGTTACTAAATCATGAATATGTTTTATTCTCTTAATTGTAGTACTTTGAGGAATACAAAACTTACTCAAGAGCAAATTTGGATGAAATCAAGGATGAATTGTGTCAATTCATTGTTGATCAAAGAATCATATAGCTAGGTTGTATATTGTTGTACATATATGTATGGAATGTTGTTGTTGTATGCTGTTGTTGTATATATGTTGTATATTGTTGTTGTAATTTTACTAAATCATGAATATGTTGTTGTATATTGTTGATCAAAGAATCATATATTAATGTTGTATATATGGAGGATTAATGTTGTATATAAATGGATTCATGTTGTATATATCAATGGATTAATGGTGTATAACATTGGATTAAAGGATGAAATCAATATGAATTTTACACTTTTGCAGCATGCGAACAGGTTACCAATTAAATATCCACTGTTTTTCAAACAATTTTTTTAAAAATAACTAACACTTTAGAGGGCGCTTTGTCCAGAAAGCGCCCTCTAAACACTTTACATTGACAACTTTAGAGGGCGCTTTTTCCTGAAAGCGCCCTCTAAACACTTTACATTGTCAACTTTAGAGGGCGCTTTTTCCTGAAAGCGCCCTCTAAACACTTTACATTGACAACTTTAGAGGGCGCTTTTTCCTGAAAGCGCCCTCTAAACACTTTACATTGTCAACTTTAGAGGGCGCTTTTTCCTGAAAGCGCCCTCTAAACACTTTACATTGACAACTTTAGAGGGCGCTTTCTCCAGGAAAACAAAGCGTTGTCTTTACCTATGCCAGCGCCAGATTAGAGGGCGCTTAAAAGCGCTGTTATAGGCCAAAATAAGCGCCCTCTATTCCCTTATTTGGCGTAGTGGTAAGTTTTGAAAAATCCTATAAAAAAAGTTTGAATCACCCCTTGCTATATGAAAATTCCCTGTCATGTAATTTTAAACATTTTTCTTCCTTAATCAATATTCGTTCGTCATGAAACACATTCAAACATAGTTGGTATTTCTTAAATAACGAAGGTCATATTTTTTCTGAAACGATTTCAATCGAAACTCAAGGGAAAATTGTATCTTACTCAATATTTTGCAAATGAAGAAACTATCTTCACTATGGAATAACAAGGAAGAAGTGAAGTTTTGTGTATGATATGTTAGTTTTAAGTCTCTAATTTAATCAAAAGTATGTTTTGCTTATGTTTGTGTATTTTTTGATCTTAGATGTTTTTTATTGTATGTTTTGGTCCCAAATTATGCTACCAAGTTTAATATGTTTCTTGTGGTTCCACGTGTTTTATTATTTTGTATTTATGTTGTGGTCCTAAATTATTTATGTTGTTTAGTTAGTTTGTTGTTGTCCATCTTTGCTTAAATAAGTTGTATTATTTTAAATTGTTGTTCAGACTTGTTCAAAATCAAAGGGTTAGGTTAAGGATACATCATAGGGATGAACTAGTTCACACACCTATTAAATGGAGTGTTAATTGGGTGGCTAAAATGATTTTGAAGTGGGATAATGATTATATATATGGTACATTATGGCAGGGATTATAGTTATTGAAGAGACAGTCGTTAAAAGGCAATTATAAGGGGCGACAAACATTCTTAACAAGATAATTTATAAAGGATATGAAGAGTCAGGAAGGAGAAGAAGGAAATGTATAAATAGGAGGATCCTTTGAAGGTAGAGTGGGGACAAAACATGAAAACCTCACATAACAGACACTTCAACCATTCATTTTAGGCATTCTTGAACTAGAACAAGGAGGTCAACCTCTTAGTGTTTTTTAGCAAGAACATTTGGTGCCCACTATGGGACATTGGTAAAACTTGCCCATGCCATGCAAAAAACCATCAATAAAGCGTTAGTTTTTACCAGACAATGTCAGGATCGTCTACCATTCGAATTGACCCACCTCCCCCCACCATACATAACTCAATTGCTCGCGGTGGTAGAAGCACTTCATCAATAAAACGAGGCCTTGCAAGACAATGTCCAAGTCTTGCAATCACAAAATATTCAAGATAAAGACACAGAAGAGGATCCTCTAGACTCTCAACCTTTATCCAAAGCTATCTGGAATGACCAGGTCCCAGAGAACTTCAAGCCACCATCATTAGCATCTTTCAATGGTAAGACTGATCCCCAAGAGCACATTATTGCCATTAACAATCAAATGGCCATAGTAGGAGCTTTCAATTCACTCAAATGCAAACTCATGGTCGAGACCTTTAAGGAAGGTGCTCTAAGGTGGTATATGAGTCTACCCAGGTTCTCGATCATCAGCTACCACGACTTAACCAAGAAGATGGTACAAAACTTTTCAGCAAGTAAGCATAGGAAAGTGTCGAGTACTAGTCTATTTAGCATCCGAAAATGTCACGCGGAATATCTTCGGGAATATATGGCAAGATTCAATAAAGAAACAGTTAAGGTATCACATCCGAATCAGGAAATGTTCTTCTGAGCATTTCAACACGGCCTCAAAGCCAGGAAGTTCAATGAATCTTTAGCACAAAAAATGACATCCAACATGGACGAGGTTATCACCCTGGAGGAATGTTACATCAAAGAAAAAGAAAGTAACATGAAAAAAAGATCCCGATACGTAAAATAGAAAGTGAGGACCAAAGAAGAAGGAACTAGACATAGGAAATAATACTTTAAGCCAGGATCCAGAGACTGGCAAATAACAAGGCCATTCCGACGACCGTTCAAAACCGAGCAGGATTACACGCCATTAAACGCTAGACGTGAAGACATCTTAAAGGAAGTCTATCACCTCAAATTTCTCCCCATTCTGGTGGTACCAAAAGGGGTGCATACTATAATGGGAAAGACGGAAGTGCATGGTATGCATATCACAGACTTAGAGGACACCACACAAAGAATTGTCACCAGCTTAAAAAATAAATTGAGATATTAATTCAGAGAGGTCAGTTATTATCATATGTTAAAGATGTGGGAGGTCAACCCGGAAAAATAAGTCCTCATCGAGAAGACCCTAATTTGGAAAATCCTACATAGAAGAAGGGAAAGAGTACATAAGAAGTCCGTGAATCTAGAATAACCTGTCATACACTGAACATAATTGCAGGGGGATTCACGGGAGGAGGAGAAACTAGCTTGGCTAGGAAAAGGTATGCGCAATCAGTAACGCACATTGAAAAAAAGTCATCGTTAGAAGGGAAAGAGGATTCAATTGTAATCAGTTTCTCCAGAAAGGACTTAGAAGAAGTGCTGGCTCATGAAAATGATATCATGGTGATTAAAGTATATATATGTGATTGAAGCATAAAGCAAGTCTTGATAGACCCTGAAAGCTTAGTAAATGTCTTGTACTGGGATACATTCAAAGGGATGAATTTTGATACCACCGAGTTACTCCCGTTCAAAGGTACTTTTGTAGGATTCTCTAGAGAGCATATACAGGTACTAGGGAATCTACGTATAATGACCACCTTCGGTAGTAGAGACCATCCTATGAGCATCCAGGTAAGACATATAATTGTCAATGTTGTGTCCCCCTATAACATTATTACTGGAAGATCCTCGTTCAATGCTCTGAAAACAATGTTGTCCACCCTACATCTTACATTAAAGTATCCCTTAGAAGATGGCCGATTTGGAATAGTAAAAGGTGAACAAGGAATATCCAGGAAATGTTATAAAGATAGTCTGATATTGAAAAGAAGGAATTATGTTGACGAACCACCCAAAGATGACCAGTTAATAGTAAACTCAATCAATATCGATCCAAGAGAGGAGCCACTGAAGAACCAGCTAACGAATAGTGGGAGTGCCAGAAAGATACAGAGTGATGTCCGATCAGTCCATCCAACTCGGAATGGAGCTAATTAGACGTCGGGAGATGACGATAAATATGTTAAAGTCGACTTTAACATAAGGCACCACCCCTTCGTGTATGATCTCTTAAGCATACCATGGGGATTTTACAAATAGATATTGAATGTTCCGAGTTCATTTCTCATCAGTGATGGACTGATGAAATTCCTAGTAGGGGCTATATATCATTTCACCAGATGGGAAGCGTCAGAGTCAACAAGTGAAATGATACTGATCAGAGTGGGGAGGGAGCAAGACATGGTCAGAATGATATGGACCAGGAACATCATACCGACTTAGGGACTTCATACTCCTAGTGAAAAAATTAGCTTGGTAGGCCTAGATAACATGACTATAATGCAAAACATTACCAAGAAACTCGAGCTTAAGGTCTGGCAAAGAGGACGTCACAAAATGAGCCTGATGGTAATAAAGATGACGGGCTTCAGGAAAAAGGTAAACCGACCTTGTATAGGGAAGGGTCCTTTAGTGGCAATCACATGATGAATAATGAGACTTACAAGTTGGAGGATTTTGAAGATGTGGAAGGATCCAGGGTCTGGAGTGTAATCAGTTTTAAATTTTACCATAACTAGTCTATGTAATAGGTATTATTAATAAAATTATGGGAATGCACTATTTTCCCTTGCGTGAGCAAGGGTTTTTAATGAGGCAGCCATGGTTGAAAATTATATTTTGTAAAGCATGTAATTTAGGCCCTCTTGCATAATCGGCTTCGGTCGGGTAATGTTTAATGAAACCTCTACCATAACTGAAGTCCAGGCGCACTTGAAGCCTCTAGCATAATCGGCTTCGTCCGAGTAACGTTTAATGAAACCTATGGCCTAACTAAAGTCCAAGTGAACTTGAAGCCTTTGGCATAATTGACTTTGGTCGGGTAATGTTTAACGAAACCTCAGGCCTAACTGAAGTCCAAGCACACTTGAATCCTCTAGCATAATCGTCGTTGGCCGGGTAACATTTAATGAAACCTCTGGCCTAACTGAAGTCCAAGCACACTTGAACCCTCTGGAATAATCGACTTCGGCCGAGTCATGCAAAATAACAACCTCTAACCATTATTTTAACGTCAACCCCCACAGGGCTCTGAACATCGATCATACAAGGTTAACAAACATATAACCTTAAGCGATTATGGGTTACTTACCACTGGACAAATCTCTGAAATGATATATTCAGAGATAGTCAGTCTGTGTTCGAAATAAGATACTTAACAAATTAGTAAAACCGACTCGTCGGGGTTTTGTACCTACATGGCATAAATCATAACTAAAACAAATATCATGGGGGCTCAAGTATTATCGTAAAAAGAAATCGGAAGGCATCTAAAACAAGGAAAAACACATCCGTAAGGGATGACCAACGACAAAGCAACTATGAACTAATAATTCGATGAGAATGATTTCTGGTTTAGAACACATCAAAGATTCTTAGCCCCTAACTCACATAGGTCATGTAAGGAATAAAACAAGATATACTCGGAATTTGCCAAAAAAACCTGTGATCATCTAAAAGGTATCAGGATTTGGTCATTTCTAATTCGAAAACACACGTGGTTAGATACAAAAATATGCATTAACAGAGTTAAACGAAATTAGTCAAGAACCCGCTAGGGGCTTTCCGACTTATATATCTCGAACCTGTCGAGTTTGGCAACGACCACGGGTCAATAACCAAGATCAATTTTCCCCGCCTTGCCAACAATCAGAGGATTGAATAAGACGTTCATGATTAAAGCTTGTTTTTACGCCCAAGGATTCTATGAAGGATAACTTCAGAAAGTCAACTATAAGAAGAAGAAAAGAAACAACCAATAAGCATTTAACAAAATATAAAAATGTCATAGTATGGGCCATAGCAGGACCCGTATACAAAACAAAAAGGAAAACCCCAATAGTCTTGAAAACATTACAAAACGGATGACTAAAAAATATTCTTCGTCTTTATCCCCACCCATAGCTTCGAGCTTATTGTCAACGACACTGTCTTCTTGGATCGGTTCATCAATATGAGAGGGCTCATCTTTTTCCATATCCACAGGGCGACAATTAACCACGAACTTGGAGAAATCCATCTTGGATAGGTCAAGGTCAGGGTAGAGGCACAAGGTTTGAGCCTTGGCCCTATCAAAGGCAGTGTCACCGGCATCAAGGACATCAATTTGAGCTCTCTGCAAATAGCTTTGCAATTGAACATTTGAATCCTGAAGCGACTGCATTGTCTTAGATTGTTAGTTAACAGTAGATTTTAACTCCTGATTCATAGCCTCCAATTTCTCTTCCAATAATCGCTTCTCCAAGTCGGATAATCTTACTGTTTGTGCTTTCTGATGCTACTTCAATTGAGTAACCTCTTTCTCATTTTTATCTCATTCTGTTCACATTTATCATGGACTTCAAACAATCCACGAGTTAAAACAACACATCTCATCAAATAAGAGCTAATGTTTTGGGTCAGTTTCCGTCGGACTATAGTTTTCACCTTGTTCACGTCGTCTGTCACATTCATGTGATCGTAGAGGAGTTTTAATCCATCGAAATTATTGCTCCAGAACTTGAATGCATTAGACGATCTAGTATGGTCGCTCCCACCGGTATCTTACATCAGAGATGAAATTTCCCAATTAGCTCTATAGACCTCGTCGGTCATTAAAGTTTTCATCTTCTTTGGAGAACTTGGATGAAATCCATTTGAAGGGGAAAAGGGGGAGGGTTGAGGATCCGAGGCAATTGGAGTGACTTTGTTTGGGGCTACCTTTCTTTTCTTCAATAGTCGGGTTTTTAAACCGGAAAAGTTCGATTTAACAGCAAGCTGGTCGACTACTCTCCTCGCTGCCTGGGCTTCTAGCATCAACCTTTTCTTCTCCTTGACCGAGATGCCAATCATTTTTTCTGAAAACAAAACAAGAAGAGAATTCAGTAGGATGCAAGATGACATCACAAGTGATACACGAAAAAATAATCAAGCATTACCCAAAAAAGATAGCATTTGGTCTTCGAATAAAGATAATAGATCCCAGACCTTCATCATACGGAAGGAGTCCAAGATGGCTAGAGACCTAACTTCTTGGTCGTTTAACTTATCAAAATCAAACCCGAATACCAAAAGAGGATTCCCGGTCCAATAGATAGGAAAATGGTAAGACCCTTCTAGTGCGTATATTACTAGAGGACATCTCGGTCCACACATAATTCATAGAAATTGGTCCTTGAAACCTTTATAGTTGGTGGTGTAAGCTTGAAGGAAACTCTTACCAAGAAGGCCACTAATAGTCACCCATCCACCCTTCTCAACACCTTTGATTTCGAAATAAAGAGAAAAATAAGCCTATTGTGGGCTCTATATCTATGGCCTCGCAGACTATTTCGAAAGCCTTGATAAACCCCCAACTGTTGGGATGAAGTTGAGAAGGGGTGACATTTATGGTTTTTAGTAGATCAGATTCAAAGTCAGTAAAGGGAAGATGGACATTGAAATCCTCCAATACCCCGACATAAAAATAAAAATATTCGTCTTTAACTCCCATACGACGAGCTATGCAAACACATTCCCCTAGAATACAGAGCTCCAAAATAACATTGTCTTCATTCCCAGTAGAAGATATATTCCTCAAAGACCGCAATTTAGCTATCTCCTCCCCGTCTATGGAATTGTGATCGTAACTTATCACTTCTTGATCAAATGATTCCATAATCTCCATCAGCACCTCTACGGATGAACCTGATGAAGAAGAGTCAAAATCAGAATCATTAAAGGAGGCAGAAATATCACTGTAAGCCTCCTTTACAATACGATAAAAGCCAGCTTGGGTTAGAGTATCTCTATATCCTCTCACGTAAAAATCCCAGAGATCTTTTATTTCACGAGCACTCAGGGTTTTCAGTGTTTCACTATTTTTATCACATGTATCAATAATAGTCCTGGAATAAAAGAAGGAGGAAATGAAAAGAAAATATATCTGGTCCGAGAAGATGAACGAGAACTCTGAAAATGTGCTTATAAGAGAAAAAGTCTCCTCCTAATGAGTGATAACCCAGAAGACAGATAGACGGTTTTAATAAAGAGAAAATCTTGATAAAAACTTAAAACAGTATCAAGCGCTTCAAATAATATGAGAGGATTAAATTTCCATAAAAATCATCATTACTCAATAAGGGGAAAATCTGGTGAGGATATATTGTCATGATTAAAGACACGTCACCAAAAACGAACATCACGACATGGGTAACTCGGGCATAAAAAGAATTTTTTATGCTTCTTTTGTCCGAACATTTTAACCTTTCAGATCTCATGCTCAGGGGACTTATGTATATCCCGAAAAACTAGTTGACTAACCGAGGTATAAGATCGACAAAACTTACAAGTGCACCCGAGCTCTTCAAAGCCAAATTAGAATAACAACTGAGTAGAGTAAGGTCATTAGGCCGGATAGCCAGACTCACTAATCGAAATCCGGGTATGACATGAAACCTACTAACTGAAATCTGGTCAGAACATTAGAATAAGTAAGACGTATTCGACCTTCTGTACACTAAGAATGATCCCATCAGTAGAGGTCAGACCCGATGATAAGGTTAAGATGCCATTTGAAAGATCACAAGAGACGTTACTATATGATACATTATGGAAGGGAGTTATAGTTACTGAAGAGACCACCGTTAAAAGGAAATTATAAGGGGCGGTTGACGTTATTAATAGAAGAATTTATGAAGGATATGAAAAGTCAGGAAAGAGGAGAAAAAAAATCTATAAATAGTAGGATCCTTGGATGGTAGAGGGGGGACAAAACACGAAAACCTCACATAACAAACACTTCAACCATTCATTTTAGGCTCTCCTTGAACTAGAACAACGAAGTCAACATTTTAGTATTTTTTAGCAAGAGCAAATATATCAGATAAATAATATAAGAACAATCCATTAACATAGAAATTGCATACAAGAGTACAAATTTGTGACTTAAGATCAAGATCTTATCCTTAAAAATTGGGAGTTTATATACTCATAATGCAATTAAACATGAAATAAGGGTTGAGGGAATATTACATGACTCATACCAAAGATAAGTGAGCTTAAATGGTGGGAAACCTCTCCTTTGGCATTAAAACTACTCAATAAATGCTTCACTCTCTATCAAAATCAAAATCCCTATGATTTGCTAAGAACTTAACATATACAATATGGTTTTTATTAAGGGGATTCACCCCAAGTATGATAATTTAACAAATAACTTTCCTATACACACTTTTCCTTACTTTGCTTTGGTTGTCATGAACATGCTTATCCATGGTTGTACTTACCTACCATCCCATTATTATATTACTAATTCATATACTCCAATAGTAAACTCTTTCTGCCCAAACAGTTTAGATGCTTCACGCCACTCTATTACTATATACTATCCTAAAATAGTCTTCGATTTTTAAAGTCTTGTTTTCTTCTTGTCAATCATCCTCATCACACATACTTACTTAGACAGTCTGTCCATGTAACACACCTTTGTTTATACTCTCATCACTCAATTATTCTCCTTAAAAAGTGTACCCCTTTTCATTTTTTATTAACTATTTAACTTCATGTCAACTACATTATTCTATTACATAACCTACCTCATCTTATGTTAACTAACTATATATAAATAACTAACTAGACTCATAAATGTTGCAAACAACAATTGTAGCATCAAAACAGTTACTAATGGAAGCTCCAAGATTTGTCTTCTTGTCTTTGCTTCTTCTTCTCACAGCTTCAACAACCTCAGCTCAGCTCACTCGTGGCTTCTATAACAATGTATGTCCCAATGTTGAACAAGTGGTTCGTGCTGCCGTCACTCAGAAGTTTCAACAAACATTTGTGACTGCTCCTGCCACTCTTAGACTCTTCTTCCATGATTGCTTTGTCAGGGTACGTCACTACTCTGTTATTTAGAAAAAAAATATTTTTTAGATTCATTGAATAATTAATGTATTTGGTTTATTATATAAAATTGATATATTGATTAAGAACCGAACGAGAGTATTTAAGTATGATATATAAATACTTGTTATTTGTAACAGGGTTGTGATGCTTCGGTTTTGATTCAATCTCCAAATAATAAGGCCGAGAAGGATCATCCTGATGATGTGTCATTAGCCGGGGACGGCTTTGACACGGTGATTAAGGCCAAGGCGGCTGTTGACAAGGATCCTAAGTGTCGAAACAAAGTCTCTTGTGCAGATATTCTCGCTCTCGCCACTAGAGATGTCGTCAATTTGGTACCATTCATTTTCTTCACCTTTTTTAAATCTTGATTGAAATTCCATTTAACCACGAGTCCTTCTTTGGGCGGATTTTAGTACTTTCAACGTGATTGCGTGCGTATATGCAAATGACCTGACTCTAATTAAAATCGGTAATTCACTTAAAAGAAAAACTTAGAACAAATATATCGAGGATTAATAAGAACTAGCCTATGAAAATTTGTTAATGTAATCCATATACCGACTGACGATTAATACTAATGTTATTGTCAATAATGTAGGCCGGGGTCCGTTTTATAATGTCGATTTAGGAAGGCGCGATGGAAGAATATCTACTTTGGCTGGTGTTCAACACAATCTTCCTGCCCCTAGTTTCAAATTGGATCAACTCAACACCATGTTTAATCGACACGGTCTCTCCCAAACCGATATGATTGCATTATCAGGTACACGTTTGGACTATCAGGTCTAACGCAAAACAGCGCGTGCGTGTGTGTGGGTGTTGTATGTAAACTTTGTGATAATGAGAGTTTGATATGTATGTTTAGGTGCACATACAATTGGATTCTCTCACTGCAACCGATTCTCAAATCGAATCTACAGATTCAGCGGAACAACGAGAATCGATCCATCATTGAATTTACAATATGCTTTACAGCTTAGGCAAATGTGTCCATTAAAAGTTGATCCTAGAATTGCCATTAACATGGATCCTGTCTCACCTAGAAAGTTTGACAATCAATATTACATAAATCTACAACAAGGAAAAGGACTATTCACTTCTGATCAAGTGTTGTTTACAGATTCAAGGTCAAAGGCTACAGTTAACTTATTTGCATCCAATGAAAAAGCTTTTGAAACTGCTTTTATTGATGCTATTACTAAGTTGGGAAAGGTTGGTGTAAAAACTGGTAATCAAGGTGAAATTAGGATTGATTGCTCCAAGGCCAACTAGAAAAAATCCGACATCATTGTCGGATTTCGATTCTCTGCATTAATAAAAGCGCGCACTATTGGTTTGAATCAGATGGTCGAGATCAGTAACCGTAGGGAGTCGGTTTCCATCTTCATTATCATCATTTCTTTTGAGAGTTTATGATTTTTGTATATTTTTGTAATTCATTGTTCTATTAATAATTGATGATTGAGTTCTTCAAATCACATTGAATCATTGCATCTAGTTTCTGATCAATTATCATAAGATGAAAAGAACTTATGGACATTTCATAAAGAGTTTTATAAGTTTTTTTAAACGGTCTCACTACACTAGTGCTTTTGTCCGCAGATAAGTTCAAATAAAAAGAAACAACCATGCCTTATCCCACTAAGTATAATCTGCTGCTATAATGTTCTATCCAGGACGGACGATGCTATTGTCCAAATCGTTAAACTCAAGTTCAAATATATTAATCCAAAAAGATTTAATATGAAGCGAAATTCTATGTATTAACACTTACATCATGACATGTTTTATGTCATGACTTAGTGTATAAGTTTAAATAAGTCAATTCAAACAGAAACGTGTGAATGCACGAACCATCTAAATTCAGTGGTTCATGCAAAATCGAAGTGTTACAACAATTACAAAGAAACAAAAAAGTTAATTAATAAACTGCTATTTAAGCTATAAACCTTGAGTAAAAGTCACACTGTTGCTTCTAATAGGGGCTTCTGTGTCACTGCATTCTCCTAACTGAAGTTTCATAGTACTATTCTTAACCTTGCTACCTCCTATGCTTAATGTCAAATCAACTTCCATTTCTTCATTACAATTCTGAAATGCAGCAGTGTAGGAACTAGTTCCTACCTCACCTTCATTGATGCAAAATGATGATCCTATCAAAGTGTTTTCCGCGGCCGGCTTTTCAAGATCAAAACCTCTTGAAATTTGCTTATCTATGTCATTCATTGGACTCCAAAAACTTTGTTGTCTAATCTTGTTTCTTAGCTCATTCATCAGCATCTTCTGCACATCGTATATTCGGTGTAGTTCTCTTACCTGCATAGGATGGCAATTTAGGACCGTTCATAGTTCGGTTCAGGAAGAAAAATCGAATCAAGTGACATGTTGAGGTTATATACCTGGTGTTTGAAGATGTCTTCATGCATCTGCATTGTCTTTTTGATGGATTCTATATTGTTTCTGTCAAGCTGCTTCTTATCCATGATGGATTCTATAATGCTCCCACACATTCACTCCACCCAAAGTTAAGTTGTTGCTCCCTACTATTATTGCTAGAACATTTATAGAATATTCAATTTTGATTTCCATGCCTATAAACATAAATTAAAACCATTTATTCCAATCATTCTCTATGACTTTAATTTTGATGCACTATCAGTAGTTTCTCAGATGAAGGGTCGATCAGGTAGAGAGGAGTTAAACAACTAGATATACAGAAAGACATAGAAAAACGATAAGAGAAGTTATAAAAAAAAAATCACGAGATTAACAATTTGGGTAGAATATTACCGTAGAAGTTGATTCATGTATCTGACCATTAGGCCTAAAATCAAGTGGGGACATCATATAGTGAAAACATTTATGAAGGGTCATACGTACAGATTTTGCTAGATATCAAAATGAATGTAAGACCATAAAATCAATGAGATATTTTTTGTTGTATGTATTACAATGGAATCAAGATGAGTTTGGAAACATCAAATAAACAAAAAAATATGCATCCTTTGAGGTTCAATATTTCATACCTGTAATATGAAGTAGCAGAATTAAAGATTTCTCTGGTGAATGACATTCTCATGCAACCATTTTCACACTTAATCTATAATAGTAATACTATTACAAGTGGAAAATTCTCTCATAGTTCTCCTTGAGAGACAAAAGATAGTTCATAGAAAGCAACAATTATGAGACTGACTTTGAGGTTAGTTAATAATTCAGGCTTGACAGGCTGTGAAGGAAGGAGGCAAGAAAAAGATGAAGTTTGCAAATGTGTGAGTGACAATGTAAGTGTCTGATATATTAAAATATTTTGTATTTAACATGTGTTTATAGTATAGTTGAATTATAATTTGATCATAAATATTTTGCTTAACTGTAATACTGTGGAAAAGGATAGAAGAGGGACCACCATAGAGTATATAATAATGAAGAGATAAAATGAAGCAATGTAGGACAGGAACAGGATATTCCAAACAAATTATTCATATGAAAGTTACTGATTCTTTGTATCTAAACTTTGGTTTGTTTTTAGAAACTCAACAATCGGAATTTTAGTCTTGTTTCCGTACATGCAGCACAACAATTATACCGTCTTTCTATGTGTCGGATATCATACACGTCTCGAGTTATTATTGATCGGTCCAGAACACTATTAAAATAGTTCAGTTCACGAACCACGAACACGTCGCTTAAGAAGTACTAGTATTACTTTTTGGTCAAGTTGATGTATTGAGTAGTTTTGACAGCATCATTAAAAAGACCAAATCCTAGATATGATCCAAGTTGCATTGTCTTGTTAAGATGAGATATTGAAGAAATGCACGCTTTGTAGCCTAAGAAAGGCACAAGCCGTAAAGAAACTAGACCCACTCATTCCGTGCATTACACTGCATGCGCTTTTAATTTCTACTCTCACTCTCTTTTTCTTATTATATTCATCCAAAGATTCCTTTCTCGTCAGATAAATCCAAATGACAACATAGTCACTCTCTTAAACCTTATTATCATCACTTAATTAATGTTTTATTCGTTTGTTTATGTCCCTTCAATTACTTCACGATCCTTATAGCTTTATGTTTTGTCTGTTTCTTAACACTTAACTAAGAGGGATCGTTATTATTATGTCCATAATATGTCCCTGTCTGCTTTCAACTTTTTCCACCCATCAATACTTAACTCAAATCTAATTACAACATGCTTGACTTGGTATAACTTTAAGGCATGGTTGTGAAATCTTGAACAGAAAGTTTCATCAAAAAAAGATCGTATCCAATTCAGCTCCCACTTTCAATCTTGTCCAAAAGCTCTAAAAAAACATGTTTGAGATTTTTTTACAAATTAGAAGGTTAGAAAACTGCAGAACAGTCGATGAAGGTCTTCGGAGCCGCGGCGGGCGTCTATGCTGTGTTTCTTGAGCGGTGCCCAAGTCCAAGTGGTAGGGGTGGCAAAACGGGATTAGTTGGATATGTCCGTTTTGCCAATATTTTCGTGCGAGGCGGAGTAAAATTTTAGGCTCACACCCTTTAGCGTGCGAGATTAGTTGGATATGTCTGTTTTTTTTGGGATTTTGCGGGTATGGATATTTGTTGAGTAATGTACTATCATTAAATATTTGTATTAGATACATGTACCTAGAGTATTGTAGAAGCATGTACCTAGGTTAATGTGAGGCTAATGTGAGTTCATGTATCAAATAATTAATGAGTTCTAGAGAAATGTAGAAATAAATTAGTGGAGTCATAATAATAAATGAAGGAGAGAAATGTATAAACCTCTCATGAAATATCTTGAACATAGTAGAACTCTCCATTAAATCCTATAAATAGGGAGAAGTTATCATTTGTAAACTAAAGCAAGTGTAAGTAAAAATAAGAAGAAACAGATAAATCATAAAAATATTTTTCAACCACCTCTAGAATACCACTAACAGATCCTTCCTATAAAAAAGAAGAAGAAAATAGAAGAGTGATAGGAGATTGAAGGGGAAGAGTCATTGCTTCCTCAAGTAATGTCTCAATAAGACTCAACTCTATCTATAATAATATTCAATTATCTTTATTTCAAGGAGAAAATAATGATTTTTGGGCAATAAAAATGGAGACTTTGTTCACATCTTTGGATGTGTTGGAGTTTGTCAAATAAGGGTATGAAAAACTGGAAGTTGCACTGAAACGCACAACGGCACAAAGAAAATAATTAAAGAAGAAAAGAATTATATATGCTGGAGTTCTTGGGATGTTTCACAGAGGAGTCTCAAATACTATTTTTCCAAGAATTATGAGAGCAAAAACAGGCAAAAAAGCGTGAAAAAAATCTACAACAAGAGTTTGAAGGAGATTCAAAGGCGAGAATAGTCAAATCGTATGTCTCTTAAAAGAGATTTTGAGTATGAAATGATGAAAGAAAATGAAAGTTTAAATGAGTACTTTAATAGACTCGTTGATTTGGTGAATCCAATAAAGTCCCATGGAGATACAATTGAAGATCGAAGAATTGTGGATAAAATTTAATTAGTTTGATTGAAAAATTTGATCCTATGGTGGTTGTTATAGAAAAAAATTAAGGATTTGTCAATCGTGAGTATTCAAGGGTTGATGGGGTCACTTAGACCTATGAGAAAAGGTTGTCACTACGCAATGAAAAGTCCTTTGAAAGCGTGTTTCAATCCAAGCTCACCATTCAACCAAATAATGAGAAATCGATATTTCAAAATAATGGTGAATCTTTTAGAGGTGACAGATTTGCTAGAGGCCGAGGAAAGGGTGGGAACTCTCGTTGAAGAGGAAGAGGCGCCTATGGAGGACGAGGAAATTTTGGATTTTCAAATAAATAATAGTGTGACATCTACAAGAAGAACATTCATGAAAAGAAAGATTGATGGAACAAAGACAAGCTACAATGTCATAGTTACAAAAGGTTTGGGTAATGCAGAAAAATTATCCCTTAAAAGATCAGCAGGAAGTATCCTTTGCAGTAGTAGAAAATAGTGAATCCAACTTGTTCTTTGCTTGCCATCAAGAAACTCAAGAGTATAAAAATGTGTGGTACCTGGATAATAGGTGTATCAATCATATGACAGAAGATAAAGATGCTTCATTGACATTGATCCCTCATTTGACTCCAAAGTTAAATTGAGAAATGGAGAATATGTTGAAGTTGAAGGCAAGGGAAACATTGGAGTTGAAACAGAGCAAGGAGGTAAGACGATTCATGATACTCTTTATGTTCCTCAAATGAAAATTTATTGAGCATTGGACAACTATTAAAACATGGTTATTCTTTTCAATTTGAGAATCAAGAGTGCCAAATTTTTGATTAAAAAAGAAGAGTTGTTGATATTGTAAAAATGATCAAAAGCAAAAGCTTTCCACTTTCTCTTAATTATGAGAAAAATATAAACTTGATGGCTAGAGAAGAAGGCGGTTCTTATTTATGAAACAAGAGACTTGGACACTTAAACTAAAACATTATCACTTTTCTTTCTTAAAATAATATGGTGTTTGGGTTGTCAATAATTGAAAATGAAATCTAGAGTATGTGAAAGATGTTTCATTGGAAAACACCATCGACAACCATTTACCAACGAGGAGAGATAAAGTTGGAGTTGATTCACAGAAATGTGTGTGGTCCTATGAACACCTTATCTCATGCACAAAATAGGTATTTTATTCTATTCATTGATGATTTGGCCCGTATGATATGGGTTTATTTTATGAGACAAAAATTTGAAGTATTTGTTATATTTAAGGAGGTAAGGCGATTCATGATACTCTTTTATGTTCCTCAAATGAAAATTTATTGAGCATTGGGTAACTATTAAAATATGGTTATTCTTTTTAATTTGAGAATAAAGAGTGCCAAATTTTTGATTAAAAAAGAAGAGTTGTTGATATTGTAAAAATGACCAAAAGCAAAAACTTTTATTGAGAAATAAAGTGGCAAATCTATAAAAGTTTTGAAAAGTGATAGGAGATGAGAGTAAACCTCCAATTAATTTGTTAAGTTTTGCAAAAAAGAAGGTGTGGAGAGGAAGTTGACGGTTGGCTATACACCTCAATAAAATGGTGTATCCAAAAGAAAGAATCAAACTGTGATGGATATGGCTAAGTCCATGTTGTTCGAGAAAGGGATGCCTAAAGAATTTTGGCCTGAAGTCGTTAATACAATTGTGTACCTGCTAAATAGATGTCCAAAAATAGTTGTATGGAGCATCACACCATTTAAATCATGAAGTGGAAGAAAGCTTTCAGTTAACCACCTTAAAGTTTTTGGGTGCGTTTGCTATGCTCAAGTTCCTAAAGTAAAGAGAAAGAAACTTGAAGAATCAAGTTACAGATGCATCTTTATTGACTATAGGTCTATGTCAAATGGCTATATACTTTACAACTTAAAGACCAAGAAAGTTATTATCAACGAGATGTTGGAATTGGAAAAAGAAAAGAGTTGAGGAGAAAACAGTTCCAACTGTCATTTTAGAGTAAAATCCAACTTCTTCTCAAAGTGAGGAAAATGTTTCATCTATACCAAAATTTCCATCTAGCACACTATATTCACTAAACTCTAGCTCATCATCTCTAAGCTTTAGTCCAATAAAACTTAAGAGCTTGGATGATGTTTATGCTATATGCAACTATTGTGCAATTGAACTAAATTTTTTGAAGAAGCATTTAAAGAAGATGCTTGGTGGAAGGTAATGTAAGAAGAAATAAATGAGATTGAAAAGAACAAGACTTGGGAGCTAGTAGAGTATCCAAATGACAAAGAAGCTATTTGTGTGAAATGAGTCTACAAGGTGAAACATAATCCAGACGGTTTAGTCCAAAAGAACAAAGCAAGATTTGTTGCAAAGGGTTATGCACAATGACCCGATATTGACTATGAAGAGGAAAAAAACATAAATTAAGAGAAGCTCTTGGAGTTAAAGAACAACAAATTAAGGGGGAGAATGTTGAGTAATGTGATATCATTAAATACTTGTATTAGATACATGTACCTAGAGTATTGTAGAAACATGTACATAGGCTAATGTGAGTTCATGTATCAAATAGTTAATGAGTTCTAGAGAAATGTAGAAATAAATTAGTGGAGTCATAATAAAAAAGGTAAGAGAGAAGTCTGTAGAACTCTCTCATGAAATATCTAGAATATAGATGTATTTAGAACTCTCCATTAAATCTAATAAATAGGGAGAGATTATCATTTGTAAACTAAGCAAGTGTAAGCAAAAACAAAAAGAAACAAAGAAAACCAAAAAGCATTTTTCAGCACTTCTAGAATACCACCAACATCATTAAATTAATTTTTTTAGGCTTAAAATGTGCAATGCCCACGGTCCCGCCCTCATTTTTTTTTTGCGGGAGAGGTCAAGGTTTAGGCTCGCATCCTCAATCATAGTTGTCCTGCCCGCCCCATTTTTTGCACGCTTTTGTCGTTAGGGCCTAAACGGGACGAGCATGCTCTTTGTCAGCCCTACCAAGAGGTGGTGGTGGAGGTTGCGGACGGCGACGGATCCGGGTCAGCAAACAACATGTCCCTTTTAGGCGGTTTATGGGTTTGTTTGTTAAAAGGTCATGTTTTGTTTCCATAATGGGTTTGTTGGGTTTATATAGTTATAAATATGTATCTCTATCAATTTTATGGATAAGATTTGAAATCATAGAGAATAAGTGGTAATCCTAGTTAGAGAGACAAATGATAAAAATTGATAGGATTTTATTCTTAAGATTTGGGAAACCTTTTGAGATATCTAATGGAATTAGGAAACACTTATAAATATATTAGGTTTGTCTGACTAGTATATAGAGATTCGTAGATATTGAGAAATACTTGGTTAGAACACAAGGTTTGTTTTTAGGAACTCAGGTGACTACTTTCTTGTAACTATTTTGTATTCTCTTGTAACAATTTTTGGAAGTATAATGAATCAACGAGTCGTTCTCTCTCCCATAATAAATTGATTTGATCAAACTGGGTAAGCAATTTTTTTTGTTCTTGTCTTTTATCCTTTTTTTCTTATTGTGGATTCACTTACACTAGTTATTTTGCTATTTGAGGCCAATTACTTTGGTTGTTATTGTGCTTTGTCCTACACATATTTATTATCAACATAATTAATATTATCGTTAGATTTCAATGATATATTATTGTGGTTGAACCTTTCAATTTCGCAACAAATGATGTTCATCATGGGGAAAAGTTAAGTTTGTAAGTGTGTAGCATGGATTTTAAATGAGATATCGGTAAATTTTACGAAGACACTATTTTGGGTTATGCACAATGAAGATGCAAGCAATCTTAACTCAACGGAAGTGTGTATATATAAATATTTAAGGGTAAGGCACCGATGCATGCACACCTATCATAAGCAAATAAGATAGATGTGGTGGATAAGATTGAAAGTGTAATTATCTTGTGCCTCAAAGATAAAGTTTTAAAGGAAGTCGCCAGGGAGATAACCACGACTTCGACGTAGGCACAACTTAATAATTCTATATGATCAAGGCTTTGGCTCACAGGTTGTATTTGAAACAACAAATATATTTATTCCAAATGGTAGATAAGAAATACATAATGAAGTAGTTGACAAAATTTCATAAGATCATTGATGATCTAGAGAATATTGAAGTGAAGATTGATGATGGGACAAGATCTTACTCTCGCTAAACTCGTTACCTAGATAATTTAAGCACTTAGAGGATGTTCTTATTTATGATAAGGAATAAACTATTATTTTAGATGAAGTTTATAAGTTTATGAGATCCAAGGAATTTTCAAAGGTGAAAGATTTAAAGATTGACGATGATGGTGAATGCTTAAGAGTCTCAAGAGGATGAAGTGAGCATAAAGGGATGTTTAAATCCAGGAGGTTTGACAATTCAATGATAAAATTCGTTATTTATCTGAAAACCGATCACTCCAAGAAGGATTGTTCCAAGAGAAATGACGTTGAAGAATCTATTTGGATTTTTATTACCTCAAATAAGGATAGTTATGATATTGTTGGTGTACTAGTGGTGTCAATAAGACTTTCAAGGTTCCTGGTGTTGGTACGATCAAACATAAAATGTTTGATGATGTTGAATTCCTTCTACATAATGTGGGGTATGTTTTAGATCTAATTTTTTTTTGTTATTTATAAGCATGTTTGATAACCTAGGTTATTCCACTAAATTTGAACACAGGGTGTTGAAGATTGCACATGGTGGAGTGATCATAACCAACCCTTCTAAAATATTTGGGTTATATATTTTATATGGATATAATGTTATTGGTCATACATCATTAGTTAGTGAATACTTTCATGACGTGAATAAACTATGAGTTTTGAAGTCAAGCCATGGTAGATTTCTACAGGTTATTTCAGACTGCACTTTAATGAATTTTGTAGAAGACAATGTATAAAAATGTGTTTGACCACTTCTCACATGGTGCTAGGAGTTGAGTTGCCATGGAGTTTCTATGGTAAGACAGGTACTAAGCAGCTTACCTCATTGACAACTTTCCATTCACAGGGATAGACTTATAGAAACATATGACTATTTAGAGTAGGAAGCATGTAAATTACTCTATTTTGAAGGTCGTAAATTTTTTACCATTTACGTAAATCAAGTTATTCCAAGTTGATGATAGGTATTGAATTGTGTCTTCAATGGCTATCCAAGAGGTGGGAAGGGTTATGAGCCATGAGAAGTGGAACCTGAACAATCAGAGTTCATCATTAGAAGATGTAATACTTACAATGTGTCCCTTAAGGGGAAGAAGAGTAAAGACCTGGATAAGAAGATATAAGAAAATATGGCGGGTGTCATACCCCAAAATTTGCCCAAGGCATTTTTCAAGACACTCCGACTTGTTATGCAAGACACTGACCTCAAAGGAACAAAAGCCCAGCTCACAACAGGCCCAATCCAGAAGATGGCCCAAACTGGCCTGCTCGCTAGGCGAGCAATTCCTTCGCCTAGCGAACACTTCGTTATGACACTCGCCCCAGCGAAGCACCAGGTCCAGTAAAAGCCCAAAATAGCTTGCTCGCTAGGCGAGCAATTCCTTCGCCTAGCGAAGCTTGCGAATATCAGCATTTCTGGGCTTCATTCTGAGCCCATTAGGTCACAAAAAAGAGCATTATAAATACCAGCACTTCAGTAATGAAAAGGAGAACGAAAAAAGGACGAAAGGAGAACCCTAGCAAGAAAACCCTGATACTCATTGGAGGCAAACCTGGAAGGAACTCGGCGACACCAAGTTCTACCTCCGCCCAATTCAATCCGATTTGCCGATTCGAAGTCACAACTCAGCTGCTAACAGGTTTACATTGCTATCATTGTTTTACATTCTTAATTTGCATATGACTTTATGATTAGATTTATGAAATACCTTAAGCTTGGCATGTGAACTTTAGTATATACCATGCATACCTTAACTGATTAATCGTATAATTGCAGTAATAAGATCCATAAGGCATAAAATTGGTTGAGATTGTACTGATATCATATTCAAAAACCAGCAGCGCTCGCTAGCACATCGCTAAGCGAGCCAGTAGCGAGTACTCGCTAGGCCTTCGCTAGGCGAAGCAGGGGCGAACGGGACAGTGGCTGTTTCATTTTTGCTGTTCTATCTTATGTTTGTCTAATCATGAGTTATTATGATTCTGCATCATGTGGTCTGAGTTCATGATTGTTGTGTTTATTTTATGGTGCAACTTTCAATTATATTTTATCTCGATGCTCTAATCCGTGTGTTGAATTGTGTAAAGGTTTACATGTTTCCAAGGAAATGGCCGGCTAGGCATTCCACCTTATGGGTGGGATACCCTTATGGAGATTCAATCTGAATTATTCAATTGGTTTTAATGTATTAATTTTATGGCAAAGATCCACCCTAATGGCTTAATTGTTCTTAATGTATTGGTTGTAATATGGACCTAATTACCTACTTGATTACGGTTACCTAATTAATTGTAAAACTTTGCCTTTAAATAAGTGATCTCGGACCTCTCTTTGTTACCCTACGATTACAGTATTACGGTCATGTCCCGCGAATGTGGGGATACACTTAGCAATGGCCCTTCGATTAAATCATCATAAAATAAATCAGAGTCCCTCGGATGTTGCCTTCGAATATGTGATTTCGTCCCTCGATGACCCTTCGGTGTAGCCTACGGTTAAATGATGATCGTCCCTTCGAATGCTAAGGTATCCTTACAACTGTTGCCTTCAATGACCTATCGATGACCCTACGATGACCCTTTTACATCCAAAAGGCTAAAATTACTTACTTCTCAATAGTAAGGACAGTTTTACCCTCATAAGGATAGGAAATGCCCATAACGACCTCAGGAAGGTATAACTCTCAATTACTGGATCATAACCTAAAACATTTTTCACCCCTCACACTTTGCAAGTCCTAGAAAATCACCCCTTGGTATACATTCATACTAGAATCATTACCAAGTTATATTTTTCTAAACTGTTTTTCAAAATCAAACGAGATAAATACTTTGTATACATTCATACGAGAATCATTACAAAGTTAAACTCTCTTTTCGAAACATTTTTAAACAATTCACCAACACTTTTCAGACAAATATATAAGTGATCCAGCAATTAAGAGCCCATGGATAACCATGGATACAAAGGGTGCTAATACCTTCCCTTTGTATAATGTACCTCCCGAACCCAAAATCTATTGAGGTCTTTCCTGTTCTTTTCCACCTTTCCTTATTGGATAAAAGAAAAGTCGGTGGCGACTCTTGCTATCCGCGACATTGCGATAAAAAGCAAAACACCCCAAGTCAGTTCACCGTATGACAGAACTGGCGACTCTGCTGGGGACACTTTAAAAAGAGAGGTTACCTTAAAAAAAACAAGATCACTTATTTAAAATTGTCTGATTTACTTTTAAGGGATTGCTTGGGTATTCTTGAGTGAAAGATCCTACACCCGGATCTAGTGTACCTTAGGTAAGTAGCAATAGATCATCGCGACTATCCGGCGTATACTGGAATGGTTAAAATGATGGCTACGGTTAATGTGACACTTTGGATGTCCTGATGTTCCTCATGTTTACTTGAGGAAAAATTTGGCATTCGCGTGGTGTCATTAAAGCATTAACCAGACCTTTAGAACCCTAATTGACTCATCCTAGCCATTAGAAAGTAGTGAGATAACTGACTTCGGTTCCGACTGGGGTTGGTTGAGACTCGATACTACACTCTTTGAGATTGGACTTTAGGGAAGCTTCGGTCAACCACTTGGTGTTGCACTGAAGTGGACTTAAAGGAAGGTCGGTGATTTGAGATCCTTCTAGAACCCGGTTACTATTCTAGGACAGGTTGAACCAACTAAACTTCAGTGGGGAGGGTACGTACCTATGGAACTCATGCAAGCCTTAAAACCTAGGAATGATGGTTGTGTGACTTGCTTGTGCTTGTTATTTATTTAACCTCATAACATCATAACATCATAACATCATAACATCATGACATCATAACATTGTACTAACCATTTCAAGGACTTAGGGATTTAACTTTGCTCTGTTTTGTAAGACTATGGCTCCCAGGAAGACCATCCGGATCAATTTTGTAGCAATCTCTCCTCAACTGAAGAATTTAGTGTCAGAGCTCCCCGATCATGCCCAGTTCATCAAGAAACACGGTTCTCTCCTCAATTTGGTTACCACTGGTTTCAAAGAAGATATGATGAGAGTTTTATTCCAGTTCTTCGACCCTAAACATCATTGCTTCACATTCCCAGATTATCAGTTGGTACCTACACTGGAAGAATTCTCCAGACTGCTTGGGATGCCTATCCTTGATCAAATACCTTTCAGTGGTTTAGAAAAGGTTCCGAAGTCTGAAGAAGTTGCCGCAGCTTTACACATGACGAAGTCCGACATTGAAGCTAATTGGGTAACAAGGAGTGGAGTTAAGGGTTTACTTGCCAAATTCCTGACAAATAAGGCCCGAGAATTTTTAAAAGTTATGAATGTCCGTGCTTTCGAAGACATCCTGGCATTGCTAATCTATGGCTTGGTGTTATTCCCTAATCCAGACCAATTCATAGACATGAATGCTATTAAGATATTTCTCACTCATAACCCTGTACCTACCTTGCTGGGAGACATTTTGCATTCCCTCCACACTCGTACCATGAAGAAGCAAGGGACTCTCATGTGCTGCATACCTTTGTTGTCTAGGTGGTTTATTTCGCACCTTCCTCAATCAGTCTTGAAGAACGAGCAGAATTTGAAATGGTCTCAAAGGATAATGTCGCTCTCCCACCCAGACATCTGTTGGTGTCCTCAGTTCAAGGAAAATGTTACCATCATTGACCGTTGTGGCGAGTTCCCTAATGTACCACTCCTAGGAATAAGAGGAGGTATTACTTATAATCCTGCTTTAGCTCTGCGGCAGTTTGGTTGTGCTCGAAGAGATGGTCCACATGAAATGATCATCGAAGGCATCATGTTCGACTATGACAACGATTCCCAAGGCCTCCGTCAAAGATTTGTACGAGCTTGGGGCATGGTGAAGAGAGGTACGTTAGGACAGAAAATTTTTATTCCTATGGAACCTTATCTCAGATGGGTACGCGCCAGAGCTCGTGAACTCGTCATGCCATATCTTGCAATCGGATCTCAGATTGTCGAACCTGAAGCTGAAGGAGGTGCTCCTCAGATCATTCCTTATCCAGATATGCCTACCAATGTTGAGGAACTAAAGAGATCCTGGATCCAGTTGAGAGAAGAAAGGGATACTTTCGAGACTCAGTTCGTCGCAGAAAGGAAGAAAGTGTTAGAACTTACCAGTCAGCTTAATGAGGAACGAAGACTCAATGCGTATCTTCGCCCAAAAAGAAGTCGCCCCTGGGAGACTTGAGCTTTCATTGTATTTTTATTATTATTCCTTTTGTAATGAACATTGATCAAAGAAATTAGCAATAAACATTTCTCTCTTGTTGGTGATTTACGCAAAGTTAAATTCCAAAAGTCCTTGAAAACATTTCATGCATTGCATAACATAACATAACACTGCATAACAGGTATTCTACAAGTTCAATGTTCTCACGGTCTTCATTACAAACAGAAAAATGGATCTCGAACAAACTGTCAAAGATCTCCAGACTCAGAATGCTCAATTCAAGGAGATGATGCTAAGCTTATCCAAGGGGCAGGAGGAACTGAAGGCTCTTTTGCTCGAAAAGAAGAAAGACAAGAAAGCTGTGAGTTTCATTAACCCGGGAAGAAGGCGTAAAGGACAGGCCGTAGGAGTCAAGTTTGGAATCCCGAATGGTCCAGAAGAGGGGGCGGAGAATGATTCAGAGGAAGAGAATGCTGATTTCTCCAACCCTGAGGATGACGATGAAGATTATGAAAAGGAACAGTACTCTCCAAGAGATGATAAGTACAAGTTGCTGGAAGAACGTATGCTAGCTATGGAGGGTCAGAAGGCGCCCGATTTGGATTTCGAAAGTTTGGGTCTGGTCTCCGATGTGACCATTCCTCGCAAATTCAAAATCCCCACTTTCACTAAGTACGATGGTGCGTCTTGTCCTCAGATGCATCTGAGAGCTTATGTGAGAAAGATTCAGCCGCATACCACTGACAGGAGGCTATGGATCCATTTCTTCCAAGAGAGCCTGTCTGGCACACAGTTGGAATGGTATTATCAGCTCGAGAGCTCTGACATCCGCACCTGGACTGATTTAGCAACAGCTTTCTATAAACAGTACCAGTATAACTCTGAACTAGCACCTACCCGGCTACAGTTGCAGAATATGACTATGGGATCTAAAGAAAGCTTTAAAGAATATGCTCAAAAGTGGAGAGATTTGGCTGGCAGAGTCAAACCCCCTATGACTGACAGAGAATTGGTGGACATGTTCATGGGCACACTGACCGACCCATTCTACAGCCATCTACTGGGAAGTTCTTCATCAGGTTTCACTGAACTTATATTAACAGGTGAACGTGTTGAAAGCGGCATCCGAAGTGGAAAGATACAGGCGACTACCTCTGCAAGCACCAAAAGGTCCTATCAGGGGAGGAACGAATCAAATGTTGTGTACGGTCAAAAGGGTCGTAACAAGAAAAACCGTGACCACGACATTGGAGCAGTTACGATTGCAGCACCACCATCTCAAAACTTCCAGCCCAAACAAGACAAGCCAAGAAGGCAGTTTACCAGGATCAATATGACCTTGGCACAAGCACTGCAAAGTATGCTAAAGGCAGATCTGATCACCCTCAGAGATCCTCCTATGAAACCCAACACTGCTTCTTCTCGTTATAATCCCAATGCCAGGTGTGCGTATCACTCCGATAGCCCCGGGCATGATACAAACGATTGCTGGTCATTGAAGAATAAGATTTAGGATATGATCGAAGCTGGAGAAATTGAATTTGAGCCTCCGGAGACTCCTAATGTCATCATTGCACCTATGCCTAACCATGACAAGACTGTTAATGCCGTGGATAACGATTCTCACATCTCCAATGTGGCGGACTTAACATCTTCTCTCCCGATCATAAAGATGAATTTATTGCAAGCTGGTTTATTTCCAGGTTGTGCTGAAGATTGCAATCTCTGCATACTCCGGCCCGAGGACTGTTTGAAATTGAAGAATGGTATTCAACGGCTGATGGACGATCGTACAGTTCTCTTCGAAAGGATTCCTAAGGCGGAAAACCCTATTGAAGAAATATCTGTGATTGCTAGGTCCAAAGTTCCAGTGAAGATTACCGCTACCAGGGCGCCTGTGAAGATTACTGCTGAGCCCAGGGTTGCTCCCCTAATCATCACTGCACTTGGCCCGATCCCGTATTCCTCAAGCAAAGCTATTCCGTGGAATTATGGCGGTGATGTTTACGTCCATGGCGTGAAGCAAGTGGATAATGCTGCTAATACTAGTGGCATTGTTGGGACTAGTAAAATTACTCGAAGCGGAAGGATCTTCTCTCCAGAAATCTCACCTCCTGTCCTTGAAACTCGAGGAAAGGAACCAGTCAATCCTTCTCAGTCAGAGACACCGGTCGAAGTTACTCCCGAAGATGTTGCCAAACAAGAAATGGAAGAAGTGCTGAAAATCATTCGCAAGAGTGATTTTGATGTTGTAGAACAGTTGGGGCATACCCCGTCTAAGATCTCGATGTTATCCTTGTTGTTATCTTCTGAACCTCATGCCAATGCATTGATAAAATTCTTGAAGACCGCTCATGTACCTCAGGAGACATCTGTCGATCAGTTCGAACATTATGTTGCTCACTTGGCTGTTGACAATGGCCTAGGCTTTTCCGACGCTGATCTGACACCAGCAGGAAAGAATCACAATAAAGCCCTGCATATCTCCATTGAGTGTAGGGGAATCACTTTGTCTCATGTGTTGATCGATAATGGCTCTTCCTTGAATGTGCTGCCGACAGCTGTGCTGGATAAGCTGGATTGTAAAAGCATTGAACTGAAACCTAGTGACATTGTGGTACGTGCTTACGATGGTGCGAAGAGTGTTGTCCATGGCGAAGTAGTCCTTCCTATCAAGATAGGACCTCAAGTCTTCAACACTACCTTCCATGTAATGAACATTCGTCCTGCCTATTCCTGCTTACTAGGACGCCCTTGGATTCATGGGGCAGGCGCTGTAGCCTCGTCTCTCCATCAAAAGTTGAGGTATCCCACAAAGGGCAAAATTGTCACCGTGTGTGGAGAAGAAGAGTACATTGTCAGTAGTGGGCATACCTTCAGATACGTCGAGATGGATGGTGAATTCATTGAGACTCCTTGTCAGTCATTTGAAGTAGTTCCTCCGACCAATCCTGTCCTTAAGCCAACTTCCTGTGTACCCAAGGTTATTCGTGCTCCTCCTGCTATGATTTCTCTGAAGGACGCTCAAGCCGTGGTTGAAGATGGTGGTCGTACTGGCTAGGGTCAATTGATCGACGTACCGTACAAGTCTGACAAATTTGGCCTGGGGTTCAGCTCTGACAAGAGTCAAATTAATGCTGTAGAAGATGCTGACAGCGATTGCGACCTGGATAGTTGGATTTTCCCAACAATTGGTGACGGACTCAATAATTGGAAGGCTGAAGACACTATCCCGATTTCCTTTAGTCAGGAGTAATTGTTATTGTCTATTTTAGTGTTGCAAATTTTTGTTTTTTTACAATTGAACTTCTCCAAGCATTGTGTCTATGCCCGGGGCACAATAGCTAATTTGTTAAGGGTTTTGTCATCTTCATAAGCATATTCATATTCAATAAATCAATGGACTTTTTGCATTCAAATATTGCGCTCTTTATCTTTTCTGTCATCTTCCAAACGAGCTATGTTTTCTTACACACACTCACGTAACGAATTGCAGATCCATACCCACTCTGGATCCTGTTGACAATAGTTCTACTACTGTTCATTATGACTTTGAAAATCCGATCTACCAAGCCGAGGATGGAAGTGTGGAAGATTGTGAAGTACCTGGAGAACTTGCCAGACTGTTACTACAGGAAGAGAGGACTATACAGCCGCACGAGGAGTCAGTTGAGATTGTAAATCTGGGTACCGAAGTAGACAAGAAAGAAGTCAAAATAGGAGCAGGCTTGGAAAACAGTGTCAAAAGAAGGTTGATTCAGATGTTGCATGACTATGTAGAGATTTTTGCTTGGTCTTATGAAGACATGCCAGGACTGGATACCGATATAGTAGTGCATCGACTGCCAACGAGGGAAGAATGTCGTCCTGTTAAGCAAAAGGTTCGTCGCATGCGTCCTGAAATGTCTGAGAAAATCAAAGCCGAGGTGATGAAACAATTTGATGCAGGTTTTCTGGCTGTTACTTCTTACCCTCAATGGGTTGCTAATGTGGTACCAGTGCCAAAGAAGGATGGTAAGGTGCGAATGTGTGTAGATTACAGAGACTTGAATAAAGCGAGTCCCAAGGACGACTTTCCACTTCCGCACATCGATGTTCTGGTAGATAACACCGCTCAACACAAGGTATTCTCATTCATGGATGGATTCTCAGGGTATAACCAGATTAAGATGGCACCTGAGGACATGGAGAAAACTACGTTTGTGACACAATGGGGCACTTTCTGTTATAAAGTAATGCCATTTGGTTTAAAGAACGCAGGGGCAACGTACCAGCGTGCTATGGTGGTTTTGTTCCATGACATGATCCATCATGAAATAGAGGTATATGTGGATGACATGATAGCCAGATCTCATACTGAAGAAGAACATCTCGATCATTTATACAAACTGTTTGAGAGGTTGAAGAAGTACAAGTTGAGATTGAACCCCAACAAATGCACCTTTGGAGTAAGATCCGGTAAACTCTTGGGCTTTATTGTCAGTGGTAAAGGAATTGAGGTCGATCCGGCCAAGGTGGGAGCTATTCAGGAAATGCCAGTTCCCCGTACCGATAAGGAAGTCAGAGGTTTCTTGGGACGTTTGAATTATATTGCCCGATTTATCTCCCACTTGACTGCTACCTGCAAACCCCTCTTCAAGCTACTGAGAAAAAATCAAGAGATGATATGGAATGAGGAATGTCAAGAAGCTTTTGACAAAATCAAGAAGTATCTTCAAGAACCTCCAATTCTGATGCCACCAGTTGAAGGAAGACCTCTAATAATGTATTTAACCGTGTTAGAAAGTTCAATGGGGTGCGTGTTGGGACAACATGACGAGTCTGGTCGAAAAGAGCATGCCATATACTACCTTAGCAAAAAGTTTACCGACTGTGAAACAAGATACTCACTGCTCGAGAAAACTTGTTGTGCTTTGGCCTGGGCTGCTCGCCGACTGAGACAGTATATGTTGAATCACACCACTTTATTGATTTCTAAGATGGATCCTATCAAATACATATTTGAGAAACCCGCTCTCTCCGGAAGAATAGCAAGATGGCAGATGATCTTAACAGAGTATGACATCCAGTATACTACCCAGAAAGCAATCAAAGGAAGCGTACTAGCCGATCATTTGGCTCATCAAGCAGTGGATGATTACCAATCTATGAATTTTGAGTTCCCAGATGAGGATGTCATGCTTGTTACTGATTATGAAGAACCTGGACCGGATGAAGGACCCGAACTAGGATCCCGATGGACTATGGTTTTCGATGGGTCTTCTAATGCATTGGGCAATGGTGTTGGTGTGGTAATCATTTCTCCCGAGGGTTACCATACGCCTCTCACTGCTAGACTATGTTTTCATTGTACCAATAATATGGCTGAGTATGAAGCATGTATTTTGGGACTCAAGGCTGCTATAGACCGGCGGGTCAAGTTTTTGAGTGTGTACGGAGACTCAGCATTAGTAATCAGTCAGATCAAAGGAGAATAGGACACTAAGCATCCGAATCTCATCCCTTACCGAGAACGGGTGATGACATTAATCCCATACTTTGAAGAGATTACATTCGAACATATCCCACGAGAAGAGAATCAGTTGGCAGACGCATTAGCTACCATGTCATCTATGTTCAGAGTCAGATGGGACAATGAAGCTCCCAGGATCACCATTGAGCGACTAGATGAACCGGCATACTGTTATGAACTTAACACTGAGGGAGTACGGGAAAAACCTTGGTTCCACGAAGTAAAAAGATATTTAGAAGCTCAGGAATACCCTGAAGGGGCATCCATCAATGACAAAAAATTCCTGAGGAAGTTCTCCGCTAAGTTCTTTCTGAGTAATGGAGTGTTATACAAACGTAACCACGATTCGACTTTGCTTCGCTGTGTGGATAAAAAGGAAGCAAAAAAGATTATGGGAGATATGCACGACGGTATCTTTGGGACTCATTCTAGTGGACATACGATGGCCAAGAAGATTCTGAGATCAGGATATTATTGGTCTACCATGGAAGCTGATTGCCACCATCACTCCAGAACCTGTCACAAGTGTCAGATCTATGCGGACAAAGTACATGTGCCTCCTGCCCCATTGAACGTGTTGACAGCACCTTGGCCCTTTGCAATGTGGGGCATCGATATGATTGGAGAGATTAAACCTACTGCTTCTAACGGACATCGTTTCATCCTCGTTGCTATCGATTACTTTACAAAGTGGGTAGAGGCAGCCTCATTCGCTTCTGTCACCAAGAATGTGGTGGCCCGATTCATCAAAAATAATCTCATCTGCCGATACGGCATCCCTGAAAGAATTATCACTGACAATGGTACTAATTTGAACAACAAGATGATTACTGAACTCTGCACGCAGTTCAACGTAAAGCACCATAATTCTTCTCCGTACCGCCCAAAGATGAATGGCGCTGTAGAAGCTGCTAATAAGAATATCAAGAAGATCATACAAAAGATGACGGTGACGTACAAAGACTGGCATGAGATGTTACCGTTTGCTCTTCACGGTTTTCGCACTTCAGTACACACTTCGACAGGAGCAACTCCTTTCTCTTTAGTCTACGGAATGGAAGCCGTTTTACCAGTGGAAGTTCAGATTCCCTCTCTAAGAATCATGAAAGAGGCGGGCTTAGATGAAGAGGAATGGATTCAGACTCGACTCGATCAGATAAACTTGATTGATGAGAAGAGACTTGCGGCTGTTTGTCATGGACAGATATATCAGAAGCGCATGACCCAGGCATTTAACAAAAGAGTCAAGAGACAGGTGTATCAAATTGGCGACTTGGTGGTAAAGCGCATCACTCTACCACAAGGTGATCCCAGAGGCAAATGGATTCCCACGTACGAAGGGCCGTTTGTAGTTAAGAAGATATTCTCTGGTGGAGCCATGATACTAGCTACAATGGACGGCGAAGACTTCCCGCATCCCGTGAACGCAGACATAGTCAAAAAATACTACGCATAAAAGAGACCCGCTAGGTCGACGTATCTAGGCAAAAGTAAGGGCATCCCGGCGAACCAAAAGGGTTCGGGCAAAATTTAGGGATAAACATAAAAAGTGTACACCCGGCAAGTCGAAAACCTGAAAAGGCGGCTTGGGCAAAAAGGGGTATCCTGGTGGATTGAAAACCTGAAAAGGCGGTCCAGGCAAAAATTAGGGATTAAAGCGTATGACTATGTCCCGTTCTCAGACAACTTCATCCAAGTTCAAAGGACTGAACAAGCTAATCACTTTTATCCGACAGCAGGAGATGAGAGGCTTGAAGACATAATGGCAGTAGTGGAATTAAAGTCAATAGGACGTTTTCGGCATAGCTTTCTCTTTGTTTTCTTGACAATTTCCTCTTACTAGGATTTTTGTCTCCTTGTACACAAATTGCCTGTTTATAGGCCCTCTTTCGAAATCAATATAATTTTAGTTTCAAAAAAAATGCTCTTGTTTTACTTTCTCTGTTTTGTTTGCATAAACATCCATTGATTTAATTCGAATTAATATATGCATTTGGATATGATCGATGTTTACCAAAAATGCGTGCATAAAATAGAAATAGCGATTACTACTAGACTTCAGGATCGAGGAGAAAGTCTAATCATGCTTTCCAATGAATCCGTTGCTAATCATATCCCCCAGCAAAGCCAGTCGTTTCCAGAAGAGAGTGGCATTACTAGACAAATGGGTCATCTCTTCCACCCCTAGCCAGGCTTCTGTTGAACATTTCTACCATCAGACAGAAATCAAGCATCCCCGGCTAAGAAAGGGTCATCGATACCAGTATCTCCCAACCAGAAGATTGAGATTTGTTTTCCCCAGTAGAGTCCTCTGGAAGAACTTTTCAGATGCATAATTCGTTCATTACATCATTTCACAGCATACGCATGCATACATCGTTCGCAGCATAAAACATCTCATGCATCATGACATGGCATGAAGCTAACTTTATTTTTCAGGTTAATTATTCCCCTGAAACAGTCAAAACAAAGGTCCATTCAGACGGACATCCTCATCAAGTACGTTCAGGATTCAACTACATCTTTCAGATATACTCCATGTCAACATTCGTTCTGACATCCTCCTAACGATGGCATCTATAAGCCCATCCCAGACATTTATCGCAGATACAACATACCCAAATACTATCAGATTCGGCCTAACGTACGGTTCGTTCTGATTCAGCCCAACATATGACTTCAACAACTCAGATACGGTCTAGCGTACGATCCATTCTGACCTTCCACTCAGATACGATCTAACGGACGATCCATTCTGATCTTCAACTACTCCAACACGGTCTAATGTACGACCCAGTTGGACCTTCACTTCTCAGGTACTGCCTAGCATACGGTCCATCCTGATTCGTCTCAACATATGACTCCTTCAACTCAGATACGATCTAGCGTACGATCCATTCTGACCTCAAATAACTCAAATACAATCTAATGTACGACCAAGTTAGACCTTCAAGTCCTCAGAGGCCACTCAAATACAGTCTAATGTACGACCAAGTTAGACCTTCAAGTCCTCAGAGGCCACTCAAAGACAGTCTAATGTACGACCAAGTTAGACCTTCAAGTCCTCAGATTCTGCTCAGATACGGTTTAATGTACGACCCAGTTAGACCTTCATCTGCTCAGATGCTACCTAGTGACAGGTACATTTCTGAATTGTAGTCTAGTGTACGACTACCCCTTTTATAAGCAGATTCAGCCTAATGGACGACTCACTCTGCTCAGATATGGTTTAATGTACGACCCAGTTAGACCTTCATCTGCTCAGATGCTACCTAGTGACAGATACGGTTTAATGTACGACCTAGTTAGACCTTCATCTGCTCAGATGCTACCTAGTGTACGGTATATTTCTAAATTGTAGTCTAGCGTACGACTACCCCCTTTCATCATCAGACACAGCCTAACGGACGACTCATCCTGCAACTCCAATACGGTCTAGCATAAGACCCATTTGGATCTTCAACTCAGATACGATCTAGCATACGATCCGGTCTGATCTTCCATCCCCAGTGAAATCACCCGCTTAATGGAGGTTTCGTTCTGCAACTCAGAGACGATCTAGCGTACGATCCATTCTGATTTTTCATCCTCAGCAAAGTCATCCGCCCAATGAACAACTCACTCTGGTATTCAGATGCGGTCTAGCGTATGATCCATTCTGATCCCTTATCCCCAGCAGTGTATAACACACTCTGACTCCCCAGCGAAGGCGACAGCATAATGGATGACTCACTATCCGGTCTATCGTATGACTCGGTACGACATCCATGTCTTCAGATATCGTCTAATGAACGACGCACCCTGAAGTTCTCATCATCAAATTCCCTGGATGGCATCTTTAAGCCCATCTCCATCAAGACTAGCTCCTGATTGACAAGTGCAAATTTTTGGGCATTCTAGTGTTCAATAATCTTCCACCTCCAGACCACGAACGGCACACTCGCCGTCCTAACTCTCTCGGTTCAAGAATATTGAACAGGGGCAGCTGTCATACCCCAAAATTTGCCCAAGGCATTTTTCAAGACACTCCGACTTGTTATGCAAGACACTGACCTCAAAGGAACAAAAGCCCAGCTCACAACAGGCCCAATCCAGAAGATGGCCCAAACTGGCCTGCTCGCTAGGCGAGCAATTCCTTCGCCTAGCGAACACTTCGTTATGACACTCGCCCCAGCGAAGCACCAGGTCCAGTAAAAGCCCAAAATAGCTTGCTCGCTAGGCGAGCAATTCCTTCGCCTAGCGAAGCTTGCGAATATCAGCATTTCTGGGCTTCATTCTGAGCCCATTAGGTCACAAAAAAGAGCATTATAAATACCAGCACTTCAGTAATGAAAAGGAGAACGAAAAAAGGACGAAAGGAGAACCCTAGCAAGCAAACCCTGATACTCATTGGAGGCAAACCTGGAAGGAACTCGGCGACACCAAGTTCTACCTCCGCCCAATTCAATCCGATTTGCCGATTCGAAGTCACAACTCAGCTGCTAACAGGTTTACATTGCTATCATTGTTTTACATTCTTAATTTGCATATGACTTTATGATTAGATTTATGAAATACCTTAAGCTTGGCATGTGAACTTTAGTATATACCATGCATACCTTAACTGATTAATCGTATAATTGCAGTAATAAGATCCATAAGGCATAAAATTGGTTGAGATTGTACTGATATCATATTCAAAAACCAGCAGCGCTCGCTAGCACATCGCTAAGCGAGCCAGTAGCGAGTACTCGCTAGGCCTTCGCTAGGCGAAGCAGGGGCGAACGGGACAGTGGCTGTTTCATTTTTGCTGTTCTATCTTATGTTTGTCTAATCATGAGTTATTATGATTCTGCATCATGTGGTCTGAGTTCATGATTGTTGTGTTTATTTTATGGTGCAACTTTCAATTATATTTTATCTCGATGCTCTAATCCGTGTGTTGAATTGTGTAAAGGTTTACATGTTTCCAAGGAAATGGCCGGCTAGGCATTCCACCTTATGGGTGGGATACCCTTATGGAGATTCAATCTGAATTATTCAATTGGTTTTAATGTATTAATTTTATGGCAAAGATCCACCCTAATGGCTTAATTGTTCTTAATGTATTGGTTGTAATATGGACCTAATTACCTACTTGATTACGGTTACCTAATTAATTGTAAAACTTTGCCTTTAAATAAGTGATCTCGGACCTCTCTTTGTTACCCTACGATTACAGTATTACGGTCATGTCCCGCGAATGTGGGGATACACTTAGCAATGGCCCTTCGATTAAATCATCATAAAATAAATCAGAGTCCCTCGGATGTTGCCTTCGAATATGTGATTTCGTCCCTCGATGACCCTTCGGTGTAGCCTACGGTTAAATGATGATCGTCCCTTCGAATGCTAAGGTATCCTTACAACTGTTGCCTTCAATGACCTATCGATGACCCTACGATGACCCTTTTACATCCAAAAGGCTAAAATTACTTACTTCTCAATAGTAAGGACAGTTTTACCCTCATAAGGATAGAAAATGCCCATAACGACCTCAGGAAGGTATAACTCTCAATTACTGGATCATAACCTAAAACATTTTTCACCCCTCACACTTTGCAAGTCCTAGAAAATCACCCCTTGGTATACATTCATACTAGAATCATTACCAAGTTATATTTTTCTAAACTGTTTTTCAAAATCAAACGAGATAAATACTTTGTATACATTCATACGAGAATCATTACAAAGTTAAACTCTCTTTTCGAAACATTTTTAAACAATTCACCAACACTTTTCAGACAAAAATATAAGTGATCCAGCAATTAAGAGCCCATGGATAACCATGGATACAAAGGGTGCTAATACCTTCCCTTTATATAATGTACCTCCCGAACCCAAAATCTATTGAGGTCTTTCCTGTTCTTTTCCACCTTTCCTTATTGGATAAAAGAAAAGTCGGTGGCGACTCTTGCTATCCGCGACATTGCGATAAAAAGCAAAACACCCCAAGTCAGTTCACCGTATGACAGCGGGTAAGACTCAATTTGAGGTGGAGGTTCCTGCTATGGATAATAGTAATAGTGAGGGAATATTTTGAGTGGTCTCTGATTATCATTTGACTCGTGATAAGGCGGGGAGAGAGATTGTATTATCTTAGGGATCTAGTTATGCTATCCTTATTTATGCTTTGAATATGGGTGAAGGGATACAAAACTCAGAAACATGGGCCTTTAGGAAGGCATTCGAAATTAAAGGGAGTCAAAGATGGTTGAAGAATCATATTTTTGGGATTGTCAGATTACCTAAGTAGGAAAACATGGTTAGGTGCAAGTGGATGCAAATGACGAGATCAAGGTTCAAGTGTGGCTTGGACTTGATCAAGGTTGTTGAGTGAAGATTCAATCAGAGAGAGCAACAAGGTGGTTGATGATAAATTTGCATCACCACTGATTTAAAGTCAAAGTGGAAAATTGTAGAAATATGTCCTAAAATATTGAGTGATGAAGAGAAGGAAAGTTTATTTTTAGATTTCTATAAGTCATAATGCCAAAAAGTAGCAGGAAAGTCGATGGAGGACGTTAAAGTCGCAGTTTGATGGCCTACATCGGGTACAATAATTAATAGTTGGCTTAGTGGTTCACAGTAAGCGGTGGAAGGAGACACCAAAGTTCGACCGGTGGCGGCCATGGAGCTCTGGTGGTGGCCGAATGACAACGAAAGGAGACAACAGGTCTAGGCGGCGAGCCAGATCCAAGAGGCAATGGACTATAGAGGTTGCTACTGTCGGTCGATCAAGTATAAAAGGCAATGACTCTCGTTCGGGAGGTTCACGATTATTAGGCTTGGTTGTTTCAATTTATAGATTCGTTTGTTAATGAGTTGTGTTTTGAGTTCATTATAAATTTATTGAGTTTCGACTGTTATAAATATGTATATCTATCACTTTTATAGATAGAATTTGAAGACATACGAAAGAAGTGATAATCCTAATTAAATATGCAAAAGATAGAAATTCATAAGATTTAATTTTTAGGATTTGAAATATATTTAAAGTTATATAAAAAAATTGTGAAAACTTTTAAACACTTTAAATTTGCATGTTTCATAAAGTTAGAGAGAAAATGAAAAATGAGGTTTGTTCTTGGATATGAAAAACAATTGTAAAGAGTGACATACGATAAAAATATAAATATGTAGTAATTTTTCATTAATTAAATAGTCTCTTTAACTATTTTCCTACTACTACCTATCAATGTAATTAATGAGAATTTTAGATAGACACTATTTTACAATTAAATTCAACATTATTCTTCTTTTTTCAAAGAAGTGAGCATTTCCTACGTCCCATTCTATATCTACACCGTATTTTATTATTCATCAATATAATGAACAGTAAAATATTATAATAATATATTATTTTTTAAAAAAATATAAAAAAATATTTTTTATTATCTAAATATTTATTAACTAATTTCATAACTTTTTTAACCAATTTCATAGTTTCATTAGCCAATTTTTATTTTTCATTAATCAAGTTTGATTTATCATTAAAAATTATTTTTAATATCTGAACGTTTATTAATCAATTTTTTCACTACATTGACCAATTTTTGACATTTAATTAATCAACTGTTTTTTACTATTTTAAATCACTGTTCACGTGTACTGTTCAAGTACTGTTCATAAATATATTATTTTATTTTTAAAATACACTATTTATGGTATAAATACGGTAAACAGTATATACGGTGTAAATATTTAATGTAGAAATAACAATGATATTTAAAGAAAGACCCTTAATATGTGATTGAGATAGTATTTTGTAGTGCCTTTGCATCTTCCTATTTTAGACTCTATTGTTTGATTAGTATGAGTCATTGCGAATAACATTGAGCTAGATTAGTGAAAAGGAAGATAAGATTTGAACATGCATAATTTTATTTTTTAAATCAATAACTCTTATTATATCTCATTGATTCAATATGATACAAGATTCACTTCATTTGCTCAATATAGAATCAAAAAGATGTTACAAATCTTCCATGATCTACATTATCCTTTTGTGAACGATATATTTAGATAAGCATTTTTTTTAATATATAGATTTTGGATTAGATAAAGGTCACTCACTTCACTTGGTTGGGTAGTCATTGGGGCAAACGTAGTGCTGTATGGACAGACTTCAGAGAGTGCTTCATGGAATAAAGTGCTCCAAATAGTCCCTTAAAAGATTTGAAAGATAGAGATGAGATGAGGTAACAAGACTATTTGAAACAAAGGAAGATGTTGATAAGACTTTTTTCCTTTTCTAAATTAAAACGAATTGTGTGATTCAACTATTATACTAACATACGAAACCATGCATGATAATAAATTTACGGTTTTAGCACACTCATGCAAATGATATTCCTAATCATAACTCATATAAATAACCTTAAAGTTATTTCTTAATTTTTAATATTTTAATTTGACTCTTCATCAAATTAGATATTGACTTATGATATTTACACTATAACCTTATATTTCATGACATATGTATTTTTAGCCACAAACTTAATATTTAAATATTGATCTAACACATGTAATATTACATTTGTGATCCAAAATTTTAACAGTCGTTCACTGGTTACTGTAATTTTACACATGCGTTAGACTTTATGAGCTCAAAATTTATCATTATATACTTCAAGCATGTCCAAATTATCTCGTTCGTTAGTTATGCTACTACATAGAACAAAAAATGATTTTCGTTGTATCAATCATAACTAAAATCTGTCAATGATCTAATAGTGACATAACTAAATGACATAGTTTCATCATGAAATGTGTGTAACACCCCAAAATTTGCCCTCCTCATTCATGCATTCATTTAACATTTCATATTGCATTTCATCATGTCAATCAGAATTATATCCAAAAAAAAAACGAAAAAAAAAATAATAATAAAATAAAATAAATAAATAAAAATAATAATAAAAAAATAAATAAAATATAATAGAAAAAACTTGGACTTAGACCTCTCTCATTTGAGCCCACAAAACCATGAAAATCAGGTTATAAAAGAGGGAGATCAGACAGAAAAAGGAAGGGAAGCAAAATACTCTGAGGTTTCCTTGAAACAAGACCCTTGACAAAACCTGGAGAGAAACCTGACAGAGAACTCAAAGCAACCCCCAGGCAGCTCTGAAAAATTCAATCTGACTCACACACTTTCATCTCACACAAACCCTAACATTGCCTTGCAAACCCAACCGTGCCATTTGATTTCAACCGGTCTCTCCCATCAGGTTTGCCTCATTCCCATGATTTTATGCTCTTAATTTGGATCATCTGAATGTATGAGGTATGATGGATGAATTTCATTATGTTTTTGCCCACGGGTTTAATTATGCATGAATGGGTGAAACCTATGCCTTGAATGTTTAATCACATGATTTCTGAAATGTATGCCACATGGTTTGAGGTTTCTGAAACCATACTGTTATCCATGAAAAAAATGCTTATCGTGTTTCACTAACCCTTTTGTTGAGTTTTTGTGAGGGCTCACAGACTCTTCCAGAGATGGTTTGCGTGGTTTTCCCACTTTATTTGTGGGGTACCCCCTGGAGGTTCATTCCGATTACCTATACTGACTCACCTTTCTTTGATGGCATTAGCCTGGGAGATCCCTGGGTTTCTTACTCCTTTAATTGCTGTTACTTCGGATCTTCATCCGTGTGGTACTTTTACCTCTTTTCCGCATTTTATCGCTTTCTTAGCTGGAAGACCTCGATAGGAGGCATTTGTTTTCTTTTGTTTATTTACTTCTGAGCCCCTTGTTGGCACGTTTACTTTATACATGTTTGTTTTGTATGTGTTCGTATCCCCACAGGTAGCGCGGTTCCTTCGTCGAGGACTGCCTTTTTGCCCTTTTGCATAAGTAACCCTCAAACCCTAAAACCCAAAGCAACACGTTAACTCATTCTACTACAGGCGAGTAAGTCTCCAAAGGTCGAGCATCCGGTAGATTGCGTAGTGACGTCGTTCGTCCAAAACCCAATCCATAACCCCGTAGTTAGCCGAACTACGGCTTGCTCTGATTCTCATTCCAGATGAGATACGTAGGCATAAGACGCGATGTCTTAGCGAGCACACATCCCCCCAACCCATAGGTCAGCCGAGCTACGAAGACTCTGATTCTCATATTCATATGAGATACGTATGCAGTGGATGCGACATCCGCGCGAGTCATTTTCATTTAACCCTTTTTTTTGGTAAACAGCACAAGATAAACTCACACCCTTTATACAAGAACTACAAAAGTGGATTCCGTAGAGTACTACGGAAGCGTAGGGGTGCTAATACCTTCCCTTCGCATAACCGACTCCCGAACCCAAGATTTGGTTGCGAGACCCCGTCTTGTCCTTTCCTTTTTCAGGTTTACTTCGAGCGTTTCCTTTCCCTCCTTTGGGATGAATAACGCACGGTGGCGACTCTTCTGTCATTTTCTTTCGCCGGTTGTTTTTTTCGTGCACTGTATTTTTCAGGTTGCTACAGCTGACGACTCTGCTGGGGACTGAAAGAAGTTGACCTCTTGCTGGTCCATCTTCCCTAAGCGAGTCCCTCCTAGCTTGTGTGATTTCTTGTTTATTGGGTGTTCATGCTTTTGTACCTTTATTTGCTTACTTGCTTGCATGCATCTGTTGTATCTGTTGGATCTGATTGTTTGTTTGTTTGTTGGGATGGGGTGTTCTATGAGAGATAAGCCCATTACCCAGGCTTGAGTGTACACACAGGTTTTAGAATGGATAATCATGAGGCTTGCGTGACGTGTTGCTACGTTAAGTCGTTCGTGAAGAACCACACCCAGACGAGGTTTCTTTTGGATATATTATGTCTTACGGGTGTTCCGTAACGGCAGGATGTTCCTCTAGAAATCGTCGACTCTGGTGACCATTTCCCGAGAACTCAGTCGAGGCCTCTCCTCCGAGACGTGATTATGTTAGCTCTGGTGGGCGCATTCTCGCTGCTCAATCCGAGGATCCCGAGACTGGGAACTTGCTATTAGGATGTCCTGTTGAGGGGAGTCAATGGAGGTCTTTTGTCCCGTAATAATACCAAACCTTCAGTGGTAAACGTATTATTCGCGACTGAAGGGCTGAAGCTGACGAACTTCTGTTCTTAGAACCTACCAGTGAGGGGCGGGCTAAATTCAGGAAACCTTAACCTCCAACCAACCCGGTTTTCTGGAGCAGAGTTTTGGTCTTGTATTATATTCCTCAGTGAATTTTTTCTCCAGGCAGTGCAACCTGACAGATGTTCAAGCGGATCTATCAATTCTGATTGACATGCCTTTGCATTGCATAACATCATCTGCATATTTGCATCCAACATCTCATGCTTATTCATTTGCAGGGTATTCCCTTTCAAAACGGGGGTGCCTTAAAACTGAACAAGCAGTGCATCGCATACCATGCATATTAACCCTTGTCTGTTTTGCAGGTGTCACCGCAGTGTCTAATGTTTGTTCCCTATATCAAGCAGTTTATTGGTCCCAAGCGAGTCCACAGGTACCCGACAAAGGAAAATCGTCCACAACTAGCGATGGACCAGTACAGAAAGAGCTGGCTGATATGCGTGAAAGGATGGATCAGTTCATGACATTGATGACTGGTATGGCAGAAGGCCAGGAAAAGCTGAGGGAATTGGTTGAGCAACCGAGACCCGATCCGGAGGTGGAGATACCAAATGCTGAGGGAAACCCTGGTAACCCTGGGAACGCTGATAACCCTGTGAACACTGGTAACGCGGGTAACGCAAATGCTGATGGAAACCCGGGTAATGTTGGCAACACAGGGAATGTTGGAAATGGTATTGGCGGAAGGTACAATGTGAATCAAGGAATTCGGATTAACGGGCGCCCCGTTACTAAAGATTATCAGTATGATCAATTTTCTTTGCACGACGAGGCCCTCGAGACCACTCGCCGTATGGATGAGCTTGCTGAGAAGCTCAAATCTTTGGAGTCTCAAAATTCCTTAGGCTTTGATGTCACAAATCTTGGTCTGATTCAGGGAGTAAGGATTCCTCACAAGTTCAAACCCCCTACTTTTGAGAAATACAACGGGGCTTCTTGCCCACGCACTCATCTCCAATCTTATCTGGGAAGGTTGGGAGCTCACACGGAAGATGAAAAGCTATGGATGTACTATTTTGAAGACAGTCTAACCGGAGCTTCTCGTGAATGGTATTCTCATTTGTCTCGTACACCATCAAGAGTTGGAAAAACTTGGCAGAGGCTTTTGTCAAGCAATATCAATACAACTTGGACATGGCTCCAAATCGGACCTTGTTGCAAGGTATGTCTCAGACTGCCAAGGAAACCTTTAGAGAGTATGCCCAGCGTTGGAGATAGATTGTTGCGTCCGTCCAACCCCCTATGTCTGAAAGGGAGATGGCGGACATGTTCATGAACACTCTTCAAGGCAATTATATTGAGAGATTGGCTGCTTGCCCTTCAATCAGCTTTGCAGAAATAGTAATTGCTGGAGAAAGAATCGAGAGTCTGTTGAAGATGGGCCGAATTCAAGACAATAGTGCTTCCAACTCATCAGGTCCCAAGAGACCGTTTGCTGGTAACGGTCAGCAAAGAAAAGAAGGCGAGGCAAGCGTTGTGTATGCCGGCAGAGGCAGGGGTAGAGGACGCCCTAATTATTATCAAGATCAAGTGGCCGCAGTCACTATTCCAACACCTGTTCCTCAACCGCAATATCATCCGCAACAACAACTCAGGTACAACAATCAACAACAAGGAGGTAATCCGGGTCAGCAGAGACACTATCAACAACGTCCAAGGCAGACGGACCGGGTCATCGAGCCAATCCCAATGCCTTATTCAGTATTACTTCCCAAGCTGATTGACATGAATCTGGTTACGTTGAGAACTCTGGCTCCACCAATCAATCCCAATAATTTGCCTAGAGGTTATGATGTCAACGCCAGATGTGCTTTTCACTCCAACGCACCTGGCCATACTACAGATAATTGCAAGGCTCTCCAGTTAAAGGTACAAGATTTGAGAGATGCCCAGGCTATCAATTTTGCTCCGGTGCCTAATGTTATCCAGAACCCGATGCCGGCTCACGGCGGGCAGAGGATTAATGTTGTTGATAGTGGGGAAACTTTGAATTTGGTTGCTGATGTGACTAAGGTGAAAACTTCGCTATCGGTGGTTAAAGACCGACTTCTGAAAGGACAGATTTTCCCGGGCTGTGGGGAAGAATGCAGAGATTGTCAAGCTGCTGTCATACCCCAAAATTTGCCCATTAATATTTCAAGACATTTCAGGGCACTCCGACTCATTTTATGACACTTAAAGGAACAAAGGCCCAGCTCGCGAATGACCCAAACTGGCCTACACGCTCACCCAGTGATAATATGAAAGTGGTTTATTTGGAAGCGGAGGAAAAGGGGTGCAAAAAGAAAAGAAAACGAACCAAACAGCAAAGCCCAGCCCAAAGCGCAAGACACAAATGTTGTGCCTGTGACGGACGTCACAGAGGGCGTGACGAGCGTCACGCAACACAGCCTTGTGACGGGCGTCACAGAAGGCGTGACGAGCGTCACGCAACACACCCTTGTGACGGGCGTCACACATGGTGTGACGAACGTCACACCATTCCCCTACTTTGTAGGCGCAGGTAACGCTTCGGAGACTTGAAGATCCGTTGAGGAATGTTGGGCCCTGCATCCACTATATCCATGCGCACGTTGAAGACTTTTTGGGCAGCATGCATGACCTAATGACACTAATATAAATAGCCACCTTGAAAACCCAAAAGGGGGGCTTTTTTTTTCACATTCCTTTTTCCGTGGCCGTTTTCGCTTTTGCACATTTACTTTTTCCAACAGCTTAGGCATTGTGTTTTACAAGACTACTGTTTAACTTACCCCGGGTAACCCTAAAGGAAACCCTGAAGGAAAAGCCGGCGGCCGCAAAGCTACCTCCGTCCAATTCAATCCGGCTCGCCAACTCAAGGGTGCAATTCGATTGCAAACAGGTTTGCATTATTATTACAACTTCATTTTCTCAATTGGCATGCGATATCGCTTTATGTTCTTAACTTGCGTGTGATATCATAATTTAACTCATAAATATATTTGAGGTTTGCATGTGGACTTAAGTATGCCTGGATACTTTGAATTGTTATAATGGATGCCGCTGTTTCTTCGCTCTGTTTTGATCCTTGCCCACCTGACCTGTTTTACTATAACTATGCTTTGCTTACCTGATACTATTACTGCTTTGGTGTAATCTTCGATTACACCCCGATTTGGTATTCTAACCCGTTTGCTGAATTTTGCAAAGGTTCATATGTCCCAGGAAAAGATTGCCGTTAGGTCTTCCACTTTATTTGTGGGATACCATTGTGAAGGCTCACCCTAAATTGCCTAATTAATTTTAATATGTTAATTTTAATAATTAATTTTAATGTGTTAATTTTAATAATTAATTTTAATGTAATTTTAATGTATTGATTTTAATGTGGAGGCTCATCCTAATTACCTACTTAACTTTAAAATATGACCTTTAAATCAGTGATCTTGGACCTCTTTTTGCGGCCTTACGGTACTACGGTAGAAATCGGTCATGTCCCGCGAATGTGGGGATACACTTAGCAAAGACCCTTCGGTAAAATCATCATAGTCCCTCGGATGTTGCCTTCGGAAATACCATTTTGTCCCTCGATGACCCTTCGGTGTAGCCTACGGTTAAATGATGGTAGTCCCTTCAAATGCTAAGGTATCCTCACAACTGTTGCCTTCAATGACCTATCGATGACCCTACGATGACCCTTCTACATCCCAAGGATAAACTACTTGCTTCTCAATAGTAAGGACAGTTTTACCCTCATAAGGATGGGAAATGCCCAGAAAGACCTCGGACAGGTATAACCTTAATTGCTCATTCATACCAAAAAATGCTTTTCACACCCCACACCTTTCAAACGTCTTCTTTTGGAAAATCACCACTTAGCATACATCCGTACTAGGATCATTGCCAAGTTATATTTTTCTAAACTACTTGCAAAAAATCAAGCGAGATAACCACTTTGTATACATTCATGCAAGAATCATTACAAAGTTAAATTCTCATTTTCAAAACATTTTTCACACAATTCTCAACCACCTTTTTCAAACTAGAAAACATAAATGATTGAGCAATTAAGAGCCCATGGATAACCATGGATACAAAGGGTGCTAATACCTTCCCTTTGTATAAAGTACCTCCCGAACCTAAGAATTTAAAATTAAGGTCTTTCCTGTTCTTTTCCACCTTTCCTTAAGGGATAAAAGAAAAGTCGGTGGCGACTCTTGCTAACCGCGACATTGCGATTACAAATCCAATAAAGTCCAGTTCACCGTATGACAGAACTGGCGACTCTGCTGGGGACTTAAAAAAGAGAGGTCCATCTTAAAAAAAAAAAAAAAAAAAAAAAAAAAAAAAAAAAAAAAATCATTTATGTTTTATTATTCCTTCTTTTAAGGGGGCTGTGAGTGAAAGATCCTACACCCGGATCTAGTGCACCTTAGGTAAGTAGCAATAGATCATCGCGACTATCCGGCGTATACTGGAATGGTCAAAATGATAGCTACGGTTAATGTGACACTTTGGTTGTCCTGATGGTCCTCATGTTATTTGAGGAAAAATTTGGCTTCCGCGTGGTGTCATCAAAGCATTAACCAGACCTTTAGAACCCTAATTGACTCATCCTAGCCGTTAGAAAGTAGTGAGATAACTGGCTTCGGTTCCGACTGAGGTTGGTTGATACTCGATACTACACTCTTTGAGATTGGACTTTAGGGAAGCTTCGGTCAACCACTTGGTGTTGCACTGAAGTGGACTTAAAGAAAGGTCGATGATTTGAGATCCTTCTAGAACCCGGTTACTATTCTAGGACAGGTTGAACCAACTAAACTTCAGTGGGGAGGGTACTTACCTATGGAACTCATGCAAGCCTTAAAACTTAGGAATGATTGTTGTGTGACTTGCTTGTGCTTGTTATTTATTTAACCCCATAACATCATAACATCATAACATCATAACCTCATGACATCATAACATTGTACTAACCATTTCAAGGACTTAGGAATTTAGCTTTGCTCTGTTGAACAGGCTATGGCTCCCAGGAAGACCATCCGGATCAATTTTGTAGCAATCTCTCCTCAACTCAAGGATTTAGTGTCAGAACTTCCCGATCATGCTCAGTTCATCAAGAAACACGGTCATCTCCTCAATTTGGTTACCACTGGTTTCAAAGAAGATATGATGAGAGTCCTATTCCAGTTCTTCGATCCCAAACATCATTGCTTCACTTTCCCAGATTATCAGTTGGTACCCACATTAGAAGAATTCTCCCAGCTGCTTGGGATACCTATCTTGGATCAAATACCTTTCAGTGGTTTAGAAAAGAAGCCAAAATCTGAAGAAGTTGCCGCAGCTTTACACATGACGAAGTCCGACATCGAAGCTAATTGGGTAACAAGGAGTGGAGTTAAGGGTTTACTTGCCAAATTCCTGACAAATAAGGCCCGAGAATTCTTAAAAGTTATGAACGTCCGTGCTTTCGAAGACATCCTGGCATTGCTAATCTATGGCTTGGTGTTATTCCCTAATCCAGACCAATTCGTAGACATGAATGCTATTAAGATATTTCTCACTCATAACCCTGTACCTACCTTGCTGGGAGACATTCTGCATTCCCTTCACACTCGTACCATGAAAAGGCAAGGGACTCTCATGTGCTGCATGCCTCTATTGTCTAGGTGGTTTATTTCACACCTTCCTCAATCAGTCTTGAAGAATGAGCAAAATCTGAGATGGTCTCAAAGGATAATGTCACTCTCCCATTCAGACATCTGTTGGTGTCCTCAGTTCAAGGAAAATGTTACCATCATCGATCGTTGTGGCGAGTTCCCTAATGTACCACTCCTAGGAATAAGAGGAGGTATTACTTACAATCCTGCTTTAGCTCTACGACAGTTTGGTTGTGCTCGAAGAGATGGCCCACATGAAATGATCATCGAGGGCATTGTGTTCGACTGTGACAACGATTCCCAAGGCCACTGTCAAAGATTTGTACGAGCTTGGGGCATGGTGAAGAGAGGCACGGTAGGACAGAAAAATTCTATTCCTATGGAACCTTATCTCAGATGGGTACGCGCCAGAGCTCGTGAACTTGTCATGCCATATCTTGCAATCGGACCTCAGATTGTCGAACCTGAAGCTGAAGGAGGTGCTCCTCAGATCATTCCTTACCCAGATATGCCTACCAACATGGAGGAACTAAAGAGATCCTGGATCCAGTTGAGAGAAGAAAGGGATACTTTCGAGACTCAGTTCGTCGCAGAAAGGAAGAAAGTGTTAGAACTTACCAGTCAGCTTAATGAGGAACGAAGACTCAATGCGTATCTTCGCCCAAAAAGAAGTCGCCCCTGGGAGACTTGAGCTTTCATTGTATTTTTATTATTATTCCTTTTGTAATGAACATTGATCAAAAAAAGTAGCAATAAACATTTCTCTCTTGTTGGTGATTTATGCAAAGCTAAATTCCAAAAGTCCTTGAAAACATTTCATACATTGCATAGCATAACATGACATTGCATAACAGGTACTCTAAAGGGATCAGTATTCTCACGGTTTTCCTTCAAACAGAAAAATGGATCTCGAACAAACTGTCAAAGATCTCCAGACTCAGAATGCTCAGTTCAAGGAGATGATGCTAAGCTTATCCAAGGGACAGGAGGAACTGAAGGCTCTTTTGGCCGAAAAGAAGAAGGACAAGAAAGCTGTGAGCTTCATTAACCCGGGCAGAAGGCGTAAAGGACAGGCTACGGGAATCAAATTTGGAATCCCGAATGGTCCAGAGGAGGGGGCGGAAATTGATTCAGAGGAGGAGAATCCTGATTTCTCTAACCCTGAGGATGAAGATGAAGAGTATGAAAATGAACAGTACTCTCCAAGAGATGATAAGTACAAACTGCTGGAAGAACGCGTGCTAGCCATGGAGGGTCAGAAGACACCTGGTCTGGATTTCGAAAGTTTGGGTCTGGTCTCCGATGTGACTATTCCTCGCAAATTCAAAATCCCCACTTTCACTAAGTACGATGGTGCATCCTGTCCTCAGATGCATTTAAGGGCTTATGTGAGAAAGATTCAGCCGCATACCACTGATAAGAAACTGTGGATCCACTTCTTCCAAGAAAGTCTGTCTGGCACTCAGTTGGAATGGTATTATCAGCTCGAGAGTTCTGACATCCGCACCTGGACTGATTTAGCAACGGCTTTCTATAAGCAGTACCAGTACAATTCTGAATTAGCACCTACTCGGCTACAGTTGCAAAACATGGCCATGGGATCTAAAGAAAGCTTCAAAGAGTATGCTCAGAAATGGAGAGATTTGGCTGGCAGAGTCAAACCCCCTATGACTGACCGAGAATTAGTAGACCTGTTCATGGGTACCCTGACTGGCCCATTCTACAGCCATCTACTGGGGAGTTCTTCATCAGGTTTCACTGAACTTATACTGACAGGTGAACGGGTGGAGAGCGGCCTTCGAAGTGGAAAGATACATGCAGCTACTTCTACAAGCAGTAAGAAGTCCTATCATGGGAAGAATGAATCGAATGTTGTGTATGGTCAGAAGAATCATAATAGGAAAAATGGTGACCATGCCGTTGGAGCAGTGACGATCGCAGCCCCGCCAGCTCAAAACTTCCAGCAAAGACCAGACAGACCAAGAAGGCAGTTTACCAAGCTCAATATGACTTTAGCACAAGCACTGCAAAGCATGCTGAAGGTAAATTTAATCGCTCTCAGAGGTCCTCCGGCAAATGTCAACACTGCTTCGCCTCGTTACAATCCCAATGCCAGGTGTGCATATCACTCCGATAGCCCCGGGCATGATACAAATGATTGTTGGTTGTTGAAGAATAAGATTCAGGACATGATCGACGCTGGGGAAATTGAGTTTGAGCCTCCGGAGACCCCTAATGTCATCACCGCTCCTATGCCTAATCATGACAAAGCTGTTAATGCTCTCGATGACGGTTCTCTCATCACTACTGTAGCGGACTTAACATCTCCTCTCCCGATCATAAAGAGGAATTTATTGCAAGCTGGTTTATTTCCAGGTTGTACTGAAAATTGCAATCTCTGCATACTCCGGCCCGAAGACTGTTTGAAATTGAAGAATGGTATCCAACGACTGATGGACGATCGTACAATCCTCTTTGAAAGGGTTTCTAAGGCAGAAAACCCTATTGAAGAAGTATCTGTGATTGCGAGGTCCAAGATTCCAGTGAAGATAACTGCTCCCAGAATACCTGTGAAGATTATTGCTGAGCCCAGAGTAGCTCCCCTGATCATTACTACCCCTGGCCCAGTACCATATTCCTCGAGCAAAGCCATTCCGTGGAATTATGGGGGTGATGTTTACATCCATGGTGTAAAGCAAGTTGGCAATTCTGCTAATCCTAATGACATTGTTGGGACTAGTAAGGTTACTCGAAGCGGAAGGATCTTCTCTCCAGAGATCTCACCTCCGGTTCCCGAAAACCGAGGAAAGGAACCAGTCAACCCTTCTCAGTCAGAGACACCGATCGAAGCTACTACTGAAGACGTTGCCAAACGAGAAATGGAGGAAGTGCTGAAAATCATCCGCAAGAGTGATTTTGATGTGGTAGAACAGTTGGGGCATACCCCTTCCAAAATCTCGATGTTGTCCTTGTTGTTATCCTCTGAATCTCATGCCAATGCCTTGATAAAATTCCTGAAGACTGCCCATGTACCTCAAGAGACCTCCGTCGATCAGTTCGAAAACTATGTTGCTAACCTGACTGTTGACGACGGCCTAGGTTTTTCCAATGCTGACCGGACACCAGCGGGAAAGAATCATAATAAGGCCCTGCATATCTCCATTGAGTGTAAAGGGATCACCCTGTCCCATGTGCTGATCGATAATGGCTCTTCTTTGAATGTGTTACCGAAAGCCGTGCTCGAGAAACTTGACTGCAAGAGCGTTGAACTGAAGCCTAGTGACATTGTGGTGCGGGCTTACGATGGTGCAAAGAGTGTTGTCCACGGCGAAGTTGTTCTCCCTATCAAGATAGGACCTCAGGTTTTCAACACTACCTTTTATGTAATGAACATTCGTCCTGCCTACTCCTGCCTATTGGGGCGCCCTTGGATTCATGAGGCAGGTGCTGTAGCTTCGTCTCTCCATCAAAAGCTAAGGTATCCAATAGAGGGTAAGATCGTCACTGTGTGTGGGGAAGAAGAATACATTGTCAGTAGTGTGCATACCTTCAGATACGTCGAAATGGATGGTGAATTCTTCGAGACTCCAACTCAGTCATTTGAAGTGGTTTCCCCGCCCGATCCTGTCCTTAAGCCAACTCCCTGTATGCCCAAGGTTGGTCGTGCTCCTCCTGCTATGATTTCTCTGAAAGATGCTCAAGCTGTAGTGGAAGATGGTGGCTGTACTGGCTGGGGTCAACTGATCAACGTACCGTACAAGTCTGACAAAGCTGGTCTGGGATTCAACTCTGAGAAGACGGTCGAAGATCAAATCAATGTTGTAGAAGATGCTGACAGCGATTGCGACCTGGATAGTTGGATCTACCCAACAATTGGCGACGGACTCAATAATTGGAAGGCTGAAGACACTATCCCGATCTCCTTTAGTCAGGAGTAATTGTTATTGTCTATTTAGCATTGCAAATTCTAATTGAACTTCTTAAAGCATTGTGTCTATACCCGGGGCACAATAGCTAATTTGTTAAGGGTTTTGTCATTTCATAAGCATATTTTCATATTCAATAAATCAATGGACATTTTCGCATTCAAATGTTGCGCTCTTTGTTTTTCCTGTCGGCTTTCAAACAAGCTATGCTTTCTTACACACACTCACGTAACGAATTGCAGATCCGTACTCACTCTGGATCCTATTGATAATCATTCCGCTACTGTTCATTATGACTTTGAAAATCCAATCTACCAAGCCGAAAATGGAAGTGAGGAAGATTGTGAAGTCCCTGGAGAGCTTGCCAGATTGTTATTGCAAGAGGAAAGGACTGTACAGCCGCATGAAGAGTCCCTCGAAATTGTAAATCTGGGTACGGAGGTAGACAGAAAAGAAGTCAAAATAGGAGCAGGATTGGAAAGCAGTGTCAAGGAAAGATTGATTCGGATGTTACATGACTATGTAGAGGTTTTCGCTTGGTCTTATGAAGACATGCCCGGGTTGGATACTGATATAGTGGTACATCGGCTGCCTACGAAAGAAGACTGCCGTCCTGTCAAGCAAAAGGTTCGCCGCATGCGTCCTGAAATGTCTGAGAAAATCAAAGCCGAGGTTATGAAACAATTCAATGCCGGTTTCTTAGCTGTTACTTCTTATCCTCAATGGGTTGCTAATGTGGTGCCAGTGCCAAAGAAAGATGGTAAGGTGCGAATGTGCGTGGATTACCGAGACCTGAATAAAGCAAGTCCCAAAGACGACTTTCCACTCCCGCACATTGATGTTCTGGTGGATAACACCGCTCAGCACAAAGTATTCTCATTCATGGATGGATTCTCGGGTTATAATCAGATTAAGATGGCACCTGAGGACATGGAGAAAACTACGTTTGTGACGCAATGGGGCACTTTCTGTTACAGGGTAATGCCATTCGGTCTGAAGAACGCCGGGGCAACGTACCAGCGTGCTATGGTGGTTTTGTTCCATGATATGATTCATCATGAGATAGAAGTATATGTGGATGACATGATAGCTAGATCTCATACTGAAGAAGAGCATCTCGATCATTTATACAAACTGTTCGAGAGGCTGAAGAAGTACAAGTTGAGATTGAATCCGAACAAATGCACCTTTGGAGTAAGATCCGGTAAACTCTTGGGCTTTATTGTCAGTGGTAAAGGAATTGAGGTGGACCCAGCTAAAGTGAGAGCTATTCAGGAAATGCCAGTCCCCCGTACGGAGAAAGAAGTCAGAGGTTTCTTGGGACGCTTGAACTACATTGCTCGATTTATCTCCCACTTGACCGCTACCTGCAAACCCATCTTCAAATTGCTGAGGAAAAACCAAGAAATGATATGGAATGACGAATGCCAAGAAGCTTTTGACAAAATCAAGAACTACCTCCAGGAACCTCCGATTCTGATACCACCAGTTGAAGGAAGACCTCTAATCATGTATTTGACCGTGTTAGAAAATTCAATGGGGTGCGTATTGGGGCAACATGACGAGTCTGGTCGAAAAGAGCATGCCATATACTACCTGAGCAAAAAGTTTACCGACTGTGAAACAAGATACTCACTGCTCGAGAGAACTTGCTGTGCTTTGGCCTGGGCTGCTCGCCGACTAAGACAGTATATGTTGAATCATACCACTTTGTTGATTTCTAGGATGGATCCCATCAAATACATGTTCGAGAAGCCTGCCCTCTCCGGAAGAATAGCGAGATGGCAGATGATCTTAACAGAGTATGATATCCAGTACACTACCCAGAAAGCAATCAAAGGAAGCGTGCTGGCTGATCATTTGGCTCATCAAGCGGTGGATGATTACCAATCTATGAATTTTGAGTTCCCGGATGAGGATGTCATGGTTGTTGCTGATAATGAAAAACCTAAACCAGATGAAGGACCCGAATGGGGATCCCGATGGACTATGGTTTTTGATGGATCTTCTAATGCATTGGGCCATGGTGTTGGGGTTGTACTCATTTCTCCTGAAGGTTACCATACGCCTCTCACTGCTAGACTATGTTTTCATTGTACCAACAATATGGCTGAGTATGAAGCGTGTATTTTTGGACTCAAAGCTGCTATAGATTGGCGAATCAAGTTTTTGAGTGTGTACGGAGATTCGGCCTTGGTAATCAGTCAGATCAAAGGGGAATGGGATACTAAACATCCAAATCTCATCCCTTATCGAGAGCAGGTGATGACATTAATCCCATACTTCGAGGAGATTACATTCGAACACATTCCACGAGAAGAGAATCAGTTGGCAGACGCACTGGCTACCATGTCATCTATGTTCAGAGTCAGATGGGACGGTGAAGCTCCTAGGATCACTATTGAACGATTGGATGAACCAGCACACTGTTATGAACTTAACACTGAGAAGGTACAGGAGAAACCTTGGTTCCACGACGTAAAAAGATATTTAGAAGCTCAGGAATACCCTGAAGGGGCATCCATCAATGACAGAAGATTCCTGAGGAAGTTCTCCGCTAAATTCTTTCTGAGTAATGGAGTGTTATACAAACGTAATCATGATTCGACTCTGCTTCGCTGTGTGGATAGAAAGGAAGCGGAAAGGATTATGGAAGACATGCATGATGGTATTTTTGGGACTCATTCTAGTGGACATACAATGGCCAAGAAGATCCTGAGATCAGGGTATTATTGGTCTACCATGGAAGCTGATTGCCACCATCACTCCAGAACCTGTCACAAGTGCCAGGTCTATGCGGATAAAGTACATGTGCCCCCTGCTCCATTGAACGTGTTAACAGCTCCTTGGCCCTTTGCAATGTGGGGCATCGATATGATTGGAGAGATTAAACCCACGGCTTCTAATGGACATCGCTTTATTCTTGTCGCTATTGATTACTTTACGAAGTGGGTGGAGGCAGCCTCATTCGCTTCTGTCACCAAGAATGTGGTGGCACGGTTCGTCAAGAATAGCCTTATTTGTCGGTATGGCATCCCTGAAAGGATTATCACTGACAATGGTACTAATTTGAACAACAGGATGATTACTGAACTCTGCACGCGGTTCAAAATTAAACACCATAACTCCTCTCCGTACCGGCCAAAGATGAATGGCGCCGTGGAGGCTGCTAATAAGAACATCAAGAGGATCATACAAAAGATGACAGTAACGTACAAAGACTGGCATGAGATGTTACCATTTGCTCTCCATGGTTATCGCACTTCAGTACGCACTTCGACAGGGGCAACTCCCTTCTCTTTAGTCTACGGAGCGGAAGCTGTTTTACCGGTGGAAGTCCAGATTCCCTCTCTGAGAATCATGAAAGAGGCGGGCTTAGACGAAGATGAATGGATTCAGACTCGACTCGATCAAATAAACCTGATTGATGAGAAGAGACTTGCGGCTGTTTGTCACGGGCAGATATATCAGAAGCGCATGACCAGGGCATTCAACAAAAAGGTCAAGAGACAAGTGTATCAAATTGGCGACTTGGTAATCAAACGCATCATCCTACCACAAACTGACCCCAGAGGCAAATGGACCCCCACATACGAAGGGCCTTTTGTAGTTAAGAAGGTATTCTCGGGTGGAGCCATGATACTCGCTACAATGGATGGTGAAGACTTCCCACATCCCGTGAACGCGGACATAGTTAAAAAATACTACGCATAAAAGAGACCCGCTAGATCGACGTATCTAGGCAAAAATAAGGGCATCCCGGCGAACCAAAAGGGTTCGGGCAAAAATTAGGGATATATAAAAAAAAATGTACACCCGGCAAGTCGAAAACCTGAAAAGGTGGCTTGGGCAAAAAAGGGTATCCTGGTGGACTGAAAACCTGAAAAGGCGGTCCAGGCAAAAATTAGGGATCAAAGCGTATGACTATGTCCCATTCTCTGCCACCTTCAACCAAGTTCCAGGGACTGAACGAGCCAATCACTTCTATCCGACGGCAGGAGATGAGATGCTTGAAGACATAATGACAGTGGTGGAATTAGAATCGATAGGACTTTTTCTGCATAGCTTTCTCTTTTTCTTGACAATTTCCTCTTACTAGGATTTCTGTCTCCTTGTACATAAATTGCCTGTTTATAGGCCCTCTTTCAACATCAATACAATTTCATTTCCCAAAAGATGCTTTTGTTTTTTACTTTTCTGTTTTGGTTGCGTAAATGTCCATTGATTTAACTTGAATTGACTTATGCACTCGGATATGACCAATGTTTATAAAAATGCATGCCTAAAATGGCAACAGCAATTACTACACGACTTCAGGATCGAGGAGAAGGTCTAACCATGCTTTCCAAGGAGGCTGTTACTAATTCGATTCCCCGGCAACGCCAGTTATTCCCCAACGGAGGTCGGCATCATCAGACAGATTGATCATCTCATCCATCCCCAGCCAGGCTCTGTTGAATATCTCTACCATCGATCAGAACCCCCAGCCGAGAAAGGGTCATCGACACAAATGTCTCAAGTCAGTAGATGGGGATTTATTTTCCCCAGTAGAGTCCCCAAGCAGAACTTCTCATACGCATAACTCATTCATTACATCGTTTCACCACATACACATGCATACAACATTCGCATTTATTTTCGAAAGCATAAAACATCTCATGCATCATGACATAGCATAGCGCTAGCCTTTCTTTGCAGATTAATTATCCTCCTGGTATAGTCAAAGTAAAAGGCTCATTCAGGCAGACGCCTTTATCAATCACAGACAAGATTCAGATACATATTCCAGATGCAATTCATGGGAACATTCATTCTGACAACACTTCGATATCCTCCTAGCGATGGCGTCTTTAAGCCCATCCCAGACATTTATTGCAAGTACAACGTATACAGATACAGCCTAACATACGGTTCATTCTGATTCAGCTCAACATATGACTCCTTCGACTCAGATACGATCTAGCGTACGATCCATTCTGGCCTTCTTCAACTCAATTACAGTCTAATGCACGACCAAGTTAGACCTTCATCTTCCCAGGTGCTACCTTCGGACAGGTACATTCCTGAATAGTAGTCTGGTATACGGCTACTCCCCTTGCTCAGGTGCTACCTTCGGACAGGTACATTCCTGAATGGTAGTCTGGTATACGGCTACTCCCTTGCTCAGGTGCTACCTTCGGACAGGTACATTCCTGAATGGTAGTCTGGTATACGGCTACTCCCTTGCTCAGGTGCTACCTTCGGACAGGTACATTCCTGAATGGTAGTCTGGTATACGGCTACTCCCTTACTCAGGTGCTACCTTCGGACAGGTACATTCCTGAATGGTAGTCTGGTATACGGCTACTCCCTTGCTCAGGTGCTACCTTCGGACAGGTACATTCCTGAATGGTAGTCTGGTATACGGCTACTCCCTTGCTCAGGTGCTACCTTCGGACAGGTACATTCCTGAACGGTAGTCTGGTATACGGCTACTCCTTTGCTCAGGTGCTACCTTCGGACAGGTACATTCCTGAATGGTAGTCTGGTATACGACTACTCCCTCTTCAAGCAGATTCAGCCTAACGGACGGCTCATTCTGCAACTCAGAACCGATCTGGCGTACGATCCATTCTGATCTTTCATCTCCATCAAAGTCACCTGCCTAACGAACAGCTCACTCTGGTATTCAGATACGGTTCAGTGTATGACCCATTCTGATCCCTTATCCCCAGCAGTATATAGCATACTCTGACTCCCCCAGCAAAGTCAACAGCATGATGGACGATTCACTATACGATCTAGCGTATGACCCGGTATGACACCCATGTCTTCAGATATCGTCTAACGTACGACACAGTCTGAAGCTCCCATCATCAAATTTCCTGGATGGCATCTTTAAGCCCATCTCCATCAAAACCAATTGACAAGCGCAAATTTTCGGGGCATTCTAGTGTTCAATAATCTTCCACCTCCAGACCACGAATGGTGCACATACCATTCTACTCTCTCGGTTCAAGAATATTGAACAGGGGCAGCTGTCATACCCCAAAATTTGCCCATTAATATTTCAAGACATTTCAGGGCACTCCGACTCATTTTATGACACTTAAAGGAACAAAGGCCCAGCTCGCGAATGACCCAAACTGGCCTACACGCTCACCCAGTGATAATATGAAAGTGGTTTATTTGGAAGCGGAGGAAAAGGGGTGCAAAAAGAAAAGAAAACGAACCAAACAGCAAAGCCCAGCCCAAAGCGCAAGACACAAATGTTGTGCCTGTGACGGACGTCACAGAGGGCGTGACGAGCGTCACGCAACACAGCCTTGTGACGGGCGTCACAGAAGGCGTGACGAGCGTCACGCAACACACCCTTGTGACGGGCGTCACACATGGTGTGACGAACGTCACACCATTCCCCTACTTTGTAGGCGCAGGTAACGCTTCGGAGACTTGAAGATCCGTTGAGGAATGTTGGGCCCTGCATCCACTATATCCATGCGCACGTTGAAGACTTTTTGGGCAGCATGCATGACCTAATGACACTAATATAAATAGCCACCTTGAAAACCCAAAAGGGGGGCTTTTTTTTTCACATTCCTTTTTCCGTGGCCGTTTTCGCTTTTGCACATTTACTTTTTCCAACAGCTTAGGCATTGTGTTTTACAAGACTACTGTTTAACTTACCCCGGGTAACCCTAAAGGAAACCCTGAAGGAAAAGCCGGCGGCCGCAAAGCTACCTCCGTCCAATTCAATCCGGCTCGCCAACTCAAGGGTGCAATTCGATTGCAAACAGGTTTGCATTATTATTACAACTTCATTTTCTCAATTGGCATGCGATATCGCTTTATGTTCTTAACTTGCGTGTGATATCATAATTTAACTCATAAATATATTTGAGGTTTGCATGTGGACTTAAGTATGCCTGGATACTTTGAATTGTTATAATGGATGCCGCTGTTTCTTCGCTCTGTTTTGATCCTTGCCCACCTGACCTGTTTTACTATAACTATGCTTTGCTTACCTGATACTATTACTGCTTTGGTGTAATCTTCGATTACACCCCGATTTGGTATTCTAACCCGTTTGCTGAATTTTGCAAAGGTTCATATGTCCCAGGAAAAGATTGTCGTTAGGTCTTCCACTTTATTTGTGGGATACCATTGTGAAGGCTCACCCTAAATTGCCTAATTAATTTTAATATGTTAATTTTAATAATTAATTTTAATGTGTTAATTTTAATAATTAATTTTAATGTAATTTTAATGTATTGATTTTAATGTGGAGGCTCATCCTAATTACCTACTTAACTTTAAAATATGACCTTTAAATCAGTGATCTTGGACCTCTTTTTGCGGCCTTACGGTACTACGGTAGAAATCGGTCATGTCCCGCGAATGTGGGGATACACTTAGCAAAGACCCTTCGGTAAAATCATCATAGTCCCTCGGATGTTGCCTTCGGAAATACCATTTTGTCCCTCGATGACCCTTCGGTGTAGCCTACGGTTAAATGATGGTAGTCCCTTCGAATGCTAAGGTATCCTCACAACTGTTGCCTTCAATGACCTATCGATGACCCTACGATGACCCTTCTACATCCCAAGGATAAACTACTTGCTTCTCAATAGTAAGGACAGTTTTACCCTCATAAGGATGGGAAATGCCCAGAAAGACCTCGGACAGGTATAACCTTAATTGCTCATTCATACCAAAAAATGCTTTTCACACCCCACACCTTTCAAACGTCTTCTTTTGGAAAATCACCACTTAGCATACATCCGTACTAGGATCATTGCCAAGTTATATTTTTCTAAACTACTTGCAAAAAATCAAGCGAGATAACCACTTTGTATACATTCATGCAAGAATCATTACAAAGTTAAATTCTCATTTTCAAAACATTTTTCACACAATTCTCAACCACCTTTTTCAAACTAGAAAACATAAATGATTGAGCAATTAAGAGCCCATGGATAACCATGGATACAAAGGGTGCTAATACCTTCCCTTTGTATAAAGTACCTCCCGAACCTAAGAATTTAAAATTAAGGTCTTTCCTGTTCTTTTCCACCTTTCCTTAAGGGATAAAAGAAAAGTCGGTGGCGACTCTTGCTAACCGCGACATTGCGATTACAAATCCAATAAAGTCCAGTTCACCGTATGACAGCTGCCGAAAACGGATGTGACAGTTTGAGAAGGGGTATTCAGCAACTGATAGATGAAGGTTGTCTTCAGTTCGATCAGGCCCGTCCAGTGAAGAATGATGTATCGACGGTGACATTTTATTTCACTCCTGAAGAAATATATGTTCCCGAGAGACTCGCTCCGACAATAATATATTTCCCAGAAAGTACAGAACCAGCAGCGGTGAACATCAAAAGTTCAGCACCAGTTGCAATTTACTCTGACAGCCCTCAACCGACTTTGGTTGGTCCGATCACCATCACAATACCAGGACCCGTTCCGTATGAGAAAGACAGTGCTATCCCGTGGCACTATGGGGCTGATATCTACTGCCAGGGGCAGAGAGTTAACGAAGAAGACATTGACATTGGTAGCTCCGCTGTAGACAATGTTGGAGGGGTTGGTGGCTTCACTCGCAGTGGACGCCTATTTGCACCATCAACATTACGCGCGAATACTGAAGCCGAGGCAGCTGCCAAGGCTAAAGGGAAACAGATGGCCGCCGAAGAGGTTACTACTGAGGAAGATCCTCCTAAGACCGCATTCGAGAAGGAAGTGGATGAGTTTATGAGGATTATCAAGAAAAGTGACTACAAGGTAGTCAACCAGCTAAATCAGACACCCTCAAAGATCTCCATTCTCTCACTATTGTTGTGCTCTGAGGCGCACAGAGCAGCCTTGTTGAAAGTACTGAATATGGCCTATGTTCCACCGGAGATAACTGTTAACCAGCTGGAGTCGGTAGTTTCCAATGTAAACGCTAGCCGGGGGCTAGGTCTCACCGATAATGACCTGACATCTGAGGGCAGGAATCACAACAAAGCCTTGCATATCACAATGGAGTGCAAAGGGGTGATGTTTTCCCATGTTTTGGTTGATACAGGCTCTTCTCTGAATGTTCTTCCAAAGAAAGCCTTAATGAAGTTGGATTGCGATGACACCATCTTGAGGCCAAGTAACTTAGTTGTGAGGGCTTTTGATGGCTCTAAGAGAGTAGTCTTTGGCGAAGTTGAGTTGCCAGTTAAGATTGGACCGCAGGTGTTCAAGAGCACCTTTTATGTGATGGATATCCAGCCTGTCTACAGCTGTCTGCTAGGTCGGCCTTGGATTCATGTTGCCGGTGCTGTTACTTCTACCATCCACCAGAAGCTCAAATATGAACTAGAAGGTCAGGTCGTCACTGTCTGTGGTGAAGAGGATATTTTTGTTAGCCACCTGTCTACATTTAAGTATGTAGAGATGGACGGCGAGATGCTGTGTCAGGGCTTCGAAGCCATAAACATCAATGAGGTCGCGCCCGAAGCTATCTTTTCACCTGAGTTTGAGAAGGTCGGGACTTCTATCTCTTCATACAAGCAAGCTGTCGAAGTGGTTAAAGCTGGTAATGCCCAAGGCTGGGGTAAATTTGTGGAGCCAGTCATCAAAGAAGATAAGTTTGGATTGGGGTATGCTTCGAGATCTCAGAAGAATGAAACCGGTACTCTCTCCAGCGGGGGTTTGGTTTCTCCCCACATCGTCAATGTTGCAGATGAAGACAAGGCTGACAGCGACTGTGACTTAGATAACTGGATTCGCCCGTGTGTCCCGGGAGAAAAGCTCGACAATTGGTCGTCTGAAAAAACCGTCCGGGTTACTCTACTGAAAGAGTGATTTTTATTGTTTTCCTTTATTACATGCATAATAAAGTCTTACACTTTGCCCAAGGTGTAACGGCTCATTTGTAGGGCCATCCATTTAGTTACATTTCACAATTATTTTTATCATCAATAAAGGACGGCTTTTGCAAACAATTTTGTGTTCTCTTTCGTTCAGTTTTTTTTTTTTTACAAAAAAAAAATGGCAATGTTTCTTTTTTTCGTTTTTTCTTTCTTTCCAAAAAAAAAAATCTCTCATTCTAAGGTAAAGCATGATCCTCCATCATGCAGAGCGGACCACCCGGATCTCACTACTAACGACACTGCTATGGCCAAGTATGACTTCGACAATCCTATCTATTAAGCCGAAGAAGGGGTTGAGGAAGATTGTGAATTTCCTGAAGGGTTAGCCAGATTGTTGAAACAGGAGGACCGAGCTATTACACCTTATCAGGAGGTGATTGAGACCGTCAACATCGGTACCGCAGACGACAAGAAAGAGATCAAGATCGGGGCAAGTCTACAGGCCGAGAGGAAAGACCGTTGATCATGTACTTGACTGTGTTAGAAAGGTCAATGGGTGGTGTGCTCGGTCAGCATGACGAGTCAGGTCGAAAAGAGCATGCAATATACTACCTTAGCAAAAGTTTACCGACTGTGAACAAAGATACTCATTGCTCGAGAAAACTTTCCGCGCTTTGGCATGGGCTGCTCACCGACTAAGACAGTATATGTTGACTCACACGACTCTATTGATATCAAAAATGGATCCAGTCAAGTATATTTTTGAAAAGCCAGCACTTACCGGAAAGGTTGCTAGGTGACAAATGATACTGACAGAGTATGAAATCCAATACACTTCACAAAAAGCCATCATGGGAAGTGTCTTGTCAGACTATCTTGTAGAGCAACTGATCGCTCGACTGTGTGAGTCGAGAATGGGATACAAACTGCAAGTGCACAGTTCTATCGCGTAGTTTTAAAAGATATCGATCCCACAGGGACTTATGAATCGATGTACCGTTATCTAAGGTTACTACGTAAATCTAAGGTGAAAATGTTTGATTGTTTGGGGAAAAACTAAAGGCTAAACTAAGATCTAGATTAAATATTAATAAAACGGATATCGGTATGTAGTTCGTCAGTACTAGGGTATTAAGTCTTTGTCGGTTTCTTGGTTTTAAAGTAAATCGTTTCAGTTAACTTTATTGGTTAAAGGTTTTATCTCAAACTCTCGCTCTGTTGAATAAACCATGATTTTATATTAATGTAGCTGTCACTTATAATTAAGTCAAAAACCATATTTTGAAAGCAATAAAGTTGCAGAAACTCTTTTTAAGAAAACACTGACCGTTTTAAACACCCTTATCTCAAACTCTCGCTCTGTTGACTTAGGTTATACAATTAAATCCAAATGCTTAACTCTCGTCCTCACATTCAATCTTTAAAAATACTTTTTGGAAAAGGTCAGAATTTAATTAACTCTAAAACTTGCTCTCGCCCTGATCTAGAATTAATGCCTAACTTACACTGTCCAGTTAAAACCTCAAACTCTCGCTCTATTGATTTTAACTTCTTTATGTCCTTTACTTTTGTAAAAAATCTTGTTATTAAACCTGTAAGTTGAGACCGTAAAAAGATTGATTTCAATTTTAAGTTTAAATAGACCGACCCAGTCTTGATCCCTTATTCTGCTTACTTTACATACCGATATCTAGGCGAATTAGCCAGACATGCTAAATAAACAAGAATACATATCATGCATAAACAGACTCATTCCAGGCAGACAATGTAGATAAATAATAAAACAAAATATTAAATAATGATTAAAGAACCTGAATGCGTAATACAATAGTCTTGAACACTCCACCACAAGCCGGTAGGATTTGTTCTTCGATTCTTCAATTAAACAATAAATTAAACCAAGGAAATAAAACTGGAATCTAACGTAAGGTTAGATCCGGTAAAAAGTTGCACAATAATTTCCGGTGTAGAAACTATTATGCGAAAAATATCTAAATGCTAAAAAGGGAAAGGTAAATTTGCAAGGGAAAAGGAATGTAGAACTTGCAAAAGAAATAAATAAAATAAACAATGTTAAGTTGCTGGAAAAAGAAAAATTAAGCAAAAGCGTGAAAAGAAAATTGGCAAAGCTTCGGCAAACGAGCGTGGAAAAACCCAGGAACCCTTTTAGGTTTTAGAGATAGCTATTTATATTGGTGCTGGTAACTGCTTTCCGTTTCTCAAGTTCTTCAACGTGGCTAAATGCACGGCGTGGATGTAGGACACAAACTCCTCAACGTCTCTTCTTCAAGTCTTCTGAGGGCGTTACTTGCGCCAAAAAAAATAGTGGAACGGTGTGACGCTCGTCACACCATGTGTGACGTCCGTCACAAGGCTGCTTTGCGTGACGCTCGTCACGCACCCTGTGACGTCCGTCACAGGCACAGCATTGGTGACTTGTGCGCTTTGGGCTGGGCTTTGGCATTTGGTTCCTTTTCTCTCCTTTTTGCACCTCCTTTTCTTCCATTTTCACTTGTTCTTCAAAATAGACTACCTGAGACAAATAGGAAGAAAATACCACGTAATATCTCATAAAATGCAGTAAACCGAAATAAATAGTCATAGAATTTAATGGAATTTAGTCCTAAAATATGATATAATTTCGTGTTATCAAACTCCCCCATACTTAAATCTTTGCTTGTCCTCAAGCAAAATTCAGTATAGAAATCGTTTTCAAAAATTTAGCCAGGCGAATTTTCAAAACACACATCAATTCGTAATAGGTTGCAAATGGATTTTGTTTAGAAGCAATTTGAGTTTAATCTTGACATCAACAACTACCGTTACAACTTAGATAACCCCACCTTATGCAAATCAGTTCAAGTAATGCCATTATAGCTATCCTAGTTCCTTTACTTTTATTTCACCCGCTTTCATTCTAGCGAAATCACATTAAGCCCTTTGTCTTTTCGCGCACATAGTGGAGTAACCGGTTAGTGATTATGATCCGCTTTTAGCTAGAAGTTCTGGTACATAAGTCGGATAACTTCGTTATTCAATCCATTGCAAATCGTGGGGGATCGAACCGTAGTCCGCCCTACCGAGTTCAGTACCAGATACCTACTGAACCAACTCATAATGGATTTTTCATATTGTGTTTTTGCATGATCTGCAACCTTTAGATTAAATGATCTGGTAAGGATCACCTAATTTAATCAGTGCATTTCCTGATATATTCATATATTTTATGTTACTTTGGGGATCATTCACTTATATTCATCGGCTCTCCACGTAGTTTGCTATTAAGATGGTGCTGACTTCTCGTATAAACTACTCGGGGTTACTCTAAAGCTAAAAGTTCGAGGAATCGGTATAATAGGTGCTTATCCTGATCTAACATGTTGAGGTTCTCAGAGCGTTGTTATGGTAATGATTTTTTTTGTCTTGATTTCACTCAAGTTTTATAAAGTAAGCAACCTTTATACTTATTGGGTGTGTTAAAATTTGTTTTGTTATGGCTCAAGAAAATTGAGGGGAATAGATAATAGAAATATTTCACACTAGGGACTTAACTTAAAATTATAATTTTTTTTTTTTTCAGATAATAAGAAAGGGAAATAACAATGAAAGGGAGGGTAACATACTTGAAAAATGGAAATGGAAGAAACAAGTTTTCCCCCCATACTTAAATTAAACATTGTCCTCAATGTTTTAAGGAAATGAAATACAATATGGAAAGGAAAAGGAAACTACAACTAAGGTTGTCTTCCGCCTCTGGTTCTTGGACCTGGTGATCTCGGACGTAAGTCTAAGTTGTCGAACCTGCTGAACATCTCAGTAAACCGCTGGTCGGTTATGGCATTCCTAGCATCCTGTTGCTGTTGCATTTGACGCATCATCTGCAGCATCTCGACATTCTGTGCCTGCATTCCATCGATAGCATCCATAATGTCGTCGTTGGTTGCAGGCCTTCTTCGTCGACGACGTTGGGAGGATGGGCCAGTTGTATTGCCGGAAGGGTTGAGCGGGACTGACTGTTGTGTAGGCGGATGATCACCTTGTTCCATTTCTTCAAACTCATCTGTTTGTGGGTTTGTTTGTAAAGGCTCGGTGGTTTCAGGAGCGTTTAGATCATAGAGGTGGCGGTCGGGGTTTGTGACATCAGTGAGGGCAGTATTTGGTAGAACAACGCTTGGGACTGCCTGGTTGTTCACCATAAGATAATATCCTCCGCCTACTCTGTTCTTAATCAAGCGGCTGGATCGACAGTAGCTGGTATCCATAGATAGGGGAAGTAGGGATTCTAAAGTTTGGAGTTTATCCCCTAGGTTTAGGCCAAGTGCGATGGTGGTGATTAAGCCACCAATTATGAAAGGTTGCCTGCCTCTAGCACATAAGGTGCGGATATGATGAAAGAGAAAGGAGGCGGCGTTTACCTGAGTATCTGGTTCGAAGACGCACTGGAGGAAAAATAGTTCCTTTGAGTTGACCTTGCTGTTGTTTGGCCTTCCAAAAACTGTGTTTTGCAAGATGCGGATAAAGTACCGGATAGTGGGGTTATGTATATGGGAGAGAAGGAGTTCTTCCCAGTTGTAGGTATCTATACCGGAAATTTTCTTAAAAAGGCCAAAAACGCCAACTGTGTTCCAGTTTGAGGTTGGAGGGATTCTGGCATGCAGCAGACCTTCTGTGGGAAATTGTAGCATGGTACTCAATTGGTTTTGGGTTAAGGAGTACTCGGTGTTGAACATCCGGAAGGTTGCGGTACCGGTTAAAAATTCGTCTTCACCGGCGGGAGTGGTGTAGTCGTATGAACTTAAGAATTCTAAGGTTAGGGATGGGTAGGTGGGTTGGTTATGAGTGCAAAGGAAGGTTAGGTTGGCCTGACGGAGCATCCATTCGATACCTTGGAGTAAGCCTAATTGTTGTAAACAAGGTAAGTCGGGGTACCTGGTGGAAACGACGCCTCGCTGTTGGAAACGCTCGAATTGCTCCCTCTGATAATTGTCATCTACGGATCGGAAGATGATATTTCCGAAATTCTGATTTCCCGCCATTGTGATGAATTTTGAAGGGATGATTTGGAAAGAAAAAGAAATGTATTTGATAGGAGAGAATTGTTTTGTGGTGAATGAAGGAAGGTTTGGTGGGTATTTATAGGAGAAGAATTTGGAAGGTGGAAAGAAAAAGTGGTTGAAAAGTAATTAAGTGTGGTTAAATGAAAAATGAATGGGGAAGGTAAAAAGTTAAAGGTGTAACGTTCGTCTCCAACGGCTCCTTAACGTTCACTAGTCTGAGGAGTGTTACGCTCGTCACAGGGGTGTGACGCTCGTAACAGGCTCTTGGTGTGCCGTCCGTTATGGATAGTGTGACGCTCGTCACGCATTCCTTTTTGGAAAGGCTTAGTGGCGTTTCACAGAATTACTTTGGTAGCGTATTTTAATGTTTTGTTTTGCTTACGATCAGTTTAGTCTGCAATTTAATTTGTTGTGCACGCTTAATCTGCTTTGTATAGTGATAATTCATAGGAAGCAACAGTAGAGCATAATAGCTTTTGCATAATAAAATTAACTAAACAGCTTCAATAAAAAATGATCATAATGTAATACAGGAAAGGAAAACAATGAAATGAAAGAAAAAATAAATGTGAACATGAATTCAAATAACATTAATAAATAATCTAACTTAAAACTAAATAACTTAGAAAAATAACTAAACTCTATCCCTCTGTACGATCTCTGGCCGGAGGAGCAAAAGAGTTAACATGATGTAGCAACTCGTGAAACTGATTCGTCATACTGCTCATGTATCCTAGAACTTCGTCTCTCATGTTAGTAAATTCTCCTCTGAGGGCGTCTTGTTCTGACATCAAAGCTTCAATGGCGGTGTTGTAATCAGTTCCGGGCATATGATGTCGGAGGTCAGGTATGGCTGATTCTTCGGTCGGAACAGGCTGAGGAGGAGGGTCAATATCATGATAGCCGGATGGTGTCTGAGGGTCAGATTCAGCATGAGAGATCTGGTCAACATAATTCTCATAGTCATTACAAATCTCATAATCCTGGATGGATTCAGTGGATCCAGCAGGAGTTGGGGTTTCATTCAGGTTATAGAGCCAGTTCCTTTGGTTATGAACACTAGTCCTAGGATCGGGCATGGTGAATAGGCAGAGAACCTGGTTATCAATAATAAGCTCAAACTCATCAGACCCTAGGTTTGCTATAAACATAGTGTTGAAGAGGAAAGGTATACTCATAGTAGTAATGCCACAAAAAGGGCTAAGGTCAAGCATAGGCTGACGTAATCCAATGGCATTACCTATCATAGTTATCAAACCGCCTATTCTAATGGGTGCTCGCTCATCCTGGATAAGGTGGTCCAAATTAGCTAACATAAAAGTGGCACCGTTTACTGGACGGTTCTGGGAAGCACAAAATATGATGAAGAGTTCATCACGTGAAACTGAAGTACTATTTTGCTTCTTCCCAAATAAAGTGTGGGTCAGGATCTTATGGAAATAGCGAAAGGCCGGGTTGTGTATGTTTCCAGAGAGAAACTCATGTTCTTCGGGCTCATCATTTCCAGTCAGCTTACCCCAAAAGTGTTCAAGTTCTCTATGTTCAAAAAGTTCTTCCTGGCTTACAGTGAATGTATCAAAGGAGGTAGGGAAACCCAAAAGGTTTGTGAAGTCTCTAATATTAAATTGGTACTCCATGTTGAACATTCTGAACTGGATAAATCCTCTGCTAATTCCTTTTCCATGGCTGGGTAGATAGATTAATGAGCTAAGGAATTCTAGTGTGAGTCTCCGGTAGGTGGTAAAATGTCTCAGGATAGGGGATGTCTCCCATCCTATCTGATTCAGCAAAAACAGGACACTCTGTCTCAGTCCAAGGGCAGTCATAGCCCAATCATCAGCATATAAACTAGGTAGCATCTCTCTAGCGGCTAGTTCTTCAAACTTTTGTTTCTGAGCCATTCCTCTGAACTTGATACCCATACGATCAATATGTCCCATCTGGTTAGTGTTAGCTAGAGAAAAGAAAACATGAGTTTAAGTCAGGATTTGGCCAAATGCCGAAAGAAGGAAAAATTATTATTATTATTTATTTTTTTTCTTTTTGAATAAATCAAGAATGAATACTAAACAGAAATTAAAAGAATAATTAAGAAAGAAATAGGGGAATGATAATAATAAAATAATAAAATAACAAATTAATTTGTGGGTTGTCTCCCACTAAGCGCTTTGTTTAAATGTCGCAAGCTCGACAAAGAAACTGTTAAATATAATCTATAGATCCTGGGGGCGTTTCGTCTAAGTGTAGGATTTGCGAATCCTCGTTGGTTTCCGTGTAGTGATAGTGTTTCAGACGTTGCCCGTTTACGGTGAACGGTTCTGTAGATTTTCCTTTTATTTCTACCGCTCCACTGGGAAAGACTTTAGTGATATGAAAAGGCCCTGACCATCTGGATCGTAGTTTTCCCGGGAATAACTTTAGTCTAGAGTTAAATAAAAGTACTGCGTCGCCTTGCTTGAAGATTTTCCTTGATATACGCTTGTCATGCCATTGTTTTGTTCTTTCTTTATAGATTCTGGCATTTTCATAGGTGTCTCTTCTGAGTTCCTCTAATTCGTTTATGTCAAGGATTCTCTTTTCACCGGCGGCTTTATAATTCAAATTTAGATTTCTAATAGTCCAATAGGCTTTATGTTCTAATTCTACCGGGAGGTGACAGGATTTTCCATAAATGAGCTTAAATGGGGTCGTCCCTATGGGGGTTTTATAAGCAGTTCGGTATGCCCACAAAGCTTCTGGTAATTTCAATGACCAATCTTTCCTTGAAGTGGCTACCGTTTTTTCTAGTATTTGCTTGATTTCTCTGTTAGATACTTCCACTTGTCCACTGGTTTGAGGGTGGTAAGGTGTCGCTATCCTATGTCTCACTCCATATTTAAGTAGTAGTTTTTCGAGTACCTTGGATATAAAGTGCGATCCACCATCACTGACTACTATTCTTGGGATGCCAAATCTCGGAAATATTATATTCTTAAAGAGTCTAGTTACTACTCGGGTGTCGTTTGTTGGGGAAGCTACAGCTTCGATCCACTTTGATACGTAGTCGACTGCCACGAGTATATATTTGTTACCGAAAGAGGATGGGAAAGGTCCCATGAAGTCTATCCCCCACACGTCAAAAATCTCCACTTCCAAAATACCTTTTTGCGGCATCTCGTCACGTCTAGATATGTTTCCCGTGCGTTGACATCTGTCACACTCCTTAATAGCCGCATGTACGTCCTTCCATATAGTTGGCCAATAAAAGCCAGCTTGTAGGATTTTAGAGCAAGTCTTGGATGTACTTGTGTGTCCACCATAAGGAGCGGAGTGACAGTGTTGGATTATATTTTCTACCTCTTCTTCGGGTATACATCGACGGAAAATACCATCGGGGCCTCTTTTGAAAAGTAAGGGATCATCCCAGTAATAGTGTTTTATGTCGTGGAAGAATCGTTTCTTCTGCTGGTAAGATAAAGTAGGTGGAACTATTCCGGCAGCTAAATAATTGACTAGATCAGCGTACCATGGTGTGACAGATATAGCTAAGGTGGTTTCTACTTGCATGTCGGAGTTGTTCTCTTCCAAAGTAGCTATAAGTTTGTCATACGAGAAATCATCATTAATTGATGTTCTTTCCAGTTCAAGGTTCTTAAGTCTAGAGAGGTGGTCTGCTACTACGTTTTCAGTTCCTTTCTTGTCCTTGATTTCTAAGTCGAATTCTTGTAGCAACAAGATCCATCTTAGGAGTCTAGGTTTAGCGTCTTTTTTTGTTAGAAGGTACCTGATAGCAGCGTGATCAGTGTAGACTATTATTTTGGCTCCTACCAAGTAAGAACGAAATTTATCTAGCGCAAATACCACTGCTAGGAGTTCTTTCTCGGTAGTGGCGTAATTCATTTGCGCTTCATCCAGGGTTCTGCTAGCGTAATATATAACGTGAAGCTTTTTATCCTTTCTTTGTCCTAAAACAGCACCTACAGCATAATCACTGGCATCGCACATTATTTCGAATGGTTCATTCCAGTCTGGTGTCTGCATTATGGGTGCTGAGATCAATGCTTGTTTAAGAGTTTGAAATGCTTTTAAACAGTTATCGTCGAATATGAATTCGGCATCTTTCATCAATAGTCCGGTTAGAGGTTTAGTTATCTTAGAGAAGTCTTTGATGAATCGTCGGTAAAAACCGGCGTGTCCTAAAAAGCTTCGTACTTCTCTTACGGTTCTTGGGGGTTGAAGATTTTCGATTACCTCTATTTTGACTTTGTCTACTTCAATTCCTCTGTTCGAGATGATGTGTCCTAAAACAATTCCTTCTTGTACCATAAAGTGGCACTTTTCCCAATTAAGTACTAAGTTTACTTTTACACATCGCTCAAGAACTCTTTCCAGGTTTTCAAGGCATTCTTCGAAACTTTGTCCGTATACAGAAAAGTCATCCATAAATACTTCCATGATGTTTTCGAGAAAGTCGGCGAAAATTGCCATCATGCATCTTTGAAAAGTTGCAGGGGCATTACACAGACCAAACGGCATTCGTCTATAAGCGAAGGTACCAAAAGGGCATGTGAACGTTGTCCTTTCTTGGTCATCAGGGTGAATTGGTATTTGAAAGAAGCCTGAATAACCGTCTAAATAACAGAAATGTGAATGTTTTGCTAATCGTTCTAACATTTGGTCAATGAATGGTAAAGGGAAATGATCTTTTCGGGTTGCTTTGTTTAGTTTCCTATAATCAATGCACATTCTCCATCCCGATTCGATTCGTTTAGTTATAGTTTCTCCTTTTTCGTTTTCAATAACGGTTATGCCTCCTTTCTTTGGTACAACGTGTACGGGGCTAACCCATTTGCTATCAGATATAGGATATATGATACCTGCTTCCAATAACTTGGTTATTTCTTTCTTTACTACCTCACTTAGGATCGGATTTAGTCTTCTCTGGTGTTCCCTAGAGGTTTTACAGTCTTCTTCTAACATGATGCGGTGCATACAAATAGAAGGGCTTATTCCTTTAAGATCGGTGATGTGGTATCCTAGTGCGGTTGGATATTTCCTTAAGATATGTAAGAGTTTTTCTGTTTCGAGTCTTCCTAGATCTGCATTAACTATCACAGGTCGTTCAAGTTCTAAGTCTAGGAATTCATATCTCAGATTTTTGGGAAGTGTTTTCAAATCAGGGGTTGGTTTGTTAAGACATTGCGTAGGGTCCGGTGTTATTGCTAAGCATTGGTTAGATTTGTCCTCTAAAAGATAGTCTGATGATTTGTCTTCTCCTAACTCTGCTTCTTTTATGCATTCATCGATGATATCCATGAAGTAACATGTATCTTCTATTGCAGGTGCTTTCAAGAATTGGGAAAGAATGAATTCAATTTTCTCTTCACCTACTTCGAAGGTGAGTCGTCCTCGTTTTACGTCTATGATTGCACCGGCAGTTGCTAAGAACGGTCTTCCTAGTATAATAGGTGTAGTATCATCTTCTCTAATGTCCATAATTGTGAAGTCAGTGGGAATGTAAAACTGACCTATGCGTACGGGAACGTTTTCAAGGATTCCTACAGGATATTTGATGGAACGATCTGCTAGTTGCACGGACATTTTGGTTGGTCTTAATTCTCCCATTTCCAGTTTCTTACATATGGATAAAGGCATAACGCTAATTCCGGCTCCTAAATCGCATAAGGCTTTGTCGATGACAAATTTTCCTATGTGACAGGGTATAGAGAAACTACCCGGATCCTTGAGTTTAGGAGGCATGTTTTGGATTATAGCGCTACATTCGGCAGGGAGTGTAACGGTTTCGCTATCCTCAAGTTTCCTCTTATTAGAAAGAATTTCTTTTAAGAATTTAGCATATGAGGGCATCTGCGTAATAGCTTCGGTAAACGGAATTGTAACGTTTAATTGTTTAAGGAGATCAACAAATTTTCTAAATTGGCCCGCATCTTTGGTTTTAACAAGCCTTTGAGGGTAAGGTATAGGTGGTTTGTAAGGTGGTGGAGGTACATAAGGTTCCTTCTTTTCTAGGGTTTCCTTATTACTCTCTTCCTTTTCCTTAGGTTCACTTTCCTCAGTTGATTTCTTAGGGTTTTGGTTTTCTATCCTTGGATCAGACGGTCCTTCCACTTCCGTTCCGCTTCTTAATATAATTGCATGAGCTTGGCTTCTCGGATTAGGTTGGGGCTGTCCAGGGAATGTACCAGTTGGTGCAGCAGTAGGTGCTTGTTGTTGAGCTACTTGAGATATTTGTGTTTCCAGCATTTTGTTATGGGTAGCCAAGGCATCTACTTTGCTTGCTAGTTGTTTAAGTTGTTCGCCAGTATGTATGTTCTGGTTTAAGAAATCTTTATTGGTTTGTTGTTGGGAAGCTATAAAGTTTTCCATCATGATTTCCAAGTTGGATTTTCTAGGGGTATTATTGTTAGGCATGGATGGATTCGGTTTCTGATATCCCGGTGGTATAGATGGGGCTTGATTTGGAGACTGTCCAGGTGCGTATAAAGCATTATTACTCTTATATGAAAAGTTTGGATGGTTCTTCCAATTTGGGTTATAGGTATTCGAATAGGGGCTTCCTTGAGCATAGTTTACTTGCTCTGCTTGGATTCCAGTCAAGAGTTGACATTCCGCAGGAGTGTGGCCTTGGATTCCACAGACCTCGCAATTCTGAGTTATAGCAACCACGGCGGCTGGAGGTGATACGTTTAAACTTTCAATTTTCTGGACCAAAGCATCCACTTTTGCATTGACGTGATCAAGGTTACTTATCTCGTACATGCCAGTTTTCGGTTGAGGTTTTTCCACCGTTGTTCGTTCGGTTCCCCACTGATAGTGGTTTTGGGCCATGCTCTCGATAAGCTGGTAAGCATCAGCATAAGGTTTGTTCATTAGTGCACCACCTGCAGCGGCGTCTATTGTTAACCTTGTGTTGTATAAGAGACCATTATAAAATGTGTGAATTACTAACCAGTCTTCCAAACCATGGTGTGGGCAAAGTCTCATCATGTCTTTGTATCTTTCCCATGCTTCGAAAAGAGACTCGTTGTCTTTCTGTTTAAATCCGTTTATCTGGGCTCTTAACATAGCTGTTTTGCTTGGCGGAAAATATCGGGCAAGAAAAACTTTCTTCAACTCGTTCCATGTGGTGACTGAGTTGGAAGGAAGAGATTGAAGCCATCTTCTAGCGCTATCTCTTAAGGAGAAAGGAAAAAGACGAAGTCGAATTGCCTCTGAAGTGACACCATTAGCTTTAACAGTATCAGCGTATTGAACAAATACGGATAAATGGAGGTTTGGATCTTCGGTAAGATTTCCAGAGAATTGGTTTTGTTGCACAGCCTGCAACAGCGAAGGTTTGAGTTCGAAGTTGTTTGCTTCGATTGCGGGCGGAGCAATACTTGAATGCGGTTCATCTTGCGATGGAGCGGCGTAATCTCTAAGAGCACGAGCTGGTTCTGCCATCTCAGTTAAAGAAGGAAGATCTTTGAGATCAGGAAAGTCTATAGGAGGGAGATTGTTTTCAGCACGATATTCCCGAATTCGTCGTAAGACTCGGAGATATAGTTCGATATCGTTGATTCGTAGATAGAGCGGTTCGCCTTGTGAGCGAGTGCGTGGCATACAAATCAACGAAAGAAAGAATAGAAGAAAAAGAAACCTTAGTCTCTACAGCGTAACGGAAGAGTTACGATATCGATTAAATAAAAGTCCCCGGCAACGGCACCAAAAACTTGATCGCTCGACTGTGTGAGTCGAGAATGGGATACAAACTGCAAGTGCACAATTCTATCGCGTAGTTTTAAAAGATATCGATCCCACAGGGACTTATGAATCGATGTACCGTTATCTAAGGTTACTACGTAAATCTAAGGTGAAAATGTTTGATTGTTTGGGGAAAAACTAAAGGCTAAACTAAGATCTAGATTAAATATTAATAAAACGGATATCGGTATGTAGTTCGTCAGTACTAGGGAATCAAGTCTTTGTCGGTTTCTTGGTTTTAAAGTAAATCGTTTCAGTTAACTTTATTGGTTAAAGGTTTTATCTCAAACTCTCGCTCTGTTGAATAAACCATGATTTTATATTAATGTAGCTGTCACTTATAATTAAGTCAAAAACCATATTTTGAAAGCAATAAAGTTGCAGAAACTCTTTTTAAGAAAACACTGACCGTTTTAAACACCCTTATCTCAAACTCTCGCTCTGTTGACTTAGGTTATACAATTAAATCCAAATGCTTAACTCTCGTCCTCACATTCAATCTTTAAAAATACTTTTTGGAAAAGGTCAGAATTTAATTAACTCTAAAACTTGCTCTCGCCCTGATCTAGAATTAATGCCTAACTTACACTGTCCAGTTAAAACCTCAAACTCTCGCTCTATTGATTTTAACTTCTTTATGTCCTTTACTTTTGTAAAAAATCTTGTTATTAAACCTGTAAGTTGAGACCGTAAAAAGATTGATTTCAATTTTAAGTTTAAATAGACCGACCCAGTCTTGATCCCTTATTCTGCTTACTTTACATACCGATATCTAGGCGAATTAGCCAGACATGCTAAATAAACAAGAATACATATCATGCATAAACAGACTCATTCCAGGCAGACAATGTAGATAAATAATAAAACAAAATATTAAATAATGATTAAAGAACCTGAATGCGTAATACAATAGTCTTGAACACTCCACCACAAGCCGGTAGGATTTGTTCTTCGATTCTTCAATTAAACAATAAATTAAACCAAGGAAATAAAACTGGAATCTAACGTAAGGTTAGATCCGGTAAAAAGTTGCACAATAATTTCCGGTGTAGAAACTATTATGCGAAAAATATCTAAATGCTAAAAAGGGAAAGGTAAATTTGCAAGGGAAAAGGAATGTAGAACTTGCAAAAGAAATAAATAAAATAAACAATGTTAAGTTGCTGGAAAAAGAAAAATTAAGCAAAAGCGTGAAAAGAAAATTGGCAAAGCTTCGGCAAACGAGCGTGGAAAAACCCAGGAACCCTTTTAGGTTTTAGAGATAGCTATTTATATTGGTGCTGGTAACTGCTTTCCGTTTCTCAAGTTCTTCAACGTGGCTAAATGCACGGCGTGGATGTAGGACACAAACTCCTCAACGTCTCTTCTTCAAGTCTTCTGAGGGCGTTACTTGCGCCAAAAAAAATAGTGGAACGGTGTGACGCTCGTCACACCATGTGTGACGTCCGTCACAAGGCTGCTTTGCGTGACGCTCGTCACGCACCCTGTGACGTCCGTCACAGGCACAGCATTGGTGACTTGTGCGCTTTGGGCTGGGCTTTGGCATTTGGTTCCTTTTCTCTCCTTTTTGCACCTCCTTTTCTTCCATTTTCACTTGTTCTTCAAAATAGACTACCTGAGACAAATAGGAAGAAAATACCACGTAATATCTCATAAAATGCAGTAAACCGAAATAAATAGTCATAGAATTTAATGGAATTTAGTCCTAAAATATGATATAATTTCGTGTTATCAGCAACCGATTGATGATTACCAACCTATGAGGTTTGACTTTCCTGATGAGGACATCATGTTTCTCAAATCGAAAGATTGAGAGGAACCACTCCCGGAGGAGGGGCCTGACCCTGAATCCAAATGGGTTATGATGTTTGATGGGGCGGTCCACGTCAATGGTCGCGGAGTTGGTGTAGTGTTGATCACACCGGAAGGGGGTTCATATGCCATTTGGTGCCAGAATAACTTTTCCCTGCACCAACAATGAAGCCGAATACGAAGCTTGTATCCTAAGACTTGAGGAAGCCGTCAATATACAGATTAAAACCCTGGATGTATACGGGGATTCAGCTTTGGTCATCAATCAAACCAACGGGAAATGGTGCTATGCTGGAACTACGTACCCAGAATTGACGTATCTCGGTCAGAGACGAATGAAGAAAGCATTTGGTCAGAAAGTGCGCCCTCGGGGGTGTCAAGTCGGTGAATTGGTACTCAAAAGATTTCTTCCTCCCAACACAGATCACAGGGGCAAATGGACACCGAACTATGAGGGTCCGTACGTGGTTAAAAGGATCTTCTATGGCGGAGCTTTGATGCTAACAACCATGGATGGCGAAGGATTCCCGTCCCCTGTCAACTCAGACGCAGTTAAAAAATACTTCGCATAAAATAGACCCGCTGGACGATAAAAAGAATAGTCCAGGCAAAAAAAGGGCATCCCGACGAACCAAAAAAAAAGAATAAAGAGGTTCGGGCAAAAATTAGGGATATAAAAAAAGAGTACATCCGGTGAGTCGAAAACCCAAAAGGGCGGCTCAGGCAAAAATGGGTATCCCGGTGGATTGAAAACTCGAAAAGGGGGCGATCCAGGCAAAAGTTAGGGAATAAGCGAATGACTGTGATCTGAGTTCATCAGTGTTATATCACCGTTTCATTCAATCCGGCAATCTTCGAAGGTTAAAGATCGACTAATCATCCACTTCAGAAAGCAAGATGAGCAGAGCGTCTTGAGGACATACGAGCCATAGTAGAGTCGAAACTCGGTGGGACCCCGTATCCCCATTGCCATTAGGATAGTTCTCTTTTTATAGCGATCACCTCTTTTCAGGGATCAGCTTCCTGATACCCTCGCCTATTCCTGACACAAACTTTCTCCCCAGTAAGAGTCGAATAATTCAGTTAAAGAGCCTCTTTATTTTTCATTTATCAGTTTGTTTGCAAAAATGTCCGAATTTTTGATAAAACATATTGCATATGAACATAATGGTGGCTTTTGCAGATGATTTGCACAGGAAAACATTTAAAATTGCTTTGAATGTGCTTAATCCCGGACAGTGAATTCAAACCGACTAATTCCCCCGAGGCATACATGTATTTTTGGTTGCAGGTCACAGGAACCGGATGCCAAGTCATGAATCCTCATCCCCAAGCGGTTGACAAAGTCTCTCCTCAGTAGAGCATGTTCCCCAGCAGAGTTGACAGTATCCAGACTATATATCCCCAGCGGAGTTGACAGTGTCAGACTGTATCTTCCTAGCAACAGCGGAGTGGTTGCATAACCAACAGATGAGAGGGTGGTGTTCCCAGTGTTCATCTCATTCCCCAGTAGATTATTTTTTAACAGATTTGTTAATCCCCAACTTGAGGGCGATTAGCAAGTTCATATCCCCAGCAAAGGTCGTTTCCTACGACATTTCCCCAGGAAGTGTTTTCCCCACAGACTCTCCTCACAGAGCCTCGCCGAACAAAGTTTCCATAGTTGATACTCCCCCTGCAAGGTCAACTTTGCAAGCAGCCAATTTATTTTTGGTGGCTCATTGGTCCCGGCAGACGGGTCATTCCCCACAGAGCATTCAAGGATTGATACAGCGATCTGTTCCCTACCGGAGTTTGCTTCCCTAAGCAGATTTCTGTTTACACCATGCATAACATTTGCATTTGCATGCATATCATATCAAGCATACACATAAGCTGATAAACAGGTTCTTCCAAGCAGACTGAAGAGTTACTTTACAACCAAGGTCATGAGATCCAGCCAGAGGATCAAGCGTGAGTGATCCAGCCTGAGGGTCATTTTGAAGATTCAGCCTGAGAATCGTTTTCCAGTGATCCAGCCTGAGGGTCATTTCGAAGATTCAGCCTGAGAATCGTGTTCCAGTGATCCAGCCTGAGGGTCATTTCGAAGATTCAGCCTGAGAATCGTGTTCCAGTGTTCCAGCCTGAGGGTCATTTCGAAGATTCATCCTGAGAATCGTGTTCCAGTAAGCCAACCTAAGGCTCAATTTGAAGATTCCCCAGTGAAGTCGCCTACAAGCTTTATTTCCCCAGCAAGCCCAATTGAGGAGTCATTACAACATGTTCTAGCCCAAAGAATATGTACGAAGCCCAAAAGTGGAATATTCTCGAAGCTGCATATCTAATATGAAGGTTGGGTGTAGATTTCAAAAGAGGGTCAACCAGCGCATGCCTCAGATGCGGGATCCTAATGATGGGAATTTATCATCAAAACAATTCAGATCTAGCCAGAAGATCGAAGTAGATTCAGCCAGAGAATCAAAACAAAGAAGATCTAGCCAGAAGATCGAAAATCGCAACAATTCAGATCTAGCCAGAAGATCGAAGTAGATTCAGCCAGAGAATCAAAGGAAATAGATTCAGCCAGAAGGAGATCTAGCCAGAAGATCGAAGAAGATCTAGCCAGAAGATCAAAATCGTATCCAGCCCGAGGATCAAAATTAATATCCAACCAGAGGACTAAATTGAGTATAGGTTCAGCCAGAGGATCGAAACTCCAGATTAAGCCAGAAGACTGATTCAGATCCAGCCAGAGGATCGGAAGAAAAATAAACAGCGCGGTGTATTTCCGCGTTTTTGTGGTGTTCTGAGAGCGCAAATTTTCGGTCTGTCTTTGGTATTCAATCACAGCTCACCCCGTTTGTCTGATAAGCTGTTCGCTTTCATCCTACTCGGGTTAGCTGATGATTGAATAGGGACAACTGTAACACCCCAAAATTTGCCCTCCTCATTCATGCATTCATTTAGCATTTCATATTGCATTTCATCATGTCAATCAGATTTAGATCCAAAAAAAAAAATACGAAAAAAAAAAATAATAAAAAAAAAAACGAAAAAAAATAAAAAAATAAAAAAAATAAAAATAAAAATAAAAATAAAAAAAATAAAAAAATAAAAATAATAATAAAAAATAAATAAAATATAATAGAAAAAACTTGGACTTGGACCTCTCTCATTTGAGTCCACAAAGCCATGAAAATCAGGTTATAAAAGAGGGAGATCAGACAGAAAAAGGAACAGAAGCAAAATACTCTGAGGTTTCTTTGAAACAAAACCCTTGACAAAACCTGGAGAGAAACCTGACAGAGAACTCAGAGCAACCCCTAGGCAGCTCTGAAAAATTCAATCTGACTCACACACTTTCATCTCACGCAAACCCTAACATTGCCTTGCAAACCCAGCCGTGCCATTTGATTTCAACCGGTCTCTCCCATCAGGTTTGCCTCATTCCCATGATTTTATGCTCTTAATTTGGATCATCTGAATGTATGAGGTATGATGGATGAATTTCATTATGTTTTTGCCCACGGGTTTAATTATGCATGAATGGGTGAAACCTATGCCTTGAATGTTTAATCACATGATTTCTGAAATGTATGCCACAGGGTTTGAGGTTTCTGAAACCATACTGTTATCCATGAAAAAAATGCTTATCGTGTTTCACTAACCCTTTTGTTGAGTTTTTGTGAGGGCTCACAGACTCTTGTAGAGATGGTTTGCGTGGTTTTCCCACTTTATTTGTGGGGTACCCCCTGGAGGTTCATTCCGATTACCTCTACTGACTCACCTTTCTTTGATGGCATTAGCTTGGGAGATCCCTGGGTTTCTTACTCCTTTAATTGCTGTTACTTCGGATCTTCATCCGTGTGGTACTTTTACCTCTTTTCCGCATTTTATCGCTTTCTTAGCTGGAAGACCTCGATAGGAGGCATTTGTTTTCTTTTGTTTATTTACTTCTGAGCCCCTTGTTGGCACGTTTACTTTATACATGTTTGTTTTGTATGTGTTCGTATCCCCACAGGTAGCGCGGTTCCTTCGTCGAGGACTGCCTTTTTGCCCTTTTGCATAAGTAACCCTCAAACCCTAAAACCCAAAGCAACACGTTAACTCATTCTACTACAGGCGAGTAAGTCTCCAAAGGTCGAGCATCCGGTAGATTGCGTAGTGACGTCGTTCGTCCAAAACCCAATCCATAACCCCGTAGTTAGCCGAACTACGGCTTGCTCTGATTCTCATTCCAGATGAGATACGTAGGCATAAGACGCGATGTCTTAGCGAGCACACATCCCCCCAACCCATAGGTCAGCCGAGCTACGAAGACTCTGATTCTCATATTCATATGAGATACGTATGCAGTGGATGCGACATCCGCGCGAGTCATTTTCATTTAACCCTTTTTTTTGGTAAACAGCACAAGATAAACTCACACCCTTTATACAAGAACTACAAAAGTGGATTCCGTAGAGTACTACGGAAGCGTAGGGGTGCTAATACCTTCCCTTCGCATAACCGACTCCCGAACCCAAGATTTGGTTGCGAGACCCCGTCTTGTCCTTTCCTTTTTCAGGTTTACTTCGAGCGTTTCCTTTCCCTCCTTTGGGATGAATAACGCACGGTGGCGACTCTTCTGTCATTTTCTTTCGCCGGTTGTTTTTTTCGTGCACTGTATTTTTCAGGTTGCTACAATGTGTAGCATGAAAATCACATGAAGTAGGTATGTACATGTAGGTTTTCAACAAGTCTTACTCTACTTTAGTGAGATCATTCAATAACCTTATTGTAGAAAGTGTAAATAGGCGAATATCAAACTTTATTAATTCAAAAATATCCAAACTCATAAGATGCATACATTATACCAAATATAGAATACAAAATTAATAAATGACTAACTCTCACTAAACTAAAGATTCCTCAAACCATAAAACACTCGTGTGAGTAGTGTGCTCATGAAAGACATTGGGTGAAAGACCTTTTGTAAGCGGATATACTATCATATAGTTTGTTTTTAAGTGTTCTATGGAAATTCTGTCCACTTTGTACATTTTCCTTAACAACTAGGAACTTGATGTCAATATGTTTTGACGTAGTCGAACTCTTATTATTGTTGGAATATAGGACGACTGATTTATTATCACAATATAACTTAAGTGGTCTTTCAACTTCTTCCATAATTCGCATCCCAGTGACAAGGTTCCTCAATCAAATCCCATGGTTGGATGCCTCATAACATGCTATAAATTCTTCTGCCATGGTGGATGAATTTATAAGAGTTTGCTTGACACATCTCTAAGAAACTGCGTCACCAACCAACATGTATATATAACTTGAAGTAGATCTTTTACTATCTTGGCATCCAACAAAATCCGAGTCAAAATATCCAGTGATCTCCAATTGGTCTAACCTTCTATATGTGAGCATATAATCTTTTGTTCTCTTTAAATACCGCATAACCTTTTTGACCGCTTTCCAATGATTCATTCATAGATTACTCTAATATCTGCCTAACATCCCAACTATGAATGCAATATTCGGAGGTGTACACACTTAAGCATACATCAGACACCCTACAACTGACGCATAATGAATTTTTTGCATTTCTTGAATTTCTAAGTTTCCTTCTGGGCACTGACTGAGACTAAATTTGTTTTCCTTAGCAATTGGAGCATCCCCTAATTTATATTTATGCATGTCAAATCTTTTAAGTACCTTTTTGATATAACTCCTTTGTGATAATCATATAATGCCTCAAGATCAATCTCGATGTATCTGAATTTATAAAACAAAAGAGGCGTCAACAAGATCTCTCATTTTGAATTTTCTTGATATAAATTTATTGGTTTGTGCATCATGCCTATATCATTAGTGGCAAGCATTATATCATCAACATACAAGACCAGAATAATGTACTTACTCTGACTGAATTTTTGATACTCACAATCCTCAACAACATTCACCTCAAAACCAAAAGAGAGAATTACTTAATGAAACTTGTGGTACCACTGACGAGACGCTTTCTTTAGTCCTTAAATGTATTTTGTCAATTTGTAAACCATATTCTTTGAGTCTTCTGACACAAAGTTTTTCAGTTGCATTATATAGATTGTTCATCAATGTTGCCATTGAGAAATATCGTCTTGACATCCATTTGATGGATTTGCAAATCATAATGTGCAACAAGAGCCTTGATTTTCCTAAAAGAGTCTTTTGATGAAACCAAAGAGAAATTTTATTTAAAGTCAATCCTTTCCATTTGGGTATAACCCTTAGCCACAAGACAAGCCTTATACCTCTCCACATTACCGTTAGAATCCCACTTGATCTTAAAAATCCATTTGCAATCAATGGGTTTCACAGCTTCTGGTAACATGACAAGTTCCTAAACCTTATTATCTTGCATGGACTTATACTCTTCCTTCATTGATTCAATCCACTTTTCTGAGTTGGATTCTCGCATGGTTTGGCAGAAGTTGATATGTTCATATTCTATCGTACCATTATTTTACTCTTGTTCTTAGAGAAAGACCATGTAATAATTCAAAATAACATTTCTCCTTTATCTAGTGGATCTCCACAAAGGTATTGGTTCCTGTAACACTTGTTATTAAGGATCTTGAGTTTGTTTTTCATGAATTACCAAACCATCTTGAGTAGGAGGAAATTGAACAATGTCTTGTGGAGGTTCTATAATTGCTTGATCAAAAGCAACTGTATCAATCAGTTCCAGAGTTGTTACCGGTTCTTCCTCTAAAACAAAGCCACTAACCTTATTCTCCACCCCCAAACTTAATATCCTCAAAGAATGTGGTTGTTCCCGTCTCAAAAATTGAGTTCAATTTGGGTCATAAAATGTGTAGCCCCTAGATCTTTGAGAATAACCAATGAAGAGGTTATTCACTGTTAGGGTCAGATTTGACTCTCTTAATTCTTTTGCTAAGTTGATTCTCAACTTCATCCTTAAATGATTTGAACGCATCCAACGACTGATTCTCAATTTCATGGTCCAAAAATATGTGTATGTATCAATTCTAAGACATTTGTAGCTCTATATGCACCAAATTTCTTTGTTTTGGCATGTTTACCTTTAACGCACTCAACACAAACATCAAAATTTGTGAAGTCAATGGAATCCAAAATTTCATCTTACGTTAGTCACTCAGCTGCATTTTTAGATATGTAACTTAGGCTCTTATTCCATAATCATCCTTAATCGCTATTATCAATTTTACGTTTAGTACCACGTGATTCCCCATTTAAGGATTCACCATAGGTAGCTACAATGTCAAACAAATATAGATTATCTGGACTCATAAGTGAACCAGTTCCAACAATATTTGAATTAAAAGACAACTTGAACATTTATTTCCAAATGAACATAAATAACCTGATTCTTCCAAATAAGAAACTGATATTAAATTTCGTCTAAATGACGGTACCACAAAAGTGACTTTCAAATCCAAATAAAATCCAGTACACAATAATAATCTAAAATACCCTATAGCTTCCACCTTCACCAATTTTCCATCTCCAACATATATGTATCTTTCAACATCATTTGACTTATAATACTTTAGGCAACCCTGCATTGAAACACTGGTGTTAGTAGTTGCACTAGAGTCTAACCACCAAGTCGTTTTAGGCACTGAAGCTAAATTCACCTCATAACAGACCAAAGTAAAAATGTACCTTTCCTTGCACGCCAAGTATGATATTTATGATATTTCTTTTTGATATGTCCAAACATTTTGCAAAAGAAACAATTATCAACCTGTTTCTATTTTTTTTGTGCTGGAACATTTGTAGCTTCATTCTTTGGCTCATTGGTTTTCTTTCTTTTTCCCTTGCTTTTAGAGGTGTCAATAAAATGAGCACTTTTCGTCTTATCTTGCTTCAACTTTTCCTCTTCTTGTACACAAAATAAAATGAGCTCATTAAGAGACAATTCCTCCTTATGACAGTTATAAGATATCTTAAACTGATTGAACTATGAAGGAAGAAATAATAATACTAAATGAATGAGCAAGCATTTCGACAACTCAAGCTTTAGCGCCTAAAGTTTTGAAACAATGTTTGACATGCCCATAATGTATTCCCTTATATTTATTTTGCCTTGATACTTCATGGAAATCAAGTTTTGAAGAAGATTACTTATTTCTTCCTTATCACTTTTTGCAAAGCGCTTTTTAATATCAACAGGAAAATATTTGGCATTTATTATCTCTTTTGAGATAGTACCCCTAAAGACTTCAGGAATGTCCCGATTAATGATCATGAGACTCATGCAATTGGAGTGATATCACTTCTCATGATATTTCTTCTGTCCAAAGGTACTAGATTTTGTAGGAGAAGATGGTTGTATCATTCTTAATACAAGGTCAAGATCCATGCAACCTAGAATAATTTACATGTTCTCCTTCTAGTCCTTGAAAATTTTCCCATTAAAGATCAGAACTGAATTCATATTAGCAGATATCGAAGCAATTGTAGCTGAAAATATAAAAAAATAAGCACTATAACTATACTCATCTAAAAGAAAAAAACTAAATCATCAATATGTTCAAATAATGACATAACACGTCTCAAGATACCTAGTGTATCATCAATATCGAGTTTTTGGACACCAATATTTACTGTTAGTGGAACTCTTGTTGTAATTGTCAAACATTGATAATAAAACATATCATATAATAAACCTCTATTTTGATTAATTTATTATTCACATGTGGAACCTTATAATTATTACATGTTTACCATCACAGGAGTGTATGAAATATGGTCAAACATTAATTGTCATTTGAGATAATTGATATTCGCATGGATAAACACCCACACAACAAAAAAACATTTAATATTTCTTATAAATAATCTCCCCAAAAGAGGTCACTTTTGTGATATTTTATTTTAGTTGAGTCTTTTACAAAAATAACCCACTTTTTTATTGAAATTCCCAAAATACCCCCGGTTTCAAAAAAAATCTCAAACTACCCCACTTTCAGGAGGAGTCACCAATTGAATTGGCGACTCCTTTTAAAAATTGAATGGAGGCGCCAATTGGATTGGCTAGGGAATGTGCCCTAGCCAATCCAATTGGCACCCATGTGTATTATTTGATAGGAGGCGCCAATTGGATTGGCACCTCAGTGTAAAATGCAATTTTTTTTGGTAAATGGTCTACGTGATACATAAATTTGAAATAGGACCAATTGATATTAATAAAATATTCCGTTTACACAAAAAAGCTTAATGGTGATGACCAGGATCACCTAACCGACCTCCGGTCCCACATCCCCTAGCTACCCTAACCCGTGGCCCTAACCCACGTTGATGATTCACCACTGGTGTTTGAGCATCTGAGGGGCCAGGAGCGTCACTACCAACTACAGGAGATGGTCTGTTGAGGTACTCAGACAAGTCGGCATAGTCTTCAGTATGCATCGAGGGTGTACTGCCGTAGTTGAGTTCATGACCCATGCTAGAGTAGTTGGGTTGTGGTTGACTCATTGGTGGACGACCGGGACAGATGAAGGGATACATGGGTGTGAATGATGCGTCGAGGAAAGGTTGGAAAGGTTGTTGGGGTGTTTGGTAGAGATATGGTTGTTGGATGTTTTGGTTTTGTGAGGTTTGGGCTTCTTGGCTATGGTAGGAGGATGGGCGGTTGGTGTTGAATGATCGTTGGATGTTCTGGCTAAGGCGGCTTTGGTAGGGTGATGGGGTGGGTGTGAAGCAATGTTGGGTCTCAGGTTGATGGTCAATTTGTTGGTGGTGGTATGGGGTATGCTCTTGGTATTGGGGTTGGGTGTATGACATGTTTTGGTTGTATGTTTGTGTGTTGGTTGAATGGAATATTTGACGGACGGGGGGTTGTGTGTATCCGGTCTGACACTGTTCTTAGGGGTTTGATGTTGAGGTGTCAGGTGTGTAAGTCATCTGACGTGGACCGTAGAGGTACATATCCTCGGCGATGAACTGAAAACCAACCGATATGTACCAAGCCATATAAGTACGACTTGGTGTTTCTTCATATGACATGATTGCGTAAGTTAAGACATGGTCATGGCGGTGCTTCCATTTGCGACACTCCGATCTTGCGAAGCTTTGCCATGGATTGAAGTTCCATTGGTCGTTAACTTTGTGCAGATGCTACTCTCCCAGGCTTACTGGGGGGTCTGGGATGTTTTGGTGCATACCGAACTGCAACTTCACACGATCACTGTTGTGTATCTCCACAGTTGTGAATCGTATTATCGGTGTGCATGCAGCCCATACAGACGCGTCTTCAGCGTTGACCTCATGGTCATGATCCAAATTAAGGTATGGACGCCAAATGAACTGAAATATGAAAGAAGATAGGATTACAATATAGGTAGACGAAGTTAACAAATTATAACGAAATAAATTAAGTTATTATCCTTACGTATGTCGGTCGAAGGTGATCTAACATATTGTGATACTGAGTAATACAGTGTCTAGGACATCTGTTATAACTCATTCCACGTGCAGACCATCTACACCAAAAAGGCAGGTATATTAGTTAGAGATAATAATCTTTAAAGAAGTAAGTAAAGATATAACAATTTAAACAACTTACTTTTGTGCATAAGGGAATGTGAAAGGATTGTTGTTGACGGGTGCTAGGGACGGTAGTCTTGACCAACCCCATGCTTGTAGCAAAATAGCACATCCAGAAAATATAGATGTGTCTTTGTGTGAGTTTTTGTAAAAGGAGCTATAGAGATAGGCTAGACAAGCAGTCCCCAATTGTAACTTCCTATTCTATCTACATGTCTAAGTAAAGGTAAATACATAATATGCATGCTATAACCACTATCTTCAGGAAATAAAAACGAACCAATTAACAACATAATGTAACACCTAGTTTTTATTCTTCTAGCATCTTCGGTAGAATGCTCATCTAAGTATAAACCATTATAGTATCACTTAAGGCGTGAAAGTAGTATACCTTGAACTCTTGCGTTATCATCTAACAAATAAGTTTCCAAGAGGTCCATGCAAATTGAATTTGCATAGTTGGTTTTACCATTAACAACCTTACCTTCAATGGGATATCCCAAAAGCATATAGACGTCTTCTAACGTCATTGTACACTCACCGACTGGGAACCAAAATGTGTGTGTCTCTGGACTCCATCGTTCACATAAAGCAAGAATGAATTTGTTATCTACGGACCAAGACAAAATTTTGCTTATGTGACCAAAACCGGCGAGTTCAACATAAGGTTGAATCATCGGGTCCATATGGACATGTTCGTGGACCCGATTCCAGAACCTTGAAACATCCTATAAAAGAAAGAACAAAAAACTTGACTAAGTTGGTATGTTAAAATAAAAGGGACCTCTATTAAAACAAATAACAAAAGAAAAAAACTTACATAAGTTGCTATGTTCACAACCGTTCCTCTATACGTTTTGCCCATTGTGAGGATAGACATTTTGTCGGGGAAGAAAGCGGTTGGTGCAGATGAAATTACAAGAAGTTATTACAGATGAAATTGTAGAAGAAGTATTATAGAAGAAGTAGTGAGAGTGAAGGTGTGGAATAAGTGTTGATGGTGTGGATGTATTTACAGGCAAATGAATGGGAGCATGAAAAGTTGTGCTTGCATGATGTCTCCAATTGAATTGGCGCCCATGTACAACTTGTACATGGTGTCGCCATTCAAATTGGCGCCTCCATAGGGACATGCATGCAAGACCTAGGTCTGATTGCTTGGTTTCGAGGTCTGCATGCATGCTTTGGCAAGGTGTCGCCAAATGGATTGGCGCCCATGTGCAAGGAGTGAATGGGGGCGCCAATTCAATTGGAATGTGTGTCTGTATGTCTGACACGTGGCTATCCTCTCTCTTGCATGCTGAACATGTCACTTCTTAGTAGATTGCATGGTTGACACATCATTTAGGACTAGCTGGCATGTGAGACACATCACTTCGAACTAGATAGCATGTGAGACACATCATTTCCATATTTAAGTGTCTTACTATCAACATCCAAGACACATCACTCACATTCATCTGCAGCAAGAAAATAGTTTTCATCTGCACAACGTCATCTTCACCAAAATACAATATCAACGTTCATTGCAACGGTGAAACATACGAGTCTGAGTTATATGGTTTTTATTTTTGAAACACTGATACCATTAGACTTACGATCAAGAGAAATGCAACATTCTTGCATTTGAAAAAAAGAATACAATCCTGTATAGGATCGGGTATTGTGTCAAAGATCACTATCAAAATCCAATATTTTTTTAGAATAGTCAATGTAAGTTTTTCCCACTTAAGGTACGAGACAATGAAGATGTTGAATACATGTTTGTTAGTCATGAACATTCAGGCTGCAATTGTATTGAGTTGTACATTACTCTTCAACCATGTATACCCTCTCAGCAATCTCAAATAACCAGTCAGGATGAATCTGGTGAGTTTTATCCACAGTGGTCAGATGACGTCAACCCAGAAGCAGAAGTAGAAGTTGACATTGTTGATGAAGAAGAAAAGGAGACCGAGATACAGGTTGATCAGATGTTGAACAAAGAAATTGAAGATGATGATCAACCACCACCAATACCTCCTAGTCATGTCTACAATCCCCCTCAACATATGACAAATTTGGATCTGCACGACGATGATACATCCAACAGTGTTTTCTATAACCCGTATCCACGATCAGAAGGAGAATTAAAGGTCGGAGACATTTTCGTACCAAAGAAGAATGTGTGCGAGCTATAAAAAAATTCCACATGAAAAACTCTATTGATTTTACAGTGAAACGCACTGATTCAAGAAGGCATGTTATCGAATGTCGTAACATCCTTTGTAAGTTTTGGTTGGCTGCGTCTTACAAAAATAAAAACGACTCTTGGGAGATCGCTTCAATAGACCCACCTCACAATTGCATTGCAACTAACGTTGAACAAGATCACCATAAACTAAGCGTTGCATTAATATGTCAAGACATTATGCCATTCGTTAATAAAGACCCATCAGTGAAGGTGAGTATAATTATATCCCATATCAGAACAACATATAATTATACTCCATCTTACAAGAAAGCCTGGATTGCGAGGACAAAGGCTGTTGAACAGGTATTCGACAACTGGGAGCATTCATACAAAGAATTGCCACGGTTTTTGTGGGCCCTTAAAATATATGTCCCAGGAACTGTGGCAATTATGGAGACATTTCCAGCAATGATGCTAGACGGAACCTGTGTTACAGGTAATAGAATCTTTCACCATCTCTTTTGGGCGTTTGACCCATGCATCAAAGGTTTCGCATTCTGCAAACCTATTATTCAAATTGATGGCACTTGGTTATACGGAAAATACAAGGGTACTTTGCTTATGGAGGTTGCACAAGACGGCAACAACAATGTATTTCCCATTGCCTTTGCTCTGGTTGAAGGTGAAACGACTGGTGGATGTGGTTTCTTTCTTCGACATCTCAGAACGTATGTGGCTCCACAAGCCAATCTCTATTTGATTTCTGATAGACATGCTGCCATTGAGAGTGCCTACAACAACCATGACAATGGATGGCATGATCCTCCTTACCCATGTCTATTGCATCAAACATATTGCACAAAACTTCATGCGTGCAATAAAAGATAAGAATCTTCGCAAGAAGGTGGTGAATGTTGGGTATGCTCTAACTCAGCTGTCATTTCAATATTATCGTGATGAAATTAGACTGTCTAATGAAGACACGTGGAGATGGATAAATAACATATCAGTAGAGCAGTGGACAAGGGCATTTGACAGAGGTTGTCGATGGGGCCACATGACAACAAACCTTGTGGAATGCATGAATGGGGTATTCAAAGGAATTAGAAATATGCCAATAACCGCCTTGGTAAGATCGACCTATTATAGGTTGGCTTCTACGTTCGCAACCAGAGGTGCAAGATGGAGTGCAGTGTTAATGTCCGGGAAAGTATTCAGTGAGTGTTGCATGAAAGTCATGAAAGAGGAAAGCATCAAAGCTAGCACACACGCTGTAACAGTCTTTGACCGTCCTAGACAAAATTTCAGCGTCCAGGAAACAATGGACCACAACGAGGGGAAACCAAATTTAGCCTATGCTGTTAGACTAAACAGAAGTTGGTGCGATTGTGGAAAATTCCAGGTCTTTCGCATTCCTTGCTCCCATGTTATTGCAGCATGTGCTTATACTCGTCAAGACGCTTACAACCATTTATCTGATGTGTACAAGGCCGTCACCGTCATGAATGTGTATAATCAAAGCTTCTTGGTACTATCAATGGAGGAATACTGGCCTCCATATGAAGGTGATATAGTTTGGCACAACGGCGAGATGCAGAGAAAGACAAAAGGAAGGCCAAACAGCACACGTATCAGGACAGAAATGGATTCCACAGATAAAATGATAAGATTATGTAGTATCTGTCGTCAACCAAGACATAACAAGAACAACTGTCCCAATCGAGGAGCATCACCTGGGTCTTAAGCTTTTTGTAACATTGTATTTCTGTAACCTTCAATCATTATATATCATTAAGTTTTTGTTACAACGAGGTTCACAACAAACATCAGTACAAAATAAGCTATCTGAAAACATAAATATTTCTAACTGATTAGAACTATCAAATTAATGTCATCTCGACCGAACATCATTTCCCTAGCATCCTTATCAGTCTTCATTCGCACCCAACCAAAGATACTGTTGAGTCTCTCAATACTTCTAATCTTTTCCCTTCTGGTATTTTCCTATCTAACCAACGAACCAACTCCCTCTTCAGTTGATCGAACGTAGTGATGTTCCAGAACAACATCAGCATCTGAGGTTTGTCTCTCGCATAAATCACATTTTCGTATCGGCGACGAACACCAAACATGATTGCCAAATGATTAAATGAGATGTAGAACAATGACTCACACAACACATCTATTTATAATAAAAAAATTGCATTTTACACTGAGACGTCAATCCAATTGGCGCCTCATTTCAAGTTATACACAGGGGCGCCAATTGGATTGGCTAGGGCACATGCCCTAGCCAATCCAATTGGCACCTGCATTCAATTTTTAAGAGGAGTCACCAATTGAATTGACGCCCCCTCCTAAATGTGAGGTAGTTTGAGAATTTTTTTGAAATCAGGGATATTTTGAGAATTTCCTTGAAAAATTGGTTATTTTTGTAAAAAATTCTCAAAATGTTAAACTTTATATAAAGTTACAAACTCAATTCAAAATTTGAATAAAATCATATCAAAATTAATGGATAAAACAACTAAAGAACACAATCATACAAACCAATACGACATGTCCGTCTTCCCTTATGTGTTTGCTTTGTTTAAAAAAAAAATACAATTCCAAATTTAAAAAAAAAATCAAATGCCCAACAAAATTTTCACCTTATTTATATGGCTAACGTAGTATGGAGTTTAATTTGAATAACTATTTTCAATAGATAATTTAAATAAAACAAATTATTCAACTTTTTATACAATCCACTGAACATAGTAACCACATATTTAAATTGTGTTGTCGAATTTGCCTGTCAAAATATTTTTTTTATATATATGGATCACTATAATAATCTATTAAGTACTAACACATAATTTCAATATATACAAATCATTATAGATACTCATACTCGTACTCCATAATTCACGCCGCTATCGTATATATTTTATACTAAGAATGATATTCCTATCCCTTCTATTCCCATTTTTTTTATCAAATATTTATATCATATCCATCGTAGTTATACCATAAACATTGTATTTTTTAAATAAACAATTATTTTAAATAGTGAAACAAAGTTGATTAATAAAATTTAAAAAATTAATTAATAAAATGATGAAGTTGATTAATAAACGTTTAAATATTAAAAATAATTTTTTTTAATAAAACAAAGTTGATAGATAAAAGTAAAAAATTAATTGATGAAATTATGAAGTAATTTAATAAACGTCTAGATATTAAAAATAATTTTTAACAGTAAACAAAGTTGGTTTATAAAATGTAAACTATTGGTTAATAAAATTGTGAAATTGGTTAATTACATAATTTTATATTAGTATCATTAATCTAAAATAAAATAAAATAATATATATATATATATATATATATATATATATATATATATATATATATATATATATATATATATATAATATTATTATAATATTTCACTGTATTTGTGAACCGTGAAATATGGTGTAAGTGTATATTTGTGGTATAAGAATATTATTTTTAATTTTATATTCATGTTGTGAATCACATAAACTACCCATTTCTTTTTATACACACACATCAAGTCACTAACATGTGCACTATTGCATTGTCATATGAATTATATCATATAAGCATTAGTTTTTAAACAAATCGGAGAATCAAAGTAAATCAAAATTTTAGAACCCTAATTCCAAAAACTCTCAAAATTCAAAATTGAATCAAATATAATTGACTTTGATACTACTTGCTAGATCTGTTTATTACTCAATGGGTCTCTATCCATATAGAGATGAAGAACATAATCTTGATATAATCCTTTGAGTTCATATCATCTGAACTCATATCTTTAGAACTCATACTTGAATACAATATGAGAATGATAGCGGAAGCGTATCAGAGTTTGCCATTGAAATCATTGAAGGTTTGCGGGTATGTGATCTTCAGATTTGTAGAATTCCTTAGAGTTTCTTGAATCTCTTTTGATGGGGATGAAAAGAGAATCTTGTTAAACTGTGTGTTTCAATCGTTCTATAAATGGGGACCATAATCGTTGGTCCTTTTCAGATTGACTTCATTATGCAAAATAACATGTAGCTTGTTCAAGTTGTTTCTGATATAGAAGGGACACATGTGGAACAAGATGTTCCAACATGTGTGCTGCAACATCTGGTATCTAGCAACAGACATATGATATTGTAGTTTTGGTTCAGAATTATTCTATATAAGATTCACTCTCTAAAGAAAATCTACAATTCATGGAGAAAAGTTAATTTGGATGTACTAGTGCAATATGTGGAACACCATGTTCCATCATGTGTGCAGTATAACATCTGACCCTAGTCAGTAGGCCATGATGGATGTTGTTTGGTGTGGAATTTCTGATTATATCTCAATCAGGTTTGTTGCAGATTATTTGACAATGTTTGTGTGATTTTTTTTATAGTTGTTGAAAATCAAATCAGATTTAAATAGATATTTAAATTTGAATTTGAAATATAATAAATCATATCTTTTGTTGGAGAGATTTATGGAGCAAATCAAATCCAGCTATTATTCTGGACGGATTAAAGCAAAAATCCAAGAGGAAAAAGCCAAGAAGATATTGTTATATAAGGAGACTCAATTCTCATGTTTTACTTGAAGATTTGCACACAAGATTAAGTTCTTTGTTCTAGGGTTTATGAGTCTTTTGTTTCTTGTATTCCACACTAATGATGTATTAGTGTTGGAATCCTTGTGTACATCATTCTATGTTTTAGTAACTTGGTATAGTTGTTAGTTTGTCTTAGTTGAGTTATAAATTCAATAATAATAGAGTTGTTGTTAAGGTTGATCACTAGGGATTAGTGATTGAAGAAACTGAGAGGGGTTCTCATATTTAGGGGGAGTTCTAAATAGAAAGTCACTAGAATTATGAAGAGGCATTGGAAATCATGGGGTTGATGGTCATAGAAGACTAAGTGTACTAATTCGAAGTAGTGAATTACCTTTCTTGGATAGAGTTCCCCTTAGCCGCATGTGTGGTTTCACTGAACTGGGTTACCAATCTCATGTGTTATTTTATTGCTTTCTTCCTTGTGTTTTTATTGTTGTCATATTACTGTCTTAACAAGTTTAAGAAGTTGAACCAGTTATCCCAACATTTGTCCTCTCAGGAACATAATTACAATTTGTATCAGAGCAAACATCTTATTTTGTTTGGGTGAGCTCCAGGATTTTTTTTTTGTTCAAATGGACAACACTAGGGATGAAGGTTCATTCAACAGGCCACCTATTTTGGATGACACAAATTATGACTATTAGAAAGAAAAGATGGTTGCTTTTCTCAAATCCATTGACAAAAAAACCTGGAAGGTTGTGGTTAAATGTTGGAAACAACTTGTGATCACATCTCAAGATAGTTAAATAAGCTTAAATAATGAAGCTAATTGGTCCAAAGAAGAAGATGATGAAGCTCTTGGAAACGATAAAGCCTTGAATGATAGATTCAATGGTGTGGACAAAAACATGTTGAGACTAATCAACATTTGTACTGAAGCCAAATAAGCTTGGGAGATTCTCAAGACTGTTGATTAAGGCGCATCTAAGGTTAGGATGTCAAGGCTGGAACTCCTCGCAACTAAGTTTGAGAATCTGGAAATGTTGGAAGGTGAACCCATATCTGATTTCAATATTAGATTGCATGATATATCCAATACTTCTTTTGCTATGGGATAAAACATGTCAGAAGAAAAGCTGGTTAGAAATATCCTCATATCCTTACCTCATAAGTTTGAAATAAAGGTAATAGTCATTGAATAAGCTCAAGACTTAAGCACTTAATGGTTTATGAACTCATTGGCTCTCTTCAAACCTTTGAATCTTATATAAATGGAATATCTGAAAAGAAGAACAAAAGTGTAGCTTTTGTATCCAATACTCAAGAGAATGAAGATCAAAGTGATAAGGATACTGAAGAAAATTTTAAAAATGCTATAGCTTTTGTTGGAAGCTGGGCAGAAAATGGAGGACAAATGCAAACATTGGGTCTGACATTAGTCCCCGGAGCAAGGGAATAGAAGAAGAAAAATGCAAGTAAGTTAGATGTTTTTAATATGAAGGTTTTGATCATATCAAAGTATAATGGCCTACTTTTCTCAAGAAGCCAAAAACAAGATTATCTATTACTTGGACTAATTCTGATTCTGATAGTGAAACTGCTAAAGTCTGATTCTGATTCAGAGCAAGGGACTAATTCTGATTCTGATAGTAAAAAGATTATCCTTTTTGGGCTAAAATCATGAACACATATTTTTACATTCACAATACAGTGACTATTAGATCTAGAACCAAAGCTACATTGTATGAACTTTGGAAAGGTAGAAAACCAAATGTTAAATACTTCTATGGGTAGTAAGTTCTACATGTTGGCAATTCGTGAACAAAGGAGAAAGATGGATCCAAATAGTGAAGAAGGGATATTCCTTGGATACTCTATCAATAGTAGGGCTTACAGGTTTTTCAACACTCATACCAAGACCGTGATGGAATCCATTACTGTTATTGTTGATGATAATTATAAAGAGAAAGATGTTGTTGAGGATGAAAATGATATTTCCCCTCAATTGACAGATGTCCCAGAAAAGGTGTCTGACATTGAGACTGAAAGTGCAAATTTGGAAGAAACCACTATCAACAAAGCACCATCCATCAGAATACATAAGGATTACCATATTGATAATTTCATAGGGAATCTGAATGAAGGAGTCATTTCCAGATCCATAAATATGATTTCTAACTCTTGTTTCATCTCCAAGATTGAACCTAAGAATATTAAAGAAGCACTAAAGGGTGGATTCTGGATAAATTCCATACAAGAGGAACTATGTTAATTCATAAGGAATGTAGTGTGGAAGTTAGTTCCTAGACCTGAAGATGTGAATGTCATTGGTACCAAGTGAATTTTCAAGAACAAATCTGATGAAAGTGGTAATGTGACAAGAAACAGGGCAAGGTTGGTGGCTCAACGGTACACTAAAATAGAAGAAGTGAATTTTGATGAAACTTTAATGGTTATCTTAATGAAGAAGTATATGTAGAGAAACCAAGGGGGTTCATTGATCCCAATTTTTTTAGACCATGTGTACAAGTTAAAGAAATCTCTTTATGGCCTAAAGCAAGGTCTAAGAGCATGGTATGAAAGATTAATAGAGTTTTTGATCACAAATGGCTACAAAAGAGGGAAAATAGATAAAACTTGATTTTTGAGGATAAATGAAGGAAGACTTATGGCAACATAAATTTATGTTGATAAGATTCTATTTGGAGGAATGTCAGACTCGATGGTGGAACATTTTGTCCAACAAATGAAGTCTGAATTTGAGATGAGTCTTGTAGGTGAACTCACTTACTTTCTTGGTCTTCAAGTTAAGCAAATGGAATAAAACATATTCGTATCTCAAAGCAAGTATTCTAAGAGTATACTGAAGAAGTTTGGCCTTGACAATACTAGCCACAAAAGAACTCATATTGCTACTCATGTAAAAGTGACAAAAGATGAAAATGGAGTTGATGTATTATACATAAGTGTGATTGGAAGTCTCCTCTACCTCACAATAAGCATACCTAACATCACATTTTATTGTAGGAGTGTGTGTGCTATATATCAAGCAAAACTCAAGACCAATAATCTTTCTCAAGTGAAGAGAATCTTGAGGTATATCAATGGGACATGTGACTATGGTATTCTATACTCACATGACACTAACCCAATACTGGTAGGGTATTGCTGCAAGGAGCACTTGCACTAAATTTCTCTGGATGAAATAAATGTTGAAGGAGTACAATATGGGGCAAGATGTCATGAAATTTTTCTGTGACAACTCGAGTGCTATCAATATTTCAAATAATATTGTTAACATATTAGAACCAAGCATATTGACATTCATCATCACTTCATTAGGGAGCTTGTTAAAGATAATAGTGTAGCTCTTGTACAAGTGGCAACTGAATAATAGTTGGCTGGCATTTTTACTAAGGAATTAGATGCAGTCCAAATTGAAAAGTTAAGGGGTTCCCTGGGTGTCTGCAATTGTGAGAATCAATAGCAGTCAAAGCTAGGGAGACGTGCATGTGAATTTCTCTCTTTTGGTTTGTGCTGCATATGAAACAAAGCAAAATTTTCTTGTTTCAAATCCCCCGTTTATTTGGACCTTAATTACAACCAAATATTATTTTCACTCTTCTTACTCTAAGAAATATGCTTCTTCTCTTCCCTCCAGTTCTAACTTTTTCAATATGAGTCACCATTATGAAAATACAAAGACACACTCCTCTAACAAAGGAACAAATATCAGTAAGGCTATTGATAGATTTATGGAAGTTGAGAAAAATAAGAATAAATGAGTAGTTTCCGATTCTTCTACAAATGGTGTGGAGTCAAATGTTGGCCCATTAAGTGGAGCATATGTGACTGGGAAGAAATTTGTGACCAAGATGAAGTCCTTGAAGAAGAGACATGTTCAAGCACATGAATTTGATTCAGAGGCTGATGAAGACCGGGTTACCATCATAAATTCAAGAGGATTGAATAAAGATCAAATCTAAATGATGTTTTTTCTTAGTTTGTTTGACCCTTGTATTTGGGCATATTATGTTTCCTTTGATTGAGTTTGTAATGGATTTGTTGCCAATAACTATGTTTGATACTCTAACATCATGCTCAAACATTTGTCTGTTTAATTGTTGACATTTGTTTAATCCTGATCTAATGTGTGTATGTGCTAACATACTAACCTCTGAGCTAACTGAACTTCTGAGGAACACCTTTGTTAAATTGTGGCAAAAGGAAGGAGTAGTGGTGTGTACTGGAGTAGTGTGACTACTAATTTGACTATTGGCTACTAAGTGTGTGTACATGCATGACTAACTCATCTTGAATGATTTCATGTTGATTATTTATGGATCATTGGGTGTAGCAATTTATTGATATTGTGTGTGTGCATGTGTGACAACGTCATGATTTATTAGTTGTGCTCTATTTTGTGTTGTTTATGTTGCTGTTGATGTATGCTCTGATGTTTGTGCTTTTTCTACTTATGATGTTTGGTATGAGTATGGGATATCCTTGATACTCAGTTGTGTTTCTGCTTGAAAAGTTGTTTTGCCAAAATTTGACAAAAGGTGGGATTGTTGGTCCTTTTGGGGTTGGTGGCATTTTGCAAAACAACATGGAGCTTGTTCAAGTTGTTTCTGGTGAAGAAGGGACGCATGTGGAACATGATGTTCTAACATGTGTGCTCCAACATTTGGTCTCTGGCAACAGATAAATGGTATTGCAGTTTTGGTTCAAAATTATTCTATCCAAGATTTACTCTCCAAAGAAGATCTATAATTCATGAAGAATATTTAATTTGGATCTACTAGTGTAACATATGGAATACGATGTTCCAATATGTGTGCTATGCAACATCTGACCCTGGTCATCAGGCCATGATGAATGTTGTTTGGTGTAAAATTTCTGATTGTATCTCAATTAGATTTGTTGCAGATTATTTGGTTATGCTTGCGTGCTTTATTTGACAACTGATGAAAATCAAATCAGATTTAAATGGAGATTTAAATTTGAATTTGAAATATAACAAATCATATCTTTTGTTGGGGAGGTTTATAGAGAAAGCCAAATTCAACTGATTTAGCTATTATTCTGGACGAATTAAATGCAGAAATGCAAGAGGAAAAAAAAATAAGACATTGCTATATAAGGAGACTCAATTTTCATGTTTTACTTGAGGGTTTGTACACAAAATTAAGTTCTTTGTGTCTAGGTTTTAAGAGTCTTGTGTTTCTTGTATTCCACACTAATGATGTATTAGTGTTGGAATCTTTGTGTACACCATTCTATGTTTCAATAACTTGTCATTATTGTTGATTTGTCTTATTTGAGTTGTAAATTCAACAACCAATAAAGTTGTTATTGAGGTTGATCACTAGGGATTAGTTATTGAAGAAAGTGAGAGAGATTTTCATATTTAGGGGGAGTCCTAAATAGAAAGTCACTAGGATTAGGAAGACATTTAACATCATATGGTTAATGTTCATAGAAGACTAATTATACTAATTCGAAGTAGTGAATATCATTTCTTGGATAGAGTGTCCCCAAACATAGGTGTGGTTACACCGAACTGGATTATCAATCTCTTTTGTTATTTTATTGCGTTATGTATTGTGTTTTTATTGCTGTCATATTACTGTCTTAACTGGTTTAAGAAGTTGTACCAGTTGTCCTAATATCGTGTCCAACATCTGTCCCCTCATTAACAGAATTATAATAACCCATATAAATAACCTTAACGTTATTTCTTAATTTTTAATATTCTAATTTTCCCCTCATCAAATTAGATATTAACTTTGGTATCTACAAAATAATCTTATATTTTATGTCATTTATGCTTTTAACCACAAACTTAATATTAATTAAACTAATATAATTTTAACTAATTAAATAATGACTTTAACACGTGTAATATTATATTTGTGACCCAAAATTCTAACAAACTCAATTCTCTTAAATTTTTTAAAAATTCAATCGATGAAGGTGAAAAAGTTGACTATACTTATATAGTATTAAAAAAACTAAAAATTATATAAAAAAACACAACGAATGTGGATCATGTAACCTCATCCCAAAGTGGATACTCATTCAAAATTCCAATAAATGTCTCTTTTGAAACGCTAAACATATATGCAATCTAGATAAAAATTTGGTTCTCAAGAATATTTATCTTAAATATGAGAGAAAATTACACTCACCTCACCTGAGGTTTATTAAAATACAATTTATTTGTAAGTTTGTTTGGCTTTATTTTTTAGATTCTACCAACTGCTGCAGTTTTTCTTGAAGTCATTAGAATCATCACATGGTTTTATTGGATTTTTTTTCTTCTAATTGTAACATATTCCCTTCACCATTTAAATTTCATATGACGTGGACAATCATGAAAATCATAGAAAAGTTTTGTTATGAAATGTATTATTTTTAGTAGTGACTGGACTTCCATCATAAGATCCTTGCCGCCCTATGAGGTGAATACAAAGCTTGAACCTTTGCTGGAGATCTTTGTCGTCCTATGAGGCGAATATAAAATGATGGACTTCCACCGGAAGATCCTTGACGCCTTACAAGGCGCCTACAAAGGTTGGACCTTCATTGAAAAATCCTTGTCGCCATATAAGGCGAATACATCATTAAAATGTTATATAAGAATCATTATTGCCTTAATAGACTATTCATTCCTCACCAAAAACTATAAATAAACTTGCATGATACAAAAATTAAACTCGATCCAAGCAATGCTTGAAAAAATGGCTTCCAAAGGGGATCTAGCATATAAATATCGTCAAAGAGTCACAACTGAATCCTACCCCGAGAGAATTAACTAAAGGTCTAGTCTGAGACCTCGATAGAAGTCCCGCTCGAGAGGTCCAATGCCTCGTCTAAGGGACTTAGAGTCTCATCATCCAGGTTTAATATTTCTTCAAAGGGATTATAGGTTCCCACCAAACAGGTTAACTAAACTCCCCACCTGAGAGACTTGGAGTTTCCTCGGACGGGATCCCATATAAAAAACTCTCCCAAGATGCCCGACCAAAGTTTAGCCTAAGAGACTCAACTAAAAGTCTTGTCTGAAAGCTTGATAAAAGTCTCGTCCGAGAGGTCCAATGCCTCGTATGAGGGACTTTGGGTCTCATCAATCTGACTTAATATTCCTTCGCCGGAGGGACTTTGAGTCTCATCAATCTAATTCAATATACCTTCGCCTAAGGGTCTTTGGTTCAACATACATGTTAACGAAGGTGGTGATAATTGACAAATTGAAGTTCTATTCAATTTTAATAAATCTCCTAAAATAATAGATTAGTAAAGATTGATGTTTGATTGAGATGTGAAGACGGATTAAAAATAACTTTTAAATGAAAGATTATTGCTCAAAGATAAGAGAAAAATAAAATAAAAAAAATAAAATAAAGAAAGTTACATGCGTAGTTAAATTAGAATCACTTATATTAAGAAACATTTTTTATATATATTTCTCTATTATTTTTGTTTTTTCGAAAATCAGAGAAAATTTAGCATAAATTTTTATGAGTGATGCACCTGACCAGCTTCTCAATAGATATTTGATTAGCCATAAAAAAATATCTGTAATTAAAAAAATAAAATAAACAAAATGACTATTGTGCCACGTGGCAAGTGGAGAACCATGAAAAGGTATGAGAGAGAGAGAAAGAGATAAACAAGCCAACATAACAATTAAGAATCATCAAATTTCTATTGTTTGTATCTAAGACATAAAATAAGGTTTTGGTGATAACTAGGTAGCATTACAAAAATGTGGTCATCCTCACAACAAAGCTTCTTCATCCCCACACCAACCCTTGTTAATCCAAAGTTCAGAAACAGCAGGAAAACCGTGGTTGTCCACTGCAGTTGCTCACAACCACAACAAGAACAACAATCTCCAACTCCATTAAGGTAGATACAAGTATTCTCTTTTACTTTAGTGTTAATATTTCATCACTATTTGTTGTTTTTGCTTTGTATAGTAATAGGAAGAAGAATGAGAACAAGTTAGGAAAATTAGCATTGATTGCAGTGGCTGCCGGTGTGTTAACGTTTGGATCAGTTCATGATGCATCAGCTGCCAAAACTGGTGGCAGAATTGGTGGTCAGTCCTTCAAATCAGCCGCTCCTCGCAACTCCGGGCCAAGAATCAACAATAATAATTCCAGGTTTGTTTTAGTCAACTAATTCTAACTCTGTTTCATTTCATGGTTTCGATATTGTTGGATTTTAATTACATTATGAGTCTTTTTTCTTAGAATGTTGGAGATTAGTGATGATGAATAGTTTAGTGAAAACAACATATGTGATGGTATTACAAGAGAGGGTATCAGTGATGATGAATAGTTGAAACATTAGGAACCATTAGTTGAAACATTGTGCAGTGGAAAGAGGGTTGACCTGCAAGACTAGCACTCCAACGATAAAGTCGGTATGAGAATGAAAAGTGATGTATGAGTGAGAATGAATTTGAATAGTTAAGAATTGACGCGTTCTCCTTTATAAATAGGAGAAACAATTGGTAACTGAAAGCGTGGATCACGGTCAGTTGTCTGATTGATCTGGAGAGCTAACTAAAAGAAGACATAACATTTCACCTGTTTTGCTGGAATGATATTTATGAAAGTTTGTTATCTTTATGACAGGACCAACATCTATGTAAATCCACGGGTGGCGCCTCCACTAGTTGGTGGATATGGTTATGGTGGTATGCCGTACTATGGTGGTGGGTACGGATGGTCTCCATTTTCTTTCTTTGCACCAGGTCCAAGTGTGGCAGTAGGCATTGGAGGTGGATTCGATTCTATACTTCTGTTTATGCTTCTTGGTGCTGGCGCTGCTGTTGTTAGGAAATTCTTCGGATCAAGAAATGTTGACGATGATGACGACGAATACTAGCTTGCTGATGTTTAAAGGAATGGAAGATCAAACATGTATGTGACTGAAACATTTTGTAATTTGAGCTATGCATATATGATTATACTTGAAAGAGAAGCATTAATCTGAGGTATGAAGTATGTTTTTCTACTAAATATCACTATGAAATGGTGTCTCAAATGATGAGGTATGGTCTAATTGGAAATTTGAGCTTTATACTAAGATAAATGTTGTGCTCAATTTTAGGAGCAAGTTTTCCACTTCACATTTCTAAGAAATCACAAATAGTTTTTCAAGTGTAGTTTCAAACGACAAAAATTCATGTTTATTTTATGGGCAAGTGAAGAACTTGGTACTTTAGAGATGCAATTCATGTGCTAACAAGTGAAGAGCACGAAATGTATCATATTTCTAAAAAGAAGTTTGGGTTTGTCATATTTAAGAGAATAGATATAAGTGGTAGATTAGTGAGATTCATATTAATAAAGGAATTTTATTAATAAGTTTTAGGAATATCACTATTTGAAGACTAATTTAATTCATAATAAGTTGTCTATTAATGACAATTTGTGCTTTAGAGATTATGTTATTAATGACAATTTGTGCTTTAGAGATTATGTTATTATTTTTAAATGTGATTTTTGTGGTTACTCATATTTACATTTTTTTTGTCTTTTTTATCAACAACTTTGAAGAAGTTGCTGGTAGAATATTATTGGTATCTCTAATGATATTGGTTATGTGGGAGATAAAGATATTGAATAATGTTGATGAATTTCAATCTTACTTATCTGTTCATAAAATATTTATCAATGAAAAATATTTTTGGATGAGTGACAATTGATTGTTAAATGAGTATAACAAGAATTTCGGTTTAATGAAAAGATTTCTAAGGATGATAGTGCATCATAGACAATTAAATGAATCTCATATATAGATATATTTTTCTCCTTCCTTATTCCTAAAGATCGGTATAATTCTTATAAAACTAAATATTATAAAGACTTGATTACATTTTTTGTCCACATATATATGTATATATTTTTTAGTCTTGGTCCCCCTATTTTAAAATCCGAAATTTTGATATCTCTATTTTCATTTTTACTTATTTTTGGTTCTCCTAATTTAAATTCAGAATTTTGATCCCTTAATTTTATTTTATTTTACTTTTGATTCCCCTATTTTAAGTTTTGTTTTAGACTTTAATCCCCTTTTCAATTTAGAACTAATTTTTAGGGGGATCATAAGTTAAAAAAAATAAATAATTGAACCAAAATTCTGAATTTTAAAATAGGGAGACCAAAAATGAAAATAAAAGGATCAAAATTTCAAAGTTTAAAATAAGAAGATCAAAAGTAAAATAATTGAAAATAAAGGGAATAAAATTACAATTAAACCTATTATAAATAATAACAAAATTCCTTAATTTTTTTAATAAGAGAAAGTTGAGAAATTACTGATCAATTAGGAAAAGACAAAGAACCATTATATTATGAACAAAATTAAAGACCTTATTAGACAAGTTACATCGCACAAATTTTGAAAAATTGAAAATAATCACAAATAAAAATATCATTCCCAAAAGATATAGAATTATCGTCTCCGATTATTTAAGAGTTTCTATTTTGAATTAGAACAAGATATATTTTCAAACCTACTAAGAGGAAGAAATGTAACTATTAACAAGCCTTTTTTTCCTTTGAGGAATCTAGATTTAAGAGTATAAGCCCATTGTTGGTTAGAAAATAGCATATTCCAACATAATTTCATGCAACTTGATTCATTAACCTTTGATAGAAACCCTTTAATATCAATAATGCTTTAGGAGTACCTACAACCAATATGTCATTAATCATTTTAGAGATCAACTTGGATTATATTTTTTTTCATGGCTATGGGCATTAATTTGATCCTAGATCATCCTTTTTGGCACCATCCAATTAAGGAATAAGGATAAATCTATTAATTAATATTTAAATTAGGAAGAAAATATATAGAATTTAGTCTTCATGAATGATACTACTAATACCTTGATAATCTTGTCTAATTTTGACAAGTCTATAGAAGTATAGAAGTAGTTAGTGTTCCTATCCCCATCCATTATCCACTTAACTCTAGCTTTGTTTTTCCAAAATGAATGTTGTTAATTTAGAGCTTTGTCTAGAATAGTTTGACCATTCTTTTCATCAAATTGAGACCATTAAAGTATCTAAGATCGTTGATTTAAGCTTGAATGGAGTTGAGATCATCCATTGTCTTGGTCATATTAAGTATTACTCTAGCTTGATTTATAAGTAAAAAAAGATAAATTTCACGTTTATTAAAAAAGATAGTTAAGGACATTCAATTTTCTTGATTTCATGTAAGAGAAATAACACAATTACTAATATACCATCAATTAAATTGTCATCCAATGATAATATGGAGTAATTAATGCATGGATAATTTTGGAATAAAGACATTAAATACACATAAATTTGTTGACATTTGTTTATATTTAAGATCAAAAAATTTACAAGATTTTTACTTATAAATAAGGTCGGAAGGTCGGAAGGAGTATCTATGTTCCGATTCCTAAGAATGGGTGTAAGAGACTTAAGCTCTTGAGAGAGAATGCGTAGAGGAAAATTGGAAATTTGGTGAAGATTGAATAAGGGCAGTTGTTGTACCATAAAATTTACCCTCTTTCTTTCAACTCTATTTGGCTTATGTTTTATCATCATATACATTCATGCATATAATTGGTTCTATGGTTATGGAATCAAGGTATCTCACTTTTGGTCTTCTTCAAGCTTTAGAAGAAAGAAAGGTGACAATCAGTGCAAGAAGGGCGAGGTCTCCTTAACTTTATGATCACTCAAGCTATAAGGAGTTCCTTATGCCCTAAGACATCTCAATAGTCAATTACTTCATCAGTTAATTGAGAATTGCAAGAGAATGAAAGTTGATCACACTCTCCTATCTTTTGGGTCCTGAGCTAGGAGTATTGATTATCTCAGTGTGTGGTATACCCATGTACAAAATTTTGAGTCATCTTCATCATATAATTATACAAGGCATCTTTATTCAAAATCTTCTCCACTTTCCCTAGAGGAATCAAGGTTTTGAAGTTGTGCACTCACCTCCTTTCTTTTTTGACTGAATTTAGGGTTTGTGATAAAATCAGTTTATTTATGATTTTTTGAGAAAGACTTGATTCAATGGTATTATATATGTCCCTAATTACTTATGTGTGGGAAATTAGCCATCAATTTTAATCAGAAGAAGTTCAATTGCTCAGATGATCAATAATTTGATTCAATTGGGGGAAAAGTCAATTGAGCAGATTAAAATTCAACTCTTGATTTTTTGGTCAAAATTGTGTTCTACAAGTAAAATATGGTCTATGGTGGAAATTTGATCAAGAAAAGTCAAGAGGTTCATCAAAAATCAAGGATTATGAAAATTTTCCAAAATTGGAAATTAGGGTTTTAAAGAAAGGTTACTATTTTGGGCAAGTTTACAACTAACTTCAGTCAACTTCATGGCCATGTTTCACCCAGATGCAAGCTCCATTTCGAGTCAATTTCAACATGAAAAATGTAGTACTAAGTTTACTCTTTTCAATAGTTCTAATAAATCCTCATTTGGTTGGATACAACTCAAGATATTCTCTTCTAAAGTCAAGACTTCAAGTTTGTAATTTGGTTTTATACTTTGTAAAATTTTGCTAAGTGTTTGATAAGTTTCAAGCAACCCACTTCATTGCCATTTTTCACCTAAATGCAAGTTTCATTTCAAAATGGCTTCAACATGAAAGTTGTAGATTACATTCCCCTATTTATTTTAGCTTAAGAAAGTTTCTCATTTGGTGGCTTAATGAGCAAGTTATAGAGCTGCCAAGTTAGGTCCTCAAATTTTCCAAATGACTTATAATTTGCATGCATGCATGCAGTTTCAAGTTGTTATTTTTATGGCCATTTTAATGGACTTCAAGGCCTTGTCTCAATTTTTCTCCAACATGAAACTTGTCCATCTCTTCCCCTTTTCCAAAAATCTCAAGTTTGTTTCATTTGGTCAAAAAACCATAAACTTATAATGGCTTGAACATGGCTGATCCTTAATTTCCATTATCACGAGTGTCATTGGTTTTGTGCATTGTGTTATCATTTGCTTGCAGCATGACCACTTCACATGCATGCCACACCTCTTTCTTGCCTCTTATGACCAAACCATATGCATTTTTCATGCATGCACATCATGCTTCAAATTGGCCAAATATGGAAATGTTCCATTTGCCCCTTCCTTCTCTCTCCACTCTCAACCAAGTCCCACGATTTCTGACCCTTTCCACTCTATTTCAGCTTCCAAAATGACATAAAAGCTCACCTCATTGCCATCTAAAACGCAACACTCAACTAGATTTTTCTCTCACTCTCATTTTTTCCAAAATTGGAATAACAACTTTGCCACATGTGCTGACCTTTCAGCCCTCACCTAAGGTCCATATAAAACTCATTTTCACTCTCTAAACCTAGAAAACACATTGGAAAAGAGGAAGAACATATATGAGCATCATTCACTCTCATTTACTTTTTCTCCATTTTTAAAGCTCCCTCTTGAGCATTTATCTGGCTCACCCTTGTTCATCATCTTCCTTTTGGTCCTGCTCTTCTTCCTTCTCCAAGAACCAAAGGTGAAGTGGACACTCTCCACTAGGTAAGCATCATTCACTTTGTTCTTCTTCATGCTTAGTCATTTACCATGGTTAAGCTCATGCATATGCATCTGGAAGACCTACTCTTGAGTAGGTCATTGAGTTAGGCTCATATTTTTGTCTATATTTTTGATTGAATGATTTTTAAACATGGTTGAACCCGTTTTTTCTTGCTTACTTTTCTCCATGATCCTTTCTTTATTTGTGAAAACTAAATATGTCATGATGTTCTACTAATTGCATGCTTCATTTTTTATTCAAACTTCATTTAATTTAGTGGAGAGATAAGAGAGATATTTGAGGGAGAATATTGCATGTTGGAATCAGGATTAGGGTTTCTGATCTCATGTTTGATGCATGAACTAGGTTGAATATGGAAAGGTGTCAACACGTGACTGGCCATGGTTTTGTTTTGTCCTTTTGCGCTTAAGTGAAGAGTGAGCGATTGATATTATGTCCCACATGATTTAAAACGTGACATTCCATTTTATTTCATTTTCTTTTTTCTGATAGATATGTGGACTGGACCGCGTGTGTTTTTGTTTTCCCCACCCCCCTTTATGTCCCATTCTCTGACCAACTGATTGCTCTTTATCCAATTTGCTAGCACACACCCCCTATTTCTTTTTGTTTAATATTTATTTTCTTTTCCCTTTTAATTTTTATTTAAATACTTCCTTTTATCCAAAAATCCCCAAAATATTCATGAATGTTATTTTGCATGTTATTTATTTATTTTTTTTATTAATTTTATTTTTTTTATAATTAAATGTGTTTAATTTACCTAGTTTTAAATTTTAGGGTTTAATTCTTGGTCTTCCCTTTTTAATTTTGACAAATTTTTGTAAACATGTAGACACATGAATATAGGTCCTTTGAGATTTCAGTTGGTGTTTTGATTATCAAGTTTGAATCATATTTGAACTTATTTTTGAAAATTGCTTTGTGTGATCATTTATTTTTGCATTGCACAAGTATTTGGATTGTTAGAGCATCTTTTGCATATAATTTTGAGCACATATTTAAGACACTTTGAGCTTCTGACTTAATCTCTCTATGTATAATTTTTCATAGTTTTTCCATGCTTCAAACTATTTTTCTTGTATTATTCAAAGCATGCTTGTTTCTTGTGACACTTTTGCACCTATCTAGTTGATTTGATATGCACTTTTGCAACCATTTGGGATCTCTTTCCCATTCTTTTTTGACTAATTCATAATCATTTAAGAGTCCTAAGTTCACTCATGCGGACCATTTTATGTATCTCCAATTTATGCTTCTTTGCTTGATTGTCTTGAACTCTATTTGCTTTCTTTTGAGATCATAGTTTGGATTGTGTCTTGTGCATTCTAACTTGAGTACTATGGATCCAATTGAATTTAATTCCTCTTGTTTGTGTTTATTACTTCCTTGGTCTTGGTACCGTTATACCTTGATCTTATTATTATTTGAATGGCATTCCATTGCCACTTCATCATGATGACACATTAAAAGCTACATTCTTCGTTTCTTGACCTAGTTTTAGGTTTAGTAGATGGTGAAGCTCTTAGGAGATTGGGATCCATTTTTGTATAGTTTAATGTTATTATCACTTCATTTATTCATGTCTCAATTTAATTTTGCATTTCTCATTTGCTTTGATTGGGCAAATGACTCCTTGCTTGGATGATGTCCACCTTTTGACTTGTTAGTTATGCTTGAACTTTGAGATTATTTACTTGTTGGTACCTCTTAAGGTTTAGTGTTTGTATTTTATGCTTTGAAGAGAACTTTGCCTTTGTCCCATGACCTATAAGCATCCCTCTTTTTATCTTTGTTTATCTTGTTGCATTTTGATAAAGGATTCATTTTCTAGGATGATATCTTTACTTGTTTATCAAGTTACTTGGCTTTGATTTGTGCGTGAAGTTTGGATGACTTCTCTTGTTGCTCTTAAAACCCATATTGAGTTAACTTATTTCACAAGTCACACATACCTTGATGTCATGTGTATGCTTTCATTGTTTGATTACTTCTTGCTTAAGTTTCTTTGAATTTGTGTGATTGTTTGCCCATCTTTTTGCCTATCTTTGAACATAGCTTGTGTGATACACTCATGATGGTCGAGTGACTTGTATGTGGAGTTTAATATGTCATATACTTATGACTTATGTGGTTTGATACCACTCTTTCTAAATTCTTACTTTATCTATGCTTGCTTGAAGTTTATTTGCCTTTAGGAGCATGACTAGGGTTAATTTTGATCATTACTTGTCTCAATCTTTGTGTGGGCTTTGATATGATGCCTTTGTGATATATTTATTTTCTTATGTGTATTGACAACATGTCCATGCTTTTGATCTCATTCATTTTTATGTACTTTTCCATGTCTAATTGCTCACATTTGTGTTCACTTCCCTTTACAATTTTGAATGATGCTTGTGTACTTTGATGCTTATACCATGAATTCAATGCCTATGTGAACTTCTTCTTTATATTTAACTTTTGTTAATTGAATAACATGTCTATCTTTGTCTCTTACTTCTTCCACAAATCACTTCTCTTTACTTGTTTTGCTTGTTAGCATTGCATGAGGACTTATGTCCATTTATGGTCGTGTGGTTGCCTTTCCTTGTATGTTTTGATTGAAAATCCTTCTCAAGTATGCTTAGTTGGTGATTATAGGTATTATTTGTGTTTTCTACTGCCTTATATGACTTACCATCTCTTTTACTTCACTTAACTCTTCTCATGCCATGTTTGTTTGGATACTTGACACATTAGGATCATTGGTTGCTAGTATGCCTATTTGTGTGCTTTCCTTGAACCCTTTGATGCTTAAACCTTAAATGAATTACCTTTAGGATCTAGATAATATGTCCTTATGCTTATTTTGATTTGATACTTCTGCCCACTTTGGTTTGATAACTTGTTGTTTTCTTTAGTTGTATTCACAACTTGTTTGAGCTTTGTCTCCCTCTTTCATGACTAGTTTGAATGAGTAGTTGCTATTTGTTGACATGTGACCTTTTGGTGATAATTTGTGATGTCCTAAAGCATGTTTAAACTTGAGAATTCACTTTTTATCTCTTGTTTGCTTGTTTTGCTTTCATCTTCTTCTTCCATGACTTGATATGGATTGTTGCAATTTTTCTTCCATGACTTAATATGGATTGCTATGTCTTTTGATTCTTTCATGTTTTCTCCCATGACTTGATATGGATTTATATTAATTTATATCTTCCATGACTTGATATGGATTGTTTCAATTCTTCTTCCATGACTTGATATGGATTGCTTTGTCTTTTGATTCTTTCACCTTGTCTTCCATGACTTGATATGGATTGCTATTACTCTATATCTTCCATGGCTTGATATGGATTTCTATTACTTTATCTCTTCCGTAACTTGATATGGATTGAAATTGCTTCATTTTTTCTTTCATGACTTGATATGGATTACTTTTCCTTTTGAGTCTTTTATCTGTTCTTCCATGACTTGATATGGTATTGTGTTGTTTATTGTCCCATGACTTGATATGGATTGTCCTTCTCTTTTATCTCTTTTCCTTGTGTGGATTTCATGTTCCCCATAGGATTTCTTTGGTTCATTATTTGTTAAGATTAAACTAAAGTAGACCTCAGGTTTTTTAATCAAGCATGAAAACATTAGGTAGACCCTTAGATCCTTAACCCTAGGTCAATCTTTGCTTGTTAACTTAAACAGATGTTTCCCTTTTATCATGACTTTAGGACCATTATTGCACGCCAACATTAGGGTTATGTTTAGAATTCCGTTAGATTTTCCTTTCCTTATTTTGTATATATTTTAAAACAAAAACCTTTTCCTTAATTAAAATCCAAAAACATTCTAATACTACTTAAACTCTTTCAACAATAAGAGAGAACTACTCAGATACCTCCTGCCTTGGATGGATCATTTGATGTATTCTTTCAACAAAAATACTCAATCAATCAAACTTCTTTTGCCACTTTGCTTTTCTTATGAAATTTTTTAATAAGGGTGGTTACCTATAAAAAGCACCAACAAACCAAATTTTATGAGAAGAACTACAGTGCTCTGATTCTTTCGAGATACGTAGGCACTGGGTTGCAAAACCTAAGCGAGCTCAATAATAAAAAATTTCTTTTTGTTTCTTTGTAAATAATTCAATCCTTATACATGCATTCCTTTTTAGTTTGTAAGCTTTAGAATAAACACACCCTTTTGATTAGAACAACAAGAGTGGATTCTGTAGAGTACTACAAACATGAGGGGTACTAATACCTTCCCCTCGCGTAATCGACTCCCTTACCCATATCTTGGTTGCAAGACCATTAGATTCATCCTTTTATAGGTTTACTCAGTGTTTCCTTTCCCTATCTTGAGATAAATAACATTGGTGGTGACTCTGTTTTGTGTGCGCATTTTTTCGAGATGCGACAACTGGCGACTCTGCTGGGGACCCCCTAAGCAAGTCAATCCTAGATCTTGTTGGGTTTCTTTTCATTGGGTGTTTATTTCTTCATGTTCTACTTTCTTATTGCATTCATTGCATTTTATAGCTTTCCATATTCTAGATATTGTTGCTGTGCTGGTTACTGGATTTTCTATTTGCATGTTGGGTGGGATGTTAGTATGAGGTAAAAGGCCCACTACCTAGGCCAATAACACATAGGTTAGAGTGGATAGTCATGTTAACTCTCGTGGCACCTAACACATAATAGTTTACATGACATAGCACACCCATACAAGGTTCTAGTGGGAATGCTCTTATCTTGCATGCCTTATGCACTAGACAGAGTGTTGTCATGAGGACCATCGGATCTGGTTGCCATGTAGAAGCTTGTTCTGTATTGATTAGAACCTACCTGTGAGTTGGGGTGGGTGTTACAAAACAATCTTTCATCATACCCGGTTTTCTCATAATTACGTCGAACCTTTGAACTTGTGGCATTCAGTTATTATCAAGCACAACAACTATTGATTGATATGGAAACCATACTTACATTCATAAACATCGTTATGTTCATCCTCTTAACACACATGTTTTTGTATTTCCAAGTATTTTTAGTTCTTAATTCTTGTTATTTAAGCCTTCTCTAAAGATGGATACTGGTAGAGGTGGACATATTTCTTATAAGTTTCCTGAGGTTGATCTGGATTCCCTTCTCAAGATGGCAAAGAAATCACCTTCTGGAAATTTGGAGGTTTTCAAAAGAGACTATGGGAAGATTGTAGAGTACCTCAAAACTCCTCTCAGCAAATATCAACACAGTGCACTTCATACTCTGTTGCAGTTCTATGATCCTCCCTTGTGATGCTTCACTTTCCTAGACTATCAGTCGACACCGACCTTGGAAGAGTATTCATGTATTCTGGTAGCTCCCATCAAGCTTCAAGTTCCTTTCCACGTGTCTATGGAGGTTCCCGATTCTGAACGTATTGTTGTTACCCTTTATTTGGGCAATTCTACGGTGGATGCTAATCTCAAAACAAAAGGAGGGCTCTTTGGTTTTCATTTGAATTTTCTTTTAGAGACTTTGGATGCTTTGGCTAAGGAAGAAAATTGGAAGGTTTTCAACGCTATTTTGGCTTGCAGTATCTATGGTATTGTCTTGTTTCCTAATGTGGTTGATTTTGTTGATATGAACGCCATTCATATCTTCATGATGAAGAACCTAGTACCAATGATGTTAGGGGATGTATATCATTCTATTCATTCTAGAAATCACAAGAGGAGAGGTGACTTAGTATGGTGTTATGCTCCTCTTTTGTATAATTGGTTTCGAAGCCATCTCTCGTGCAAAGGAGCATTTGTAGATACCAAGGAGACCTTGAAGTGGTCCAAGAGGTTAATGAGGCTTACTTACAAGGATTTGGTGTGGTATAACTTGATATTGGATAGGGTGGAGAAATCTGAAGTGATTATGAGTTATGGAGAATTTCCTAATGTGCCCCTCATGGGCATTAGGGGAGGTGTAAACTATAATCCCGTGTTTTCTCAAAGACAATTAGGCTATGCTTTGAAAGGACCTCCAGAGGATAGGAGCATACAAGAGTCTTTGTTCTACAATGTGACTGATGATGTTGAGATGATGAAGAAAGCCTCTAAATCCTGGAATCATATTTTGTGTAAAGGGAAATAGTTTTTCGGCAAGAAAGATTGTATTGCTTATCCTCTTTACATAGACTGGATCAGAGATAGAGTTCAAGCTGTCTTGTTTCCTTTTCCTGTAGAGAAGCCATTGTATTCTCAAGAGCCAGATCACCCTGATTTTGTGCCTAGAGAGTACTTCAATAAAACTTTGCTTTTGAACAAGAAGTTAAAACACGAGAAAGAGGAGCTGAGCATGCAAGTTTTTGGATTTAGGCAAGAAAAGATGAATTTGGCTTACAAGCTTAAAGAACGAGATGAATTGCTTGGTGAATATGGTTTTGCTGTGGATGGAAGGATCAGAAAGAAACCAAAGGTTGATAGAGTTAAAGGGAGTACTTCTATAGTTGTTGAGGAACAAAGGAAAGATATTGAAGAAGTTGAAGAAGAAATCAAGCAAAAGCACCGAGATTATGAATCCCTCAAAGCCTCCAAAGCCAAGATGGAGAGAAAATACAAGGCCAAGATTAGAGAGTTGGAGAAGCAACTTCAGGTTAAGAATTTCCAATTGGAGGAGGAAAATACCTAGAGGCTAGGAGTGAAGATCCAACTTAGAGGAAGCAATATTCAATTGGCAAAAGCTATGGAGGAGGTTGCAAGCCTCAAAGCTCAGTTGAAGGAAAAAGATGATACTCCATGAAGATTCCGCTTCCAGAGTGCAATGAGTATGAAAAGTTGATTGATCAACGTCGGTATCTGGATGTCATGATTTTTCGAAAAGATGTGGTTATCCAAAGGCTTGTCCAGAAGCGCAATCAAGAGGAGACAAGGAAGCTGTTCAAAGATTCCAAGCCTTGGAGCCTGGATTATCTCAAAAGTGGAGGGCCTTTAACCTATGTGGAGTGGGAAGATTGAATTTATCTTTTACATGTTTTGACCACCATCAGGATTGTTGATGGGGTCTTTTTGATTTGCTCTGTTGCTTTTGGTTGTCTTTTTCTTTTGTAAGAGCTACATGTGTTACTTTGGGTTTTCAGTTTAATGAATTTGATGTTTGGCCTATCCAGTGTTCATTGTGTATCTTCTATTTCTTTCGCTTATATAACTTGAATCAAAACTTTAGAACCCTGGAAATATATAAACATGTCACTACATGCATTTCATCCATTCATGCACTCATATTACACTCATGACAGGTTTTCTGACTGGCCCTCTCATATTGATTATGCTTTTCTTAGCAAAAATTGCAAATCCAGTGATTCATCGTTACGCCACAAGAAACAACTAGAGACGTCAGATGGATCAAATTCAGGCTAATATTGAGGAAATGAGGAACCATATGGATGCTAGGATGGCATAATTTGGGAAGGCCATTACTAATGTGACTCGTAATCAGGAGGAATTGAGGGCTCTTGTGGAGATACCTCATGTTGAGACTGAACAAACTCAGTTGATGTTTGAAGATGTTTCTGTCGGGAAACCTCGTCCCAATGTTGCTATGAGTTTTGTTGGGCCAAAATATAATGATCAACATGCTAATGGTTATCATGCTCGTAACCAAAGTCTGCATGGAAACTTTCCACCACCACCACCACCATACAATCATGGACGACCACATCTCATTGTTGGGGATATACTGGGGCATCCCAATGCGAGGGGGAACCCTCAAGTGCAAGAGTTGGAGATAAATCGTAACAAAGATATGTATTCAATGCATAACAGTGACTTGAGTACTCATGCTAATGATAGAAAGTACCGTCTGTTGGAGGAAAGATTGAAAGTTATGGAAGGGCAAGGTGTCTTAGGAATGGACATGTTGATGTAAGCCCTAGAGGCCAATACTTTTGGTACTTGTATCGAATTATTTATTAACAATAAAAGGCTTTTTATTTATTATGTTTGTCTAATAAAGTCCCTAGAATAGATAATCCATTTAATGTATCAAGTGTGACTTATTCATGAGATCACATTAAACATAAGAAGACTATTCTTAAAGTATCCATAGTCGAGCTTTATTGTGAAGTGGGATAACATTAAAACATTAAGACTATTATGTATATAGACTGATGATCACATCTCATGGATCATGGATAAGGAGTTATCAAGTCTTAAACATAGGTATGAATATTAAGAGTAATATTTATACTGGATTGACCCGCTATGAGAATACTATATAGAATGTTATGCAAAGTGTCATAAGTTATTCTCATGGTGATAATGGTGTATACCACCCTTCGACCTAAAACCACTATGGACCCTAGATGTAGAGTTGAGTGCCTTATTGCTGATCAAACATTGCCCATAACTGGATGACCATAAAGACAGTTGATGGTTACTCCACGAAGCATGCTAAGGGACATGAGTGACCTAGATGGATCTTGTCCATCCTGCGTAACAGAATAAATGTCTATGGGCCCAATATTGAACTGAACAAGGATGACACGGTCTATGCCTTGTGTTCAATATAGACATAAGGGAAAAAAGGTAATTGTACACATAAGTATTATCACAAAAGGATTTGTCAGATCACATGACATTTTCGTGTCTTGGGTAGAAGTAATGTGTTGCTAGATACCGCTCACTGTTTATTATGTTAAATACGTGATTTAATATAATTGCCAATGCCGCAAAAACCTACAGGGTCACACACAAAAGGACGGATCGATGAGAGATAGAGTAACTAAGGAATACCGTAATGTACGGTGCACTTAAGTGAATTGTAGAACATCGTAAGGTATGGTGTACTTAAGTAGAGTATGAAATATGGTAAGGTACCACGCGCTTAAGTGATTTTGGCATATTATAAGATATGGGCCACATACACTTGAGTGGAATATTTTTAGCTTGCAGCCCATACAAGTGGTTCTATAAATAGAACCCTTGTGCATAAGCATTTGTGCAGTTGAAATTTCGTTTCTCTCTCTCTCTCTCTCACACTCAAAGCCTTCATTCGTAGTAGCTAGCACTGAGATTGAAGGAATCCGTTCGTGTGGACTGAGTAGAGGCGTTGTCATCGTTCAACATTCGTGATCGCTCCGTAGATCTGCATCAAAGGTTACAATCGCCACAAGAGGTAACGATTCTATCACTGATCATGCCCATTCGTAAGGATCACTAAAGGAGAAATTTTAAATTCTGCTGCGTTTTGGATCGCTCTTCTCCTTCAGGACATTACTAACCTGGGGCTAGTGCCAGGGGTAAGAGTTCCACCTAAGTTCAAGGTTCATGTCTTCGATAAGTATACTAGCACAACTTGTCCAAAGATGCATGTTAGAGATTATTACCGAAATATGTCTTCTTATTCCGAGGACGAGAGGATGTTAATGCACTTTTTCCAGGATAGCCTAGCTAGGGCATCCGTGGAATGGTATATGCACTTGGAGAGAACATACATCAGAAACTGGAGGGATTTAGTGGAAGCATTTGTGAAGCACTACCAATACAATATTGATATGGCACCAAATATGACCCAATTGCAAAGTTTAACCCAGGGTCAAAATGAATCATTTAAAGAATATTCTCAGAAGTGGCGTGAGCTTGCTGCTAGAGTTCAACCTCCATTGATGGAGAGAGAACTGGTTGACATGTTCATGGGACCCTACAAGGTCCGTACTATGACAGAATGGTGGATAGCACTTCTACTGGTTTTTTTGAGCTGGTAATGGATGGAGAGAGGATTGAAGCTGGTCTCAAAATGGGTAAAATCCAGTTGGCCAATGCTGGTAGTTCTGCAAGTGGGGTTGGTAAGAAGCCGTTTAATGGATACCCTAAGAAGAAGGAGGGTGAATCAAGCATTGTTTATGCTCATAGGGGTAGAGGAAGACGACAATACCAACAACAACATCAATAACATCAAAAACAATACCAACAACAACATCAACAACAATATCAACATCAACGTCAGCAGCAACAAGTGAATGTTGTGGCCATTTCGGTCGCCGCAACTCCTCAACCATAGTATCAACAACAACATCAGCAGAATGCTCCTCATCACAATTATAATTAGCCAAGACAACCCAGAATTAAGAAAGTATTTGATCCGCTCCCGATGTCCTATTCTCAAGTACTTCAACAATTTTTGCAATTGAAGTTGGTTAATTTGAGAGGCATGCCACCTCCTTCTGAGAGTCTCCCTGCAGGTTACAACCCTAATTCCCGATGCGAGTTTCATTATGGTGGTGTAGGCCACGATGTGGAGAATTGTTGGGCTCTTAAATACAAAGTGCAAGAATTGTTGGATTCTAAGGCCATTCAGTTCACTCCGGATAATAGACCTAACATTATTCAAAACCCGATGCCAGCTCATGTCAGACCTACTGTTAATTTTGTTGAAGATGGTGAGATATTGAATTTGACAATGGATGTAAACTTGTTGTCTAATCCATTGAGGTATGTTAAAAGTTATCTAATTAAGAATGGTATTTTTCCTGGATGCTTTCTAGAATGTTGTGAGTGCCAGAATCAACTAGAAGGTTGTGATAATCTAAAATCTGGGATTCAAAATTTGATTGATGAAGGTTTCCTATAGTGTGATAAAATTGTTAGAGATGAGAAAGTTTAAGAGAAATATGTGGCGGTAATTTCTATTTTGTATGCTTCTGCAAATCTTCCAGTGCCTGCTAGGACTACTCCCTTGATAATCACATTGTCCGGTCCTATTCCTTACTCTAGCAAGAATGTTGTGCCTTGGCATTATGGGTCAGATGTTTATTATCATGGAGTGAAGAAAGAGGGGAAACCTTCTGAGGATAAGCCAATTGAAGATGTCAGTTTGAATGTTGACAATTTTTTCGGTACAGGAAGAATTACCAGAAGTTGTAGGATATATTCTCCATAAAGTTCTCAAGATAATGTTGATGCCTTGGCGAAAAGTTAAGGGTAAACAAGTGGTGGGTGATAATTTGGAATATGTGCCAAATGCAGTGCCTGGAACTTCTTCGTCTCAAGAAGTTGAGGATTTATTGAGATTAATAAGGAAAAGTGGTTACAAAGTGAAATGTCATTTGAGCCAGACACAGTCTAAGATTTCAATCTTGTCCCTGTTGCTGTGTTCTAAAGCACACATAAATGCTCTGATGAAGTTGTTGAATTTCGCTTTTGTGCCGCAAAACATCATTGTCAACCAACTAGAAGAGGTTGTGGCCAGTATATCAGTTGAAAATGGTTTAGGTTTTACGGACTTTGACCTCCCTCCTGAAGGACGCAATCATAATAAAGCTCTGCACATCTCTATGGAATGCAAAGGAACTACATATATAACACGAAAACACATCATCCTTTTTCTTCCTTTTGTCTGGTAGGAATTCCATCACTTTTAGAAATTGAAGGTTTTTCTTCCATATTTTATTCATTTTGATAGTATTGAACAAGGCATAAATCTCATCAAATACTTCATATATTTCTCCTATTTTATCAGCCTTGTTGCTAGGTGTAGAACTATTCTTTTGTTGAAGATCTTATAGTTGGATACCTACGTCTAAATCAATGATTGAATTTGGAGCTTCATCCAAAACTATATAATCTTCATATTTCTTTCTTATTCTTTTCCCACATATTTTTTCACCTTTGCTTCTTCTATTCTTGCTTATATTTCTTCATCAGACGGTGTGCACTTTTCTTCTTCTTTATGTTTTTCAACTCTTCCTTCATTGACTAGCTCACATTCCTGTTTGACTTCTTTATCAATTTCTGCATCTCTAAGATTATCTAACATAATTTCATAGTACACCTCACTAGATCACAATTTTAATGCTAATTGACTAGATATTTGATCAAGTCACATTTCTCAATTCTCAAAAGGATGTTTCGATATTACTTTGCACGATTTCTTGATACCTGTTGATTTTCTCAAAATTGAGTTGAGTCATCTTTATAAACTGAGTCAAGGTTTCTTCAAGCTAAGATGACAAATCCTATTCCCATGAATGATCAATGTTGATGTCAGGTTCTGACTCTGAATAATTTCCTGCAAGCTTTTGAATTAGATTTTCTGCTTCACATTCCTTTGTATAAGGTACAGACGTTGCTAAAGTATAAATTATTTCCTCTTGCATGATTCTCTAGACCTTGCATCCAAATAAAAAGAAAAATACCTTAGTAGCATTGCACTCGATAAAAAAAACAAGAATAGAACTAAAAGAAAAAGATATAGAAAAGGAAAATGAATAAGAAACAAAAATAAAATATTTACAAATGAAAATATTTAAATTGAAAACAAAAATAAAAAATTAAATGTTGCACAAGCGTCACCTCATTGAGATATCAACAGTTCCCGAAAATGGCGCCAAAAACTTGATGACTTCCCTGTAGGTGTACCGATAATGTCGAAGTAATAAAAAGACTGTATCCACAAGGACTACTTCTAACAAGACAAATTGTGTGCAATGTATAAAAACTAGTAAAAATGGGTTTTTTTCAAGTTTCAGTGTGAAAAATAAATAAGAGATTAAACAAAATTACGTAAGCCGTCAGGTTACGGTTTAGACTCCCCTATTTCGCTATTGTTGATGTTTGATACCTTGTATGAATGATCTCATCACTATAACACCACGATGAATTCAAAAAACTGTTATAGCTGATCCCTCATGAAATAACTCACTAACCACTAGTCGGAGCGTTCTATCCCTAGCCCGTCAGTGTAAGTAGGGTTAGGTGACGTACAAAATATTAATTACATATGCCACAACTCAGGATCTCCTATTCCTATTCAATAGACGTGAGTACAATGAAAGCCCTAGGTCTAACACATAGACAAATGGTCAGTATTTCCTATGTGCCCAAAATCAATTTAAACGAGTATCTCACATAAAATGCATTAAGAATAATAAATAATTGAATAACATTATAGATAAAAAGGTTCATACAAAGTCAAATCAACATAGAATCCAGCAATATTAAAATTGGTTCATCATAACACAACCTAACGTAGAGGAGCTTAGCTACTCATAATTCAGATAATAATACCACAATTGATAGATGGAAATAACATATAAATTCCCTTGAAGTAATGGTCTCGATGGCTTCAAATGCCCTAAAAATCACCCTTGATGCTCTCAAAATCTTGCTTTGCTCTCCAATTTTAGTAACCCTTATCAAAGTGAAAAAATTCCCTTTAAAAAGAGCTCGGAATGGATTAGACGCGTCAGAAATATCTCAGAAAAGAGACCATCATGCACGATGCAACTTTTATGGCCCTATCGCACATGCGATGGTGCATGTGATTATTTTTGAAGCTGCACTATTTTTTTCTCCTTTTTCATTCAAAATTTCACTAAGTCCATAAATCTTCACACTTAGCTATTTTTTCCTCATTCTTTGGTCTTTCTTCTTCTTCATTTTGGCTCATCTTTCGCTTGTTTTGACTCGATTCTTTGACTAAATTCATGCAATGATGGACTGCCATCAATAACATAGATAGTGAAAACAAGTGCTATAACATAGGAACGCTTGGAGACGGACATGAAGTTGCAGTGAAGCCCATATTCGAGCATAACTACAAACTAATAGAATCATTCACAATCGAGATTTAAATCCTCACACGCAGATCCATTAGAACTACCATCACCAACACGGTCGACTGCTACTCTCTCCTCCGCGGCGAGCCTCTATGCACATCACATATTTCCAACCACTGACCACCTAGCAGTTGTGCAAAACCGCCGACACGTGCTACCCACAAACACAACCACGCCGAACAAATCACTAGAAGCTACACATACAACCGTGCACCACCATCCCGCTTAACTGCACCGCAAGAATCACACGCAGGTCACCGATAAGGAGTAGTTCATTCTCTCTTGTATTCATAAGTGACATTGTTCTGTGTTGTGCAGTTTTTTTATACAAGAAATCACTTTGAGAATAGAAGAGGAAGTATGAACCTAGTGGGAAAGAGAAGAGAAAGATTGAAACATCGTGGTTGTATTTTTCCTATCAATTGATACATTGCTTGACTTGTTTTTTTATTTTGGCTTGCCACTTGTCAATGCAGAAGTGGACATTGGTTCACTTTAAAATTTCAAAGGAACAAGGGGTGCCAACCCTTTCAATATATGGTTGTCATTTTTTTATTTTTTTTAAAATAATTTTTGTTTAAATCTATCCACGTGAGAATTAGGGTTTTAGTATGGTTTTGGACCTCATTTTACCCCACACTCACACTATAAAGTCTCTTTGCACCCTAGTAGTTATTATTTATTATTTTATGTATTTCTCTATGTTAGTTACTTTTGTTGTTTAATTGATTATTTTAGTTTTCTTAGATTAATTAGTTTTAAGTTTTTAATCAATTTAGGTTATCTATTTTGGTTATTAAAAAATATAAAACACAAAAAAATAATAAAACATATCTTTATTTCATTTAGTTAGAAAATTATTAATTATTGTAATTTCTCGATAAAACTAGAACATCTTTCTCACTTGTAAATATTTCACCATGTACATAAATCATCAAACCTTTTCATAATCAAATTAATTCAACATCTTCACAAATATAAAAAGATGAGGGGATGTACATCCACCTATCTCCAAGCAATTGATTGGTGGGCACTCCCCACATTGATTGATTATTCAAAATTCAAAACAAATTTCTTTTCACAAATTAAAATCAATCTTCACCCATCAAATAATTTTGATGCCCTTGTACACTCAATCCGAAACTTTTTCATAAAATAATAGTCTAGTCCGTTTAAACATGAATACAAACAACTCATAAGCCTCCATCATGAAAGCATACACACATACATCTAGCCTCTAAAATGCGATTTAACACTATTCTCTAAAATCAACCAACACACAAATATTTTCTACGAACTACTGATTTCTGATTTTCTTATTGCACAAAGATAATATGTGTAGGCACGAGGGTTTGAATCCTTAGTGAGCTCAATAATTAAAAACCATTTTTCTCTTTTGTAATTATATATTTATTCCCATAAATAAGTAAGGATATAAATAAAACTTGCATGTCCGTAACAAACAATCAACCCTAGAATCAGAGGAGGTTCCCGTTGAGTACAATGAATGAGAGTGGTGCTAATACCTTCCCCTCACATAACCGACTCCCAAACCCATATTTGGTTGTGACGACCATCTTATCCCTTTTTCTTTTTCCTTAGGGCTTTATCATCACTTCACTTTCCCTTTGGAATAAATAAAGAATGATGGCAACTCTTTTAGTCACATACGAGCGTGTGATGCACTTCGTGAGGTCGTATTTTTTTAGATGCGACATATATGTTTGATGTGATATGAGTATATGTTTGGGTGAATGCTATATATCTTTTGTGGGTTATACCCTTTTGGATCTTTTGTGATGTCTGTGAAGTTTGAGCGACTTTATTTGGCATGTTTCTCAAATTATGTAAATTGTACAGTCTGAAATTCCTGAATTTTTCCAAAAAGTCAAATACTTAATATTTCGAAAAATCAGACCTTTTTCGCGAAAATCAAAAAAATAAACTCGGATGTTTTTTTTTGGGTTAGGAAAAAAATCAAGTTGCGAGGAAGAGCCACAGTAATGGGGCCATCAGAGTCAAGCCATGCAGCGGCTCAGCGGCGATGATTTTGGTCTGGCGGCGACCGACGATGTTTGTTGACGACGGCGATTTCGGATCTGACGGTGGGTCCAGGTGTTTTCCCTTGATTTTTTTAGCAATATTTGACATCGGTGAGCTTTTGGTAACCTTATGGTCAATTTGGAGTAATTTGAGTTAGATTGTCATCCCTTAGAGTTAATAGAGTTATCACATGTGAAAAGTTGTTCTTATAGCACTTTTGAAAACTTTAAAGTACTTTTATATACTCTAGAATCATTTTGAGAGTAGAGTTGTTGTTGAACTGTCTTTAAGATTTTTGAAAGCTCTATTAAGTTATAAATAATATAATAAAATATTGAGACATTTTGAGTAATTTGATGATTTTAGAGTTGTTGAGTAATAACATAACTTTACTCTATTTGAGGTGTAAAATAATTATTTTAAAATTTTTATTTTAAGATTAGTAATCTGGTGGGATTACAGTGAGACCTGTGATTGATAACCCTTTTTGAGTTTAGTAATTCAGTGGGATTACAGTGAGGCATGTGATTGAAAACCCTTTTTGAGTTTAGTAATCCGGTAGGATTACAATGAGGCATGTTATTGGCAACCTTATGGTTCAAGAGTGGAACCATATTTTTGATGATAACTGTTGAGTTGATTTTTGATGATTGCTTGAGTTGCATGCCTGTTTGGACTTCGGTCCAATGATGACCATGTTCAGAGAGGAACCATGTCGCTCTCACGTCTAGAGAGGAACACAGTTAAAGAGGAATCAGAGACATGGGAAATCAGTAACAAACCTCTAACCCCAAAAACTCGACACCACATGCATATTGATGAAGGAGTTGGTGCATTAGCCTTTGAATTATAAATTGGATTGTGATTGAGTTTTTGTGAGAATATTATACTTGTTATTGTTGTGGTTGTTTGCCATCCTGCTGTTAATTTTCACCATTAGCATTTGCAAGGTATATTCTCACCCCTTTTATTGTTGTGGCATTTGTACTCCTCTGGAGTACAGACAATCAGGTACAAAAGTAGTTACTTGAATTTGAAAATGGCCTTGGAGCTTTTCTTAGGTTATCTTACCATTTATCACTATTTAGTTGGTTTATATGCTCTGATCTCTAACATCGGAAATGGGGCATATTATTTGTTTTGAATGATGTTGGAGTTTATTTTCTTTGAGTATTTTCCTTTAAATAGTTATTTGATGTCATGAGATATTTTGAATTCCGCTGCGAGATCTTGAGAAATATTCATGAAATTGCATGTTGTATTTTGAGTAACATCCTAAGTTGTGAATTTTCTCTTTTATATTAAGAGTCGGGATTTAGGGTGTTACATGTTACAAAGGGCAACAACGGAAAGGATGATGGTGACAAGAGAAGGTGAGGCTCAGGTTAGTTTTACTGGGCCCCATGGTGGGTGCCATTGTACTTGTTCAAAAGACCAGGGTGTGTGTGTTCTTTCTGTAAGGGCAAAGGGATGCAGTGCTCCCTAAATAGTGGTAATTGTGTATCATTTGAGAATATCTTTATTCCCTTGAGGGATACAATATTTATATGAATCTCTGTCACTTAGTGTTTTTACCTCCTAGACATGATCTTAGGGAGTTTATTGATTATCTATTTCTCGGAGTAAGCGGAGACTTTCTCTCGTTTGACTCCCGCGTTGGTGGGACCTCTTGAACGACTCCCTTGAATTCTGTATGAGAAATTCAATTGTTAGGCGAGGACGCCTTAAACTAAGACTTTACCAAATATAACACTCCATGTTTCTTTTTAAGGAGAAATATTTTAAGTTTTAATGCTAATAGAACATATTTTTTTAGAAAAGAAAAAATTAATCAATTCTAAACTTTTTTTATATGGACATTTTCACAAAACCAACTATGATCCTTTAATTTAAATAATTTTAAATACAACTCAATCCATTTTTTTTTCTATTCTACACCAATTTTAAATCATTAATCTAATTAAAAATTAAAAAAAATCACTTTATGTTGTTTTCTACAATTATTTTTAACCGACAAATCTCGCATAATCAAACAACATTGTCATCAATCTTATATTATGCAGGAATTTTTTTTTTAAGATATAAAATATCTTCATCACATTATAAATAATTAATTGATTAAATAACTACTTTTCCTTGATATAGGTACAAAAAAGTATAGTATAAAGTGTCTTAAACAACATCATATCTTGAATTTAACATAGTTTGTAGAAATTAAAATCCAAAAACTAAGATATATAAAAAATCAATCAACACATCTCTTCCAATAGACATTGAAGAACATTCACCTGCATTTGCAAACATCTTATATAACTTTCCACTTCATTAACAACTTGTTCATCACAAATCTCTTCACCACCAGGTATCAACTTTATCAAATTCTTCATCTTTTCCTCATCTTCATTCTCACTCTCAACTATGCTACTACTCTTATCATTAACATGATCCTTTTGAAGCTTGAGTTTAAGACCATTACTCCATGCAGAACCTTGAGCTGATAAAACCATTGCCATGTCCACTTCATACTTAACATAACTGCTGTTATCTTTTCCAGAACTAGGGTTTTCCTTTATCTTCATCAACGCCGGAACTAAATAACTTAAATATTTTCTAGCAAATATAGTTTGCACTATTTTGTTTGGTTCGATAGAGTAAACAACACGTCTACGTTTATTGTGTTCTTGAGCCTCCATTAATTTAATATAATAAATTTATGAGTTGTGATAGAGGGAATAGAGAATAGAGAAGAGAAGATTTATGAGAAATGTAAGATGTTGGGAGTGGTCAATTTATTTAGATTGTCACATGGAATCACATGTTTAATGTTGCTTTTTTAACAAGTATGCCATGTGATAGAGTACTAGAAAACAAAAAACACAAAAACCCAACTGAGTATAAATGCTGTCACATGAGTTCAGTCTCTTTAAGTGGTAATCTTTCACTTTGCTCTTCACAGGTATTCCCTACTTTATGTACCTTCCCCTCTCATTTCAAATCAACCAGCTCATGTTATTAGTTATGACTACTACTACTCATTTTCCACTCACATTTTATGTGTCTCCCACCATAGATATCAGTTATTCATCACTAAATCTTTAACTAATAAGGTGGTGTATTGATGCAGTTTAAGTGTATGTTTGGTTCTGCGTGACGAAAATTGATTTTGAATTGATTTATTTGATAAAATTGATTCTGAATAAAAATGAGTCAAAATGAATTAAAACATTTATAAAAATAATTTAAATTTATTTTATCTTTTAAAAAAATAACTAATATTATAAATTAGTGTTTATTTTGATAAGCATTTGTAGTACTATTTGTACTATAATTTAAAATAAAATACACTTTAAATTATGAAATAAATTGTGATGTGAAATTATGGGACTGAAAGTGCAAATAGAAATTTAAATTGAAATGTCCTTGTATCCAAAAAAAAGTTGAAATGTCCTTTCTAGATTTAATGTGATATAGTTACAAAGTAATGATGATAATACTTAGAGTGGTGTAATTAAAGTCAATTCTTGTCTTTATTGATAATGTATATAAAAACTATTTGTCCTATGAGAGCATCTTATCCCATTTATGTAATGGTTATTCCAAAGAGGAAACATAAAATTATAAAATCTATAAAGATGAATTAAAAAAAAGTTTACTAGATTAGAAGACCATTTTTTATTTCAAGGGACCCTATATACCTCAATATATAGCTAATGGATTCCAAGTCCTAGAGTAAAACTAAATGCCAACTACCCTTTGGAAATTTTGTTGGACATGTAAGCATGTGCACAGTCTCAGAGCTCATATTATTTCCATGTTCCTAGCTACTTTGTCCTTCCCAAAATAATAGTTTAATTATTATTAGATTAATAAATATAAGGGCAATTTTGGAAAACTAATACACATTGTTGACAAGTTTATTAATACTGTATTAAACAAATCTGCTGCAATTCTGGTGATGATTTTATTCTTTCAAGTATACTAACCAGCTGTGTTTTGTTGTTGGGTAGGGCTATTTTCCATGTATAAATTGAAAAACAAAAATGGAATCTATTGAACGTGGGTGAACTAGTACTATGGAGAATGCACCAAGGAGTCTTTCAAAAGTTAAGACTAAAATGGAAAACAATGTCTCCAAATTGTGAATAAGTTAAGACTAAAATGGAAAACAATGTCTCCAAATTGTGAAAATTCAAAATAACTAGTAATCTTTGATGTTTCAATCAAAATAGTTTATCTGAAGCCATGGCAAAGACTTGTATTTGTTAATTATTAAAATTCTCAATTTATTAAAGATTTAAGTTTAAGTGGCTTAAGGAAGCTGATTCTAATTTAGATTTTTTTCCACGCCTCGGTTAAAATCAGAGATAGAAGGAATGTTATATTAACTCTTAAGGGTGAAGAAGGTTGGATTGTGTTGAGAAAAAAATGTGAGTTTTAAGTCTCACATTGTTTAGAAAAGTGGAGGTTGATCATTTTATAAGTAAGAGGACACACGCATGTATCACTTTAAAGTTTTTGATGAATATGTGATGTCTCTCTCACTTGTTTTAGTGAGTCTTTGACCTTGAGGTGAGTGTTTGACCCAATGTGAATGCTTCCCCCTCATGATGACCCATCAGTGGTATCAGACCCCGGTTCGAATAAGCTCCTTGTGTCGAAAGTCTTCCTGACATGATGGTCAGGCGGCGTGTTCCGTTGAAGTGCCCATAACGAGATAAGGGTGTCTCTCAACGGCGGTACAAGCATGTGGATGAAAGAGCTTCCGCTTGACGGGGAACATAGTGGATGGACTCACACTTGAGGGGGAGATTGTTGAGAAACAAGTGTGAATTCTAAGTCCCATATTATTTAGAGAAGTGGAGGTTGAGCACTTTATAAGTAAGAGGACTCATACACCTATCACCATAAGATTTTGGGTGAATATGTGGTGTCTCCCTCACTTGTTTGGGTGAGTCTTTAACCTTTAGGTGAGTGTTTGACCCAATGTGAATGCTTCCCCTCATGATGACCCAACAGATTGAAGGTGTGTCTAAAATTAGACAATAGACTGTTAAGTATTTCTCTAATCATTTTAAACAACATTTCTTTAACGATGCCCTTCAGACTTTAGAAGTTAGATGGTGGCGGTTCTGAGTGTGAGGGCAACAAAAATCCATGCATGGATGGTTTAAATTTCTGCTTCCTATAAAGGTTATGGAATTTAGTGAGAGAAAATTTAGGGATCATGTTTGATCAGTTTCATATTTTGCATCTTTACTTCATAGTTTTGCATTTTATTGTGTGACTTTGATCCCTAAGGCAGAGTTTTCATCCTAATTGGGTTATTTTAGGTCGATTTTTCTGGTGGGATCATTGTATAAGTTGGTGGCTAAAGTGTGACTGCTAAATTTGGGTTGGTGATGGATAAGCTTATTTCTCCTAACCAATCGATATTCCTTAAAAGAAGAATGTTGGTTGATGAACTGGTGGTTGTTAATGAGGTGATAGACATGACCATGAGATATAAGAAAGCTTGTCTTATTTTAAGGTGGATTTTTAGAATACATGTTATTCAATTAGTTGGAGTTCTTTGGATTATATATTTATAATGTTTGGGTCTAATGAGAAGTGGAGATCTTGGATGAGAGCTTGTGTGTTTCCTGGGAATCTTGTGATGCTGGTTAATGGGTGTCAACCTTAAGATATTATCATTCAAATGGGTTTGAAATAATGGGGTCCTCTAGCTCTTTTCCTTTTTCTACTAGTGGATGAGGAGTTTAATGGATTAGTTTTAGGGTTGTAAAGCTTTGTCTTTACTCTGGGTTTAGTGTGGGAACGTTTGATTTAGTATTTTCTCATCTTCGATATGTAGATGATACACTCATTTTGGTTGTCCTTATTGTTGAAAACCCGTGGAGTATTAAGATGGTCCTATGAGAGTATGAGTTGTGAAGTCATGGCTCCTTGATGATTTTGATGATTACAACATCTCTCAATAATTCTCATGTGACAAGATCAAAAAGTTGTCAAAGACTTGAAGTGAATTGAAATGGAGTAAAGATTCAAGTGAAGTATATCATTTCAAAGGATCAAGTATCATCTTTGGTATATCTAAAACTTTCACTAATATGATATACAAGTGTTCAAATATTTGTTTCCATGATATCTTGGTCCATATAGAAAATTAGAATGTATTGCATTTCATTTTTCACATTTTGCCAAATTCTATTTTTCAAAACTGGGCTTCAGTAACCGGTTACCCACTGGGCAGTAACCGGTTACCACTGTTGTTTTTCAAATATTTTTTGGATGTTGGAACCAAGTAACCGGTTACCCACCGGGCAGTAACCGGTTACCGTTGAATTTTTTTGGCAAATTGGTGCATTTCTTCATTCAAATGTTTTCTTTGCATTCCTTTGAATCATGGCATCTTTTCATTCATCATACTCTTTCAAAAAGGTGTTTGTAGCAATATATAAACATCATTGCTCATTGTTTATGAACTACCTCCTTTCTTGCAAAAACTTTCAATTAAATCACTCTTATAAAAACTCAGATTTTTATCAAGTGTCCAAAAACTTTCTTAAAGTATTCTTTGCATTAAACCTTCATATACCTTGAAAAGAATACATATCATTCGGTTTGAACACTTGTATACTACATTGAGTGATTGATATCCAAAGGGGAAGATTAATCCAAGTGATTAATATATTCAACATTCATCATCAAATTTTTAATTAAGTTCAGATTTTGTGTATCATACATTGTTGTCCAGGATTGTTGGAAACAAGTGAAGTGTTGAAGAGGATTGTTCTTCATACACTTGATTACCTATAGGTTAGATAGTAAGCATCACCATTGGTGTGAGTAGGCTGTACAATAATTCTAACTATAGTGAAATCTCTTTCGAGTCGAAAGGGGAGTGGAGTACCTTCGGAGTGTGAAGGGAACCACTATAAATTTTCGGTGTCCTTTTACTTTCTGCAATTTTTTTCCAGCACTTAAACGAAAAATAACCAAGAACTGGAAACAAGATTGAAGAAATTTTTTACCACCTAATTCACCCCCCCTCTTAGGCGCATTTACAACTTACAATTGGCATTAGAGCAAGTTATAGGTAACTTGTTCCTAGAGATCCAGCATGGCTTCCGCAAGTATAAACCCGGTTTTCAAAGATGGTGGAAGTAGCAACAAGCCCCCACTCTTCTCTAGAGAATATTTCGATTTCTGGAAAATCAGAATGAAGGCACATCTTGAGGCCCAATGAGAAGGTATATGGGAAGCAGTTGAAGAAGGTCCACACAAACCGGTGAATGTGGTGAATGGAGTCGGTACCGCAAAGTTGAAAAACACCTATGACGAAGATGATAGGAAAAAGATTCTGAATGAGAAGAAGGCAATCAACATACTCCAAAGCGCTCTTAGTATGGACGAGTTCTTCCGTATATCTCAATGTAAATCGGCAAAGGAGATTTGGGACACCTTGGTTGAAACACATGAAGGAACTGCCGAAGTGAAGAGATCGAGGCTAAACACTCTAAGTCAAGAATATGAGATGTTCCACATGCAGCCCGGTGAATCTATAGTTGCCTTACAAAAGAGATTCGTCCATCTAACAAATCACTTGATTGCTCTCGGTAAAACCTTCACCAATGATGATCTCAACCTGAAAGTCCTAAGATCTTTGACAAGAGAATGGCAACCGAAGGTGACCGCTATTTCAGAAAAGAAGAGTCTCTCAACGATGACATCCGCGTCTCTATTTGGCAAACTTCAAGAACACGAATTGGAACATGGAAGGCTCGAGAAGCACGAAAGTCAATAAAAGAAGTCCAAGGGAATTGCCTTGAAGGTTGATTCAAAAAATGACAAAGATGATGAGACGTCTGAAGATGAGAACTTTATGCTTCTTGTGAAGAAGCTTGGTAAGTTTTTTAATAAAAATAAAAATTCCTCTTATCCTAAAAAGAATAAACATTTCAGGAAAAAGGAAGCATCCACATCAATGCAAGACGTCACTTGTTATGAATGTGGAAAGCAAGGTCACATAAAGCCGGATTTCCCGAAACTTGCAAAGAAAGGAGGATTCAAAGGCAAGAAGGAATTCAAGAACAAAAAGGCTTATGTTGCTTGGGACGATAATGAGATAATTTCATCTTCGGAATCGGAAAGCGATGAATGTGCGAACATGGCTCTTATGGCTTCACATCACTCCGATGAAGAAATCGATGAGGTTAGTAGCAACTTTTCAGTTTATGACAATGACACAGAAGATGTTATAGATGAACTTTTAAAAGAATGCAAGACATTGTATAAAAGTATTTCATCCCAAAAGAAACAAATTTCATCTTTAGAAGAAAATAATATTGCTTTGGAAAAATATATTGAAAGTGAAAAACAAAAGTTGATGGATGAAAAACAAAGTCTTGTATGTAAGAATTGTGAGTCTTTATCTTTCCAAATTGTTCAACTTAAAAGAGTTTTAGAAAGATATGAAAAATGTCAAATTGGCTTGGAGGAAATTCTTAAGCACCAAAGGTATTCTAATGATAAAAGTGGATTAGGATATTCTAAGTTTTCCAAACCAAGCACAAATGAGACCATTTTTGTTAAAGCAAGTGAACAAGTTGTTAAAGAGAAAGTAAACAATTCTAAAAGTGTGCATCAAAGTCATAAAAAGAAAATGATTGCTAAGAAGAAGAATTATGTTCCTAGATATAGAAGTCATTTTCAACCTACTTGTTTTTACTGTGGAATCAAAGGCCACACGCCTAATGCTTGTTACGTGCGAAACTTTGGCGTTGCAAAAGGGCATTATGTGTGTGTTAAAAAGGGTACAAACTATCAAGGACCCAAAGCAATTTGGGTACCTAACAAAACTTGATTTTGTTTTGTAGGTATGCTTGAAGACAACTTCGAATCAATGGTATCTTGATAGCGGTTGTTCAAAGCATATAACGGGCGATGTCAACAAATTTTCACATCTATCTTTAAAGGCCAAAGGATATGTTACATACGGTGATGACAATAAAGGAAAGATCCTTGGAGTAGGAACCATTGGAGCACCTCCTTTTACCATCATCGAAGATGTCCTTTATGTTGAAGGCCTAAAGCACAACCTACTTAGCATAAGTCAATTGTGTGACAAAGGGTTCCGAATCAACTTCACAAAGGATGAATGTTTAATAGAACATGAAGTCACCCATGACATTTTGCTAAAAGGTAAAAGGGTTAATAATATTTTTATGACTTCATTTGATGACTCTTCCTTGAAGATAAAATGCTTAATGACGAATAACAACGAGGCTTGGCTATGGCATAAAAGATTCGCTCACATTCACATGGAGCACATGAACAAGTTGATAAAGCATGATCTAGTTGTTGGTCTTCCAAAGATTAAGTTCATCAAGGATAAGCTTTGTGACGCATGTCAAAAGGGAAAGCAAACCAAGAAAACATTCAAATCCAAGAATGTTGTATCTACGTCTAGGCCACTTCAACTCTTGCACATGGATCTCTTCGGTCCATCAAGAACGAAAAGCTTAGGAGGTAATGTTTACGCTTTAGTTATTGTTGATGATTTCTCTAGATATACGTGGACAGTGTTTCTAGTGCAGAAAAGCGATGCTTTCAAGGCTTTCAAGAAGTATGCGAAACAAATTCAAAATGAGAAGTCCCTCACAATAACCTCCATAAGAAGTGACCACGGTGGAGAATTCCAAAACATATTCTTTGAAGAATTTTGAGAAGAGCACGGAATTTCCCACAACTTCTTCGCACCACGAACACCACAACAAAACGGTGTCGTAGAAAGAAAGAATAGATCTTTGGTGGAGCTCGCAAGAACAATGCTCAGTGACTCCAACCTTCCTAAATATTTTTGGGCGGACGCAGTTAGCACAGCATGTTTTGTAAGCAACCGTGTCAACATTCGGCCGATTCTCAAAAAGACTCCGTATGAGCTATTCAAAGGAAGGAAGCCCAATATATCTTTCTTTCACATTTTTGGGTGCAAATGTTTTGTCCTCAACAATGGTAAGGACAACCTTGGTAAGTTCGATGAGAAATCCGACGAAGGTATCTTCCTTGGCTACTCCCTATCTAGTAAGGCATTTAGAATTTTCAATAAAAGAACTCTTTCTATTGAAGAATCAACGCATGTATCTTTTTATGAAACTAACCCCTCGAAAGAGGATAACATTATTGTTGATGATGATGATGATATAATAGATATGTCACAACAACAAAAGGAAGTTCCAAATAATCAACCAATACCATAAGGATATGACTCACCAATCATTGAAGAACATCATGATCTACCGAAAGAATGGAGAACTCATAGAGATCACCCGATCGATAAAGTTATTGGTGATATTAGCCAAGGCGTTGCAACACGATTAAATCTCAAGGATGCTTGTCTCAACATGGCTTTTGTATCTCAAATATAACCAACCAAAGTCGATGAAGCCTTAGGCGACGATCAATGGATAGTAGCAATGCAAGAAGAACTCAACCAATTCGAAAGGAATCAAGTTTGGAGTCTTGTACCAAGACCGAACAACAAGCACATCATAGGAACAAGATGGGTGTTCAAGAACAAACTTGATGAGAATGGGATCATAGTTCGTAACAAAGCAAGATTGGTCGCACAAGGATACAACCAAGAGGAAGGAATTGATTTTGATGAGACGTTCGCTCCGGTAGCAAGGTTAGAAGCAATTCGATTATTACTTTCTTATGCTTGTTCTATGAATTTTCAATTGTTTCAGATGGATGTCAAAAGCGCTTTCCTAAATGGCTATATCAATGAAGAAGTCTACGTCAAACAACCTCCGGGTTTTGAAGACTTCAAGAATCCTTCACATGTTTACAAGTTGAAGAAAGCACTATATGGCTTAAAGCAAGCACCAAGAGCGTGGTATGACCGCCTCAGCAACTTTCTATGTGAAAAGGGATTTGTAAAAGGAAAGGTTGACAAGACTTTGTTCATAAAGAAGATCAAGGGTAACACCTTATTGGCTCAAGTCTATGTCGACGACATCATCTTCGGTTCAACAAACAAAGATCTTTGCGAAGAATTTTCAATTATGATGCAAGGAGAATTCGAGATGTCCATGATGGGAAAATTGAACTATTTTCTTTGACTACAAATCAAGCAAACAAAGGATGGCATCTTCATCAACCAATCCAAGTATTACAAGGAATTGTTGAAAATATTCGATATGGATAGTTGCAAAGTGATGTCCACTCCTATGGGATCCGGAATGTACATTGATCAAGATGAATCCAGAGTTTCAATAGATATCACAAAATATCGAGGTATGATTGGTTCATTACTATATTTGACGGCAAGCTGTCCTGACATTATGTTTAGTGTATGTTTGTGTGCACACTTTCAAGCAAATCCGAAGGAATCACATCTCACCGCCGTAAAGAGGATTATGAAGTATCTGAAAGGAACAAAGAACGTCGGACTATGGTATCCAAAAGGTAGTATATGTTCCTTGATTGGTTATTCGGACGCCGATTATGCAGGATGTAAGACCGATAGGAAAAGCACAAGTGGTACTTATCACATTCTCGGGAATGCATTAGTGTCGTGGGCATGCAAGAAGCAAGCATGTGTCGCACTTAGCACGGCCGAAGCGGAGTACATTGCAGCAGGCAGTTGTTGTGCACATATTTTATTGCTTAAGCAACAACTTTTTGATTTTGGTGTAGATCTCGGTTGCATTCCTCTTCGATGCGATAACACAAGTGCCATCAACATCACAAAGAACTCGGTCATGCATTCAAGGACAAAGCACATAGATATCCGACATCATTTCCTTCGAGATCACGTGCTCAACGGAGATGTAGATGTTACGTTCGTGGATACACATAACCAACTTGCCGACATATTCACAAAACCATTGGCTAAAGAGCAATTTTTCAAGATTCGCCGAGAACTTGGAATTTTGAGCGAAACGGATCTCTGATTTTTTCATCGAATATTCATGGTACATCATCAAGGATGAAAGGTATGTAATTTATATAATTTTTTGAGTTCGGTAAGTTTCACTGTTTATGCATTCTATGTCGAAAGTATGACGTTTTTCGATTTTTCTACAATGTATATTATTTTTCATGATATGTGTCTTTGACTAAAAGTTGCCTTAATATGTGTTTAAACATGTCTAAGTGATAATTTATGAAAATTCCTTACCATATTTGCTGTATCAAGTTGCTGTTTTTTTGCATTTTTGGCTTGAGTAACCAGTTACCTGCAGGGTAGTAACCGGTTACTGCTGTTCGTGTTTTCTTTTAATTTTCGTATTTTTGCATGCGTAACCGGTTACCTGCGGGGTAGTAACCGGTTACCACTGAAAAAGTCAGAAAAAAATTAATTTTTAAAACATTCACATGTGTTACTCTTTATGTGTGTTTATCACTTTGTCTTGGAAAACTTCCATCTTCCACCTTCCACCTTCAATATCATAAATCCATTTTCAAGAAAATCACACCCACTTACTCAAAATCATAAATCAACCTCTTAAATATCAAACCCACTCTCTCTTCCAACATCCAACCATCTTCACCTCTCTCAATTCAAGTTTCATTTTCGGATTTCCCTTTCAAACCCTAACTCTCAAAACCAAAATCATGGCTCCTTCCAAGAAGAACAAAGGAAAGCAACCTATTGGTGAAAGTTCTCAAGCTGATGAAATTAGGGAAGAAACTGTGGACATGCAACCTTCAAAGGCTAAGAAATCCAAATCTAAAGTTGGTAGAAGGGAATTGATGAAGACAAAATATGTGAAGTTCACTGCCTTTCCTGCTCACAGTTTCAATTTTGAGGAGCTTCTGCAAAATTCTGGTGTTAAAGATTTGGTCTCTGAGGTAGGCTTGATTTATCCCGAATTGGTTAAAACCTTTTATCGCAATATTAAGTGTGCACATGATGAGTTTGGTGACATATGTATGGAGTCTTGTGTTAACAATACTAAGATGTCTATTGGGTTAGAAGATATTTCTAAATGTTTAGGAATTTCAAATGAGGGATATGAATTCTGTATCGGATTTATTCCAAGTGAGGAATGGAATGATTTTGATACTTTGAACTATTTTGTTGAGATTTCTCGTGGAACTCATGAGGATTTAATTGGTAGACAATCTCAATCATCTCGTGTTATCAAGTATGCTAAATCCTTGACTGTTAGTGACCGGATGTTACACTATGTTTTAGCATACATTTTGGTGCCTCGACATTCTAATCATGCTCAAGTGACCGACTTTGATGTGTTTTTGATTAAAGCCTTGAAAATAGGATGGGATATAAATTGGTCATATTTGTTCTTTTATCATTTGAAACATCAACTTGGTCTCACCGGAGGGCTGCCTTATGCTTACTTTGTCTCAAAATTATTGGCTTATTTTAATGTTCCTCTTGAAAATGAAGAATATCTTGAGATGGATGAACAACTGTGTGAGATCAACAAAACCACAATCACTAAGAATATCGGAATTGTTCTTGCTCCGGATGGCATTTATAGATATAGAGATGAATTGGATGTTGCTGCCCCAGAAGGAGGATATTCCTTGGAATCTCTTCATCATGAGATGATGTCTATGAAATTGCAAATGAACTCCAATCATCATCAAGCAATGCGTGGGATTAACAAACTTCTCAAGCTTTACCGCTCTAAACCGTCCTTTGAAGAAGAAGAAGATGTGGAGATGGAAGAGGGTTCTGGAAGTGATTACGTGTTTTGGTCTTGTTTATGTTCTTATCATGTCTATGTTGTAGTTTTATGTGATATGTTTCTAATTATCTAGTACAATATCATGTTTTCATGTGTTTAAACCTTGGTTATCATTTTTGTGAATGAATGCTTATTATGCTTGAGAATGTATGACTGTTTTTTTTATTAAGTCTTTTTCCCAACCTTTTTGCTAATGACAAAGGGGGAGAAGAATTACTTGTTTTTTTTTGTTTCTCTAACATTTTGTAGGAAAGATACACATTTCCAAAGCTTTGCTCATATTCCAAAAGAAAGGGGGAGCACTTGCATAGGGGGAGATATCCTTGTATTAGAGAAACAAGTTTTGAATCAACTTTCAAGTAGTGAGTTGTCATCATCAAAAAGGGGGAGATTGTGAAGTCATGGCTCCTTGATGATTTTGATGATTACAACATCTCTCAACAATTCTCATGTGACAAGATCAAAAAGCTGTCAAAGACTTGAAGTGAATTGAAATGGAGTAAAGATTCAAGTGAAGTATATCATTTCAAAGGATCAAGTATCATCTTTGGTGTATCTAAAACTTTCACTAATATGATATACAAGTGTTTAAATATTTTTTTCCATGATATCTTGGTCCATATAGAAAATTAGGATGTATTGCATTTCATTTTTCACATTCTGCCAAATTCTATTTTTCAAAACTGGGCTTCAGTAACCGGTTACCCATTGGGCAGTAACCGGTTACCACTGTTTTTTTTCAAATATTTTTTGGACGTTGGAACCAAGTAACCGGTTACCCACCGGGCAGTAACCGGTTACCGCTGACAAATTTTGGCAAATTGGTGCATTTCTTCATTCAAATGTTTTCTTTGCATTCCTTTGAATCATGGCATCTTTTCATTCATCATACTCTTTCAAAAAGGTGTTTGTAGCAATATATAAACATCATTACTCATTGTTTATGAACTACCTCCTTTCTTGCAAAAACTTTCAATTAAATCACTCTTATAAAAACTCAGATTTTTATCACGTGTCCAAAAACTTTCTTAAAGTATTCTTTGCATTAAACCTTCATATACCTTGAAAAGAATACATATCATTCTGTTTGAACACTTGTATACTACATTGAGTGATTGATATCCAAATGGGAAGATTAATCCAAGTGATTAATATATTCAAGATTCATCATCAACTTTTTAATTAAGTTCAGATTTTGTGTATCATACCTTGTTGTCCAGGATTGTTGGAAACAAGTGAAGTGTTGAAGAGGATTGTTCTTCATACACTTGATTACCTATAGGTTAGATAGTAAGCATCACCATTGGTGTGAGTAGGCTGTACAATAATTCTAACTATACTGAAATCTCTTTCGAGTCGAAAGGGGAGTGGAGTACCTTCGGAGTGTGAAGGGAACCACTATAAGTTTCCGGTGTCCTTTTACTTTCTGCAATTTATTTTTCAGCACTTAAACGAAAAATAACCAAGAACCGGAAACAAGATCGAAGAAATTTTTTACCACCTAATTCACCCCCCCCCCCTCTTAGGCGCATTTACAACTTACATGAGCTACTTTTGGGTCCTCGAGTTAACTTCTTCAAGAGTAGTCTTGCAGGTTTAATGTCTTTTGGTCTCTATGAGCAATTTCCTCTTTTGTAGGATTGAAACATATTGTTTGAGTATATTGGCATGCATGTGGGAGATAATCCAAGGATTGAAACTACATGTAACCCTTTAGTCAATTTGTTGACCAAAAGGATCCATTCTTCAAATCACATGTATGTTAGTTTGGGTGGTTGAGAGGGTCTTCTTAATTTTGTGCTTAATGTTATCTCCATCTTTTTTCTGTTTTTTAATGATGTTTGTGAAGGTTTGGAAGAAGCTTGTTAAGGTTCAAAGAAGGTTTCTTTGAGCAGAAGTGATGAGATATTCTAAGATCTCCCTAAGGTGAAGTCTCCTTCCCAGTTGAGTGATTTTAGGTCGATTTCCCTAGTGAGGTCATTGTATAAGTTGGTGACTAAAGTGTTGGTTGCTAGAAGTAGGCTGGTGATGTATACGCTTATTTCTCCTAATTGATCGACATTCCTTAAAAGAAGAATGTTGGTTGATGAGTGGTAGTTGTTAATGAGATGGTACACTTGGCAAAGAGATCTAAAAAAGATTTCTTATTTTTAAGGAGGATTTTGAGGAAACGTATGATTCAAATAGTTAGAGTTTACTAGATTATATGCTTATGTGGTTGAGGGGATTAATGGCTTAGTTTATAGGGTTGTGGAGCTCGGTCTTTATTTTGGCTTTAGGGTCGGAATGTCCAATTTTCTCGTCTTTAATATGCATATGATATCTCGATTTTGGTTATCCCTATTGTTGATAACATGTGGATTATTAAGGCTATCCTAAGGGAGTTTGAGTTGGCTTCAAGTCTTTAGGTTAACTTTTTCAAGAGTAGTCCTGTAGGGTTAACGTGAACCCTATCTTTTTTGCCTCTGTTGGTGATTTTCTCCATTTTAGGATTGAAACCCTCGCACTTAAGTATCTTGGTATGCATGTGGGAGCCAATCCTAGGCTTGAAACCCTTTAGTTAGTTTGTTGACCAAGAGACTCCATTCTTGGAAGCAGAGGTATGTCAGATTCGGTGGTTGTGTGGTTTTTCTTAATTATGTGATTAATGTTATCCCCATTGTAGCGGTGTATTCGTTACCATTAGAGATATTGACTAAATCTAAGGTAAATCATACAAGTCGAGTCGCCACCGCACTTCTATTTATCCAAAGGAATGGTTAGAAAGCGAACAAAAACCTAAAAGTTTTATCGAATCAAAAACTAGTAAAAATGTCAGAGATCTGGGTAAGGGGGTTGGTTATGCAATGGGAAGGTGTTTGGCACCCAAAACATCCTAGGTACTCCTAGGGAGCCCTTTTCACATTGGTTGTAAGGTTGGTGTTTTGTGAAAATTTATTTGTGCAAACATGATTGAGGAGATGAGGAAAGAATATACAAGTTTATTTACATTTTGTGTTTGGATGGATGAACACATTGCCTACGTACCATCTTAAAAAAGATTAGGATCAAAACCTCGTAGTTCGGGGTAAAAATCTCAAAAATGAGTTGGTGAATTGATTGGTCCAAAAGCCTTGAGGTCTTTCGTTATCCAAGGGAGAAAACTCAACCTAAAACCACAAATCCACCATGTGAGGATAGCTTCAACATGCTAGTGAGGGGTTAACCCTATAATAAGCATGGAAGACTCATTGTCCATCACTAAGGATATAGGTGAGTATTGTTGGTGTAAGCCCTAGAGGCCAATACATTTTGGTACTTGTATCGAATAATAAAAGGCATTCTCTTTATTATGGTTGATTAATAAAGTCCCTGGAATAGATAGTCCGTTTAATGTATTAAGTGTGACTTAATCATGAGAACACATTAAACATAAGGACACTATTCCTAAAGTATCCATAGTCGAGCTTTAGTGTGAAGTGGGATAACATTAAAGCATTAAGACTATTATGTTTGTAGACTGATGATCACATCTCATGGATCATGGATAAAGAGTTATCAAGTCTTAAACATAGGTATGAATATTAGGAGTAATATTTATACCGGATTGACCCGCTATGAGAATACTATATAGAAAGTTATGCAAGGTGTCATAAGTTATTCTCATGGTGATAATAGTGTATTCCACTCTTCGACCTGAAACCACTATGGATCCTAGATGTAGAGTCGAGTGCTTTATTGCTGATCCAACGTTGTCCGTAACTGGATAACCATAAAGACAGTTGATGGGTACTCCACAAAGCATGCTGAGGGACATGAGTGACCTAGATGGAATTTGCCCATCCTGCATAACAGGATAAATGTCTATGGGCCCAATATTGAACTGGACAAGGATGACACGGTCTATGCCTTGTGTTCAATATAGACATAAGGGCAAAAGGGTAATTATACACATAATTATTATCACAGATGGTTTTGTCAGATCACATGACATTTTCGTGTCTTGGGTAGCAGTGATGTGTTGCTAGATACCGCTCACTGTTTATTATATTAAATGCGTGATTTAATATAATTGCCAACGTCACGAAAACCTACAGGGTCACACACAAAGGACGGATTGATGAGAGATAGAGTAACTAAGGAATACCGTAAGGTACGGTGCCCTTAAGTGAGTTATAGAGCATCGTAAGGTACGATGTACTTGAGTAGAATACGAAATATGGTAAGGTACCATGGGCTTAAGTGATTTTGGGCATATTATAAGATATGGGCCAAGATACACTTAAGTGGGCTTTTAGCTTGAAGCCCACACAAGTGGTTCTATAAATAGAACCCTTGTGCATAAGCAAAAATTTGCGGTTGTATTATTTTCGTTTTCTATCACTCTCTCTCTCTCACTCAAAGCCTTCATCCGTACCAGCTAGCACTGAGATTGAAGGAAGCCGTTCGTGTGGACTGAGTAGAGACGTTGTCATCGTTCAACGTTCGTGATCGCTTCGTGGATTTGCATCAAAGGTTTTGATCGTCACAAGAGATCTGCACCAAAGGTTTCAACCGTCACAAGAGGTAAATATTCTATCACTGATCATGACCATTCGTAAGGATCTCTAAAGGAGAAATTTTAATTTCCGCTGCGCTTTGGGTCGCAATTCTCCTTCAGTGGTATCAGAGCCACATACGAAACCATGAATCGGATAGGTGTTTAATTTTTGTATTAATATGATTAAAAGACAGAATGAATCAATTAATTAAACGGGCAATTAAATTTGGCATCATGAGTGTACGAGTTGGATGATTGATGTTGACTATGCTTCGGAATCCGACATTAGTATGGTGAAGCAGCGATACATCGATCGTTCATAGGTTACACAATTGAGACCGATCAACTTATATATGATATAAGTAATCCTAATGCAAAATATGGTATATGTGATATACTGTTTCTGTTTCGTTCATTCGAACACTAAATGATTGTTTTCCTTTGAGCGATCAATGGTCATTTGCTTCGGAATCCGACATTAGTATGGTGAAGCAATGACCTGTTGATCAATCATACTGAATCAACAATCGAGGTGTGTTTGACGGTCTGAAATTGGCGCATTAGGGTTGGTGACGGCGCAAGGGTTGTGCCGTCAAGGAGTTGTCAATTTAGGGTTTTTGGAACACGTGTGTTGACTGTTTCAAAATTTGTTAATTGGCCGCGTGAAGCTCGTGTGACGAGCATAACAAGCGTAACAAACTGGATGCGTAACGGTCGTAACAAGACGCGTGACGTTCGTAACAGACCCATAGATTGACCTGTGACGGTCGTAACAGACTCACAGAATTTTAGGCATTTCTGTTTTGACCTGTGACGGTCGTAACAACCCTGTGACGCTCGTCACACTCACATTGCCTGTGACGGTCGTCACACGCCTGTGACGGTCGTCACACTCCCAGAGTCAAAATTTTGGGGTTTCTGTTTTGTGCCTGCGCAAGAGTTGTGTGGATGCAAAAACAATGTCCATTTCAAATGAATTGTTCATTAAAATTTTGGACAGGGGCGCTGCCCCTCCAACCCCGCAAGGGCGCTGCCCCCGGCTAACTCTGCGTAGTGTGATCGGTCGCCGAAATTTAATTTGGTTTTAATTAATTAAAGGAATTAAAATTTAATAATAACAATGTGTTTATTATTATTGCCTTGTGGTGATCAGTTATGGCCTTAGTCTTTCTTTACTTTGTTTTGGGTTTTTTTTAAATACGACCTGCGTGTCGTGCCTCTCCTTTTGATCTCTTAATGTAACTTCTTTTCTCATCTCAAACCCTCGTATGTAAAACGAGTTTCTTCTGGAATGTCATACTGTGAAGAAAGAGAAGAAGACAATGTTATGAAGAAAGAGAAGAATTCAAGATCAAAGGAGGACAACCTTGAAGATCTTGCTTGGAGAAGCTTAGAGAAGAATTCAATACTAAAGGAGGACAACCTTGAAGATCTTGCTTGGAGAAGCTTAGATCGTTATTAGGTTAGCTTAGGTTCTCTCATTGGCTTGGGAGAACAATTGCGCTAGGGGCCATAACTGTTTCATTGTGTATGTATGTTGATGCATGTGAATGTATGTTGATGCATGTGAGAGACGATTTATATGATAAACAAGCTGGTGAGATCATAACAATTGCAATTCCCTCAAACTAAAATATTAAGTTTATGCTTTCCAAGTTTTAACACTCATCAAGACTAGTAATGGATAATGTAGGTTTCGCCTACGCGAGGTGCATGATCTATATATTAGTAAGGTGCGATGGGATAATTGTAATATCCAACTGTTAAAACAATGGGTCAAACTTAACTAAACAAATTATAATAAGATTATATATATGTTTAGAAGCAAGAGTTGGGAATAATCCATATGATGGATTGGAATAAGGAGTTATTCACCCAACTGAAATATTCGAGAGTTGTATGAGATACAATTGGAAGGAGTTCCTACCTAAATAACCTAGTTTTGTGTAATCCGCCTACGCGGACTTAGAACGAAGTGAAATATGGATCTCGACCCACTAGAAAATCTTCCAACGGGATTTTCCGAATCAAATGATGAGGGTCATTTGTTTTGAGTAAAATAGTGGGAGCATATTTGATTAAAGGCCTAATTGAATATGTCAATGATACTTATATTTTCTTAATCCTTATGTAGATAACCATGACAGCAAACACCTCTAACAACATCTTGCGATCAATCCTTGACAAGGAAAAATTGTCTGGGACAAATTTTCTGGATTGGCACCGAAACCTGAGGATTGTCCTCAAACATGATAAAAAGCTGTATGTCTTGGAGACACCTGTTCCTGAAGAGGAACCTCCTAGTTCTGCACCTAAGGCAGAAAGAGATGCTTATAAGAAGCATGTCGATGATGCCAATGAAACTGCTTGTCTCATGCTGGATGTCATGAACTCAGAGTTGCAAAAGCAACATGAGAACATGACAGCGTTCGATATGATCGAACACATGAAGATGCTCTATCAAGAGCAAGCAAGGCATGAGAGGTTTGAAGTTTCAAAAACCCTTTTTTTTAAGGCAAGTTAGCTGAGGGAGCCCCTATAAGTCCCCATGTGCTCAAGATGATTGGGTATATGGAAAAGCTTGAAAGGTTGAGTTTTCCCCTCGGAAAGGAACTTGCGACTGATTTGGTCTTGCAATCGTTGCCAGATAGTTTCAGTCAATTTGTCCTAAATTTCAATATGATTGATATGTACAAATCTCTTCCTGAACTGCTCGCCATGTTAAGAACTGCCGAGCAGAATCTGAAGACAAAAAGGAAGTCCATTCTGATGATCGGAAATGGAAAGAGACAGAACAAAAGGCCCACCAGGCAGGGTGATAAAGGGAAGGGCAAGGAAGTTGCCAAACCCAGACCCACTGTTACTGTTTTGAGGCCTAGTGGAGGCATAACAAAGGCAGGCACCTGCTTCCATTGCGGTAAGACCGGACACTGGAAGAGAAACTGCCCAAAGTACTTGGAAGATGACAAAATCTCCATTCACAGGAAAAGGTGAAAGAGCTAATGATCTTTGGCCCTCATACATACTGATGTATGTGGACCACTGAACATTCCAGCCAGAGGAGGTTTTCAGTACTTCATCACATTTACTGATGATTTCAGTAGATATGGTTATGTGTATTTAATGAAACACAAATCAGAGTCCTTTGAAAAGTTCAAGGAATTCAAGAATGAAGTACAAAACCAACTGGGTAAGAATATTAAAACTCTTCGATCAGATCGAGGTGGTGAGTATTTAAGCCTAGAGTTTGATGACCATCTGAAAGAGTGTGGGATTCTATCCCAACTCACTCCTCCTGGAACACCCCAATGGAATGGTGTGTCTGAGAGAAGAAATCGAACCCTGTTGGACATGGTCTGATCCATGATGAGTCACGCCGATCTTCCAAACTTCTTTTGGGGACATGTACTATCGACAGCAGCTTACACACTTAACCGTGTTCCATCCAAAAGGTTGATAAGACACCATATGAGATATGGAGTGGTAAGAGACCACATATGTCTTACATGAAGATTTGGGGTTGCGAGGTTTATGTGAAACGACAAATTTCAACTAAGCTTGAGCCCAAATCTGACAAATGCTTATTTGTGGGGTATCCTAAAGAAACAAAGGGATATTACTTCTACAATCCTTCTGAGGGCAAAGTGTTTGTCGCTCGAACTGGAGTTTTCCTAGAAAATAATTTTATTTCCAAAGGAACCAGTGGGAGGAAAGTAGAGCTTGAAGAAATTCAAGAATCACAAAGCATCGACACACCTATGGAGGAATTGGAGCAGGAAACACAAGTAGTTGTGTAAGAGCAACCTGCTCAAGTAGAACAAGACCAGCGTAGGTCAGGCAGGATACGTCACCTGACTAAGATATATGGATATCTGATCTAGGTGATGTATTACTCATGGATCAAGATGAGCCTGTGACCTACTCATGGAATCTTCGTTTTTGATGAAACAGTGAAACTGTATGGATTTGTTAAGAACGAAGATGAGCCTTGTGTCTACAAGAAGGTTAGTGGGAGCATGATCGTATTCCTGGTATTATATGTAGATGACATATTACTCATTGGAAACGATATCCCTGCCCTGCAACAAGTAGAGTCTTGGTTGGGGAAATGCTTTTCTATGAAGGACCTAGGTGAAGCAGCCTATATATTAGGAATTAGAATCTATAGAGATAGATCATAAAATGCTCGGCCTGAGTCAGAGTACATAGACAAGGTGCTGAGACGCTTTAATATGAATGATTCCAATGGTTATGTGTTTGTTTAATGGTGGCGCTGTGAGCTTGAAAAGTTCAAAGCAAGATACAGTTCCTGATTCTACTACTGAGGACGAGTATATTGCTGCCTTAAGTGCAGCAAAGGAAGTTGTTTGGATCAATAAACTTGGCATAGTCCCTAGCATTGTGGATCCCATTGGTCTCTATTATGATAACAATGGTGTTATCGCACAAGCTAAGGAGCCTAGATCTCACCAATGATCCAAATACATACTTAGGCGTTGTGTGAAAATATGTAAAGTACCTACACTTGACAATATAGCTGACCCACTGACAAAGCCTCTTGCGCAGCAGAAGCATGATGGCCATACTAGATCAATGGGCATAAGGGGTATACCTGATTGGCTCTAGTGCTAGTGGGAGATTGTTGGTGTAAGCCCTAGAGGCCAATACATTTTGGTACTTGTATCGAATAATAAAAGGCATTCTCTTTATTATGGTTGATTAATAAAGTCCCTGGAATAGATAGTCCGTTTAATGTATTAAGTGTGACTTAATCATGAGAACACATTAAACATAAGGACACTATTCCTAAAGTATCCATAGTCGAGCTTTAGTGTGAAGTGGGATAACATTAAAGCATTAAGACTATTATGTTTGTAGACTGATGATCACATCTCATGGATCATGGATAAAGAGTTATCAAGTCTTAAACATAGGTATGAATATTAGGAGTAATATTTATACCGGATTGACCCGCTATGAGAATACTATATAGAAAGTTATGCAAGGTGTCATAAGTTATTCTCATGGTGATAATAGTGTATTCCACTCTTCGACCTGAAACCACTATGGATCCTAGATGTAGAGTCGAGTGATTTATTGCTGATCCAACGTTGTCCGTAACTGGATAACCATAAAGACAGTTGATGGGTACTCCACAAAGCATGCTGAGGGACATGAGTGACCTAGATGGAATTTGCCCATCCTGCATAACAGGATAAATGTCTATGGGCCCAATATTGAACTGGACAAGGATGACACGGTCTATGCCTTGTGTTCAATATAGACATAAGGGCAAAAGGGTAATTATACACATAATTATTATCACAGATGGTTTTGTCAGATCACATGACATTTTCGTGTCTTGGGTAGCAGTGATGTGTTGCTAGATACCGCTCACTGTTTATTATATTAAATGCGTGATTTAATATAATTGCCAACGTCACGAAAACCTACAGGGTCACACACAAAGGACGGATTGATGAGAGATAGAGTAACTAAGGAATACCGTAAGGTACGGTGCCCTTAAGTGAGTTATAGAGCATCGTAAGGTACGATGTACTTGAGTAGAATACGAAATATGGTAAGGTACCATGGGCTTAAGTGATTTTGGGCATATTATAAGATATGGGCCAAGATACACTTAAGTGGGCTTTTAGCTTGAAGCCCACACAAGTGGTTCTATAAATAGAACCCTTGTGCATAAGCAAAAATTTGCGGTTGCATTATTTTCGTTTTCTATCACTCTCTCTCTCTCACTCAAAGCCTTCATTCGTACCAGCTAGCACTGAGATTGAAGGAAGCCGTTCGTGTGGACTGAGTAGAGACGTTGTCATCGTTCAACGTTCGTGATCGCTTCGTGGATTTGCATCAAAGGTTTTGATCGTCACAAGAGATCTGCACCAAAGGTTTCAACCGTCACAAGAGGTAAATATTCTATCACTGATCATGACCATTCGTAAGGATCTCTAAAGGAGAAATTTTAATTTCCGCTGCGCTTTGGGTCGCAATTCTCCTTCAAGTATTACATCTACCTCAAGGATAACTCAAACCTAATAGCTAAAGGTTATGGAAAAAGTTTGATAAGAAAGTGGCCATTGAAACCACAAAAGACATTTGAATGGGTTATATTTACCAATGAAAAGTATGTACAAAATATGGTCAAAGTTCACTTAAAAGTCCAATTCAAAATAAGTGGTATGAAAAGAAAGTTTGAAAATCAAAAGCATAAGGCTTAGGTTTCTAATGTTTAAAAACAAGTTAAATGTTTGCACAAAAGTTTTGGCATGGGTTAGAGTGGAGGGAAGAAGAAGAATGGCTAAAGTCCTATACAAGAGATAAGGGATAAGAAACAAGACCACAAATGAAGTTCCTCTCTTGAGATCATATTAATGATCCAAGTAGTTCCCATCCTTTGGAATATGAAAAGAAAAAAAGCAAGCTCAAACAATCAACACAATCACACAAGCTTCTTGGAAGATCCTCAATGTGTCTTGTATCTTTCACTTTGGATGAACATGGCAATGGTTCTTCAATTTGAGCTCTCATAGAATTCCCTAGCACAAGAGCACACACATTAAAGAGTTTTATGAATAAAATCAAGAATGGACAAGAGTGAGTTTAGAGGTTTGGTCCTTCTAATCCATCTTCAACATTAAGGCCTTTTTTCTCCATTTTTTGCATAGGGAATGTCCTAGAATCTAAGTCCATTTGTCTAATTCTTTGCATTTGGTCCACAACAATCAAAACAAAACACAAGCACAAAAGATATATACACAATTATGTGCTCAAGTGAGCAAAAGGCAAATGGCATTAACATAAACATGTGCTCAAATGAGAAAAGGAAAAATCAAATGAATAATATGTACAAGAATAATAAATTGCATAAATGTAAAGTGCAAAAAGTAAATGTTAATGGTTAATAGTTAGTGTTAGTAGTTAGTGTGCCATAAGACAAATTTAGCGCTATGTTAAGCAATCGTAATTGAACTTATGTAGAAGTCACAACTATCTGAGGTCGGTCAATAATAATGTAGGCAACAACACAAGTTAGAAGTCTTGATTAGTGAACCAAGTTCCAACAACTTGCCATGCCAAAAAGAAGAAGAGAATTGATCTTGTATTGGTTTAAGTCTTTTGCATGATTTAGGAAACAACCTATCCTTAATGCAAAACCATTCACTTGATCAATTGATAAAGATGAATTAGATTTGAATCAAGGAAGGTTAAGTCTCCCCAATCAATGCTAACTTATCAACCTTCAACTCATTGATCAAAAAGAAGAAAGAAGAAGAAGAAGATGAATAATGGAAAATGGAAAAGGAAAGAATAAAGTGCATTAAATGAAATAAAATGTACCAATCAACAAGTGTTGACCAATGACATTGAGGATCATGGTCAAACAATCAAAAACAGAAGTGAGATAAAGATTGGAAGTCAAGAAATGAACAAAATATTTTTGGCATTTTTAATATTTAAAATAAACATGAATTAAAATAATAAAGAAAGGTCAAACTTCAAAATCACTTCAAATCAACCTTGAAAGGTCCAAGTGATTTATCCCAAGTTCAACAAGGTCAAACAAAGTTTGACAAAAAATTTCAGCATTTTAAAAAGTCAGAAACTATTTTTAATCAATTAAAAATGAATAAAAATAACCTAATTGAACTAAAATCTCAAATAAATCTCAAATCAATTAGAAAATTGATGAGAATATTTTTCATAGATCCATCATCATTCAAAGAGGTTAGAAAAATATTTTTTGTATTTTTTGAATATCAAAAACTATTTAAAATTAATTAAAAATAACCAGAAAAGAGAAAATTCATAAAAAATATCAAATGATGAAATAAAAAATATTAAAAATCATTTTTGGAAACTAGAATTTAAATGGAGAAAAATGCAATTGGTCCCATATTTTTTGGAATTAAAATGAAGAAGTTATGAATTTTTGAAATAAAAGGAAATAAAAAAAATAAAATAAAAAATTAAGAAAAATCAAAAAAACCACAGGCGTCTGATCAAGCCTCATTAATTGACGTGGCTAATCAGACGGATGTGAGATGCGCGCTCATGGTGAGTCCAAGTCAAACGCATCACACCTGGCATTAAAGCAAGTAATCCAAACGCATGGCTGAGATTATAACGTGGGAAGTGCATCCAAGGGTCCAGATTCAATCTGGCAAGAGACGGTGGTGTACACCACCGTCTTCTCCGGCGAGCATGCATTTTCCGGTGACATTTGCAGGTTTTAAAAACTTAATAAAAAAGAGCGATCCTCATATCATTGGAAAGCTAGGGTGATGTACATCACCCCTGTAACCTTGGATTGTACTCAAAGTTTCTATGGAACGAGAAATCAGAGTTGGAAAATCCAGGTACATGAACTGAAATTCATCAAAACATAAAATCAAAGCCACCACTGGCTTGCCTCTCAGGTGAGGACTTCAGAAAACATATTGGCCAGGCAAATAGATCATGGAACAAAGAGATTCGAAGAAAAAACCAGTTGATGAACAACCTTAGATTGTGAAGATTTGAGCTCTTTTCCTTGCTTCCTTTTGCAAAACAGAAGTTCAATGGATCATCTGAGGAAGGTCTAGGAACTTTAGATCTAAAGATTCAACCAAATTCAATTGAATTTCAGATCTGAAAATTTTATGAAATATGAACTAGTTCCTTTAGGTATGGCTAGGTTTTAATTTCTGCAGCATTTCAGGTTGATTCAGGGTTCTCAATTATGAAGCATAACATGTCTATTTATATATGGAATTGGCTAAGCAAGTGAAAATTCTCGTGTGCATGGCAAGTGGATATTCTTTGCATGGGCTTGCATGATCATGTAGAAGGCCCAAACTCAATTGCATTTGCATGCTGATGATCAATCAAATGGATTTGGACGTGCAGATGGAAATGCAATGGCTTGTGTAATGAGTTTCAACATGTTATGCACAATTATGCCTAAAACTTCACCTCTTCGAAAATGCCACTTGAAAAATTGAAACATAGGCATATGGGTAATGGTTGGAAAGGTCTTGACATAAGGAACAAATGTTATGTTGGACCAAAACTCATTTGGAGTGTGTAAATTTATGAAAACAGGCCATGAAGTTCATAGTGCAAAACATGCCTTTGAGAATTTTGCCAAATTGGTCCAACTTCAAGCCCTTTTGTTTTGATGATGAAATTCCCAAATGGAAAAACTTCCAACATCAAAGTTGTAGGTATTTTCAAGAAAATCAAAATGGACTTAAATTTTGCATCATTTGGATTTTCGATGAAGGAGTTATGGGTACTTGAAGTTGGACTTTTTTGCCTTTCGATGCATTTGGTCCAAAGTGACCTATAATGTTTTGCATTATCACATGTATTTTCTTTGATATTATGAAATTTTTGTCCAACATAACATTTGAAGTAGACATCTTAATATTTCCAATTCATTTGATCCCACATCAAAATCATAAAAAATGAATGAGTTATGTTCTAGGGAAGTTGACCCAAAATTAGGGTTTCAGTCAAAATGACCTATAATGTCTTGGAATGGGATATGACCTTCCAAGCTTCAAATCAATTTTTTATGAACATGAAAGTTGTTCATATTGTTCTTAAGAACATTGTTTCTTTTGGGATCATCTCCATTTGAACAATACATAAAATGTTAGGTCTCAGTGCATTTCATAATAGTCAGATGAATTGACTGGTCAAATTTCCAAGTCCACAACTCATATCTTGATGAATTGATGATTGAGGACTCTCAAATAAGTTCAAATATGCATGAAATGATGAATTAAAGGACTTCCCTTGATTGTCTTTGACCATGGGCTGAGGTTGCTTCATGAGCAAGGCATTGTGGGCACACAGATGAATTAGGGTTTCCTTGGGAACAAACCTCAAACCCTTTAACTTGCTTTGATCAAAATGATGAATTGAGATACTTGGGAGGCATATTTGATGGATGAGAGCTTTGGGAACCATTGCCATGCTTGCTTTCATCTTCTCTTGACCATATCTTTGCACAAATGATCTCATAGAAGCTCTTGACCTTGTGATTGCTCAAGCTACAAACAAAGAATGTTAGTGACATATTTTTGTGCTTTTGGTTAGTAAACAAAATAATAATAAAAGCAATAATATACAATTCAAGCATGCTTGGTGATCTCAAACCACTCACAAGAAGTCCCACCCAAAGGCAAAGGGTCCCAAGATGCTCATGATCCTTGAGGCTTTGCAAATGCAATGTTATGATGCCATGAGGGATCTTAGGGACAAAATTAGGGTCTTACACCCATCTTCGTTTTGTCTTTTTTGAAGATGTATGTGAAGGTTTGGAATAAGCTTGTCAATATTCAAAGAAGGTTTCTTTGGTGGGAGTGAATGGAGATTCTATATCTCATGGATCAAGTGGGATTATGTTTATAAACCTAAGAGCAAAGGGGTTAAGAGTTAGGTATTTTCTGATGGCTAACCAACCCCTTTTGGCTTAATGGAGATGGAGATTGATTTCATGTGATTCATGTCTTTGGTGTGATATTCTTGTATCTAGATATTATGCCTCAGTTATTTCCACTTGTCATACCCTCAAATTTACCCTACCTCCATATCACCCTCCATAATTCTAATTCATGAGCATACATTCCACACATATCATTTCATAAGCATTCACACCTAATGACCCATAATGTTCCACAAACTTAAGGCATGTGGTTCATCTATGACGCGTCAAGACTCACTGATCATGTTGAGGTATGCCCAAGCCACCTTGACCCTAATATCCAATACTTAAGCATCCCACAAGCTTGGAAAATCATTTAAGACATCTCACTCACTCTCCAATCCCTAATTGGATGATGAGTCCCCATTGAAGACATGTGAAGATTCATCTGGTCACCCAAGGGCCTCAACCTTAGTTCTTGATCCTCTTTGGCTTGTACAAATCATGGTTCACCATGAACTTTGACCATGCCATTGAGGACCCATAATATCCACACACAAAAATCATACCACGGCCCTTTGAATCACCTTAATGCATCCCTTGCACCTAAAAACCCTAGTTTGTCTGGTCATGGCTCTTGATGAAACTTGTGGATCAAGAAACCTTAATTTCAGCATCCTTTGATCCATGACCTTGATTCATTTGATCATACTATCATACCACAATCTATACACCTTTAATTCAAGTCAATTTTAACCATAATTCACCAATCAAACACTCATTCAATTCATGTTACAAGTCTTTGGTTTGGTCATGAACTTTGAACATTCAATGCCTTGCATTCACCTATGGACTTGACCTAAAATCACTTCACAAAGATCCAAGCCTCATTTTACATCATGATATGATCATATGAGCTCCAAACATCCATCATTGTACCTTAAAAATCAAGAAATCACAAATCTCATTTCTAGGTCAAGTTGGTTGGTCACATTTTGGCAAGAATGGCCTATCATTTGGTCCAAAGCCAATAAATTTTTCATATTTCAATATTTTCAAGATCTTCTTTGATCCACACGTCCTAATTGAGTTCCTCTTCAACTTTTTTGCAAGGTCCAAGACCTATTTCATTGAGCAAGGACCTCAAATTTTGCATTGGCTAAGCTAGTCCAAGTGCCTAGCATGACCTAGAATCATGGCCAAGACCACCACCACTTTACCACATTTCCATTTCCAAACTACAACTCCTTTTGACCTAATTACTTTTTCATTTGATCAAGGACATGGAAAATAGTATTTGGCATAAATTTCATGCAAAATACACAAGCCAATTTCATTTGGCCCTAGTTCAAAGTTTGGAAATAATCATGATGCCCAAACCAGACCAAGTCAGGCAGAACTCGCACTTTTGTGTACCAAGTCATTTAATCACATGAATCTGATTCCATTTGATCTCTAACACATTGCATATGATATTATTGTAGGTTTGGAAGTCAACTTGAGAGAAAAGAGGTCACAAACAAAGAAACCCGAGCCATGTGCAATTTCTATTTTTTTTCAAAATGGTTAGAAGCAAAATCCACAACAGGTCCTTGCTAAGCCTTTGGTTTTACTTGGTTGGTGATAAGGACCAAAATTAGTTGTTTGGTGAATAAAACTAGCTCAGAACATGCCATTTCATATCCCCAAAAATTCACTTTCGAGCATGCTTCAAGTCACATGTGATTTCTGATCAAACCACCCTCATTCTCTCACCTATCCATTACAACACCTTCCCTATAAATAGAGGAAGGTTTTCCACTCTGAAACCAAGCTTGAATAATCAGAAACACCTTACTGCAAAACCGAGTGCTTCCTTCAAAAACAGAGATACCATTTCTGATTTCTAAAGCTTTTCAACTTAAACCAAGTGCCCATAATCCATCCATAAACATCACTCAAGCTTTCCCAAACACTAACTCATCTTCTCAACACCTCACCTGAGCTAATCAAACTCATCGGAGTTCACTTCTGAAACTGATTCCCACAGGTATCTACACTCACCCTTTCACTCAAATAAGTTAACATTCCACTCAAAATCATCCATTGAAGCTTAACCTTATGGTTTGAGTGTCGATTGTCCATTGTTCTTAATTTAATTTTTGTTTTAGGTCAACTTGAGTTTATGAAATTTTGCAAAATACTCCAAACTCAGAGCCAATCAATGGCTCATAAGTGTGGAGGTTAGATCGATGATATGTTTGGATGTTGTATCCATGCTTGAATCCACTGAAAAACTCGTGTTTTGAAGTTTTGATTTTAGTTGTCTTGAGGTTGAAGACTACATTATTACGCGCATTTTTAAATTCAAACAAATTTTGTGTTCCACTCTGATTGGTTGACTTACGCGCGCACCTCATTTTAACTTATGTTTTAATATTTATTTTATTGAAGCGCTTATGAATCACCAAGAGCGCTTGGCTCAGTTGGTGAGGGGGTTGACCCCGTGACCCTAAGGTCAAGGGTTCAACCCCCAATGCGCCCACTTATGTTTATTTTTGTTTCTTATTCTTTCCTTTTATTATTTTTCACTGATTTTTTCTCTTTTCGTTTTATTTTTAACCACTTATTTTTTATTCTACTAATAATATTTCCAACACAAACCCTCATTATTTTTCTCTCTTTTATTTTATTAAGCTTTGTTTCATTTCATTTGATCATATTTTGATTGACTTATGATGCCTTGAACATTGATAGCTAATGAAGTCTATTAGGTCATGATTATGGATTGATTAGGGATGATTAACCCTTCTATGTTTCAAATCTATTAATGAATGATCAATGGATCAATCATGATACTTTGAGGCATATATAGGTTGCCTATATATCAATCAAACTTGGATCATTTAACACATAGATGAAGATTTACTTGTATATACTAACTTGTGACTTCATTTGACTTATTATGCTTCCATTATTTATACTAACCCTCTAACCATTATGATTCCTTGTTAATTTGTATATTAATCATTGTATAACTTGTCTAACATAACCATTAATCAACTTGTTAATCTTTAACCCGTGAGTGATATAATCTTCCTTTTGTCAAGCTATTGATAGATGGACTTGGGGTTTGCATAACTTTATTGTTACAAATCTATTGTTAGTTGATCATTGATCATCTTCAATACTTTACATCAATCATAAGTTATCCCCTGATGCACCATATTTTGAATCTTTTGACCTAAGGATAGACAATCCTTAAGAGTTTAACTTGAACATATTTCTAACCATTAATTATACTTCACTAACTTTGTTTACCACTAACCATTATTACTATGATATTATCATCATTACCTTGGGATTTAATTTGATGTTATTACATTGTAATATACATTCAAGTATTCATTATCATCATCATCATCATCATTTTATATACCCATCATACATGTCCATTTACTTTATAATCATCATACAATTAAAAACAACAAAAACATGATAAGATGATAAGACCAAAAAGATACATTCCACTTGTAATCAACTTGGACTTAGAGGATTTCATCTTAGGATATTTTCTTGGAGGACCTTGCCTTTATCTTGTGAGACTTTGCCTTTGCCTTTGGATTTTTATTTGTAACTTACATACCTGTTGTAAGAATGGCATCATGGCACTACCCTAGGGAGACATGATTGTAAGACCATTATCCTTTGTTAGCTTAGGTCACTTTTTCACATACAAGGCTTTCTCTTGGTATACCTTAAAATGAGACCCTTTACTTTCTTGTTTGGTTACTTTATATATCCATTACATCACCCAATTTCATAATCAAATAAATAAACCCTTGATTCGACGTCAAGTGGCATTTTCATAATCAAATTTAAAATACATTAAAAATACGATTGGTATTGTGCACCACGAGCCTTAAGTGGAGAAGAATGAGTAAGAATATAGATTCCTACCCTTACTCTGATTATTTTGGACACAAGACGCTTCACTTGTTTGTCTAGAATGTTCAACTCCTCTCATAGGCTTTAGTGCAATCTAATCACAAACTATTTTTTCATAAGCCCTAATTCAAGGTAAAAATAATACAACCCACCAAACCTCATTTTTGTGCCATAGGGATCCACACCAAAAACCCTTTTCTCAAAGGTAAAATCAACCAACACACAAACATTTTCTACTTTGAACTACAGAGCTATGATTCTTCATCACCCGATGAATGATACGTAAGCACAAGGGCCACAATCCTTGGCGAGCACAATAATAAAACAAAAATCCCATTCTTTCACATTCTTTTTGAAAATAAAAATAAAATAATAAGAAGATAAATACTAATGTGCACGGCAAAATGTTTCCCATGGAGTACCATGGATGTGATGGGTGCTAATACCTTCCCCTTGCAAAACTGACTTCCGAACCCAACCTCGATTGCGAGACCGATTCTTTATCCTCACCTTTGTGTCGCATTACGCGAAAAACCGGCGGGAAAACAAGAACAACAGAGCCGCCACCGTGCGTTATTTATCCCAAAAGAGGGAAAGGAAATGCTCAGAGTAAACCTGGGAAAAGCATGGTCTCGCGACCAAAGAGAATGGGATCGGGAGTCGGTTATGCGAAGGGAAGGTATTAGCACCCCTACGCATCCGTCGTACTCGACGGGATCCACGCACAATAGGAAGGAAAATGGTTGCTAAAACACTGCTCAAACACACACACTGGCTGAAAGAGACACAAGAAAACAAACAAGACTGACTCGGCAGGATATCGCATCCTGGGCCTACTTAGTCTATCAAGCATAGACATCAGAGTCAAAGTAGTTCGGACTGGGGAAACGACACATGCTCGCTAGGATATCGCATCCTATGCATACGTATCTTCTTGGACGAAGAAGAATCAGAGCATTCGTAGCTCGGCTCACGCACGCAGACAAATCAACACAGGAAATCGACTGCCAATCGCTGGGCTTACGTCAAACTCCACACAAAAATGGGCAAACATGGAACCCGAACGCCAATCGCTGGACTTACATCAGCTTCCGAACCAAACACACCCATACTGGAACCCGAATGCCAATCGCTGGACTTATATCAGCTTCCAAGCACACAACAAGACAAAACAAAGACACAGGCGAACGTGGAATCTGATTGCCAATCGCTGGGCTTACATCGGATTCCGAACCAAAACACACCCACACTGGAAACCAGATGCCACTTGATGGACTTATACCGGACTCCAAGCACACAACAAGACAAAACAAAAACAGGCGCCCGGAGAGATCTGCTCATCTCCTGCCTACGTACCTCATCTGGTATGAGGATCAGGGCGACGTAGTTCCCCTACGGAGGGATACAGGACTAGCCTAACCAGATAACAGAGGGAGACACAACTAGGGAGACTAACTCGAGCCTAGATGTTATCATGCAAAATCATCCCTAAGTCAAGGTTTCTAGCTAACTCGCACAGGAAGCAAGCCTATCCTAAAGCACAAGCAATAGCAAACAATCACAAACAGCACACACTATATGCACACAAGTGAGGCTCAAACAAGGGTGGGGCTGCAAGAGCAAGCCAACTGTACAGGGTGAGTTTTGCTCTTAACCTTGACATTGAGAGCCAAGGTGAAGCAGATGAAAGGTGAGTGAAGATGAGACTTTACAGCTCTTATCCCTGGCCAGGGAGAGCTTCAGACAAAGGAGCGTGGGTTCAGAATGTGGGAACCCTTCTACACTCAAGACACGGACTCAACTGTACGACTGTACAAGATCTTGGGTTACTGTCCTCAATGCGTCAACACAGTGGTGTGAGCAGAGGGACGACTCAACAGAATAGCGGGAGATAGATTGCATATCTCTTTTATCCGCCAATTGCCTCATAGAGGTCTTGACCTGCTTGGGGACAAAAGTAAACAAGCACAAACATCGCCTCTTAAGGAGGACTTCAGACAGGTGCCTGGCCAAGTAACAGGCCAGGTCTTCCAGACTACATGGAGACAAGAGAGTCTACCTCAATGCTTAAGCAAAGCAAAGCAATAGCTAGTTCTCAAAGAACTAAAGCGACTATGGTACCTGAAATCAATCAAATATAATCAGTATTCAAGTCACAAAGTCGAAACAGACAAATTATGAACCAACAGACAACACAATCAATCACATGTGCAAAGCACAAACTCAAAGCAAATGAGTTAGCATCCTACAAAACAAACCAAGTTAGTTCATCACAATCAAATAAACCAAACTCAATCAACTTGAATTAAATTCTTCAAAGCATTTTGCTTCTTAACCTGAAAAAAACAACTCAAAGGTGAGAAGTAAGACCACTAGGACAAGCCTAGGGTTAAAAGGAGATGAAAAATTCAAAACAGCAAGTAAAAATTGATCAAACCCAAGATTAATCAAACAAGAATATAATCTAATTGGTCTCACATCAAAACTATGCACCAAATCCATTTCATAAGCTAAACATGTCAAACTATGCAATTTGGAATCACATTGGAGCAAACAGAATGATCACAATCAAATCAATACCAAAACAGCTCAATAAATTCCACAAAAATTCCAGCCTAAACAGAACACATTGAATGAGCAGCATATCAAATTTCATGGTATGCAAATACAACTTCAAACAAGACCACAAATCATGTGCCAACTTCAAATGAATGCCAAACAGTGGAAACAAATGATAAATTAATGGGACCAAAGCCAAGATGAAGTTAAGCATGTTAAGAACCAATCCACCAAATTTCATCTTCATATGATAAGGAATGAGAATTTTACAAGTCATGTAAGTTGATCACTCAAGAAAAGTTCACAAAATGGTAAACAGCAAACAAAAATCCCAATCAAATAGGAAATTGATCAACAAATCCTACAAAAAATCATGCTCAAACTAGACATACATATGTAATCACATGCAAAAATCCAGAGCAAATGGCATTCAATAGGCATGGAAACAAAATTCAAGAAGTTGACATAACATAGTGTGACACACATTGTCACACTCAACTTGATCACATCATATCTATCTAACCAGAGACTCAAAATTAGCAAACTATATACCAAAATCACCAGGAAAGAGTCAAGAACATGCATATAAAATTTCACACACTTTGGATAAGGCATCAAGATTTCATGATCAATATGGCAAAACATATACACATAGCATACATGATCAAAGGCATTAGGCAAAGTCAAAAAATCAGCCAGGCACAACTTTGACTATCATACCTAAAAAAAACTAGAGAGAATTTGGAGATCAACACAAAAATCCTCATTCAATTTGGATAAACCATGAATTAATTATGAATTTTTGAAGTTTGGATGCAAAAATGAAATAATTATTTAAGAATGAAATGAAATTAAATAAGATGAGTGGCAATTTTGTAATTCCAGCGAGCCAGGGGCGAAACGCGCCCGTTTCATTAAACGCAGTGGCGGCACGGCATTGGCCAGTTCCAGCGGGAAACACAAATTCAAATTGAAGCAAGGCAATACAAGATCTAGCACGCGTTTTGAAAGGAAAATGGACGTGTTCTTGGTGTTCTTGAGCTGAAATTTTCACCATGACCAAATCTCCATGGAAACGTACAAACTATATATGGTTGGAATCAGCGTGCAACGAGGATCACAAATATCACAATGAAATTGTCCAGAACTCAACATACAAAAAAATTCGATCAAGAATAGTTTTGACATACAAACTTTAGATCCAGATTTCTACATGATTACTTGATGAAATCGCACGATTCAAACGTCATTCTACTCTATGTTCAATGCTCTACCTAAACCACATGTTGATTGCAAGAATCAGAGACTTTGAATTTTTACCTTGTGATTATGCAGTTGTGGAATCGATCGAGTTTGGCCAGGAATTGTGGAAACAGATCGTCTCTATTGATGTAGAAGATGTGTGGAAGGTGCAGCTCAGCTCAACAATGCACGAGGGTGGTGAATTCTCCAACTGCCATGGAAGCTCAAGATCTTCAACAGCTGCGAATTTGCACAGTTCTTCCAATTCTTGATTCAAACAGATTTCCTAAATCACCTGCAGATGAAGATTGAAGCAAGATACAGCACAAAGAGTGAAGAAATTTGATGAATGAGTGAAAAAAGTGTGTGTGCAAATTATGAGAAATTGAGAGAATTTGTGAGATTTTGGAGTTTGATCTGAAAAATGATTGTTGATTAGGAGTTTCTGTTACAATTATGCCTTTATACCATGTATTAATCCAAATGTTAATCACAATTAGGCAAATTGGAAGTGATTAGTGTAATGCACATGTTAAGCAAAGTGGCCAAAATGCCCTTTTCAATTGTAGCCAATGCAACAGTAAAAATGCAGTTTGAGCAAGCCATATTTGTCATTTGGAATGTGTTGGAAAAGGTTTGAAGTGCAAATGCCTTGTATTTTTGAAAATCACTATTTTTCCCACCAATTTTTAAATGGTTCACTTGAAAAATGACCTTTTTATGTGAAGGTTTTCAATGAAATGTGATGATGCAATGTGATAGTACATGTCAAATGTGACTTGCTCAAAAAAGAATCACCCAATTTGGCCAAATGGTTCATGAGTTATGGCCTTTTGAATTTCAACATTTTCTGAAAATGATTTGATCATAACTTGCCAACCACACATGAGAATTTCATGTTCTTGGACTTTTTGGGAAGGTGAGATCAAGATCTTCAACTTTCATGTTGGACAAAATTCCATTTGAAGCTTGTATGATGAAGTAAATTTGAGGAGAAAAACTTTCCATTTTGGGCAGTTGAAATTACAGGTCACCTGCCATTTTTGGAAACTTTTGATCTGACTTTATTTTCTTCAACCTTGATCTTTGATATGTCAAATGAGACTTGTATGGACATGAATGAAGCCTTTCAAACCATCTCCCACCTTCAAATCCATAAAATCAGGCACAGTTGACCACAGTTGACTTTTTATGGTTTCAGCTGAAATCCAGCTTGATTTATGACTTCTGAGCACCCAATCTTTGGCCAAATCTCTTCAAAATGATCCTTAGACCATATGAACTTGATAAATCAACCCTAGGGCCTTGTCTCAATGGAAATTGCACATGCTTGCTAGATTGACTGATTCTCCTGATCAGTTGACCTAATCTGTCTGAGGACTTGCACTTGGGCAAAAGGCCATGCCATGTTATGCAATGGACTATGTTATGTTGATGACCTAATGATGAAAATGTATGTACACAAGGTAGGTGCAAATTTGAGGTGCTACAGCTGCCCCTATTCAATCAACTGGGAACCCGAATGGATGAGAGCAGCGGCTGTCAGACTTTCAGGGTAAACAGGGATTGAATACCAAGAACCGTAGAAATTTGCACACTGCGGGGATCCACCAACGGAAACGTCCATTGGGATCTGATACTTATTACTGGAAATTTTGATTTTTCTGTTTCTTCTTCTCAAAGGCACAACCACCTCCAGACATCTCAAAACGATGAATGGGAACAGAAATCACAACTAGATGCCAACGGACAACTAGGAAAAACTCGACGTTTACCAAGACCAACGGAGAGGTAGCCAGGCATTAGTGAATGACTGGGAAGGGATACAACCATACGTCAACGGATGACATGGAAAAAACTCAACGTTTACCAAAACCAACGGAGAGGTAACTCTACTGGAGGACGACCAGGAAAAACTCAACGTTTACCAAGACCAACGGAGAGGTAACCAGACATCAACGGACGACGGATGAACTGGGAAGACTCGACCAGACGTCATAGGACGAAAGGGAGAAGCTCGACGTTTATCGACACCAACGGAGAAGGAGACCAGACATCAACGGACGACGGATGAACTGGGAAGACTCGTCCAGACGTCATAGGACGAAAGGGAGAAGCTCGACGTTTATCGACACCAACGGAGAAGGAGACCAGACATCAACGGACGACGGATGAACTGGGAAGACTCGACCAGACGTCATAGGACGAAAGGGAGAAGCTCGACGTTTATCGACACCAACGAAGAAGGAGAAAGCCACTTCACGGGGGAAAGGCACCACAATCAGAAACCGAATAGGACGTCTACTGGGGATTCTGGCTGGGAATCAACCAGACATTAATGAATGACTGGAGAATAGGATGTACAACCAAACGTCAACGGACGAATGAGAAAAACTCAACGTTTATCGAAACCAACAGAGAGGTAAATCCGCATGGGGAAGGATACAACTAGACGTCATCGAACGAATAGGAAAAAGTCGACGTTTATCGACACCAACGGAGAGGAGGAATCTTCTGAGGGGAACCATATGGTATTACCAAAGGATCTGTAGGGAATAAGCAACTAGACGTCATCGGACGACTAGGAAAAACTCGACGTTTATCGACACCAACGGAGAGGAGAAAACTCTAAGGGGAATCATCTGGTATTACCAAATGATCTATGGGGAATAAACAACTAGACGCCAGCGGACGACTAGGAAAAACTCGACGTTTATCGACACCAACGAAGAGGAGGAATGCTTCACTAGGGAAGGAGAACGACGTTACGAACATCGAAAGATGATGTTTACCGACACCAAAGAAGACCAGACATTAATGAATGACTGGGAAAGCACCGAAAGATGGTGTTTACCGACACCAAAGAAGACCAGACATTAATGAATGACTGGGAAAGCACCGAAAGATGGTGTTTACCGACACCAAAGAAGACCAGACACTTACGCATGACTGGGAAATCACCGAAAGATGGTGTTTACCGACACCAAAGAAGACCAGACACTTACGCATGACTGGGAAATCACCGAAAGATGGTGTTTACCGACACCAAAGAAATAACACACGCGGGCGCTGACAGGATACTGACATCTACATGTGTCAAGGTAAGGATACACACTTGCAGGGGATCTCACTGGGGATCAAGGTCACAACAGCGAGCAAACAGGAAGGAACACCAAGGATACCAGGTTGTAGGTATGAAAAAGGTGATCGACCAAAGCGTGAATTGGTTTGTTCCAAAACACTCATCATCCTGAAGAGGGCTAGAAAAGCAGTCTTGTTAAAGGATGGACATTCGGTTCCACAAGGAATACGAATCTTACTTAGCTGGGGAGGACAAAACTTCGACCCAAGAGCGCATGAGACATATTATCTATAGCCGTCAAAACGTAGATAACATACTCGCATGGAAGATTATCCATAACCGGGTTGGTTGTTAAATGGATAAACCGACCGACATCATCCTGAAGAGAGCAAAGGCAAACTTGTTAGAGGATGGACATTCGATTCCGAACAAAGGAATACGAATCTTACTCAACTGGGGAGGACGACTTCGACCCAAGAGCACATGAGATATATTATCTATAGCCGTCAAAACGTAGATAACATACTCGCATGGAAGATTATCCTAACCGGTTTGTAGGTTGTTAGAGGATAAATCGACCGAAAAGAAAGGCATCGGGGTACCAGACTAGGTATGCAAAAGATGACCAATCAAAAAGGAATAAAGTTGCTTACTCAAAGCAAATATCCGAGAGGTGAAAGGAATATCAATACCGAGACAGGATAATGATAACCACAAAGAGGGGATTACATCTACCGATTAGTAGGAAGAAAACCACAGAAAAGTAACAGTCATCGCTAGGATGAGCACAAAGGGTTAACTCCACCAAGGGGGAACGTGGGGTTTACATCTACCGGTTGACGCGTAGAAGACCACAAAGATAGGACTTACAACTACCGGGTAGTAGGTAGAAGCCAACAAACAGTCTGCTGAGAGACAGAGTGAGAAAAAAGGATTTACAACTACCGGGTAGTGGGTAGAAGACCGCAAAATCCGCCAACAATCAGAACGAACCACAAAGGTTACCTCTGCTAGGGGATGAAAGTGGGATTTTACAACTACCAGGAGTAGGTAGAAAACCACAAAGATAGGACTTACAGCTACCGATTTGCAGGTAGAAGCCCCAAATTCCGCTGAGGACGAGATGAATGAGTGCCGGTTAGTGAGCAATTATTCATTTATACCACAGGGAATCACAAGAGACAGCCACAATGGAAGCCAATTCAGGACCAATCCGGAAAGGTAAACTGAATCAAGACATCCTAATGAGGAACGAACTCAATAGGGAAAACCCATCCCAAGGGGAGGGAACGGAAACAACCGTCATCCACGAGGATCTAACTCAGTGGGGAGCGCAGAAGGAAATGATCGACACTTTCTGCCTAAGGGGTCGACTCTATATGGAGAGATCAGACACACCCACATCTGCTGGGGGAATGGATCCAAGCTGGCAAGATGCTACCAATTGGGGAGTAACAATGCTGGGGATACCCACTCAACCAAGGAGTCACTTGTTGGGAAAACACCTCTCTCAACCCTGCTGGGGAACCCAATTCTGAAATCGATCCAAGCGATGCTAAACTCTTTCCAACAATCCATTCTTGGTCACCACGGCTTAGGCTAATGGATATGTTTGCAATGTTGATGCATGAGTTTTTTTTTGTTTTACACAATGCCCCATGATCATGGAAATGCTACGCACTAATGATGCAATATGCTATGCTTATCTAAATGATGAATGCATAAAACACACGTCTCCTCCAGAGACAACACCGGGGAGCTCCAGGAACTATGCTGAGGATCTCATTACCACGTCAATTTCCACCCTGCTGGGGAAAGCCAAACCTCGCTGGGGATGACCTCCATCGAACCCGATCCGCTTGGAGATTACCCTGCTAGGGGAGAACCATCAACACAACCTCTGCTGGGAGGACAACTTCAGACTTGGAAAACAATCACAACTCCGCTGGGGATATGGTAACCTTCAGGCTTGCTGAGGAGGCACCGATCTCGAATCTGCTAGGGAGGTGACACTCTCAAACCCATTGGGGAATTACGGCCTATCAGTCACGGGCCGTCCTTCGATTCGTCGAACACTGGTGTTCACCATCCTACCACAGTGTTGACTTTCCACTTTTGAGGACTCCCAGACTCATCTGGACTTTTTTGATTCATCACCTTGTATTCCCGACTCCTCCGTACTCCACGGGGATCGAACTTCTGAGATTCATACAAACTTCCCGGTCCTCAGACTTTGAAGAGTCTTCTTGATTAACCCTCCAGGATCGTCGTCCTTCTTTCGTCGTCCTTTCATTGTTCGTCTATCCCTTGCCCCTGGTTGGACTCTGTGGGGATCTTTTTTTCAAAAGGCCTCATATCACCACCTGTCAGCGAATGAAGATATCTAACAGCACCTGCACAAGAGATTGTTAGATAAAAGCGTGCCCCAGGCGTGCCAACACTTCAACATCTTGGTCACTCAAACTTCCGAATAAGATTTCCAGATTTCAATCTTATAAGCATGCATCGGAAGGGACCTCTATATTTCAAAATGCAACTATTCTTTATCAAAATAAACGGATGTTTTCGTAATCAAAGCGGTAATGAAAACAAAAAACAAAACTATTTGACTGAACGCATTTATTGACTAAAACAAAAAGGTGGCTCAGAATCGAGCAACACACAGGAAGCAAACCCTGGAAAGAGGTGATTGCGCACAAAAGTGAAAAAATCTACCCTAATGGCAATGTGAAACCATGATCTCATCGGGTTCCAACTCGGTTACACCCCATATGTCCTCAAGACTTTCCTCACTTTCGGCCTTCTGAACAAGACGCTTCCGATCGATCTCAGTCGGAGATTAGCCGAGTCATCTAAAGCTCAAACGATCATGCTAGACGCAGTTGTTCGTTTCAATCCCTCTTTTGCCTGGACCGCCCTTTCGGGTTTCAATCCACCGGGATACCCTTTTTTGCCCAAGCCGCCCTTGCGGGGTTTTCGACTTGCCGGGTGTACAGTTCTTTTCTTTTATTATCCCTAACTTTTGCCCGAACCTTTTCTCTTTTTCTTGGTTCGCCGGGATGCCCTTTTTTTGCCTGGACTCTGTTATTCTTTTTGTCCAGCGGGTCTCTTTTTCACGAAGTATTTTCTAACTGCGTCCGCATCTGCAGGGGATGGAAAATCCTCGCCACTCATGGTCGTCAGGAACAAAGCTCTGTCGGAGAAAGCCTTCTTGACCATGCTGGGGATTCATGACTGTATATCCACTTGCCCCACGATCGTCTCGAGGAGGAAGGATCCTTTTCAACACCACATCTCTTCCATGCTACCCACGAGGTCGCACTTCTCGGTTAACAACACGCTTCATTTACCGGGTACAACTGCCCCATGACAAGTAACTGTCGGCCCTTTTCTCCTCGGTTAGGCTCAACGTGTCATACTGAGTCCTCATCCACTCATCCTTTTTCAAGTTTACGTCCAACGGGACCCCATGACGAAACCTAAGTCTCAAATGGTAGTACAACCTTCATCTCATGCTTGAGTGAGAAAGGCGTTGCCCCAGTAGAAGCACGTACCGAAGTACGACACTCAGGATACCAACTTCGTACTCAGCCACCATCGTTGGTGCATTCAAATGTTATCGGGGAAGCACTAGCTCACTCACTTTAAACTCTCCCCATCAGACATCAGAATCCGTTCGGATTCAGGGTCAAGCCCCTCCTCCGGGGTCGGTCACTCTCAATCTTTCGATTTGAGTACCCCGAGATGTCCTCATCAGGGACTTCAGACTTCCTTGGTTGAGAATCATCAATGGGTTGTTGGGCGAGATAACCATACAATACCCTCCTCTTGGTTGCTTTCTGGGAGGTATACCGAATATCGTATTCAGTTGACGCCATTTGCCCTCTCGCAACCCGTCCGGTCCATGCTGACTTCTCAAGCACATACTTGATCAGATCCATTTTGGACATCCACAAGGTGGTATGAACCAGCACACACTGTCTCAGTCGGCGAGCAGCCTATGCCAAAGTACATCAAGTTTTCTCGAATAGTGAGTGTATTGTTTCACAGTCGATAAACTTTTTGCTTAGGTAAATTGCATGCTCTTTTCGACAAGACTCGTCATGCTGCCCCAGTACACACCTCATAGACCCCTTGAGGGCTGTCAAGTACCAGATTAACACTTGTTTCTTCCACGGAATGTATCAGAATCAGAGGTTCCTGCAACTTATTCTTTTATCTTTCCATGCCCCTTGGCAGTCATCATTCCACCTGACCATTTGATTTCTTTCTTTTTTGTTTGTTTTTGGTTCAGGCGTTTCTTGCACTGTTTTTCTTTTTCTTTTCTTTTTTCTTTTTTTTTCCCTTTTTTTTTTTGCAGGATCGACCTCGATTCCTTTTATTTGCTCACAACAGGCCTCGGTAGCTTGACGGACAGCACTCCATAAGTGCACTGATTTAGAACTCAACAGTATGAGTTATCTCAAACCGGTCAAACAACTTGTTCAAGTCCACCGGATGCCCTTCTTCTGCTTGGGACTTTGCCATCATGTCATCAACATGGCATTCGCTTTCACGATGAGTCATATCATGAAACAAAGTCACCGTAGCCCTTTGATCCGTGGCACCGGCCTTCTTCTTCATCCTATAACAAGAAGGTACTTTTTGGTGTGATGGACATTGTTTACTCCATATCATCTGGCGACAATTCCACTTGAGTTTGGCCAGAAAGCCATCCATGAAGGTAAACACCGAGAATTGAGCTGTACTATCAACCAATACATCCATGTGAAGTACCGGGAATTCATCTTTCGAACTAGCTCCATTCACGTCTCGATAGTCCACACACATTCTCATCTTTTAGCACCGGTTTCCGCCTCACTGGAGGACAGTCTTCTCTCCATGGTAGCTCGTGCCCCACAACATGGGTATTCCACCCTGGTGTATCTTGATGCAACCAGGTGAAGATATCAACCTGCTCTTTCAACAGGGCTACCATTCTGTTCTCGACTCGCCTCTGAAGCGGCCTTAACTTTCACTTCCCTTCTGACCTCGACGGTACTTGGGATGACAATCTTGACTCGCTCCTCGTGTGGTTGAATCACATTCTCCTCTTATTTCAACAACCTGGCTAATTCTAGCAGATCACAATCTTCTTCGCCTTCTTCTTCGGCATGATAGATTGGATTGTCGAAGTCATGCAGAGGTGTAACCAAATTGTTATCGATGAGATCAGGATGGTAATCACTTTTGAGGTCGGAACCAAATGAATCAAAAGGAAAGAGAATAAAAACATTGCCATTTTTATTTTTATTTTTTTTTAAAAACTGCAAAAAGTGAAAAACAGGGAACACCGCTTTAATCACAAAACATCCATTTATTACTGATGCAAAATGTTGCAAAATGAAACACCTGAGATGGCCCTTACAATGGACCATTACGCTTCGGGCAAAACGTATGGCTTTCATGCAAACAACAATTGAAACACAAAAATACTACACTTCCGGATGAGTGACAGTGATGCTTTTGGAGGCCTTCCAATTGCCTGGTATGCACGACTTTATCCACAGCTCGAGCTCGCGGTCGCGGTCGATCTCTTCACCCACTGAACAGGCATGATCAGGATTCAGCATTCCTGCACTGATGAAGATGTACGGCGGGCGACGTCCTCGGTTTGGTCTAGACGACTCTTGATCTGGATAACCAATCCCGAACATGTCTGCCTTTACCACTATGTCAATGATCCTCCCCCAGCCTCGGGCCTCTTTGTTCTTCACCACCTCTAGAGCTTGTTTATAAGAAGAAATGGACAGCTTCTTCTCTTTCTCAACAACAGCATTCTCCACCTTGATAGTTTCGATTGCTTGACTGGGCATTTCAAATTTTTCACTGTCCATTCCCCCTTCCTTCATCCCCTGGGTCGTATCTTTCATTCCTTCACACCCCTCTATGGCGATGGCAGCACAACAATCATCAACAACAGGGAAAGCTCCATCCTGTACCAGAGGTTTTGGGACCACGACCATTGGAACCTTTAACTGATCTTCCTCAGTCACCCCCATTCCTCTCTTGACCTTTTTCACCATCTTCATCTTTACAGGACCCTTCCTGGGTACAGGGTTGACATCCTCATCCATGATCTGTGCCAAGCTGATGGTCTTGGAGTCTACCATGTCCTGGACGACATGCTTGAAAGCCCTACAACCCTCAACACTGTGTCCGGGTGCCTCAGAGTGGAACTCGCACCTGGCATTCTCATCATAGTGTGCATGCCTCTTCTGTTGTGCTATGGGAATCAAAATCCTTGGCCGGACTAACCCCAAATCCCTCAATATCCTGAACAGAAGGGTGTAGGTCACAGGTGGTTCCTCAAACTGACGCTCCTCCTTTTTCTTCTTCACCTGGCTCCTAGCTCTCGGTGCCTTCTGTTGAGGTGGTGGTTGTTGCTGCAGTACAAGTGGATTACCAACAGGAGTGGTTACAGTGGCAGCATAAGGGTGATAATGATCCTGACTGCGTTCCCTTTTTACCGGCATACCAACTGACTCAACCTCCTTCTTGAACGGACCACTGCCAGAGGGTTTCTTGGCTACAGAGTCAGAGGGATTTGTCACTTCGGATGATGGAGCTTTTCCTTGAACTTTCTCCACCATCAGCCACTTCTCAATCTTTTCCAATCTCTCAGACATGGCTTTCTGCCCCAAGGCAAGCCCTTGCACAATACTGAACAATCCCCTCATCATCTCTTTCAGTTCAAGAATGTCGGCGTTGGGAGGATCCATCAGTTTGGATGTTGAGTCTGACTGTGTGTCTGAATGGAAGAGCTATGCGCACCGGTTGACACCTACAAAACAGCAAATGGGTTAGTATGACTCACGCATGCAATGTCTATCCGTACCAGGAATATCCCTTTGATTTTGGTTTCACAGAGACAGATAATTTTCATCAATAGCATTCTGACCTCTGGATATCTCTCATCCAGAATCTTAATCAAAAAGTGGACCCTGAGTACGGACAGACATGTGTTGAATGCAGATGAATGCGAAACGAGATGATGCAAATGCATGAATGCAGGTCACTGTGCCATCAAGTCATCTGAAGACCCATTCTCTGAACCAGTCACAGTCAACTGAGTCACCATAAATCCGACTTGGGAGAAGTTCCGAAATAAACGGAACCGGAGATTACATCATCATCACAGAAACATCCGCTGAACGGATGATAGCCAGATCCTCTGAACAGGTACTCTCAATTCAACCCGGGGATCCGAAATAAACGGAACCCGCTGATAAACCACGGACAGAACTCTGGCGTCCCAGAAATAAATGTCCATAATTCACAATCACCATCAGTACCTCGAGTCACCAACAAGTCACCAACAAGTCAGCTACAGTACCTGTAAAAATGATCATTCCCTCCCCACTCACGGGTGTCATCTAGGCCAGGGTAAGGTCGAGAGAAACGCAGCATAAATAACCTTTCGCAGAATATCATCATATACACACCCGAAGTATGTAACGATAATATCCCACCAGGGTCTGGACTGCTCGTGATGTCAATGTTCCGCTAAGTGGCGCATACCACCCGCTTCCCATGAATCACTCTATTCCTAGGTTTCCTAGATTCCACTCATAGCCTGGGTATTGGGCCTTTTACCTCGAGTAACTCCCACCCCAAACAGAGAAACACAGCACAACCAACAGATGAATATGAATGAATGCAAACATCAATGCAAACAATAAACAATGAATGCAATAAACAAAGCAGCACAAAGCAACCAAAGCCCTAACCTAGAGAGCGCTAGGAAAGACTCGCTTAGGGAAGATGGACCAGCAAGAGGTCAACTTCCTTCTCTCCCCAGCAGAGTGGCCAGCTGTCGCATTACGCGAAAAACCGGCGGGAAAACAAGAACAACAGAGCCGCCACCGTGCGTTATTTATCCCAAAAGAGGGAAAGGAAACGCTCAGAGTAAACCTGGGAAAAGCATGGTCTCGCGACCAAAGAGAATGGGATCGGGAGTCGGTTATGCGAAGGGAAGGTATTAGCACCCCTACGCATCTGTCGTACTCGACGGGATCCACGCACAATAGGAAGGAAAATGGTTGCTAAAACACTGCTCAAACACACACACTGGCTGAAAGAGACACAAGAAAACAAACAAGACTGACTCGGCAGGATATCGCATCCTGGGCCTACTTAGTCTATCAAGCATAGACATCAGAGTCAAAGTAGTTCGGACTGGGGAAACGACACATGCTCGCTAGGATATCGCATCCTATGCATACGTATCTTCTTGGACGAAGAAGAATCAGAGCATTCGTAGCTCGGCTCACGCACGCAGACAAAGCAACACAGGAAATCGACTGCCAATCGCTGGGCTTACGTCAAACTCCACACAAAAATGGGCAAACATGGAACCCGAACGCCAATCGCTGGACTTACATCAGCTTCCGAACCAAACACACCCACACTGGAACCCGAATGCCAATCGCTGGACTTATATCAGCTTCCAAGCACACAACAAGACAAAACAAAGACACAGGCGAACGTGGAATCCGATTGCCAATCGCTGGGCTTACATCGGATTCCGAACCAAAACACACCCACACTGGAAACCAGATGCCACTTGATGGACTTATACCGGACTCCAAGCACACAACAAGACAAAACAAAAACAGGCGCCCGGAGATATCTGCTCATCTCCTGCCTACGTACCTCATCTGGTATGAGGATCAGGGCGACGTAGTTCCCCTACGGAGGGATACAGGACTAGCCTAACCAGATAATAGAGGGAGACACAACTAGGGAGACTAACTCGAGCCTAGATGTTATCATGCAAAATCATCCCTAAGTCAAGGTTTCTAGCTAACTCGCACAGGAAGCAAGCCTATCCTAAAGCACAAGCAATAGCAAACAATCACAAACAGCACACACTATATGCACACAAGTGAGGCTCAAACAAGGGTGGGGCTGCAAGAGCAAGCCAACTGTACAGGGTGAGTTTTGCTCTTAACCTTGACATTGAGAGCCAAGGTGAAGCAGATGAAAGGTGAGTGAAGATGAGACTTCACAGCTCTTATCCCTGGCCAGGGAGAGCTTCAGACAAAGGAGCGTGGGTTCAGAATGTGGGAACCCTTCTACACTCAAGACACGGACTCAACTATACGACTGTACAAGATCTTGGGTTACTGTCCTCAATGCGTCAACACAGTGGTGTGAGCAGAGGGACGACTCAAAAGAATAGCGGGAGATAGATTGCATATCTCTTTTATCCGCCAATTGCCTCATAGAGGTCTTGACCTGCTTGGGGACAAAAGTAAACAAGCACAAACATCGCCTCTTAAGGAGGACTTCAGACAGGTGCCTGGCCAAGTAACAGGCCAGGTCTTCCAGACTACATGGAGACAAGAGAGTCTACCTCAATGCTTAAGCAAAGCAAATCAATAGCTAGTTCTCAAAGAACTAAAGCGACTATGGTACCTGAAATCAATCAAATATAATCAGTATTCAAGTCACAAAGTCGAAACAGACAAATTATGAACCAACAGACAACACAATCAATCACATGTGCAAATCACAAACTCAAAGCAAATGAGTTAGCATCCTACAAAACAAACCAAGTTAGTTCATCACAATCAAATAAACCAAACTCAATCAACTTGAATTAAATTCTTCAAAGCATTTTGCTTCTTAACCTGAAAAAAACAACTCAAAGGTGAGAAGTAAGACCACTAGGACAAGCCTAGGGTTAAAAGGAGATGAAAAATTCAAAACAGCAAGTAAAAATTGATCAAACCCAAGATTAATCAAACAAGAATATAATCTAATTGGTCTCACATCAAAACTATGCACCAAATCCATTTCATAAGCTAAACATGTCAAACTATGCAATTTGGAATCACATTGGAGCAAACAGAATGATCACAATCAAATCAATACCAAAACAGCTCAATAAATTCCACAAAAATTCCAGCCTAAACAGAACACATTGAATGAGCAGCATATCAAATTTCATGGTATGCAAATACAACTTCAAACAAGACCACAAATCATGTGCCAACTTCAAATGAATGCCAAACAGTGGAAACAAATGATAAATTAATGGGACCAAAGCCAAGATGAAGTTAAGCATGTTAAGAACCAATCCACCAAATTTCATCTTCATATGATAAGGAATGAGAATTTTACAAGTCATGTAAGTTGATCACTCAAGAAAAGTTCACAAAATGGTAAACAGCAAACAAAAATCCCAATCAAATAGGAAATTGATCAACAAATCCTACAAAAAATCATGCTCAAACTAGACATACATATGTAATCACATGCAAAAATCCAGAGCAAATGCCATTCAATAGGCATGGAAACAAAATTCAAGAAGTTGACATAACATAGTGTGACACACATTGTCACACTCAACTTGATCACATCATATCTATCTAACCAGAGACTCAAAATCAGCAAACTATATACCAAAATCACCAGGAAAGAGTCAAGAACATGCATATAAAATTTCACACATTTTGGATAAGGCATCAAGATTTCATGATCAATATGGCAAAACATATACACATAGCATACATGATCAAAGGCATTAGGCAAAGTCAAAAAATCAGCCAGGCACAACTTTGACTATCATACCTAAAAAAAACTAGAGAGAATTTAGAGATCAACACAAAAATCCTCATTCAATTTGGATAAACCATGAATTAATTATGAATTTTTGAAGTTTGGATGCAAAAATGAAATAATTATTTAAGAATGAAATGAAATTAAATAAGATGAGTGGCAATTTTGTAATTCCAGCGAGCCAGGGGTGAAACGCGCCCGTTTCATTAAACGCAGTGGCGTCACGGCATTGGCCAGTTCCAGCGGGAAACACAAATTCAAATTGAAGCAAGGCAATACAAGATCTAGCACGCGTTTTGAAAGGAAAATGGACGTGTTCTTGGTGTTCTTGAGCTGAAATTTTCACCATGACCAAATCTCCATGGAAACGTACAAACTATATATGGTTGGAATCAGCGTGCAACGAGGATCACAAATATCACAATGAAATTGTCCAGAACTCAACATACAAAAAGATTCGATCAAGAATAGTTTTGACATACAAACTTTAGATCCAGATTTCTACATGATTACTTGATGAAATCGCACGATTCAAACGTCATTCTACTCTATGTTCAATGCTCTACCTAAACCACATGTTGATTGCAAGAATCAGAGACTTTGAATTTTTACCTTGTGATTATGCAGCTGTGGAATCGATCGAGTTTGGCCAGGAATTGTGGAAACAGATCGTCTCTATTGATGCAGAAGATGTGTGGAAGGTGCAGCTCAGCTCAACAATGCACGAGGATGGTGAATTCTCCAACTGCCATGGAAGCTCAAGATCTTCAACAGCTGCGAATTTGCACAGTTCTTCCAATTCTTGATTCAAACAGATTTTCTAAATCACCTGCAGATGAAGATCGAAGCAAGATACAACACAAAGAGTGAAGAAATTTGATGAATGAGTGAAAAAAGTGTGTGTGCAAATTATGAGAAATTGAGAGAATTTGTGAGATTTTGGAGTTTGATCTGAAAAATGATTGTTGATTAGGAGTTTCTGTTACAATTATGCCTTTATACCATGTATTAATCCAAATGTTAATCACAATTAGGCAAATTGGAAGTGATTAGTGTAATGCACATGTTAAGCAAAGTGGCCAAAATGCCCTTTTCAATTGTAGCCAATGCAACAGTAAAAATGCAGTTTGAGCAAGCCATATTTGTCATTTGGAATGTGTTGGAAAAGGTTTGAAGTGCAAATGCCTTGTATTTTTGAAAATCACTATTTTTCCCACCAATTTTTAAATGGTTCACTTGAAAAATGACCTTTTTATGTGAAGGTTTTCAATGAAATGTGATGATGCAATGTGATAGTACATGTCAAATGTGACTTGCTCAAAAAAGAATCACCCAATTTGGCCAAATGGTTCATGAGTTATGGCCTTTTGAATTTCAACATTTTCTGAAAATGATTTGATCATAACTTGCCAACCACACATGAGAATTTCATGTTCTTGGACTTTTTGGGAAGGTGAGATCAAGATCTTCAACTTTCATGTTGGACAAAATTCCATTTGAAGCTTGTATGATGAAGTAAATTTGAGGAGAAAAACTTTCCATTTTGGGCAGTTGAAATTACAGGTCACCTGCCATTTTTGGAAACTTTTGATCTGACTTTATTTTCTTCAACCTTGATCTTTGATATGTCAAATGAGACTTGTATGGACATGAATGAAGCCTTTCAAACCATCTCCCACCTTCAAATCCATAAAATCAGGCACAGTTGACCACAGTTGACCACAGTTGACTTTTTATGGTTTCAGCTGAAATCCAGCTTGATTGATGACTTCTGAGCACCCAATCTTTGGCCAAATCTCTTCAAAATGATCCTTAGACCATATGAACTTGATAAATCAACCCTAGGGCCTTGTCTCAATGGAAATTGCACATGCTTGCTAGATTGACTGATTCTCCTGATCAGTTGACCTAATCTGTCTGAGGACTTGCACTTGGGCAAAAGGCCATGCCATGTTATGCAATGGACTATGTTATGTTGATGACTTAATGATGAAAATGTATGTACACAAGGTAGGTGCAAATTTGAGGTGCTACACTTTCCACTTCCTATGTGCATTTCTTTTTACTTAGAGGGTTTTATCTACTGTTTTCCCTCTCCTCTCCCATAGAGGAACTCCAAATAAAATTTATTGGTGACTCTTCTGTATTGCTCTCTCTCTCTCTCTCTCTGAGACGAGGTGCATTCTTTTATTCAGTCCGTCTGGTTCCTCGCTCACCCGAAATCTCTAGTAGAGACAGCTGGCGACTCTTCTGGGAACACCAATTTACCTAGACAAGTTTAACCTAGTTTAGGTTGTCCTTTTTTATTGTGTGGGGATTTATCTGCTTATTTATTTTTCTGTCTTTATTCTTTTATTCTTTATTACTAATTGTATATATTATTCTTTGTTTTTCTGTGACTTTGGCCCTGTGACGAAGAACAAAGACGGTTAATAATGATTGTAATTAAACCTTATGTGAAAGACTCTCCACCTAAGTCTGAGATCTTGCTTGAGATAGGAGAGGTTGACTAGTATTGGTCCCCATGGAGCTTTCCCCGTGAAGGGTCGTACAAGAACCTCACTTAGTGGTAGACTCTTTTAGAGGTATTGATAACCGTCAAGCTTACGACGTAAGCATCCTTATTGTAGAGGGGTTTTCGTTACCTTTAGGTTTATTTACTAAACCAAAAGTCAACATATAATTCGAGTCGCCACCGCACTTTTATTTGTCCAAAGGAAAGGCTAAAAAGAGAACAAAAGCCAAGTAAGAAGTTTTTCAAATCAAAAACTAATAAAAATGTCAGAGATCTAGGTAAGGGGGTTGGTTATAAAATGGAAAGGTTTTACGCACCCAAAACATCCTTAGTACTCTAAGGGAACCTCTTTTTGCAAATATGTGTTGTAGGTTAGTATTTGTGAAAAGATTTGTGCAAAAGATTGGATAAAGGCTCAAATTTATTTAAGAGAATGGTAGTCCGCAAATGACGAGACTCCATGGATCTTTACAAATTTGAAATTGGTGATATACATGGAAAAAGGGCTACATTGAACATAATGGCCGTTTCTCCATAAACTTTGAATCCACTGTATTCGAAACTTCAGTTGATGATGATTGGGCGAGAATCTTTGATAGACGGCAGTTGTAGAACAGAGTCTTGTCAGGATGCAATTACTTGCCAAATCCCTAATTTTTGCCTAGATTGCCCTAGGGTGAGGTACTCAATCTAGCGGGATATATATTCATTTTTTTTATGTCTCTAACTTTTGCCTGGATCGCCCTTTCGGGGTTTTAATCCACCGAGACGCTCATTTTTGCCTAAGTCGCCCTTTCGGGTTTTCAACTTAGCAAGCTATTCTGTTTTTATTTTTTATTTTTTTAGGCGAAGTATTTCTTGACTGCATCTGAATTCACAGGACGAGTGAAATCCTCCCCATCCATAGTTGTGAGCAACAGAGCACCGCCTGAAAAGGCTCTCTTAACAACGTATGGACCTTCATAGTTTGGAGTCCACTTGCCCCTGGAATCGGGCGCGAAAGACAAGACTTTCTTGAGCACGAGGTCACCTTCTCGAAACATACGAGGCTTGACCTTCTTATCAAAGGCTTTCTTCATCCTTTGCTGATATAACTGACCATGACACATGGCAGTCAATCTCTTCTCTTCAATCAAATTCAGCTGGTCATAACGACTTTGAACCCATTCAGCCTCAGTCAACTTGGCTTCCATTAAGACTCTCATTGATGGGATCTCGACCTCTACGGGGAGCACAACCTCCATGCCATATACAAGAGAGAAAGGGGTTGCCCCTGTTGAAGTGTGGGCGGATGTACGATAGCCATGCAAAGAAAATGGCAGCATCTCATGCCAATCTTTGTAAGTAACAACCATCTTCTGAATAATCTTCTTAATACTTTTGTTTGCTGCTTCGACAACCCCATTCATCTTGGGTCTGTAGGGAGAAGAATTATGATGTGCAATCTTGAACTCGCTATACAACTCTTTCATCATCTTATTGTTCAAGTTAGATCCATTATCAGTAATGATCTTGTCTGGCACACCATATCGGCATATGAGCTGCTTCTTGATAAACCTCACAACCACCTTCCTGGTCACATTTGCATACGATGCCGCTTCAACTCACTTGGTGAAGTAATCAATGGCTACCAGAATAAAACAGTGACCATTTGACGCCTTAGGCTCAACCATGCCAATCATGTCAATTCCCCACATGGAGAAAAGCCATGGTGAGGAAATAACATTCAGAAGTGTCGGGGGAACATGAATCTTATCCGCATAAATCTGACACTTGTGGCATTTCTTCACAAACTTACAGCAGTCAGACTCCATTGTCAGCCAATAGTAACATGCTCTCAACATCTTTTTCGCCATAACATGTCCATTGGAATGAGTATCAAATGAACCCTCATGGACTTTGGTCATCAATAGGTCTGCTTCGTGTCTATCCACACATCTGAGCAGAACCATGTCAAAATTCCTCTTGTAAAGCACATCACCATTAAGGTAGAAACTGCCAGATTATCTCCTCAAAGTCTTCTTGTCTTTAACAGATGCCCCAGGCGGTTAAGTCTGACTTTGGAGAAAACACTTGATATCATAATACCATGGCTTATCATCTTTCACCTCCTCAACTGCAAACACATGAGCTGGTCTATCCAAGCGCATCATGATAATATTGGGGACTTCATTCCAATAATTGACAGCAATCATTGAAGCAAGCGTAGCGAGAGCATCCGCCATCTGATTCTCATCTTGAGGAATATGATGGAAGTCAACTTTAGTAAAGAAAGTTGAAATCCTCCTCGCATAATCTCTATATGGGATGAGGCTAGGCTGATTCGTCTCCCATTCACCCTTAATTTGATTAACAACAAGGGCTGAATCGCCATAAACATCAAGATGTTTGATCCTAAGATCAATACATTCTTCCAAACCCATAATACAAGCCTCATACTCCGCCATATTATTCGTGCATTTGAAAGTTAACCTTGCTATAAAAGGAAAATGTGTGCCTTGAGGAGTAATAATCACTGCCCCAATACCATTTTCATACTGATTGACAGCGCCAACGAACACCATACCCCATCGGGAACCAGGCTCTGGCCCTTCATCGAGTGTAGGCTCATCACAATCTTTCATTTTCAGATACAAAATCTCCTCATCAGGGAAGTCATATTGCACGGACTGATAATCTTCAATTGGTTGATGTGCCAAATGGTTAGCCAAGATACTACCTTTAATGGCTTTTTGAGCTTGATACTCAATATCATACTCAGATAACAGCATCTGCCAACGGGCGATTCTCCTAGTTAGAGCAGGCTTCTCAAAGATATACTTGATCGGATCCATTTTGGATATCAACCAAGTTGTATGATTCAACATATACTAGCGTAAACGCTTAGCAGCCCAAGCCAAAGCACAGCATGTCTTCTCAAGCATTGAGTACCGAGACTCACAGTCAGTGAACTTCTTACTCAAGTAGTATATTGCATACTCTTCCTTTCCTGATTCATCTTGCTGACCGAGGACACAACCCATGGAATCATCAAGCACAATCAAGTACATAATCAATGGTCTCCCTTCAACAGGCAGAGACAGAATCGGAGGTTCGGACAGATACTCTTTGATACTGTCAAAGGCCTTTTGGCAATCCTCGGTCCAATCATGACACTGATCTTTCCGGAGGAGCTTGAATATAGGCGCATATGTGGTTGTCATGTGGGGTATAAATCTCAAAATGTAATTCAATCGGCCAAGAAAACCTCGGACTTGCTTCTCAGTTTTGGGCGCAGGCATCTCTTGTATTGCTTTGACCTTGGCAGGATCAACTTCAATACCTCTCTCGCTGACAATAAAGCCCAATAACTTTCCGGAACGGACTCCAAATGTACACTTGTTCGGATTCAAGTGGAGTTTGTACTTCCTCAAACGCTGGAAAAGCTTCAACAAGTGTTCTACATGTTCAACTTCCATTTTCGACTTCGCAATCATATCATTGACATACACCTCGATCTCCTTGTGCATCATGCCATGAAACAAGGTAGTCATAGCACGTTGATACGTGGCTCCGGCGTTCTTCAAACTGAAGGGCATCACTCGATAATAGAATGTTCCCCAAGGTGTGATGAATGTTGTCTTCTCCATATCCTCGAGGGCCATTTTAATCTGATTATAACTGGAAAATCCGTCCATAAATGAAAAGACATTGAATTTATCCGTATTGTCTATCAACATATCAATGTGTGGTAGAGGAAAATCATCTTTTGGACTAGCTTTATTCAAGTCACGGTAATCCACGCACATTCGGACTTTTCCGTCTTCCTTAGGTACATGCACAATGTTGGCCACCCATTGAGGATATGTAGAAGTCACCCGAGACCCCGCATTAATTTGTTTCTGAACTTCTTCTTTATTCTTCACTGCCATATCAGGATGAGTTCTTCTGGGCTTTTGCTTCACAGGCACACACTCAGGCTTCAACGACAAGAAATGTTGCACGATATCAATATCTAGACTAGGCATGTCTTCATACGACTAGGAAAAGACGTCGACATATTCTCGTAGCAACTCAATCAACCCCTTCTTAACAGACTCTTCAAGGAGTGCCCTAATCTTCACTTCACGAATGCAGTCTTCAGACCCCAAGTTGACTGTTTCCAGATTCTCAAGATGTGGCTGAATGATCTTCTCCTCGTACTCAAGCAGACGGGTAATCTCATCAGGAATCTCTTCAACATCATCTTCTTCTGCCTCAAATACAGGGAACTCAAAGTTGGGAGATGGTGTTGGATCATTATGTTCAATGGGTTTTGTAACACCCCGATAATAATATGATCATTATTTAAATTAAGTTAATAATAGATTTATTAATTTAATTAGATAATTGGATTATTATTATTATTATTATTATTATTTTGGAATTATTGAATTATTATTATTATAATAATATAATTTGGAAAATATATAAGTTGGAATTGAGAAAAATCCCATTTTTGGAAAAAAAGGTTATTTTCACGTGAAAAGGGAAAGGAGGCAGAAAAGGGAAAAGGGCAAAAAGCCAGAGAACGAAGGTTGAAGGAAGGAAAAGCTAGGAACTCCGAGATTTGCCGGATTAACTCAGGTAAGGGGGTTTTATCATCGATTAATGGGTATTATGGGATGATATGTGATGGGTAGTGAGAAACCATTGAATTGCTTCTGATTGAACGATGTATGATGAATTTGTGAATTTTTGGGATGAACGAAATTGGGTTAAAATTGAAGAAAATTCGTAGGAATTAGAGGTAGAGAGGGTAGTAAATTGTGAAATCGAAAGTGTATGATTCGTATTAGATGAGATAAATGAATTGTGTGTAAAATTTGGACTGTGGAAGGTTGAATTGGATCGATCTCGTAGCAGCAAAAGCCATTGCAGATCTGGAACTTCTGGTTTCTGGTCATACGCGTATGGCACTAGGCAATACGCGTATGATATGGCTGGTACGCGTATGGATGAGGCCTTACGCGTATGAGTGGAAAAGATGATGTTTTGAACGTGAAATTGTCTCTGTTGGTACGCATATGAGGATGTGGTACGCGTAGCATACGCGTATGGGCATGGGCATTACGCGTATGGACTTGGTCAGGTTTGGGCAATACGCGTATGGGCATAGGCAATACGCGTATGGGCAGATTTGTGATTTTTCTGAACTGTTGTTGTGCAGTTTTTGGTTGTTTAGGCTGAGTGATGTACTTAGCTGAGGTATGATGTTGTAGGGATCATTTCCCGTTGTTTTGAATAGTATAGGTATTAGTAGAGTGTGCTAATACTATGATTGATTATGTGGCATGATATGATATGCTTTCGTTGATGATATGTGATGGTATACATGATGATGTGAATGTATGCGTTTGTGAATAGACCATTTTATGGCTTAGAGTGTGAGCATGTGTCTATTCTTGAATTGTTGTTGATGTTGCATTGCTAGGTGATTAGCATGCATATTGTGGCCCATTTGGGGTGGTAGCTAATTCCCATGGTGAGGAATTAGTGAGTAAATCATTTGATTGTTGTTGTTGATGTTGCATGCTAGGTGATTAGCGTGCATAGCATGGCCCATTTGGGGTGGTAGCTAATTCCCATGGTGAGGAATTAGTGAGTGAGTCACTATGTCTCAAATGAGTGGGACTAGTGAGCTTGGTAGCCGTGCCTGGATTTGGACGGTGAGGTTGAACTATATGTTCACTACATAGTCGGTACCGCATGCATGGAGTCTCATTGCATAATATATGTATAGCGTGTAATATGAATGGATGTATTCCAATATTACACGTGTGTTTGTGTTGGTATTGTTGTGCTGTTATTGAGTATGATGTTTGAATTAATATGTTATTCCTGAATGTGTGTTTTGATTAGGGTGATGAAGTGTGTTGAATCACTTAACATAACATGATATTTTATAATACTCATTATATTGATTGAGGAACTCACCCTTACAACTATTTTTCAGGTAACGAGCAGTGAGTTGAGTAGAAGCTAGTGCTAAGGAGTCTAGTGTCGTCCTTAGTGGGTCATGCTCTGGTAGATGTAACATCGGGAGGGGATGTTTGACTATGTTTTAATTTAGTTGTTGATCAACTTTACATGTAATGTAGTACATGATTTGAATGTCGATGTTTTGTATCCGCTGCGAGTTATGCAAAAGAGTCTTATTTTGATTAAATAAATGAGCATGACAAGATATTTTGATGAGTGTTGCGAAATGATTGTGTGACACCCTTCGGGGCATAATTACTCTGATTGATATGTTATTATTTTAATTAAATATTTTGGGGTATTTGGAAGGGTGTTACATTAGTGGTATCAGAGCATAGTCGGTCGAGTCGAGTCGTAATTATTCTATTTCCCCTGTACGGGATAGGTGTTGTGTAACCCTATCAGTACTTATTGTTTAGTTTGTTTGGGTTTTCAGAATAGAGATGGCGGGAAGAGGTAGAGATGATGCTGCGATTGCTGAGGCTCTGGGTATGCTAGCTGGAGTACTTGGAGGAAATCCGAATGTTGTGGGAATGGGAGCTGCCCGTCAGTTGAGTGAGTTCCAGAAGAACAATCCTCCAATGTTCAAGGGAGCATACGATCCAGATGGTGCTCAGAAGTGGTTGAAGGAGATCGAGAGAATCTTCAGAGTGACTGAGTGTGCCGATAACCAGAAGGTCAGGTTCGGTACGCATATGCTGTCAGAGGAAGCTGATGATTGGTGGGTTGCTACCCGCACTGAGTTGGAAACTGCTGGGAATGCTGAGATTACTTGGGCAGTGTTCAGAGAGAGATTTCTGAGGAAGTACTTTCCAGAGGATGTCAGAGGAAAGAAAGAAATAGAATTCTTGGAATTGAAGCAGGGTAACCGGTCTGTTACTGAGTATGCTGCTAAGTTCACAGAGCTGTCAAAGTATTATACTCCCTATAGTGAGGCTACTGGGGAATTTTCCAAATGTGTGAAGTTTGAGAACGGGTTGCGTCCCGAGATCAAGCAGGCGATTGGATATCAGCGGATCAGGGTGTTTTCTGATTTGGTTGACTGTTGCAGGATTTTTGAACAGGATTCCAAGGCTAGAGCAGAGAGCTATCAGCAAAGGGTTGATAGGAAAGGTAAGAATCAGATTGATCGTGGGAAACCGTACGCAGCTGGCAAAGGTTTCCAGAGACAGAGTGGGATGAAGAGGCCTAGTGGGGGAGATTCTAGTGCTCCTGCTAAGTGTTACAGATGTGGTCAGGCTGGACATCGTATCCATGAGTGTACCAGTAATGAGAAGAAGTGTTTCAAATGTGGAAAAGGTGGTCATTTGGCTGCAGATTGCCGGTTGAAGACTGTGACTTGCTTCAACTGTGGAGAGGTGGGTCATATCAGTCCACAGTGTCCTAAACCGAAGAAAGAGAATCAGTCGGGAGGCAAGGTCTTTGCCTTATCGGGTTCTGAGACTTCTGCAGATGATCGTTTGATCCGAGGTACGTGTTATATTAATGGCTTTCCTCTTGTAGCTATTATTGACACAGGTGCAACTCATTCTTTTATATCTTTGGATTGTGCGGTGAAACTTAAGTTAGAGATATCTGAGATGCATGGAAGTATGGTGATTGATACTCCTGCAAAGGGTTCAGTGACTACTACTTCAGTTTGTTTGAGTTGTCCTTTGAGTATTTTTGGTAGAGACTTTGGGATAGACCTTGTATGTCTTCCGTTGGTGCAGATTGATGTTATCTTGGGTATGAACTGGTTGGTGTTTAACCGAGTTTCTATCAACTGTTTTGATAAGACTGTGATATTTCCTGAGATTGAGGAAGGAAAGGAATTGTTTCTATCAGCAAGGCAGGTGAATGAGGAAGTAGCAGATGGGGCAGAGTTGTTTATGCTGTTAGCGACTTTGGAGGCTAAAGATAAACTGGTGATTGGCGATCTAGCTGTGGTGTGTGATTTTCCTGATGTGTTTCCTGAAGAAGTGAATGAATTACCACCAGAACGTGAAGTTGAGTTCTCGATTGATTTGGTACCTGGTACTAGACCGATATCGATGGCTCCGTACCGTATGTCTGCTGTTGAGTTAGCTGAATTGAAGAGTCAGCTGGAAGATCTGTTGGATAAGAAATTTATTCGTCCGAGTGTGTCACCGTGGGGTGCACCAGTGTTATTGGTTAAGAAGAAAGAAGGTACTATGAGGTTGTGTGTAGATTACAGACAACTGAATAAAGTGACGATCAAGAATCGGTATCCTTTGCCGAGGATTGATGATTTGATGGATCAGTTGGTTGGTGCGTGTGTGTTCAGCAAGATAGATTTGAGATCTGGGTATCATCAGATACGTGTGAAAACTGAGGATATTCAGAAGACTGCTTTCAGAACAAGGTATGGACATTATGAGTATTCTGTAATGCCTTTTGGTGTGACTAATGCGCCTGGAGTATTTATGGAGTATATGAATAGGATTTTCCATCCGTACCTAGATAAGTTTGTTGTAGTGTTTATTGATGACATTTTGGTGTATTCGAAATCTGAAGAAGAGCATGCTGATCATTTGAGAGTGGTTTTAGAAGTTCTACGGGAAAAGAAGTTATTTGCTAAACTGTCTAAATGTGAATTTTGGTTAGAAGAGGTTAGTTTTCTTGGTCATGTGATTTCAAGAGGTGGTGTTGCTGTTGATCCTTCTAAGATAGAAGCGGTATCTAAGTGGGAAGCTCCGAAGTCAGTTTCTGAGATAAGAAGTTTCCTTGGTTTGGCTGGTTATTATAGGAAGTTCATTGAGGGATTTTCTAAGTTGGCGTTACCGTTGACGATGTTGACTAGAAAGGGGCGAGCGTTTGTTTGGGACTCAAAATGTGAAGGAGGTTTCCAAGAGTTAAAGAGAAGGTTAACTACTGCTCCTATTCTGATATTACCGAGTTCGTCGGAACCATTTGAAGTTTACTGTGATGCTTCATTGTTGGGTTTGGGTGGTGTGTTGATGCAGAATAAGCAGGTTATAGCTTATGCTTCGAGACAACTGAGGGTTCATGAGAGGAACTATCCGACGCACGATTTAGAGTTGGCAGCTGTGGTATTTGTTCTGAAGTTATGGAGGCATTATTTGTACGGGTCAAGATTTGAAGTTTTCAGTGACCGTAAAAGTTTAAGGTATTTGTTTGATCAGAAAGAGCTGAATATGAGACAAAGGAGATGGCTAGAGTTTCTGAAGGATTATGACTTTGGTTTGAACTACCATCCAGGTAAAGCAAATGTAGTGGCTGATGCATTGAGTCGGAAATCATTACATATGTCTATGTTAATGGTGAAGGAATTGGATTTGATTGAGCAGTTTAGAGACTTGAGTTTGGTGTGCGAGAGTACTCACAATAGTGTTAAATTGGGAATGTTGAAGTTAACGAGTGAGATTCTGGATGAGATCAGAGAGGGTCAGAAATCCGATAGGCTTTTGGTTGATAAGTTGACTCTAGTGAATCAAGGTCAAGGTGGTGAATTCAGAGTTGATGAGAATGGTGTTTTGAGATTTGGTAATCGGGTGTGTATTCCGGATGTTACTGAGCTTAAGAAGAGTATTCTTGAAGAAGGACATCGTAGTGGCTTGAGTATTCATCCTGGAGCTACAAAGATGTATCATGATTTGAAGAAGCTATTTTGGTGGCCGGGAATGAAAAGAGAAATTGCGAGTTTTGTCTATTCTTGTTTGACTTGCCAGAAGTCAAAGATTGAGCATCAGAAGCCGTCTGGGCTAATGCAACCGTTGGCTATTCCAGAGTGGAAGTGGGACAGTATCAGTATGGATTTTGTTTCTGGTTTACCGAGGACAATTAAGAATTTTGAAGCTATTTGGGTGATAGTTGACAGATTGACGAAGTCGGCTCATTTCATTCCGATCAGAATGGATTATCCGTTAGAGAAATTAGCCGAGTTGTATATTGAGAAGATTGTAAGTTTGCATGGTATTCCGTCGAGTATTGTTTCGGACAGAGATCCTAGATTTACATCGAAGTTTTGGGAAGGTTTGCAGAAGGCTTTGGGAACTAAGCTGAGATTGAGTTCTGCATATCATCCGCAGACTGATGGTCAGACTGAGAGGACGATTCAGTCACTAGAGGATCTTTTGAGAGCTTGTGTTTTGGAAAAAGGAGGTGCTTGGGATTGTTATTTACCTTTGATTGAGTTTACCTACAACAATAGTTTTCATTCGAGTATTGGTATGGCACCGTTTGAAGCTTTGTATGGTAGGAGATGTCGGACACCTTTATGTTGGTATGAGTCCGGTGAGAGTGCTGTGGTTGGACCGGAGATTGTTCAACAAACTACGGACAAGATTAAGATGATTCAGGAGAAGATGAGAATTGCTCAGAGTCGTCAGAAGAGTTATCATGACAAGAGGAGGAAGTCACTTGAGTTCCAAGAGGGAGATCATGTGTTTCTTCGTGTTACTCCGATAACTGGTGTTGGTCGAGCTTTGAAGTCGAAGAAGTTGACACCTCGATTTATTGGTCCCTACCAGATTTTAGAAAGGATAGGAGAGGTAGCCTATCGTATCGCTTTACCGCCGTCGCTTGCGAATTTGCATGAGGTTTTTCATGTGTCTCAGTTGAGGAGGTACATTCATGATCCGTCGCATGTAGTCCAAGTAGATGATGTACAGGTGAGAGATAACCTGACTGTTGAAACATCACCTATGAGGATCGAGGATCGGGAGTTGAAGCAGTTGCGGGGTAAAGAGATTGCCTTGGTGAAGGTAGCTTGGGGAGGACCCGCAGGTGGCAATGTGACTTGGGAACTAGAGAGTAAGATGAAAGAGTCTTACCCAGAGTCGTTCGCTTGAGGTATGTTTTCGAGGACGAAAACTCTTTCAGTGGGGGAGAGTTGTAACACCCCGATAATAATATGATCATTATTTAAATTAAGTTAATAATAGATTTATTAATTTAATTAGATAATTGGATTATTATTATTATTATTATTATTATTTTGGAATTATTGAATTATTATTATTATTGGAATAATAATATAATTTGGAAAATATATAAGTTGGAATTGAGAAAAATCCCATTTTTGGAAAAAAAGGTTATTTTCACGTGAAAAGGGAAAGGAGGCAGAAAAGGGAAAAGGGCAAAAAGCCAGAGAACGAAGGTTGAAGGAAGGAAAAGCTAGGAACTCCGAGATTTGCCGGATTAACTCAGGTAAGGGGGTTTTATCATCGATTAATGGGTATTATGGGATGATATGTGATGGGTAGTGAGAAACCATTGAATTGCTTCTGATTGAACGATGTATGATGAATTTGTGAATTTTTGGGATGAACGAAATTGGGTTAAAATTGAAGAAAATTCGTAGGAATTAGAGGTAGAGAGGGTAGTAAATTGTGAAATCGAAAGTGTATGATTCGTATTAGATGAGATAAATGAATTGTGTGTAAAATTTGGACTATGGAAGGTTGAATTGGATCGATCTCGTAGCAGCAAAAGCCATTGCAGATCTGGAACTTCTGGTTTCTGGTCATACGCGTATGGCACTAGGCAATACGCGTATGATATGGCTGGTACGCGTATGGATGAGGCCTTACGCGTATGAGTGGAAAAGATGATGTTTTGAACGTGAAATTGTCTCTGTTGGTACGCGTATGAGGATGTGGTACGCGTAGCATACGCGTATGGGCATGGGCATTACGCGTATGGACTTGGTCAGGTTTGGGCAATACGCGTATGGGCATAGGCAATACGCGTATGGGCAGATTTGTGATTTTTCTGAACTGTTGTTGTGCAGTTTTTGGTTGTTTAGGCTGAGTGATGTACTTAGCTGAGGTATGATGTTGTAGGGATCATTTCCCGTTGTTTTGAATAGTATAGGTATTAGTAGAGTGTGCTAATACTATGATTGATTATGTGGCATGATATGATATGCTTTCGTTGATGATATGTGATGGTATACATGATGATGTGAATGTATGCGTTTGTGAATAGACCATTTTATGGCTTAGAGTGTGAGCATGTGTCTATTCTTGAATTGTTGTTGATGTTGCATTGCTAGGTGATTAGCATGCATATTGTGGCCCATTTGGGGTGGTAGCTAATTCCCATGGTGAGGAATTAGTGAGTAAATCATTTGATTGTTGTTGTTGATGTTGCATGCTAGGTGATTAGCGTGCATAGCATGGCCCATTTGGGGTGGTAGCTAATTCCCATGGTGAGGAATTAGTGAGTGAGTCACTATGTCTCAAATGAGTGGGACTAGTGAGCTTGGTAGCCGTGCCTGGATTTGGACGGTGAGGTTGAACTATATGTTCACTACATAGTCGGTACCGCATGCATGGAGTCTCATTGCATAATATATGTATAGCGTGTAATATGAATGGATGTATTCCAATATTACACGTGTGTTTGTGTTGGTATTGTTGTGCTGTTATTGAGTATGATGTTTGAATTAATATGTTGTTCCTGAATGTGTGTTTTGATTAGGGTGATGAAGTGTGTTGAATCACTTAACATAACATGATATTTTATAATACTCATTATATTGATTGAGGAACTCACCCTTACAACTATTTTTCAGGTAACGAGCAGTGAGTTGAGTAGAAGCTAGTGCTAAGGAGTCTAGTGTCGTCCTTAGTGGGTCATGCTCTGGTAGATGTAACATCGGGAGGGGATGTTTGACTATGTTTTAATTTAGTTGTTGATCAACTTTACATGTAATGTAGTACATGATTTGAATGTCGATGTTTTGTATCCGCTGCGAGTTATGCAAAAGAGTCTTATTTTGATTAAATAAATGAGCATGACAAGATATTTTGATGAGTGTTGCGAAATGATTGTGTGACACCCTTCGGGGCATAATTACTCTGATTGATATGTTATTATTTTAATTAAATATTTTGGGGTATTTGGAAGGGTGTTACAGGTTTGATTAACCTGCATAATGATTTTGAGTATAAAAGAGATTTCAGAATTCAAACAAGGCAAATCATTATGCAGATGAAAAAAATTGATTTTATTCTCTTTTTTAGGGTTTTATGGTGATCACCAATTTCATGCGAAAAGCAAAATTGAAAAATAATTTGAAAAACAAACATTTAACATACGATTATTGAATGAATATCATTGTATTAATCAATCATGCCAACAATGTCTTCACTTCTCCTTTTGGCATGGGAGAAGGGTTTTTTAAACAAAATGAACATATTACGTTGACTTATGGATAACTGTTGGAACATCAACAGCGACCCAATTATTGCAGATCCCGCCAGGTATGACAAAGTTGCCGAGGTCTTCCTCTTCATCTTCTTCAATGATGGCAGCAGCTTCTTGATCTCCATCGATATGGATGAAACCTCCACTCTGAAACATCCCAAGATCATTAGAAGCACCAGAAGAATACCCTATACCAGCCCAAGATTTATTATCTTCCATCTTTATCATTTTCCCCAAACCAGTAGTTGCGCCATGCTCGATGGCAAACTTCACATCATTGTAGGAGACAAATGAAAAAAGTCCTTTCCTAGAAGGCTCAGCAATAGATAAGGCTTGGAATGGAGTTCCAACCTCATCCTCAGCATTAATGTAGGAAAATGAAGATAAATGGTTGACCAAGAGAGCCTTCTCTCCCCCTACCACCACCAACTTCTTGTTCCTGACGAACTTCAACTTTTGGTGCAGGGTGGATGTCACGGCGCCTGCCTCGTGAATCCATGGTCTATCAAGCAAACAACTGTATGACGGATGTATGTCCATAACTTGGAAAGTGATATGGAAATCACTAGGTCCAATCTTGATCGGGAGGTCTAGTTCACCGATCACAGTCTTGCGCGATCCATCAAAAGCTTTTACTACCACTCCACTCTGCCTCATGGGAGGTCCCTGATACGAAAGTTTGGCAAGAGTGGACTTTGGCAATACATTAAGTGATGACCCTGTTGTTGTAACACCCCAATAAAATAAAATAATTATTTAAATTAAGTTAATAGTATATTATTAATTTAATCAAATAATTGGGTTATTTTATTATTGGATTATTATTATTATTATTTTGGAATAATAATTATTGGAAATATATAAGTTGGAATAAGGAAAAAGAGTTTTCATTTTTTGTAAAAGGGTTTTACGTGAAAACTGAGAAGCTGCAGAGAAGAGGAGAAAGGGGAAAAGAGGAAGAACCAGAGAGCAAAGGTTGGAGAAGAGCTTGGAGCTTAGAGATTTTGCCGGATTAACTCAGGTAAGGGGGGTTTATCGTCGTTTAATGGGTATTATGGGTTAGCATGTAATGGGTAGTGATAAACCGTGGAATTGACCCTAATTGGGATTACGAATGCTGAAAAATTATGTTGGATAAATTGTGTTTAGGCTGTAATTGAATTTGTGTTTGAGTTAGTTGTGAATTTCCGAACGTATAGCTTTTTACGGAATTGGAATCGGAGGTCCGAAAGTCCTCCAACGGCGGAAAATGCGGAGAATTCTGCATTCTGCTTTGTGTTAGCGCAGGAACAGCTTCTGTCTTGCGTTAACCGGTTAACCCAGGGTGTTAACCGGTTAACACTGTGTTGAATTGTGTAATTTGCTGTTTTGTCTGCGTTAACCGGTTAACCCAGGGTGTTAACCGGTTAACACTGTTGTGAATGCTGATATATGGCTGTTTGTGCTGCGTTAACCGGTTAACCCAGGGCGTTAACCGGTTAACACTGTTAAGTTTTGGGACAGGAAGCGTGTTTGTGCTGCGTTAACCGGTTAACCCAGGGCGTTAACCGGTTAACACTGTTGCAGAAGGGAAAAAGTGTTAATTAAAATGTTGTGTGCCTAATTGAGGGTTGCCTATATCGGTGTGTGATATAGTAGGGACTATTTCCCGCTGTTTTGAGCAGTATAGGTATTAGTAGAGTGTGCTAATACTGTGATTGAATTATTTGACATGGTATGATATTTTGATACATGTGTTGATGATGTATGATGGTATGCATAATATTGTGAATGTATATGTTATGCATGTGTTGTGAATGGACTGTTTTATGGCTTAGAGTGTGAGCATATGTCCATTGTGGATTTTTGTTGTGATGTTGCATTGCTAGGTGATTAGCATGCATATTGTGGCCTTTATGGTGGTAGCTAATTCCCGTGGTGAGGAATTAGTGATGTTAGTCGTTTTGGACTGTTGTTGATGTTTGCATGCTAGGTGATTAGCGTGCATAGCATGGCCCTTGGGGGTGGTAGCTAATTCCCATGGTGAGGAATTAGTGATGTGAGTCATTAGGTCTCAAATGAGTGGGACTAGTGAGCTTGGTAGCCGTACCTGGATTTGGTCGGTGAAGTTGAACTATATGTTCAAGAATAGTCGGTACCGCATGCATGGAGTCTCATCGCATAAATTTTGTATGGCGTATAATATGAATGGATGTATTCCAGTATTATACGTGTGTTGTGTGTTTGTGTTGGCATTGAGTATGAGTATGAAGTGTGTTGGTGTTGAATATGATATTTGGGTTGATGCGTCGTTACTGAATAAGTGATATGATTAGGGTGATTAATGTGTTATTTACTTAACAATACATGAGATTTTATAATGCTTGTTATATCGATTGAGGAACTCACCCTTACAACTTTATTTTCAGGTAACGAGCAGTGATTGAGTAGAAGCTAGTCCTTGGAGTCTAGTATAGTTCCTTAGGGGGTCGTGCTCTGATAGATGTAACATCGGGACGGGATGTTTTACTTATTTTCATTGATGATTGTTGAATAAGTTTACATGTATTGTGTTACATGTTTTATACTGATGTTGGATTTTATTCCGCTGCGAACTATGCAAATGTTTTATTCGATTAAATAAATGAGCATGACAGGATAATTTGGAACATGATGTGAAATAATTGTGTGACACCCTTAAATTGCATATTTACTCTGAATTGCATTGTGTTATTATAATTAAATATTGGGGTATTTTTAGAAGGGTGTTACATTAGTGGTATCAGAGCATAGTCGGTCGAGTCGAGTCGTAATTATTCTGTTTCCCTGTACGGGATAGGTGTTGTGTAACCCTATCAGTACTTATTGTTTTAGCTTGTTTGGGTTTTCAGAATAGAGATGGCTGGAAGAGGTAGAGATGATGCTGCGATTGCTGAGGCTCTGGGTATGCTAGCTGGAGTACTTGGAGGAAATCCGAATGTTGTGGGAATGGGAGCTGCTCGTCAACTGAGTGAGTTCCAGAAGAACAATCCTCCAATGTTCAAGGGAGCATACGATCCAGATGGTGCTCAGAAGTGGTTGAAGGAGATCGAGAGAATCTTCCGAGTGACTGAGTGTGCCGATAACCAGAAGGTCAGGTTCGGTACGCATATGCTGTCAGAGGAAGCTGATGATTGGTGGGTTGCTACCCTCACTGAATTGGAATCTGCTGGGAATGCTGAGATCACTTGGGCTGTGTTCAGAGAGAGATTCCTGAGGAAGTATTTTCCAGAGGATGTTAGAGGAAAGAAAGAGATAGAGTTCTTGGAATTGAAGCAGGGTAACAGGTCTGTTACTGAGTATGCTGCTAAGTTCACAGAGCTGTCAAAGTATTACACGCCCTATAATGAGGCTGCTGGAGAATTTTCGAAATGTGTGAAGTTTGAGAACGGGTTACGTCCCGAGATCAAGCAGGCTATTGGATATCAGCGGATCAGAGTGTTTTCTGACTTGGTTGACTGTTGCAGGATTTTTGAACAGGATTCCAAAGCCAGAGCAGAGAGCTATCAGCAGAGGGTTGATAGGAAAGACAAGAATCAGAATGATCGTGGAAAACCGTATGCAGCTGGCAAAGGTTTTCAGAAGCAGAGTGGGATGAAGAGGCCTAGTGGGGGAGACTCTAGTGCTCCTGCTAAGTGTTACAGATGTGGTCAGGCGGGACATCGTTTCCATGAGTGTGCTAGTGTTGAGAAGAAGTGTTTCAAGTGTGGTAAAGGTGGTCATTTGGCTGCAGATTGCCGGTTGAAGACTGTGACTTGTTTCAACTGTGGAGAGGTGGGTCATATCAGTCCACAGTGTCCTAAGCCGAAGAAAGAGAACCATTCGGGAGGCAAGGTCTTTGCTTTATCGGGTTCTGAGACTTCTGCAGATGATCGTTTGATCCGAGGTACGTGTTATATTAATGGCTTTCCTCTTGTAGCTATTATTGACACAGGTGCGACTCATTCCTTTATATCTTTGGATTGTGCTGTGAAACTTAAGTTAGAGATATCTGAGATGCATGGAAGTATGGTGATTGATACTCCTGCGAAGGGTTCAGTGACTACTACTTCAGTTTGTTTGAATTGTCCTTTGAGTACTTTTGGTAGAGACTTTGGGATAGACCTTGTGTGTCTTCCACTAGTGCAGATTGATGTTATCTTGGGTATGAACTGGTTGGTGTTTAACCGAGTTTCTATCAACTGTTTTGATAAGACTGTGATATTTCCTGAGATTGAGGAAGGAAAGAGTTTGCTTCTATCAGCAAGGCAGGTGAATGAGGAAGTAGCAGATGGGGCAGAGTTGTTTATGCTGTTAGCGACTTTGGAAGCTAAAGATAAACTGGTGATTTGCGATCTAGCAGTGGTGTGTGATTTTCCTGATGTGTTTCCGGAAGAAGTGAATGAATTACCGCCAGAGCGTGAAGTTGAGTTCTCAATTGATTTGGTACCTGGTACTAGACCGATATCGATGGCTCCGTATCGTATGTCTGCTGTTGAGTTAGCTGAATTGAAGAGTCAGCTGGAAGATCTGTTGGATAAGAAATTTATTCGTCCGAGTGTGTCACCGTGGGGTGCACCAGTGTTATTGGTTAAGAAGAAAGAAGGTACGATGAGGTTGTGTGTGGACTACAGGCAACTGAATAAAGTGACGATCAAGAATCGGTATCCTTTGCCGAGGATTGATGATTTGATGGATCAGTTGGTTGGTGCGAGTGTGTTCAGTAAGATAGATTTGAGATCTGGGTATCATCAGATACGTGTGAAAACTGAGGATATTCAGAAGACTGCTTTTAGAACAAGGTATGGACATTATGAGTATTCTGTGATGCCTTTTGGTGTGACTAATGCGCCTGGAGTATTTATGGAGTATATGAATAGGATTTTCCATCCGTACCTAGATCAGTTTGTTGTGGTGTTTATTGATGACATTTTGGTGTATTCGAAATCTGAAGAAGAACATGCTGAGCATTTGAGAGTGGTTTTAGGAGTTCTGCGAGAAAAGAAGTTATTTGCTAAACTGTCTAAATGTGAATTTTGGTTAGAAGAGGTTAGTTTTCTTGGTCATGTGATTTCAAGAGGTGGTGTTGCTGTTGATCCTTCTAAGATAGAAGCGGTATCTAAGTGGGAAGCTCCTAAGTCTGTTGCTGAGATTCGAAGTTTTCTTGGTTTGGCTGGTTATTATAGGAAGTTCATTGAGGGATTTTCTAAGTTGGCGTTATCGTTGACGATGTTGACTAGAAAGGGGCAAGCGTTTGTTTGGGACTCAAAATGTGAAGAAGGTTTCCAAGAGTTAAAGAGAAGGTTGACTACTGCTCCTATTCTGATATTACCGAGTTCGTCGGAACCATTTGAAGTTTACTATGATGCTTCATTGTTGGGTTTGGGTGGTGTGTTGATGCAGAATAAGCAGGTTATAGCTTATGCTTCGAGACAACTGAGGGTTCATGAGAGGAACTATCCGACACACGATTTGGAATTGGCAGCTGTGGTATTTGTTCTGAAGTTATGGAGGCATTACTTGTATGGGTCAAGATTTGAGGTTTTCAGTGACCATAAAAGTTTAAAGTATTTGTTTGATCAGAAAGAGCTGAATATGAGACAGAGGAGATGGTTAGAATTTCTGAAGGATTATGACTTTGGTTTGAATTACCATCCGGGTAAAGCAAACGTAGTGGCTGATGCGTTGAGTCGGAAATCATTACATATGTCTATGTTAATGGTTAGGGAATTGGATTTAATTGAGCAGTTTAGAGACTTGAGTTTGGTGTGTGAGAGTACTCACAATAGTGTTAAATTGGGAATGTTGAAGTTAACGAGTGGTATTCTGGATGAGATCAGAGAGGGTCAGAAATCCGATGTGCTTTTGGTTGATAAGTTGACTTTAGTGAATCAAGGTCAAGGTGGTGAATTCAGAGTTGATGAGAATGGTGTTTTGAAATTTGGTAATCGGGTGTGTATTCCGGATGTTACCGAACTTAAGAAGAGTATTCTTGAAGAAGGACATCGTAGTGGCTTGAGTATTCATCCTGGAGCTACGAAGATGTATCATGATTTGAAAAAGTTATTTTGGTGGCCGGGAATGAAAAGAGAAATTGCGAGTTTTGTTTATTCTTGTTTGACTTGTCAGAAGTCGAAGATTGAGCATCAGAAGCCGTCTGGGCTAATGCAACCGTTGGCTATTCCAGAGTGGAAGTGGGATAGTATCAGTATGGATTTTGTTTCTGGTTTACCAAGGACGAGTAAGAATTTTGAAGCTATTTGGGTGATTGTCGATAGATTGACGAAATCGGCTCATTTCATTCCGATCAGAATGGATTATCCGTTAGAGAGATTAGCCGAGTTGTATATTGAGAAGATTGTAAGTTTGCATGGTATTCCGTCGAGTATTGTTTCGGACAGAGATCCTAGATTTACATCGAAGTTCTGGGAAGGTTTGCAGAGGGCTTTGGGAACTAAGCTAAGGTTGAGTTCTGCATATCATCCGCAGACTGATGGCCAGACTGAGAGGACGATTCAGTCATTAGAGGATCTTTTGAGAGCTTGTGTTTTGGAAAAAGGAGGTACTTGGGATTGTTATTTGCCTTTGATTGAGTTTACCTACAACAATAGTTTTCATTCGAGCATTGGTATGGCACCGTTTGAAGCTTTGTATGGTAGGAGATGTCGGACGCCTTTATGTTGGTATGAGTCCGGTGAGAGTGTTGTGGTTGGACCGGAGATTGTTCAACAGACTACGGAAAAGATTAAGATGATTCAGGAGAAGATGAGAATTGCTCAGAGTCGTCAGAAGAGTTATCACGACAAGAGGAGGAAGTCACTTGAGTTTCAAGAGGGAGACCATGTGTTTCTTCGTGTCACTCCGATAACTGGGGTTGGTCGAGCTTTGAAGTCGAAGAAGTTGACACCTCGATTTATTGGTCCTTATCAGATTTTGGAGAGAATAGGGGAGGTAGCCTATCGTATCGCTTTACCGCCGTCGCTTGCGAATTTGCATGAGGTCTTTCATGTGTCTCAGTTGAGGAGGTACATTCATGATCCGTCGCATGTTGTCCAAGTAGATGATGTACAAGTGAGAGATAACCTGACTGTTGAAACATCACCTATGAGGATTGAGGATCGAGAGTTGAAGCAGTTGCGGGGTAAAGAGATTGCCTTGGTGAAGGTAGCTTGGGGAGGACCAGCAGGTGGCAACGTGACTTGGGAACTGGAGAGTAAGATGAAGGAGTCTTACCCAGAGTTGTTCGCCTGAGGTATGTTTTCGAGGACGAAAACTCTTTTAGTGGGGGAGAGTTGTAACACCCCAATAAAATAAAATAATTATTTAAATTAAGTTAATAGTATATTATTAATTTAATCAAATAATTGGGTTATTTTATTATTGGATTATTATTATTATTATTTTGGAATAATAATTATTGGAAATATATAAGTTGGAATAAGGAAAAAGAGTTTTCATTTTTTGTAAAAGGGTTTTACGTGAAAACTGAGAAGCTGCAGAGAAGAGGAGAAGGGCAAAGAGGAAGAACCAGAGAGCAAAGGTTGGAGAAGAGCTTGGAGCTTAGAGATTTTGCCGGATTAACTCAGGTAAGGGGGGTTTATCGTCGTTTAATGGGTATTATGGGTTAGCATGTAATGGGTAGTGATAAACCGTGGAATTGACCCTAATTGGGATTACGAATGCTGAAAAATTATGTTGGATAAATTGTGTTTAGGCTGTAATTGAATTTGTGTTTGAGTTAGTTGTGAATTTCCGAACGTATAGCTTTTTACGGAATTGGAATCGGAGGTCGGAAAGTCCTCCAACGGCGGAAAATGCGGAGAATTCTGCATTCTGCTTTGTGTTAGCGCAGGAACAGCTTCTGTCTTGTGTTAACCGGTTAACCCAGGGTGTTAACCGGTTAACACTGTGTTGAATTGTGTAATTTGCTGTTTTGTCTGCGTTAACCGGTTAACCCAGGGTGTTAACCGGTTAACACTGTTGTGAATGCTGATATATGGCTGTTTGTGCTGCGTTAACCGGTTAACCCAGGGCGTTAACCGGTTAACACTGTTAAGTTTTGGGACAGGAAGCGTGTTTGTGCTGCGTTAACCGGTTAACCCAGGGCGTTAACCGGTTAACACTGTTGCAGAAGGGAAAAAGTGTTAATTAAAATGTTGTGTGCCTAATTGAGGGTTGCCTATATCGGTGTGTGATATAGTAGGGACTATTTCCCGCTGTTTTGAGCAGTATAGGTATTAGTAGAGTGTGCTAATACTGTGATTGAATTATTTGACATGGTATGATGTTTTGATACATGTGTTGATGATGTATGATGGTATGCATAATATTGTGAATGTATATGTTATGCATGTGTTGTGAATGGACTGTTTTATGGCTTAGAGTGTGAGCATATGTCCATTGTGGATTTTTGTTGTGATGTTGCATTGCTAGGTGATTAGCATGCATATTGTGGCCTTTATGGTGGTAGCTAATTCCCGTGGTGAGGAATTAGTGATGTTAGTCGTTTTGGACTGTTGTTGATGTTTGCATGCTAGGTGATTAGCGTGCATAGCATGGCCCTTGGGGGTGGTAGCTAATTCCCATGGTGAGGAATTAGTGATGTGAGTCATTAGGTCTCAAATGAGTGGGACTAGTGAGCTTGGTAGCCGTACCTGGATTTGGTCGGTGAAGTTGAACTATATGTTCAAGAATAGTCGGTACCGCATGCATGGAGTCTCATCGCATAAATTTTGTATGGCATATAATATGAATGGATGTATTCCAGTATTATACGTGTGTTGTGTGTTTGTGTTGGCATTGAGTATGAGTATGAAGTGTGTTGGTGTTGAATATGATATTTGGGTTGATGCGTCGTTACTGAATAAGTGATATGATTAGGGTGATTAATGTGTTATTTACTTAACAATACATGAGATTTTATAATGCTTGTTATATCGATTGAGGAACTCACCCTTACAACTTTATTTTTAGGTAACGAGCAGTGATTGAGTAGAAGCTAGTCCTTGGAGTCTAGTATAGTTCCTTAGGGGGTCGTGCTCTGATAGATGTAACATCGGGACGGGATGTTTTACTTATTTTCATTGATGATTGTTGAATAAGTTTACATGTATTGTGTTACATGTTTTATACTGATGTTGGATTTTATTCCGCTGCGAACTATGCAAATGTTTTATTCGATTAAATAAATGAGCATGACAGGATAATTTGGAACATGATGTGAAATAATTGTGTGACACCCTTAAATTGCATATTTACTCTGAATTGCATTGTGTTATTATAATTAAATATTGGGGTATTTTTAGAAGGGTGTTACAGTTGTAGCGGGGTATTCGTTACCATTAGAAATATTGACTAAATATTAGGTAAACCATACAAGTCGAGTCGCCACCGCACTTCTATTTATCCAAAGGAATGGTTAGAAAGCGAACAAAAACCTAAAATTTTTATCGAATCAAAAACTAGTAAAAATGTCAGAGATCGGGGTAAGGGGGTTGGTTATGCAATGGGAAGGTTTTAAGCACCCAAAACATCCTAGGTACTCCTAGGGAGCCCTTTTCACATTTGTTGTAAGGTTGGTATTTTGTGAAAGTTTGTTTGTGCAAACATGATTAAAGAGATGAGAAGAGAATATACAAGTTATTTACATTTTGTGTTTGGATGGATAAACCCATTGCCTACGTACCATCTTAAAAAGATTAGGATCAAAACCTCGTAGTTCGGGGTAAAAATCTCAAAACAAGTTGGTGAATTGATTGGTCCAAAAGCCTTAAGGTCTTTTGTTATCCAAGGGAGAAAACTCAACCCAAAACCACAAATCCACCATGTGAGGATAACTTCAACATGCTAGTGAGGGGTTAACCCTATAATAAGCATGGAAGACTCATTGTCCATCACTAAGGATATAGGTGAGTATTACATCTTCCTCAAGGATAACTCAAACCTAATAGCTAAAGGTTATGAAAAAGTTTTCATTAAGACAGTGGCCATTGAAACCATAAAAAAGTATTTGAATGAATGGTATTTACCAATGAAAAGTATTTACAAAATATGGTCAAAGTTGGCTTAGAAGTTCAATTCAAAATAAGTGTTATGGAAAGAAAGTTTGAAAATCAAAAGCATAAGGCTTAGGTTTCTAATGTTTGAAAAGAAGTGTTAAATGTTTGCACAAATTTTTTTGGCTTGGGTTAGAGTGGGGGGAAGAAGAAGAATGGCTAAAGTCCTAAACATACAAGAGATGAGGGATAAGAAACAAGACCACAAATGGAGTTCCTCTCTTGAGATCATATTGATGATCCAAGTAGCTCCCATCCTTTGGAATATGCAAGCAAAATAATTGTAAGCTCAAGCAATCAACATAATCAAACAAGCTCTTAGAAGATCCCCAATGCCTCTTGTATCTTTCACTTTGGATGAACATGGCAATGATTCTTCAAGTTGAGTTCTCATAGGATCCCCTAGCACAAAAGCACACACACATCAAAGAGTCTTATGAAGCAAATCAAGAATGGACAAGAGTGGGTTTAGAGGTTTGGTCCTTCTAATCCATCTTCAACATTAAGGTCCTTTTACTCCAATTTTGCATAGGGAATGTCCTAGAAACTAAGTCCATTTGTCCATTTCTTTGCATTTGGTCCACAACAATCAAAACAAAACACAAGCACAAATATATACATAATTATGTGCTCAAGTGAGCAAAAGGCAATTTACATTAACATAAACATGTGCTCAAATGAGCAAAGGGAAAAGCAAATGAATAATATGTACAAGAATAGTAAATTGCATAAATGTAAAGAGCAAGAATTAAATGTCAATGGTTAATGGTTAGTGTTAGTAGTTAGTGTGCCATAAGGCAAATTTAGCGCTATGTTAAGCAATCGTAATTGGACTTATGTAGAAGTCACAACTATCTGAGGCCGATCAATAATAATGTAGGCAACAACACAAGTTAGAGGTCTTGATTAGTGAATCAAACTCCAACAACTTGCCATGCTAAAAAGAAGATGAGAAATGATCTTGTATTGATTTAGGTTCTTTGCATGATTTAGGAAGCAATCTATCCTTAATGCAAAACCATTCACTTGATCCATGATCAAGATGAATTAGATTTGAATCAAGGAAGATTAAACCTCCATGTATCAATGCTAACCATCAACCTTTAACTCATTGATCAAAAAGACAGAAGAAGGAGAAGAAGAAGATGAAGAATTAAAGTGCATTAATGGGAATGGTATGTATTAATCAACAAATGTTGACCAAAGATAGAGAAGATCAAGGTCAAACAATAGAAAACAGAAGCAAAATGAGAATTAGAAGTCAAGAAACAAATAAAATATTTTTGGCATTTTTATATATTTAAAATAAAACTTTAATTAAAATAATAAAGAAAGGTCAAACTTCAAATTCACTTCAAATCAACTTTGAAAAGTCCAAGTGAATTATCCCAAGTTCAACAAGGTCAAACAAAGTTTGACAAAAAATTTCAGCATTTTTAAAAGTCAGAAACTATTTTAAATCAATTAAAAATGCATAAAAATAACCTAATTGAACTAAAATCTCAAATAAATCTCAAATCAATTAATAAATTGATGAGAAAATTTTTCATAGATCTATCATCATTCAAAAAGGTTGGAAAAATATTTTTGTATTTTTTGGATATCAAAAACTATTTAAAATGAATTAAAAATAACCAGAAAAGAGAAAATTACTAAAAAATATCAAATGATAAAATAAAAAATATTAAAAACCATTTTTAGAAATTAGAAATTAAAAGGAGAAGAATGAAATTGGTCCATAATTTTTGGACCAATAATGAGAGATATATGAATTTTTAAAATAAAATGGAATTAAAAGAAATAAAAGAAATTAAAATCATAAAATAGAAAAATGAGAAAAAGCATGGAGCGTTGGATCTGAGCTCATTAATTGAGTTGACACATCATGTGGATCACAGCGCGCACCTACCAAACACGTGAGTCAAACGACTCACATGGAGCATTAAAAAAAGTCATAACAAAGGACGCGTGAGATTCAATCTGGAAAAGGCAATGAACGAATATGATTGAATCTGGAGACCAGACGGTGGCCAACGCCACTGTCTTCTCCAGCCAACTTCCGGCCACATCCAAATTTGCAGAGATTCAAAAGGCAACCAAAATGCACGATCCAGGCATCATTCGAAAGCTGGGGTGATGTACATCACCCCTGTACCACTCAATTCCATTCTAGATCTCTAGATTGAGAGAAATCGGAAGTGGAAATTCTGTGGTGTTCAAGTGAACTTAATGATTTTCAAAAATTGAAAGCACAATAATGTTGTCTCTATGCAGAGGACTTCAGATCACACAATAATAAAGCAAATGGAACACTATACAAGCTGGTTCGAAGCAAAATTCAGTTGAAGAAAACCTTTGAATTGCAAGGATTTGAGTCAAGATCTTTGGATTCTTTTGCAAACAGTAAGCACTATGGCTCAAGTAGAGAAGGTTTAGGAACTTTGAGATCTGAAGATTGATCAATGAAATTAAAATTCAGATCTGAAAAATTTGAAGAGAAATGCAATAGTTTCTTTAGTGAGGGTTGAGTTTTGAGTTCAGTAGCAATTGGGGCGCCTTAAGGTTGAGAAATTATGAAGAAAAGGCCTTGTATTTATAGCTGAGCAAGGCTGAGTTGCATGATCAAATCGTGTGCATGGATGGAAAGGGCCTCCATGCATGGGCCTGTACAGGCGCATGGAGGGCCCAATTCCCATTGGAAATGAAAGCTTGTTGCATAAGGAACAAATGTCATGTTGATCAAAACTCCATTTGGGCCTTGGAAATTAATGAAAATTGAACTTGAAGTGTAGGGTGCAAAACATGCATATGTGGAATTTTCAAAATTGGCCAAAGTTCAAGCCCTTCTGTCTCAATGATGAAAGCTCCAAATGACACAATCTTCAACATGAAAGTTGTAGATATGTTCAAGTAAATCAGTTTGGACTTAAATTTTGCATCATTTGGATTTTTTATGAAGAAGTTATGGGCACTTGAAGTTGGACTTTTTCACATTTCAATGCATTTGGTCCAAAGTGACCTATAATGTTTTGCATTATCACATGTATTTATTTTGAGATTTTGCAATTTTTCCTAAAATAACATTTGAATTATACATCTTAAGCTTTCCAATGCACTTGGTCTCACCTCCAAATCATAAAAAATGAAGGAGTTATGTCCTTGGGAAGTTGACCCAAAATTAGGGTTTTAGTCAAAATAACCTATAATGTCTTGGAATGGATGATGACCTTCCAAGCTTCAAATCAATTTTTGATGAACATGAAGGTTGTTAATATGGTCCTTAAGAACCTTTTTTATCTTGGGTTCATCTCCATTTGACCAACACATAAAAAGTTAGGTCTCAGTGCATTTCAAGATAGTCAGGTGAATTGACTGATCAACTTCTCAAGTCCAAACCTCATATCTTGATGAATTGATGATTGAGGACACTCAAATAAGTTCAAATATGCATGAAATTATGAATTAAAGAACTTCCCTTGATTGTATTTGACCATGGGTTAAGGTTGCTACATGAGCAAGTCATAGTTGATGAACAGATGAATTAGGGTTTCCTTGGGAAACAAACCTTAAGCCCCTTTGATTTGCTTTGATCAAAATTGTGAATTGAGATACTTGGGAGGAATATTTGATGAATGAGAGCTTTGGGAACCATTGCCATTTTTGCCTTCATCTTCTCTTGGTCATATCAATGCACATAGGATCTCCTAGAAGCTTTAGACCTTGTGACTACTCAAGCTACAAACAAAAGATGTTAGTGACATATTTTTGTGCTTTTGGTTAGTAAATAAAATGATAAAAAGCAATGATATACAATTCAAGCATGCTTGGTGATCTCAAACCAACTCACAAGAGGTCCCACCCAAAGGCCAAGGGAACCAAGATGCTTATGATCCTTGAGGCTATGCAAATGCAGGGTTATGATGCCATGAGGGATCTTAGGGTCAAAACTGGGGTCTTACACCTGTATCCACCAACACATTGGACAGGGCATCGTCTTTATAGTTCATAGAAATATGTAAGGCCAAATTATGGTTTTTTCCCTCCTCGGGAAGATCATCATCACAGAAGCTCAAATTGTTGCAGGCAGTTATATTTGCAACAATGTTATCAAACTGCTCAATCGTGACATCGTGATCCACATATGCTACGTCCAACACCCTTTGCAACTCTTCACGGTGTGGCTCTGAATTCATCAACAAAGATTGGACAGATATCTTTGATGGAGTTTGAAGCAATTGCTCCACAACATTGTACTCGCTCCTCTTGATGAGCCTCAGCATCTCATCACCATCCTCTCTCAACATCCTTCACAACAGGAACAAAATGATTTGAAGAAGAAGTCCCCACGGGACCGGCAGAACTAACAACGTCTCTCTTCACGACATCTTCATGGGATTTCGGCTGAGCCGAGAAAACACGACCACTACGGGTCACTCCACTAACATCAGATATGCTTACAACAGAGGTTGAGGGCAACGGCACCTCCTTCCCATCTTCCAGCATTATAACGGTACGAAATTGCTTTGTCTGACACGTACGGGACAGGGCCCGCTGGCTTAATCACAAGAGTGGGCACCACCTTCTTCTTGTTGCCATCATACTTAATGACGACAGGATCAGGAATATTGAACACTGGGGTAATAACATCAACTTCATCCTCATTACGATTTTGAAGTATCTCGATCATCCCTTGGTCTAGCATCTCTTGGATGTCCTTTCTTATCTTGCGACATCCTCTTTCATTGACAGTGCACACATTGCACCTATCATGATCGTGCTCATAGTGACTATGCTCACACAACAGCTTATGCATTTCCACCAAGGATTGCCTTATGTCATTCACATAAAGGACTTTATATTTTCCAGGGCAACCCTGAACCATATTGAGAGTCGCCTTCCCATGCTCGGGCAATGGGTTCTTCTTGACATTCGGGCCTATATCCTCAAAGAATAGTATCCCACTCCTTACAAGGTCTTGCACCTTGGTCTTCAACGGAAAGCAATTCTCCACATCGTGTCCGGACGCACCCGAATGATACACACAATGAAGTTCAGGCTTATACCACCATTGAGGATTGGCTGGTACAACAGGAGGATCACGTGGAGTTATCAACTTCCTATCGATCAAGGAAGGATACAATTCAGCGTAGGTCATAGGAATCGGGTTAAAAGCTGGAAATCCGGAAACGTGAAGCATCGGTACAAGGGATCATAAAACTGCACCAATACACTCATCAACCCTTCATCCACCTGAGTAGTCAGAAGAGGAAGAAGCTTCCCAAAACGAGCTTTGAAACCCAAAGGATCTAATACATAGGATGTCAGATTCCTTAACTCTTTCAGATCTGGTTGTCTAAAACTGTACTTCTTTGTATTCCTTCTTTGCCTTTCCATGTCTGAAATTTTCGCAAATAAACCCCTTAAGTTCCTTGAAATTTTTCTTCATTATTGATGATATGGATGCAAATGAGTGCATGAATGCATGAATGCAACAATCACACTCAAGGATCAAGCAAAGCACACCAAACAAAGGTCATGGGATGGATCATGTTATCCTTAATATCAATCATCCATTTTGGTGGATTATGGTTTACACCTTATCAACACCCAAGTTCCATTGATATTAAGGATATATGAACGGATCAACCATGAATCAAGGGTTTGTTGCAAGTCACGAGCATGGAGTTTAGGTTAAGAACCGCCCAAAGGAAGTGTACTATGGTTTAAACCTACCAAACATGTTCTGCAAGAGGTTCCCATAGTCATCATCTCATCTTTCGGATATTATCGGAGAAACGACTACTCGTATTCCAAATATATTCTCAAGAGAGACTCTTATGAGTGTAGTACCGCGTAACAATCGTATCAAATCTTACACTTGAACGACTTTCGCACTACATCCTAAGAATAAGCCAAGATGGGCTTGGTAAACTAAGGTCCTTGGCTTCTAAGGTCTATATTGGAAAGAGTAATGTCTATCCACAACTTACTTGTGTGACATTATTGATCCCAACATGACCTCCACCAAGTGAATGGACTTGCAAGTCAACTTGCTAAGGAATAACTCCACACAAGTCAACAAGACTACGCCATTCTCCTATCCTAAGTGCACTCGAGTCCGGGTATAGAACTCATCTCACAAAGATCACCAAGCATACAAGGAATTAATATCAAGCAAATCAATCATTACATACAATACAGTAATCCCAAATTGCACAAAAATATGTCACAAGACAAATACAATACAACAAGCATGAAAAGTTGGCAAAACCCACTGGACACATATCCCCAGCAGAGTCGCCACTTTTCTGTAGCGGGGTATTCGTTACCATTAGAAACATTGGCTAAATCCAAGGTAATCAAATTTTTTTATAAGATAAATACAATACTGTCATACGGTGAACTGACTTTTTGTGTTTTGCTTTGGAAAGCAAATGTCGCGGTTAGCAAGAGTCGCCACCGACTTTTCTTTTATCCAATAAGGAAAGGTGGAAAAGAACAGGAAAGACCTTAATTTAGATTTTGGGTTCGGGAGGTACATTATACAAAGGGAAGGTGTTAGCACCCTTTGTATCCATTGTTATCCATGGGCTCTTAATTGCTGGATCACTTATGTTTGTCTGAAAAAATGTTTGTGAATTGCTTAAAAAAAATATTTTGAAATGAGAGTTTAACTTTGTAATGATTCTTGTACGAATGTATACAAAGTATTTATCTCGTTTAATTTTGAAAGCGGTTTAGAAAAATATAACTTGGCAATGATTCTAGTACGAATGTATACCAAGTGGTGATTTTCTAGTATTTGCAAGGTGTGAAAAATGTTTTAGGTGGTGAGCCAGCAATTAAGAGTTATACCGACCCAAGGTCTTTATGGGCATTTCCTATCCTTATGAGGGTAAAACTGTCCTTACTATTGAGAAGTAAGTAGTTTTATCCTTTGGATGTAAAAGGGTCATCGTAGGGTCATCGATTTGTCATTGAAGGCAACATTTGTAAGGATACCTTAGCATTCGAAGGGACGATCATCATTTAACTGTAGGCTATACCGAAGGGTCATCGAGGGACAAAGGCAACATTCGAGGGACTATGATGATTTAACCGAAGGGTCTTTGCTAAGTGTATACCCACATTCGCGGGACATGACCATAATACTGTAATATCGTAGGGCAACAAAGAGAGGTCCAAGATCACAAAATCAAAGGCAATATTTTACAATCAATTAGGTAGTTGTAATCAATTAGGTAATTAGGTCCACATTATAATCAATTAGGTAATTAGGATGAATCTCCACATTAAAATCAATTAAGTAATTAGGATGAATCTCCACATTAAAATCAATTAAGTAATTAGGATGAATCTCCACATTAAAATCAATTAAGTAATTAGGATGAATCTCCACATGGGTATCCCACAAATAAAGTGGAATACCTAGCAAGCTACCTTTTCCGAGAGCATGTGAACCCTTACAAAATTCAGCAAACGAGTCAGAATACCAAATCAGGGTGCAATCAAGAGTTGCACCAAACAAAAGGAATCACACCAGTAATAGTATCAGGTAAACCATGCATGGTTACAATAAGACATGTCAGATGAGCAAAAATCAGAACAGGAAAATCAGCGACTGTCCTATTCGCTGCTGCCTCGCCTAGCGAGGGCTTAGCGAATACTCGCTACATGCTCGCTTAGCGATGTGCTAGCGAGCGGCTGCGGATTCTGAATTTCAGAACAGTACGATCTCAGCGTGCTTCACGCCCTATGACATCCAATACAGAAATTACATGGTTCAGCATCTAAGACATTCATACATATTTAAATTCACATGCAAAGCTTAAGATATTTTCATAAATTCAATCATAATGCCATATGCAAATTAAGAACATAACACGGTAATAGTAAGGCAAACCTGTTTGCAACTGAATTGCAACCTTGAATTGGCAGGTCGGATTCAGTTGGGCGGAGGTAACCTTGATGCAAATGAGTTTCCTTCAGGGTTTCCTTTAGGGTTGCTCTGAATTCTCTAGGTTAGCCTCCAGGATTTGCTGTGCCTTCTCTCTGTCTCCCGTCTTCCTTCCGTTTTCCTCCCTTTTTCTGACTGAAGTGCTGGTATTTATAATGCTCTTTTTGTGACCTAATGGGCTCAGAATGAAGCCCAGAATTTTCTGGTATTCGCAAGCTTCGCTAGGCGAGTGGCGTAGCGAAGGGTTCGCTAGGCGAAGGAATTGCTCGCCTAGCGAGCAAGCCAGTTTGGGTCTTTTCTGGATTCAGTCATCTGTGTGCTGGGTATTTATTCTTTTTAAGGTCAATGCCTTGAAGAATAAGTTGGGGTGCCTTAAAAATGCCTTGTAATATTAACGGGCAAATTTTGGGGTATGACAGCTGCCCCTGTTCAATTTTCTTGAACCGAGAGAATTAGGATGGTATGTATGCCATTCGTGGTCTGGAGGTGGAAGATTATTGAACACTTAGAATGCCCCAAAATTTTTACTTGTTAATCAACAGTTAGTCTTGATGAAGATGGGCTTAAAGATGCCATCCAGGAAGTTCGATGATGAGAGCTTCAGAGTGCGTCGTACATTAGATGATATCTGAAGACATGGGTGTCATACCGGGTCATACGCTAGACCATATAGTGAGTCATCCATTAGGCTGTCGACTTCGCCGGGGAGTCAGAGTGTGTTATACGTTGCTGGGGATAAGGGATCAGAATGGATCATACGCTAGATCATATCTGAATAGCAAAGTGAGTTGTTCATTAGGCGGATGACTTCGCTGGGGAGGAAAGATCAGAATGGATCGTACGCTAGATCGTATCTAAGTTGTGGAATGAGCCGTACGTTAGGCTGTATTTGACGAAGGGGGTAGTCATACGCCCGACTACACTTCAGAATGTACCGTACGCTAGGTAGCATCTGAGGGGATGAACATCCAAACGGGTCATACGCTAGATCGTCTCTGAATGGTAGAACGAGCCGTCCGTTAGGCTATATCTGATGATGAAAGGGGTAGTCATATGCTAGACTACACGTCAGAATGTACCGTACGCTAGGTAGCATCTGAGGGGATGAACGTCCAAACGGGTCGTACGCTAGACCGTCTCTGAATAGTAGAACGAGTCGTCCGTTAGGCTGTATCTGAATAGTTGAAGAAACCATACGTTAGGCTGAATCAGAATGAGCCGTACGCTAGGCTATATCCGATGATATTTGTATATGTTGTATCCGCAATAAATGTCTGGGATGGGCTTAAAGATGCCATTGTTAGGAGGATGTCAAAATGAATGTTCATATGGATTATATCTGAAAGATGTATCTGAATCTTGGATGTGATTGATAAAGATCCGTCCGAATGAATCTTTATTTTGACTGTATCAGGAGGATAATTAACCTGAAAAATAAGGTTAGCTTCATGCCATGTCATGATGCATGAGATGTTTTATGCTTCTGAGAATAAATGCTAACAATGTATGTATGTATGCTGTGAAAGGATGTAATGAATGAATTATGCGTCTGAAAAGTTTTGCCAGGGGAAAATAAATCCCAATATTCTGGTTGGTGATACTTGTACTGATGACCCTTTCTTAGCTGGGGTATTTGATTTCTGTCTGATGGTAGAAACATTCGACAGAGCCTGGCTGGATGGAAGAGATGACCAGTCTGTCTGGTGAGGCCGACCTCTTCTGGGAAATAGCTGGTTTTTGTTGGGGAATAGAATTAGCAATCGGATTCCTTGGAACGCATGGTTAGACCTTCTCCTCGATCCTGAAGTCTTTTAGTAATTGCTATTGCTATTTTATGCATATATTTTTGGTAAACATCAATCATATTCAAATGCATATATTAAATCGAATTAAATCAATGGACGTTTATGCAAACAAAACAGAGGAAGTAAAACAACAGCATTTTTCGAAATACAATTGTGTTGATTTTGAAAGAGGGCCTATAAACAGGCAATTTGTGTATAAGGAGATAGAAATCCTAGTAAGAGGAAATTGTCAAGAAAACAAAGAGAAAGCTATGCAGAAAAAGTCCTATTGATTTTAATTCCACTACTGTCATTATGTCTTCAAGCCTCTCATCTCCTGCGGTCGGATAAAAGTGATTAGCTTGTTCAGTCCTTTGAACTTGGGTGAAGCTGACAGAGAACGGGACATAGTCATACGCTTTAATCCCTAATTTTTGCCTGGACCGCCTTTTTAGGTTTTCAGTCCACCAGGATACCCTTTTTTGCCCAAGCCGCCTTTTTAGGTTTTCGACTTGCCGGGTGTATATCTTTATATGTTTATCCCTAATTTTTGCCCGAACCCTTTTGGTTCGTCGGGATGCCCTTACTTTTGCCTAGATACGTCGACCTAGCGGGTCTCTTTTATGCGTAGTATTTTTTAACTATGTCCGCGTTCACAGGATGCGGGAAATCTTCGCCATCTATTGTAGCAAGCATCATGGCTCCACCAGAGAATACTTTCTTAACTACAAATGACCCTTCGTATGTGGGAGTCCACTTGCCTCTGGGATCACCTTGTGGTAGAATGATACGCTTGATCACCAAGTCGCCAATTTGATACACCTGTCTCTTGACTCTTTTGTTAAATGCCTGGGTCATGCGCTTCTGATATATCTGTCCATGACAAACAGCCGCAAGTCTCTTTTCATCAATCAAATTTATCTGATCGAGTCGAGTCTGAATCCATTCATCCTCGTCTAAATCTACCTCTTTCATAATTCTTAGAGAGGGAATTTGAACTTCCACTGGTAAGACGGCTTCCATTCCGTAGACTAAAGAGAAAGGCGTTGCCCCTGTCGAAGTGCGCGCTGAAGTGCGATAACCATGAAGAGCAAAGGGTAACATCTCATGCCAGTCTTTGTACGTTACTGTCATCTTTTGTATGATCTTCTTGATATTCTTATTAGCAGCTTCTACGGCGCCATTCATCTTTGGCCGGTACGGAGAAGAGTTATGGTGTTTTATTTTGAACTGCGTGCAGCGTTCAGCAATCATCTTGTTGTTCTTCCGGAGAGGGCAGGTTTCCCAGATATATATTGGATAGGATCCATCTTAGAAATCAATAAAGTGGTATGATTCAACACATACTGTCTTAGTCGGCGAGCAACCCAAGCCCAAGCATAGCAAGCTTTCTCGAGCTGTGAGTATCTTGTTTCACAGTCGGTACCTTTTGCTAAGGCAGTGTATGGCATGCTCTTTTCGACCAGACTTGTCATGTTGCCCCAACACACCCTATTGAATTTTCTAACACGGTCAAATACATGATTAGAGGTCTTCCTTCAACTGGTAGCATCAGAATTGGAGGTTCTTGGAGATATTTCTTGATTTTGTCATTCATCATTCCATACCATCTCTTGATTTTTCTTTTTTTAGTAATTTGAAGATGGGTTTGCAGGTAGCAGTCAAGTGTGGAATGAATCGGGCAATGTAATTCAAGTGTCCCAAGAAACCTCTGACTTCTTTCTTGTCTATTTCAGTACCCAGATTTACACTTTCAATTGATTCCTCATGCGGCTGTATGGTCTTTTCTTCTTGTAGTACCAGTCTGGCAAGTTCTCCAGGGACTTCACAATCTTCCTCGCTCCCGTCCTCGGCTTGGTAGATCGGATTTTCAAAGTCATAATGAACAGTAGCAGAATTATTATCAACAGGATCCAGAGTGGATATGGATCTGCAATTTGTTACGTGAGTGTGTGTAAGAAAGCATAGCTTGTTTGAAAGGTGACAGGAAAGATAAAGAGCGCAATATTTGAATGCAAAAAGTCCATTGATTTATTGAATGTAAATATGCTTATGAAAATGACAAAACCCTTGAAAAATTAGCTATTGTGCCCCGGGTATAGACACAATGCTTTGAAACACTAAAATAGCAATAACAATTACTCCTGACTAAAGGAAATCGGGATAGTGTCTTCAGCCTTCCAATTATTGAGTCCGTCACCAATTGTTAGGAAAACCCAGCTATCCAAGTCAAAATTGTTATCAGCATCTTCCACAGCATTGACAGTCTTGTCAAGATTAGGCAGAGGAGCAGTGATGACATTAGGAGTCTCCGGAGGATCAAAGGTAGCCGCATGTATCTTTCCACTTCGAATGCCATTTTCAACATGTTCACCTGTTAATATAAGTTCAGGGAAACCCGATGAGGAACTTCTCAATAGATGGCTGTAGAATGGGCCAGTCAGTGTACTCATGAACATGTCCACTAATTCTCGATCAGTCACGGGGGGTTTGACTCTGCCAGCCAAATCTCTCCATTTTTGCGCATATTCTTTGAAGCTTTCTTTAGATCCCATAGTCATATTCTGCAACTGTAGCCGAGTAGGCGCTAGTTCAGAATTATACTGGTACTGCTTGTAGAAAGCTGTTGCTAAATCAGTCCAGGTGCGGATGTTAGAGCTTTCGAGCTGATAATACCATTCCAACTGTGTGCCAGACAGACTCTCTTGGAAGAAATGGATCCAAAGCTTCCTATCAGTGGTATACGGCTGAATCTTTCTCACATAAGCTCTCAGATGCATCTGAGGACAAGACGCACCATCGTACTTAGTGAAAGTGGGGATCTTGAATTTGCGGGGAATGACCACGTCGGAAACCAGACCCAAGCTTTCAAAATCCAGACCGGGTGCCTTCTGACCCTCCATAGCTAGCATACGTTCTTCTAGCAACTTGTACTTATCGTCTTTTGGAGAGTACTGTTTATTTTCGTAATCTTCATCATCGTCCTCAGGGTTGAAGAGGTCAACATTCTTCTCTTCTGAATCATTCTCTGTCTCCTCTTCTTGATCCTTCGGCATTCTGATCTTGACCCCTGGAGCCTGTCCTTTAAGCCTTCTTCCCGGGTTAATGCAACTCACAGGTTTCTTGTCTTTCTTCTTCTCGAGCAAAAGAGCCTTCAGTTCCTTCTGCCCCTTGGATAAGTTCAAGATCATCTCCTGGAATTGAGCATTCTGGGCCTGGAGATCCTTGACAGTTTGTTCGAGGTCCATTTTTCTGTTTGGAGGAAAACCGTGAGAACATTGATCCCTTTAGAGTACCTGTTATGCAATGTGATGTTATGCTATGCAATGTATAAAATGTTTTCAATGTTTAAAGCCCTTGAAATGGTTAGTACAATGCCATGATGTCATGATGTTATGATGTTATGACGTTAAGTAAATAACAAGCACAAGCAAGTCGCACAACAATCATTCCTAGGTTTTAAGGCTTGCATGAGTTCCATAGGTAAGTACCCTCCCCACTGAAGTTTGGTCAGTTCAACCTGTCCTAGAATAGTAACCGGGTTCTAGAAGGATCTCAAATCATTGACCTTCCCTTAAGTCCACTTCAGTGCAACACCAAGTGGTTGACCGAAGCTTCCCTAAAGTCCAATCTCAAAGAGTGTAGTATCGAGTATCAACCAACCCTAGTCGGAACCGAAGTCAGTTATCTCACTACTTTCTAATGGCCAGGATGAGTCAATTAAGGTTCTAAAGGTCTGGTTAATGCTTTGATGACACCACGCAGACGCCAAATTTTTCCTCAAGTAAACATTAGGAACATCAGGACATCCAAAGTGTCACATTAATCGTAGCCATCATTTTAACCATTCCAGTATACGCCGGATAGTCGCGATGATCTATTGCTACTTACCTAAGGTACACTAGATCCGGGTGTAGGATCTTTCACTCAAAAATACCCTTAAAAGAAGGAACAATTTAAAAACATAAATGATGATTTTTTTTTTTTAAGGTGACCTCTCTTTGTTATGTCCCCAGCAGAGTCGCCAGTTCTGTCATACGGTGAACTAACTTTTTGTGTTTTGCTTTGGAAAGCAAATGTCGCGGTTAGCAAGAGTCGCCACCGACTTTTCTTTTATCCAATAAGGAAAGATGGAAAAGAACAGGAAAGACCTTAATTTAGATTTTGGGTTCGGGAGGTACATTATACAAAGGGAAGGTGTTAGCACCCTTTGTATCCATGGTTATCCATGGGCTCTTAATTGCTGGATCACTTATGTTTGTCTGAAAAAATGTTTGTGAATTGCTTAAAAAAAATGTTTTGAAATGAGAGTTTAACTTTGTAATGATTCTTGTACGAATGTATACAAAGTATTTATCTCGTTTAATTTTGAAAGCGGTTTAGAAAAATATAACTTGGCAATGATTCTAGTACGAATGTATACCAAGTGGTGATTTTCTAGTATTTGCAAGGTGTGAAAAATGTTTTAGGTGGTGAGCCAGCAATTAAGAGTTATACCGACCCAAGGTCTTTATGGGCATTTCCTATCCTTATGAGGGTAAAATTGTCCTTACTATTGAGAAGTAAGTAGTTTTATCCTTTGGATGTAAAAGGGTCATCGTAGGGTCATCGATTTGTCATTGAAGGCAACATTTGTAAGGATACCTTAGCATTCGAAGGGACGATCATCATTTAACTGTAGGCTATACCGAAGGGTCATCGAGGGACAAAGGCAACATTCGAGGGACTATGATGATTTAACCAAAGGGTCTTTGCTAAGTGTATCCCCACATTCGCGGGACATGACCATAATACCGTAATATCGTAGGGCAACAAAGAGAGGTCCAAGATCACAAAATCAAAGGCAATATTTTACAATCAATTAGGTAGTTGTAATCAATTAGGTAATTAGGTCCACATTATAATCAATTAGGTAATTAGGATGAATCTCCACATTAAAATCAATTAAGTAATTAGGATGAATCTCCACATTAAAATCAATTAAGTAATTAGGATGAATCTCCACATGGGTATCCCACAAATAAAGTGGAATACCTAGCAAGCTACCTTTTCCGAGAGCATGTGAACCCTTACAAAATTCTGCAAACGAGTCAGAATACCAAATCAGGGTGCAATCAAGAGTTGCACCAAACAAAAGGAATCACAACAGTAATAGTGTCAGGTAAACCATGCATGGTTACAATAAGACATGTCAGATGAGCAAAAATCAGAACAGGAAAATCAACGACTGTCCTATTCGCTGCTGCCTCGCCTAGCGAGGGCTTAGAGAATACTCGCTACATGCTCGCTTAGCGATGTGCTAGCGAGCGGCTGCGGATTCTGAATTTCAGAACAGTACGATCTCAGCGTGCTTCACGCCCTATGACATCCAATACAGAAATTACATGGTTCAGCATCTAAGACATTCATACATATTTAAATTCACATGCAAAGCTTGAAGGTGAGAAAAACAAGAAAGGGGGGGGGGTTTGAATTGTTTGGAAAAATAAGCGCTTTTTCAAAATGAAAACCACACAATGATTTTATACTGGTTCGCTTATAAAACAAAGCTACTCCAGTCCACCCGGCCAAGGTGATTTCGCCTTCAACAAGGACTTAATCCACTAATCTTGAAAGATTACAAACAACGCCTAAGAGAAAAATCTCTTAGTCCTCTCAAGTTTACAGACTACACTAAGTCACTTGAGGAAATAAACAAACAATAGATAAAAGATTTATGTAATCTAGAATGCTTCTAAGAAAGCAAATATTACAGTATTAAGAACAAGGTTTTTCACGTTATAAGCAAAAGCTTCGTGAAGATCTTAGAGAACAAGAGTGTTTTCTTGAGTGTTGATGTTTCAGTATGATTTTTCCTTGTATGTGTGTATATTTTGAATGTTGATTTGCAGTCCTTTATATAGAGAAGTGAGGTAGTAGTTGAAACTGATGAGTAATGAAATGAACTTACGCCATAACATAAACAACTTCTGCAGGATAACTTTCTCTCCTTGAAAAGACTACTTACCACATATAGTATTTTCTTCATTGAAATTGGAGATTAACGTCTCTTTCTCTATTAGGAAATTCATTTGCAAATCTTTACTTGCCTTTAACGTTACTCTTTCATGATTAGTAAATCCATAATCAGAGTCTTTGTGTATCTGAGAATCTTGGAGTCTTGCTTCTGATGTTGATCTTTTTAGAGTTCTGATGGATTCTTCAGATAGTGCCAAGAGCTTCTGAAGTTGGACAACCCTTTGTTCAGAGTCAGAACTTCTAGAGCTAACTACTTGTTCAGATGCTTCTGATACTTTGCTGTTTTGCTCAGAGTTAGGTTTTCTTGAACGTGTTTCCACTTCAGATGCTTCTGATCATATGATAATATGCTTCTGATCTGGTTCTGTATCTGATGACATCATCAGATTTCTTCCTTCTTTCTTTAGAACCCTGCACACTTAGAAACTTTTCGTTAGGGTGCCATTTTTGGTTTCATCCTTTGTTATCATCAAAATCAAGGAATCTGTTGTAGAACAATTTTTGTTCTTACAATCTCCCCCTTTTTGATGATGACAAAACAATCTTAATTAGCAGATGAAACATATAAAATATCAGATCAGATAGACAGAAGCTCCCCCTGAGTTAGTGCTAGGGAGTTCAGAAGTTCTTACCAGAGCTTCTAAGTAAAGAGGTTTCTGAAACTTTCTGCAATTTCTTAAGTCCAAGTTAGATAATTTTATATTAAGAAAAATATGTTGCAGAATGCTTAAGGTATTAGACAATATTTTCATCAGAGCTATTAATGACTTCTCCCCCTTTTTGTCAGAATCAAAAAGACATAGAAAAAAAAAAGTAAAGAGAAAAACTTGAATTCATAGATAGAAGCACAAAGGCAACAGAAGCTAGAAAAAAAAAAAAAAACATCAGATTCAGAGAAAATAAAAACAACAGGCAAGCAAAAATAAATCCTAAGTGCCTAAGGGTTCGGAGGCGGAGGCATTCTCTGAAGCAACATTGCAAGCATATTCTGGATGTTGTCGTTGACAGTATCTTGCTTGTCCATTCTGGCCCGGAGTTCATTCTGATCTTGCTTAAGTTCTTTCAGAGTTTGAAGAACCATAGGGATAGCAGAAGAGGACTCCCCCAGAGTCAGAGCCTGCTGAGCTTCAGCTTCAGCAGCAGCTTGTGCTTCTGCATCCGCCAGAGCCTTAGCTTCAGCTTCCTTTTCCCTTAGGATTTCAGCTTGACGAGCTTTTTCTTCTTCTTCCAGTCTTCTTGCTTCTTCTTCAGCTTCCTTTGCCAATCTCTCTTCCTCTAGCCTTCTAGCTTCAGCTTCTCTGGCTAATCTCTCTTCTTCCAGCCTTCTGGCTTCAGCTTCTCTAGCAAGCCTTTCCTGAAGTCGTTCCTCAGCATCTCTGATGTAGCCATTTCTGACTTTTTCAGAGATACTCTTCAGCCTAAAAGCCTCAGAGGTCATCCAGTCAATGACTCTGTTCCAGTGTGTCCTTACAGATTTAGGATCATCACTGTTTTCAGAGTTAGTGGTCAGAGACTTGACCTTTTGTACTGAAGCTTCTGCTACCTGCATGATGGCTTCCTCAAGGGTAGGTATAGAAGGGTCAGGTTCAGAGGTGTGAGGTGGAGATGTTGGAGGGCTGAGATTTAGAGTTAGAGGTTCTGGTTCAGTTTCTGATTCAGGTTGAGGTTCAGATTTTTGGGGTGAAGCGTAAAGAGGGTTTAAGTCTAATGGTTCAGTTTCAGCTTCAGATTCAGGTGCTGCAGAGGTGTTTGGTGGGTTGATATCAGAAGTGGGATGGTCAGAGGGTTGGTCTTTAGAAGGTATGGTGGTTGTTTGTTGTGGTGAAGTTATTTCAGGTTCTGTTGGTTGTTGTGAAGCGAATTTTTGAGCATAGATTTGAGCTATGGTTGGGGATTTGGGGTCAGAGGTTTCTTGGTCAGAGGAGATAGAAAGATATGGGGGTGATTCTGGTTCTGAAGATGATGAAGAGGAGGAAGTGCTTTGGTGAGTTAGTTTAGGTTCAGAGGGAGGTATGAATGTACGGGCTACATTTAGAACTGGTGAAGGTTGGGAGGTTCTGGTGGTTGAAGGTGGGATTTCAGAGGTAGTAAAAATAGGTTGTGAAGAGAGAGGGTTAGAAGAAGCCATCAGAGGATTAGAGGTAACAGGAGGAACAGACATACCAGTAGAGATATTCAGAGGAGCTGAAGAATTGCTTCCAGAAGCTTCTCTAAGTCTGGCCTTCTTTGCTGGTGGAGCAATCTTCTTCTCAGAGAGACCTCTCTTGTATCTGACGAAGTCTTCCTCTGAATCCAGGCAGTCGTCGAGGCTGAAGTCAGATATGTCAACACCTTCATCCAGCAGACGCTGAAGATAGATGGCAACAGCATCTCTGGGTTCATTCTTGAAGAACCTGGCCAGGCCATGAGGCATCTTCCTCTGATCTTTCAAACAATCCCAGGATGTATCCAGAGTTGGTTTGACTTGAATTTTCTTGATAATTCCCATACTCTTGAGATTCCTGGCGTTCAGAGGCTTCCCCACATCTATTGCCAGATCATCCATCAGCTTTGTCTTTTCCAGATGATCTACCAATCCATTCTCAATGAAGACGTCAGATAGCAATCTTCCCAGAGGGATGTAGGATCTGGGCTTCATGTTGTTTCTGGTTTCTCTGACGGAATCTCTCAGATATCTGAAAAGGAGAGCAGGGAGACAGATCTTTACACCCTTCTGAATGCATTTCTGGTCTGCATTGATGTAGTCAGAGGAGTTAGAGGCTAGACGGTGGTGAATGGTTCCCAGAATAATCTTCAGCCACACTCTGAGGTTCTGGTGCAGCTCTTTGTTCTTTGAAGGATTTCCTTCAACGTTGGGTTTGAAGATTGTTGGGTTGATTACTTCAGTGAAGCGCTTTGACCTAGGAGGGATGTTGTAAATCCTTTTACCTCCAGCTCTCTCCATGTTCAGCAAGGAGGCAATTGACCCTTCAGTAATAACAATCTTCACCCCCAGAACATATGAGACGATGAAGTGGTCATCTGCATCTGCAAATCGCCAGAACTCCTTGATGAGAAGAGGGTAAACAGGACCATAAAGCCTTTGGAAGTAGTTTTCCCATCCTTGTTTGCGAAGCTCTTCAGTAAGATCAACGCCATTTCTCTTCAAGTTGTCGAAATCAACTAGTGATTCACACAACACATCCAGTCCTTCAAAAGGGGTTGAAAGGTTAACATGTTGTTCACGGTCAAGAACATGGGGTTCTTTGTAAACAGGGGTGATGGTAACGCCTGTAACCGTTGGTGTTGGAATGCTTGAGGTTTGAGCAGTAGAACTTGATTCCAATTCTTGAGAGAAGTTAAAGACTTGTTGTTGTTGAGCGTCCATGGTGAAGGAGAAGAAGATTGATGAAGATGAAGATTGAGGGTTTGCAGAGAATGCTTCAGAGAGGGTTTAGGGTTTTAGAGTGAGTGAGAGTGATAAGTGTGTGAAATGTGAGAAAAGTGTTTATATACCCTAAGTAAAACACATGCAAAACGACACATTAAATTGTGTTAGCACAACGCTCAAGTAAGCACGCTTGGGGGGGGGGGGAATGATTACAGCTAATTAATGAATGTCTAATCCCACAGTACGCACACTGCTCGAGGAGAACTCAAACGTTCTGACCTTTGAATTTCTTTTGACAGCTGTCTAGAAGTTCTAGGGTTAGACGCTTAGTGCTCCACGTGTTGATGTATCTGATCTTCAGGAATACCAAAGGATTTCTGAAGATTTCTAACTCAGATATCTTCTTAACTTGGTAGAAGTATCAGAGTCAGAGGCAGAAGTATATTTGTTTTTATCAGAGTCTCATTTTACATTTTTCAGAGCCATACTTCACTCAGGACAATTTTTAATGTTCAGATGTTTTAAAATAAAAAGAAATCTATCTTCAGCTAGAGGCTTAGTGAAGATATCTGCCCATTGATGTTCTGTATCAATAAACTTCAATGTTACTATCCCTTTCTGAACATAGTCTCTGATAAAATGATGTTTTATTTCAATGTGTTTGGCTCTGGAATGTAGAATGGGATTCTTACTTAAACAAATAGCAGTAGTATTATCACAAAAGATAGGAATGTTACTCTCAAAGATTTGTAGATCTTCTAGCTGATGCTTCATCCAGAGCATCTGAGTTGTGCACAGTGATGCTGAGATGTATTCTGCTTCTGCAGTTGATAGAGCAATTGTTGACTGTCTTTTGCTAGCCCAGGAGATTAGATTGTTTCCCAGAAGCTGGCAATTTCCAGATGTGCTTTTTCGTTCTAATCTATCTCCTGCATAATCTGCATCACAGTAACCAGAAAGTCTATACTCTGATGTTTTCTTATACATCAGGCCCAGGTTAGGAGTTCCTTTCAGATACTTAAGAATTCTCTTAACTGCTGTTAAATGAGATTCTCTAGGATCTGATTGGAATCTGGCACAAAGGCAGACACTAAAGAGAATATCAGGACGAGTAGCAGTCAGATAGAGAAGAGAGCCTATCATACCTCGATAGAGCTTCTGACAAACCTTGTTGCTTACCTCTTCCTTTTCAAGAATGCAAGTTGGGTGCATGGGAGTTTTTGCAGAGTTGCATTCAGTCATGTCAAACTTCTTCAGAACGTCTTTAATATATTTACTTTGATGGACGTACGTGACTTCTGGAGTTTGATTAATTTGAATTCCCAGAAAGAACTTTAGTTCTTGCATTAAACTCATCTCAAATTCTGCCTGCATTAACTTAGAAAATTCTTGGCAAACAGAGATATTAGCAGAACCAAAAATAATATCATCAACATAAATCTGGCATATCATGAGGTCATTATTAAGGTTTTTACAGAAGAGTGTAGAATCAACTTTCCCTCTGATAAAATTTTGTTCCAGAAGAAAATTGCTTAAACGTTCATACCAAGCTCTGGGAGCTTGTTTAAGTCCATATAAAGATTTTTTAAGTTTAAAAACATGTTCTGGAAAGTTTGAATTTTCAAAACCTGGAGGTTGATTGACATACACTTCTTCTGAAATATAACCATTAAGAAATGCACTCTTGACATCCATTTGATATAATTTAATAGAATGATTAATAGCAAAAGATACAAGAAGACGAATAGATTCTAACCTCGCGACTGGAGCAAAAGTTTCATTATAATCAATACCTTCTTGTTGACTATAACCTTGAGCTACCAGTCGAGCTTTGTTTCTGACGACTTCTCCTTTCTCGTTCAGTTTGTTTCTGAAAACCCATCTGGTTCCAATGATGTGAGTGCCTCTGGGTTTAGGAACGAGATCCCAGACATCATTCTTTGAGAATTGATCCAATTCTTCTTGCATAGCTGTCACCCAGTCGTTATCCTGAAGTGCTTCATCACAAGACGTAGGCTCAATCAGAGAAACTAGTCCCAGAGGAGTATCTTCAGAAGTCCTGAAGGTAGATCTAGTTCTGACAGGTTCGTCCTTGTTTCCCAGAATCAAATCTTCAGATACATTGACACGACTTTTGACTTTCTTTGGGATTTCTGGAGATTTAATTTCTTCAGAGTTCTGAGTGACAGTTGCTTCTGGAGTTTTATCGGATTCTACAAGAGTGATTTCCAAATCTGCAAACTTTTCAACTAGCTTTGACTTTTCAGGGTCAAGCTTATCATCAAATCTGACATGAATTGATTCTTCCACAATTTTGGTTTCTGTGTTGTATACTCTGTAGCCTTTAGAGCGTTCTGAGTATCCTAACATAATACCTTTCTGTGCTTTGGAATCAAACTTGTTCAGATGTTCTTTAGTATTTAATATAAAGCAGGAACATCCAAAAGGATGAAAATATGAAATGTTTGGTTTTCTTCCTTTACACAGTTCATAGGGAGTCTTTTCTAGAATAGGTCTTATAGAGATTCTATTCTGAATGTAACACGCTGTATTTACAGCTTCTGCCCAAAAGTGCTTTGCTACATTAGTTTCATTGATCATGGTTCTGGCCATCTCTTGGAGTGTCCTATTCTTCCTCTCTACAACTCCATTTTGTTGTGGAGTTCTAGGGCAGGAGAAATCATGGGATATTCCATTGGAATCAAATAATTCTTCAAAATCTTTGTTTTCAAATTCTCCACCATGATCACTTCTGACTCTAATAATTTTAGAGTCAAATTCTTTTTGCACTTTGGAACAGAAACTAGTGAATACAGAGTGAGACTCACTCTTGTGCTTTAGGAATTTTACCCATGTCCAGCGACTGTAATCATCAACAATGACTAGTCCATACTTCTTTCCATTAACTGATGTTGTTTTCACAGGACCAAATAAGTCAATGTGAAGAAGTTCCAGAGGCTTAGAGGTAGAAACAACATTTTTCTTTTTAAAAGATGTTTTTGAAAATTTTCCTTTCTGACAAGCTTCACACAGAGCATCTGAAGAAAACTTCAGTTTAGGTAGGCCTCTGACTAACTCGAGTTTAGTTAGCTGAGAAAGTTTCCTCATGCTAATGTGGCCCAAGCGTCTATGCCATACCCATTGCTCTTCGTGAACTGACATTAGACATTTAACATTTTGATCTTTTAAATCAGAAAGATTTATTTTGTAAATGTTGTTTTTCCTCTTGCCTGTGAAAAGGACAGAGCCATCGTTCTGATTAATGGCTTTACATGTTTTTTGATTGAAGATTACATCATAACCGTTATCACTTAATTGACTTATGGATACCAAGTTATGCATTAATCCTTCTACATAAAGAACATCAGATATAGAGGGAAGAGTACCATTACCAATAGTTCCGGAGCCTCTGATCCTTCCTTTCTGATCTCCTCCGAAGCCTACAAATCCAGCGTCTTTAAGTTCCAGACTTTGGAACATAGACTTTCTTCCCGTCATGTGTCGCGAGCATCCAGAGTCCAGGTACCATGACTGGTGTCTGAACTTTGCTGCATAGGATATCTGCAACATACACAATCTTATCTTTTGGTACCCAGAATCTCTTGGGTCCTTTCAGATTAGTTTTCCCAGAGTTTCTTATAACTTTGGTTTTTCTAGCATTTTTAAATTTTTGTTCTTGTGTGTGTGTGTAATGATACGAAAAGGGAGATTTAAGTTGGTCACTGGTAGAAGTTTTATCTTCCTTAGGATCATACCCAATTCCCTTTTTATTGCTCTAACTTACTCCATAAATCATGGATGCCATAATACTCCTATCTATCCCATTTTTCAGAAATTCTTGAAAGGCTTCTTCGTATTTAAAAATTATTTTATTTGAAGTTTGTGGTGCTTGAGACAACGCTTCTTCTAATTCTAAGCTTTTTCTTTTTGCTCCATCTCTTTCTAGTGTTAAAGATCTGATCGTATCTTCTCGTGCTAGAATTGTCATCTCAAGTTCACTACATTCTTCAAATTTTGCTTTAAGACAGCCTTTAATGTTTTTAAACTTTTGTTTTAATTTCTGATATGAGCTAAGAGTTTCTGACAAACAAGATTCTAGATCAGATCGAGAAAGTTCAGAAAATACCTCTTCAGATTCTTCATCTGAGCTACTCCTGGATGTGGTAGCCATAAGTGCCACATTGGCCTGTTCATCAGAGTCAGATTCTGATGATCCAGATTCACTATCATCCCAGGTAGCCATCAGTCCTTTCTTTGTCCTGAAGGTATTCTTCTTGAAGCTTTCTTTTCTAGGGTTGTCTTTCTTTAGCTTGGGGCATTCATTCCTGTAATGACCTGTTTCTTTACATTCATAACAGGTAATATCTTTGTTAGATTTACCTTTTGAAGTTGATTCAGATCGATCCCCTCTGGGTCTTGGTCTTCTGAAGTTGTTGTTCCTCTTTTTCCAGAGTTGCTTAACTCTTCTGGTTAGTAGGGACAACTCTTCTTCATCATCAGAGTCTTCTGGTTCAGAGTCGTCAGTATCTTCAGTTTCTGCCTGGAGAGCTTTGGTTCTGTCAGGTTTCCGTCTTTCAGATCTGGACTTTAGCACTACGGACTTGTTCCTTTTCTGAGGCTCATCTTCCTCTAGTTCTATCTCATGGCTTCTGAGAGAACTGACAAGTTCTTCAAGGCTGATATTGTTCAGATCCTTTGACAGCTTCAGAGCAGTAACCATAGGTCTCCATTTCTTTGGCAGACTTCTGACTATCTTCTTAGCATGATCTGCAGTTGTGTATCCTTTGTCTAGCACCTTGAGACCTGCAATAAGAGTTTGGAATCTAGAAAACATAGTCTCTATAGCTTCGTCATCTTCCATCTTGAAGGCTTCATATTTCTGGATAAGCGCCAGAGCCTTCGTCTCTTTGACTTGGGAGTTTCCTTCATGAGTCATCTTCAGAGAGTCAAGTATATCTTTGGCTGTCTCTCTGTTGGTGATCTTTTCATATTCGTTGTATGATATAGCATTTAGAAGTATTGTTCTGGCCTTGTGGTGATTTTTGAAGATACGTTTCTGATCTTCTGACATCTTATTTCTGGGAACTTCAGTTCCATTTTCTGAAATTGGAGGTGTGTATCCATCTGTGACAATGTCCCAGAGGTCAGCATCATAACCAAGAAAGAAACTTTCGATTCTATCTTTCCAGTAATCAAATTTCTCTCCATCAAAAACGGGAGGCTTAGCATTGTAACTGTCTCTTTCATTTGAGTGGGCCATGGTTTTTCTCGTACTGGATCTCTCTACACTGTTAAGTGTTTGATTAGAAAATCAATAACAGAGTCGGAGCTCTGATACCAATTGAAGGTGAGAAAAACAAGAAAGGGGGGGTTTGAATTGTTTGGAAAAATAAGCGCTTTTTCAAAATGAAAACCACACAATGATTTTATACTGGTTCGCTTATAACACAAAGCTACTCCAGTCCACCCGGCCAAGGTGATTTCGCCTTCAACAAGGACTTAATCCACTAATCTTGAAAGATTACAAACAACGCCTAAGAGAAAAATCTCTTAGTCCTCTCAAGTTTACAGACTACACTAAGTCACTTGAGGAAATAAACAAACAATAGATAAAAGATTTATGTAATCTAGAATGCTTCTAAGAAAGCAAATATTACAGTATTAAGAACAAGGTTTTTCACGTTATAAGCAAAAGCTTCGTGAAGATCTTAGAGAACAAGAGTGTTTTCTTGAGTGTTGATGTTTCAGTATGATTTTTCCTTGTATGTGTGTATATTTTGAATGTTGATTTGCAGTCCTTTATATAGAGAAGTGAGGTAGTAGTTGAAACTGATGAGTAATGAAATGAACTTACGCCATAACATAAACAACTTCTGCAGGATAACTTTCTCTCCTTGAAAAGACTACTTACCACATATAGTATTTTCTTCATTGAAATTGGAGATTAACGTCTCTTTCTCTATTAGGAAATTCATTTGCAAATCTTTACTTGCCTTTAACGTTACTCTTTCATGATTAGTAAATCCATAATCAGAGTCTTTGTGTATCTGAGAATCTTGGAGTCTTGCTTCTGATGTTGATCTTTTTAGAGTTTTGATGGATTCTTCAGATAGTGCCAAGAGCTTCTGAAGTTGGACAACCCTTTGTTCAGAGTCAGAACTTCTAGAGCTAACTACTTGTTCAGATGCTTCTGATACTTTGCTGTTTTGCTCAGAGTTAGGTTTTCTTGAACGTGTTTCCACTTCAGATGCTTCTGATCATATGATAATATGCTTCTGATCTGGTTCTGTATCTGATGACATCATCAGATTTCTTCCTTCTTTCTTTAGAACCCTGCACACTTAGAAACTTTTCGTTAGGGTGCCATTTTTGGTTTCATCCTTTGTTATCATCAAAATCAAGGAATCTGTTGTAGAACAATTTTTGTTCTTACAAAGCTTAAGATATTTTCATAAATTCAATCATAATGCCATATGCAAATTAAGAACATAACACGGTAATAGTAAGGCAAACCTGTTTGCAACTGAATTGCAACCTTGAATTGGCAGGTCGGATTGAGTTGGGCGGAGGTAACCTTGATGCAAATGAGTTTCCTTCAGGGTTTCCTTTACGGTTGCTCTAAATTCTCTGGGTTAGCCTCCAGGGTTTGCTGTGCCTTCTCTCTGTCTCCCGTCTTCCTTCCGTTTTCCTCCCTTTTTCTGACTGAAGTGCTGGTATTTATAATGCTCTTTTTGTGACCTAATGGGCTCAGAATGAAGCCCAGAATTTTTTGGTATTCGCAAGCTTCGCTAGGCGAGTGGCGTAGCGAAGGGTTCGCTAGGCGAAGGAATTGCTCGCCTAGCGAGCAAGCCAGTTTGGGTCATTTTCTGGATTCAGTCATCTGTGTGCTGGGTCTTTGTTCTTTTTAAGGTCAATGCCTTGAAGAATAAGTTGGGGTGCCTTAAAAATGCCTTGTAATATTAACGGGCAAATTTTGGGGTATGACAAATACAACAAGCATGAAAAGTTGGCAAAACCCACTGGACACATATCCCCAGCAGAGTCGCCACTTTTCTGTAGCGGGGTATTCGTTACCATTAGAAATATTGACTAAATCCAAGGTAAATCATACAAGTCGAGTCGCCACCGCACTTTTATTTATCCAAAGGAATGGTTAGAAAGCGAACAAAAACCTACTAGTTTTGACAAAAACTAGTAAAAAAAACAGAGATCTGGGTAAGGGGGTTGGTTATGTAATGGGAAGGTGATAGGCACCCAAAACATCCTAGGTACTCCTAGGGAGCCCTTTTCATACTTGTTATGAAGGTTGTTGTCTTTGTGAAAATTTGTTTGTGCAAACACGATTGAAGAGATGAGAGGAGAATATACAAGTTAATTACAATTTGTGTTTGGATGGATAAACCCATTGCCTACGTACCATCTTATAAAAAGATTAGGATCAAAACCTCGTAGTTCGGGGTAAAAATCTCAAAAATGAGTTGGTGAATTGATAGGTCCAAAAGCCTTAAGGTCTTTTGTTATCCAAGGGAGAAAACTCAACCAAACCACAAATTCACCATGTGAGGATAGCTTCAACATGCTAGTGAGGGGTTAACCCTATAATAAGCATGGAAGACTCATTGTCCATCACTAAGGATATAGGTGAGTATCACATCTACCACAAGGATAACTCAAACCTAATAGCTAAAGGTTATAAAAAAGTTTGATTAAGAAAGTGGCCATTGGAACCACAAAAGACATTTGAATGGGTTATATTTATCAATTAGAAGTATATACAAAGATGGTCAAAGTTGACTTAAAAGTTCATTTCAAAACAAGTGTTATGAAAAGAAGGTTTGAAAATCAAAAGCATAAGGCTTAGGTTTCTAATGTTTGAAAACAATAGTTAAATGTTTGCACAAAAGGTTTTGGCTTGGGTTAGAGTGGAGAGAAGAAGAAGAAGGGCTAAGTCCTAGGTAAAGCAAAAAGATGAGGGGTAAGGGACAAAACCACACAAGGAGTTCCTCTCTTGAGATCATATTGATGATCCAAGTAGCTCCCATCCTTTGGAATAAGCAACCACAAAGCATAAGTAATCAAACAAGTCTCTTAGGAGATCCTCAATGTATCTTGTGTCTTTCACTTTGGATGAGCATGGCAATGGTCCTTCAATTAAGCTCAAATGGAAACTCCTAGCATAAAAGCACACACATCAAAAATTCCATGAAGTAAAACAAGAATGCACAAGAGTGAGTTTAGAGATTTGGTCCTTCTAAACCATCTTCATCATTAAGATCCTTTTACTCCAATTTTGCATAAGGAAGGTCCTAGAATCTAAGTCCAATTCTCCATTTCTTTGCATAGGGAAAGTCCTAGAAACTAAGTCCATTTCTTTGTATTTGGTCCACAACAATCAAAACAAAAACACAAGCACAATAATATATACACAATTATGTGCTCAAGTGAGCAAAAGGCAAATGACATTAACATAAACATGTGCTCAAGTGAGCAAAGAGAAAATCAAATGGATAATATGTGCAAGAATAGTAAATTGCATAAAAGTAAATTGCATAAAGTAAATGTTAATTGTCAATAGTTAGTGTTAGTAGTTAGTGTGCCATAAGGCAAATTTAGCGTTATGTTAAGCTATCGTAATTGGACTTATGTAGAGGTTACAACTATCTGAGGCCGGTCAATAATAATGTAGGCAACAAACACAAGTTAGGAGTCTTGATTAGTGAACCAAGTCCCAACAACTTGCCATGCCAAAAAGAAGAAGAGAATTGATCTTGTATTGGTTTAAGCCTTTTGCATGATTTAGAAGACAACCTATCCTTAATGCAAATCCATTCACTTGATCAATTGATCAAGATGAATTAGATTTGAATCAAGGAAGATTATATCTCCCTAATCAATGCTAACTTATCAACCTTCAACTCATTGATCAAGAATAAAAGAAGTAGAAGAAGAAGAAGGAGAAGATGGATATGAGAAATGGAAAAAAGGCAAAATTAAAATGCATTAAATGAAATACAATGTGCCAATCCCCATATGTTGACCAATAACATTGAAAGTCAAGGTCAAACAATCAAAAACAGAAGTGAGATGGAGATTGGGAGTCAAGAAATGAATAAACTATTTTTTGGCATTTTTTAATATTTAAAATAAACTTGAATTAAAATAAAAGGTCAAACTTCAAAATTACTTCAAATCAACCTTGAAAGGTCCAAGTAATTTATCCTAAGTTCAACAAGGTCAAACAAAGTTTGACAAAAAATTTCAGCATTTTTAAAAGTCAGAAACTATTTTTAATCAATTAAAAATGAATAAAAATAACCTAATTGAACTAAAATCTCAAATAAATCTCAAATCAATTCAAAACTTGATGAGAATATTTTTCATAGATCCATCATCATTCAAATAGGTTAGGAAAATATTTTTGCATTTTTTGAATATCAAAAACTATTTAAAATGAATTAAAAATAACCAGAAAAGAGAAAATTCACAAAAAATATCAAATCACAAAATAAAAAATATTAAAAAACAGAAATAGAAACTAGAAATTATTTGGGAAATAATGCAATTGGTCCCATAACTTTTGGATTAAAAATGAAAGAGATATTAATTTTTGAAATAAAATGGAATTTAAGAAAATAAAAGCAAAAAATAGAAATTAGAAAAATCCACAGCGCTTGGATCTGAGCTCATTAATTGAGCTGGCAAATCACAAGGCTGGGAGATGCGCGCGCATGGTATCCCTTAGTCAACCGCGTCACACAAAGATTAAATATAAGTCATAACAAGCAAAGGCTGAGATCAAATCTGGGAAGTGGATCCAACGGCCAGAATTCAAATTGGAGAGAGGCGGCCATCGAAGCCACCTTCTTCTCCGGTGAGCCTGCAGATTCCGGCCAAACTTGCAGGTTTTCAAACCTTAATGAAAATGCACGATCCTTATACCAAAATGAAGCTAGGGTGATGTACATCACCCCTGTAACCTTGAATCACACTCAAGATTCCTATAAACGGAGAAATCTGAGGTGGAAGATTCAGGTATGCAAATTGCAGATTAAGGAAAAGCAAAATTGAAGCTACCACTAGCTTGCCTCTCAAGTGAGGACTTCAGAAAACATTAGATCCATGCAGAAAGGTCCATGGATGATGAGAATTGAAGAAAATACCAGTTGGAGTGTGTGCTTGAATTCTAGTAGCTTGAGCTTGATGCCTTGCTTGCTTTGCTAAAACAGAAGTTCAATGAGATGAATGATGAAGGTTTAGAAGCATTAGATTTAAGAATTCAACCAGATGAAGTTGAATTTTAGATCTGAAAAATTTGAGAGAAATGCAATTGCTTCTTTAGTGATGGCTATGAGGTCTCTATTTAGGTGTGTGAAATGAATGGAATGAGGTCTCTATTTTAGGTTGAATCAGGTGTGTGAAATGAATGGAATGAGGTCTCTATTTATAGAGAAAGTGGCAAGGAGAGTGTGATCAATCCGTGTGCATGGCATGTGGAGCTTCATTGCATGGGCTTGCATGATCATGCACAAGGCCTAAAAACAATGCCAAATGAATTTTGAGCATCAACCAAATGAAATTGGACGTGTGGTTTGCAAGGCAATTGCTTATGTAACGAGATTTCAAGTGAATTCCTCATTTGTACCTAAACATTCATCTCTTCGAAAGTCCCAATTAAAAAATCCAAACATGATCATGTGAGTAATGGTTGGAAAGGTCTTGATGTAAGGAACAATTGTTATGTTGGGCAAAAACTCATTTGAAGTGTGGAAATTTATGAATTTTGAGTTTAAAGTGTGATGTGCAAAACATGTCAATGCAAGGTTTCTAAATTTGGCCAACTTTCGAGCCCTTCTGTTTTGATGATGCAAGCTTCAAATGAAACATCTTCCAACATAAAAGTTGTAAATCTTTTCAAGTCAATCAAAATGGACTTAAATTTTGCATCATTTGGATTTTTTATGAAAGAGTTATGGGCACTTGAAGTTGGACTTTTTTGCCTTTTAATGCATTTGGTCAAAAAGGACCTATAATGTCTTGCATTATCACGTGTATTTACTTTGAGATTTTGAAATTTTGTTCAACATAACATTTGAATTAGACATCTTAAGCTTTCCAATTCATTTAATACCACCTCAAAATCATAAAAAATGAATGAGTTATGTCCTTGGGAAGTTGACCCAAAATTAGGGTTTCAGTCAAAATGACCTATAATGTATTGGAATGGAAGATGGCCTTCCAAGCTTCAAATCGATTTTTGATGAACATGAACGTTGTCCATATTATCCTTAAGAACATTTTTTCTTTTGGAACCATCTCCATTTGACCAACACATAAAAAGTTAGGTCTCAGTGCATTTCAAAATAGTCAGATGAATTGACTGATCAACTTCTCAAGTCCATGCCTCATATCTTGATGAATTGATGATTGAGGACACTCAAATAAATTCAAATATGCATGAAATGATGAATTAAAGAACTTCCCTTGATTTTATTTGATCATGGGCTGAGGTTGCTTCAAGAGCAAGGCATTGTGGTGCACAGATGAATTAGGGCTTCCTTGAAGAACAAGACCTCAAACCCCTTGACTTGCTTTGATCAAAATGATGAATTGAGATACTAGGGGGCATATTTGATGGATGAGAGCTTTGGGAACCATTACCATGCTTGCTATCATCTCTTCTTGACCATGTCCTTGTACCAATGATCTCCTAGAAGCTTCGGACCTTGTGATTGCTCAAGCTATAAACAAAAGATGTTAGTGACATATTTTTGTGCTTTTGGTTAGTAAACAAAATGAGAAAAGCAATTATATACAATTCAAACATGCTTGGTGATCTCAAACCACTCACAAGAGGTCCCATCCAAAGGCAAAGGGAACCAATATGCTAATGATCCTTGAGGCAATGCAAATGCAATGTTATGATGCCATGAGGGATCTTAGGGACAAAATTGGGGTCTTACAGATGCCCCTATTTAAGGTCATTCTAACCGGAGAAGTGAAGGTTAAGATCTTCGTCTCGACGGGGTAGAATGGGCTTAAATAATAATAAAGAGACAAATTTTTGTCCCTAAGAGACCTCATGATGCAGATGTATGTACGCAAATGGTAAGACTCTGTGGGGATATGTGTCCATAAAGAAGAAAAGAAATCCGGAGAAATCAACGGTCCATAGGAGTAATACACTCACTAGGGAGATAGAGACTCTGGAGGATTAAAGGGTGAAAACGCGTGAGTAGGTCACGACTTAAAACTTGGGGAACAGAATTCCAGAGGGAGTAAATCCATTGGAAAGACTCAAGCTGACTCAAAGATGCATGTGTTGGGGAATATGCCAACACAGCAACATTATCCACAATGGATACTTCGGATAAAAATCCGGACTCAGGTGAGGATAGTCCATTGAGGGACCTCACCGGGGTTATCCAAAAGGACTCTCCTGGGGAAGCAACGTGATGAGGTATTACCGGTTACTGGGTAATAAGCTCAAAGACATGTATGATCTGAACATCGGTATAAGGGTGAGAGAACAACATGCTCGGGAAGAATGAATATCTAACACCGGTATAAGGGTGAGAGATATCAATCAACCAAATCATCTGAGGAAGACCAAAAGGTATGTTTCAACTCAGGAAAATCTAACTCCACAGGGGAAAAAAGTCATAATAGGGAGCAGAAGGAAGGAACACCAGGGATGCCGGTTACTGGGCATATAATAGGTGACCAACCAAAGCGTGAATTGGGGAATATTCCCAAAACACTCATCATCCAAAAAGAGGGCAAAAAGCAAACTCGATTAAGGGATGGACATTCGATTCCAAAACAGGGATACGAATCTTACTCAAATGGGGAAGAGCAAAGGGCTTCGACCAAAGAGTGCATGATATATATTATCTATTACCGTCAGAACGTAGATAATACACTCGCATGGAAGATTATCCACAACCGGTTACTGGGTTAATAAAGGATAAATCGACCAACAAAGAAAAAGGCATCGGGATACCAAAATTAGGTATATAATGATGACCAATTAAGGGGAGCAACAGGCATTACCGGCAACCGGTATGAAATATGACTTGCTGGGGATAAGTTGTCTAATCAGAGCACTTATCCAAAGAAAGGAATATCATCACCGCATATTGGATAATGATAACCATCAAGGAGGGGATTACATCTACCGGATACTGGGTAGAAAACCACGGAAAAGTAACCGTCATCCACTTAGGATGAACAAAAAGGTTAACTCTGCAAAGGGAGAAAATAGGGTTTACAACTACCGGTATCAGGGTAGAAAACCACAGATTCCGCCGAGGATAAGATGAATGATTACCGATTACTGAGCAATTATTCATTTATACGACGGGGAAACAAAGGAAACAACTTCAAGGGGCCAATTTAGGATCAAACCAAAGAGGCGAACTGAATCAAGACTCGTCCTGGTGAGGATATAACTCAACAAGGGAACCCATCCCAATATATGTGTTGGGAGGAAGCGGAAACAACCGTCGTCCACGAGGATATAACTCAGTGGGGAATGCGGAAGGAAAGATAAACACTTTTTGCTTAATGTGTTGACTCTTCATTGAGGGACCAGACACCGACATCTTGCTTGGGAAATGTATTACCAACTAGCAGAGGAATAACAAACAAAGATATATGGCAAAAATGCAATGTGAATATCCAAATGTTTGAGAAATATATGCACACATGCGTGGTTTATGTTTGATGAATGCTGACAGACAGACATTTCTAACACAAACAGCTCCAAGGAGTAAGCACACGAACATCCGGTACTACATCTCAAGAGAGAAAGCCAAAATCACTAGAGAGTAATCAATCTGCCGGAGATCAGAGATACCAGGAAATAACAAAATCTCTGCAGGGGATGAATCATTAGTCAACCCGGCTGGGGACAGCAGTTACAAGTGGACCACATCCACCATATGAGCAACTCTACTGGGGAGTCTATCCGATGGATAAAGGGATTCTAGAGAATCAACTGCCAAAGAGATCACATCTGCTGAGGAGGAAAGATCGTTACTCAAGTGGGGAACACCTCAACAAGCATACCACTCAGGGCTCCGGAAGAAGAAAATGCAGTCATGCCAGGAATATGAACAAATGTCTTACCCTGTTGGAGATCATACCATCCTTGGGAGAGCACTGAGGATCTCCTAAGTACCCTTTTGTCATGGTGAACATTCACTTTGTTTAAAAACAAGTTATGAAAAATTCGTTTATTCAAAACAATGATATTTTCTCAATTAAAACATGCAAAACATTTGTTGAATAGAAACAAATAAGAGTGCAAATAATTGGATAAAAGGCTCAAATTTATTTGATGGAATGGTAGTCTGCAAATGGCAAGACTCCATAGATCTTTACAAGTTTGAAATTGGTGATATGTATTGGAAAAGGGCTACATTGAACATAATGACCATTTCTCCACCAATTCTGAATTCGATGTATTTGAAGCTTCGGTTGATGACGAATGAACAAGAATCCCTGACGGATGATAATTGTAGAACAAAGTCTTGTCAGGATGCAGTTACTTGCCAAATCCCTAATTTTTGCCTAGATTTCCCCAGGGTGGGGTACTCAATCTAGCAGGATACATGTATTCATTTTTTCATGTCTCTAACTTTTGCCTGGACCGCCCTTTCGGGTTTTCAATCCACCGAGACGCTCATTTTTTGCCTAAGCCGCCCTTTCGGGTTTTCGACTTAGCGAGCTATTCTGTTTTTATTATTTTTTTAGGCGAAGTATTTCTTGATTGCATCTGAGTTCACAGGACGAGTGAAATCCTCCCCATCCATAGTTGTAAGTATCAAAGCGCCGCCTGAAAAGGCTCTCTTAACAACATATGGACCTTCATAGTTTGGAGTCCATTTGCCCCTGGAATCGGGCGCGAAAGACAAGACTTTCTTGAGCACCAGGTCACCTTCTCGGAACACACGAGGCTTGACCTTCTAATCAAAAGCTTTCTTCATTCTCTGCTGATATAACTGACCATGGCACATGGCAGTCAATCTCTTTTCTTCTGTCAAGTTCAGCTGGCCATAACGACTCTGAATCCATTCAGCATCAGTCAACTTGGCTTCCATCAAGACTCTCATTGATGGGATCTCCACCTCTACTGGGAGTACAACCTCCATGCCATAAACAAGAGAAAAAGGGGTTGCCCCTGTTGAAGTACGGACAGAGGTACGATATCCATATAAAGCAAATGGTAACATCTCATGCCAATCCTTATACGTGACAACCATCTTCTGGATAATCTTCTTGATGTTCTTATTAGCAGCTTCAACAGCCCCATTCATCTTGGGTCTGTAAGGAGAAGACTTTGATGCGCAATCTTGAACTCACTACACAACTCTTTCATCATTTTGTTGTTCAAGTTAGATCCATTATCAGTAATGATCTTATCTGGCACACCATATCGGCATATAAGCTGATTCTTGATAAACTTCACTACCACCTGCCTGCTCACATTTGCATACGACACTGCTTCAACCCATTTGGTGAAGTAATCAATTGCTACGAGAATAAATCTGTGTCCGTTAGATGCTTTGGGCTCTATCATGCCAATCATGTCAATTCCCCACATGGAGAAAGGCCATGGTGATGAAATCACATTCAGAAGTGTCGGGGGAATATGAATCTTATCCGCATAAATCTGACACTTACGGCATTTCTTCACGTATTTGCAGCAGTCAGACTCCATTGTCAGCCATTAGTAGCCTGGTCTCAACATCTTTCTAGCCATGGCATGTCCGTTGGAATGAGTACCAAATGAACCCTCATGGACCTCAGTCATCAACAGGTCTGCTTCATGTCTACCCACGCATCTGAGCAGAACCATGTCAAAATTTCTCTTATAAAGTACTTCGCCATTGAGGTAGAAACTGCCTAACAATCTCCTCAAAGTCTTCATATCTTTCATAGATGCCCCAGGCGGGTAAACCTGGTTCTGAAGGAAACACTTGATGTCATAATACCATGGCTTATCATCTTTCGCTTCTTCTACTGCAAATACATGAGCTGGTCTGTCCAAGCGCATCATAGTGATATTGGGGACTTCATTCCAAAGTTTTACCACAATCATTGAAGCAAGTGTAGCAAGAGCGTCTGCCATCCGATTCTCATCTCGAGGAATATGATGGAAGTCAACCTCAGTAAAGAACGTTGAAATCCTCCTTGCATAATCTCTATAGGGAATAAGACCAAGCTGATTCGTTTCCCATTCACCCTTGATCTGATTAACAACGAGGGCCGAATCACCGTAAACATCAAGATGCTTGATCCTAAGATCAATACATTCTTCCAATCCCATAATACAGGCCTCATACTCAGCCATATTATTCGTGCATTTGAAAGTTAGCCTTGCTGTAAAAGGAATATGTGTGCCCTGAGGAGTAATAATCACTGCCCCAATACCATTTCCATACTGATTCACAGCACCATCAAACACCATACTCCATCTGGAACCAGGCTCTGGCCCTTCATCGAGTGTAGGCTCATCACAATCTTTCATTTTCAAATACAGAATCTCCTCATCCAGGAAGTCATACTGAACTGACTGATAATCCTCGATCGGTTGATGTGCCAAGTGGTCAGCCAAGATACTACCTTTAATAGCCTTCTGAGCTCGATACTCGATATCATACTCAGATAACAACATCTGCCAACGGGCAATCCTTCCTGTTAAAGCAGGCTTCTCGAAAATGTACTTGATTGGATCCATTTGGGATATCAACCAAGTTGTATGATTTATCATATACTGGCGTAAACGCTTAGCAGCCCAAGCCAAAACACAGCATGTCTTTTCAAGCATTGAATATCGAGACTCACAATCGGTGAACTTCTTGCTCAGGTAGTAAATAGCATACTCCTTCTTCCCTGATTCGTCCTGCTGACCCAGGACACATCCCATTGAGTCTTCAAGAATAGTCAGATACATGATCAATGGTCTTCCTTCTACAGGCGGAGACAGAATCGGAGGTTCAGACAGATACTCTTTAATACTATCAAAGGCTTTCTGGCAATCCTCGGTCCAATCATGAGACTGATCTTTCTGGAGGAGCTTGAATATCGGCGCACATGTGGCAATCATGTGTGATATGAATCTGGAAATATAATTCAAGCGGCCAAGAAAACCTCGGACTTGCTTCTCAGTTTTGGGCGCAGGCATATCTTGTATTGCTTTGACCTTTGCAGGATCAACCTCAATACCTCTTTCACTAACAATGAAGCCCAATAACTTGCCAGAACGGACTCCAAATGTACACTTGTTGGGATTCAGACGAAGCTTATACTTCCTCAAACGCTGAAAAAGCTTCAACAAGTGCTCTACATGTTCAACTTCCGTTCTTGACTTAGCAATCATATCATCAACATATACCTCAATCTCCTTGTGCATCATATCATGAAATAAGGTGGTCATAGCTCGTTGATACGTGGCTCCGACGTTCTTCAAATCGAAGGGAATCACTCGATAACAAAATGTTCCCCAAGGTGTGATGAATGTTGTCTTCTCCATATCCTCGGGTGCCATTTTGATCTGGTTATATCCGGAAAATCTATCCATAAATGAGAAGACATTGAATTTAGTTGTATTATCTACCAACATATCAATATGTGGTAGAGGGAAATCATCTTTCGGACTAGCTTTATTCAAGTCTCTATAATCCACGCACATCCGGACTTTTCCATCTTTCTTAGGCACGGGCACAATATTGGCCACCCATTGAGGATATGTAGAAGTCACCAGAATCCCCGCATCAATTTGCTTCTGAACCTCCTCTTTAATCTTCACTGCCATATCAGGATGAGTTCTTCTGAGCTTCTGCTTCACAGGCACGCACTCAGGTTTCAAAGGTAGGAAATGTTGCACAATATCAGTATCTAGACCTGGCATGTCTTCATACGACCAAGCAAAGACGTCGACATATTCTCGTAACAATTCAATCAACCCCTTCTTGACATATTCTTCAAGGAGTGCCCCAATCTTCACTTCACGAACACAATCCTCAGACCCCAAGTTGACTGTTTCCAGATTCTCAAGATGTGGCTGAATGATTTTCTCTTCATACTCAAGTAGACGGGTAATCTCGTCAGGAATCTCTTCAACATCATCTTCTTCCGCCTCAAATACAGGGAACTCAAAATTGGGAGATGGTGTTGGATCATTATGTTCAATGGGTTTTGATCAGAAAAATAGCAAGTGTACTATTTTTACCGATGTAGTAATAAGGAGTTTTATTTCTAAGTATCGATCTCAGGGATTGCGTAGGAAATACTTATTTTAATTTGATTCTATCAGAACAAAAAGATAATGGTTTGGTTGTTTTGGAATTTATAATAGTAAACACAAAAATAGTAAAATAATTGATTAAGATAAAAGATGCTAGGGTGAGTGGTTGATTTAACCAGTTATGAATTCAGTCAAGATTTCCTTAATACATATGAAACATTCAATCACATAACCTCAGAATGTTCTTACTTAAGTCCTTAAGGAAGAAACTATTAAACTACCAATTCTTACTCAAATGTCCATTCAATTAATCATTGGTTTTAATCATACATAATATCAAGGTTTACGGTGGTTTACGAAAGTTACTAGTCCTAGATGATGCATTCATAAACCCAATTGTGTGAAAACCCTAACAATCACAATCCTGTTATTGAAAGTCATAGATCAATTTGTATTTGTCCGATACAAAAGCATAATAACATCACACAATTGAATTGAAATAAGTAACATGGTAATCAAGAAATCATTTGTTCAAATTCATAACATGCGATAACATCAGGACCACCCCCCTAGCATCAGGGGGTTTAGGCTCTCATAGTACTCAAAGAATTCATAATGTAAAGATTAGACATTACAAAGAATTAGGAGATTTTGATCTTCAATGGTTGATGCCCTTGAATCTCGCCGTCTTCAAATCCTTCGTAGTAGCTATCTTCTCCAATGCAATGTTTTCTTTCGTCCGTCCAAAAAGTACCTTCTACTTTCTCTTCCAAGCCTTCTTATAGCTTCAGATGAATCTCCTCCAAGCAAAAGGTCCAAACTACCCTTAATGAGCAGAATCGGTTCACAAAGCAAAAGTTAGGGTTTCCAAGCTGCGCCCAACAACACGACCGTGTGTCACCACACGGGTGCCCGTGTTGCTCTCCATGATAATTATTTTCAACACAAGCTATAGAGGCAACAACACGGGTCGTGTTCCTCCACACGGGTGCCCGTGTTAGTGCACTGTTTTAAACAACACGGTCGTGTGGTGACACACGGGTGCCCGTGTTGATCTCTGTTTTTCTTCTCCCCTTTTGCTCTGCCTGATCAACAACACGGGCAGTGTTGTGGCACACGGGTGCCCGTGTTGACCTGTTGTTTCTTCATATTTTTGCCTTTCTGAGTATCCATAACTTCACCATTATTGCTTTTAAACCTGTGCAATGGCCTGTAACAATGACACTACCAAACGAAGCATAAACGAGATCTTTTTGACATAAACTTGTAATCGAATGCAATGCGATACCAAACCAACAAAACATGATAAATGACTCCGAAGCAACTAAAAACAAACATAAATCTTACCAAAGTGATGAAAATATGTCGGATTAACGGTGAGAATTCAATGGAAATGGTGGCCGATCATAACCCCAAACTTGTCTCATTGCTTGTCCTCAATTGATGTATTGAGTCCAAACAAAGGTCATCCCCGAATTCATTTTCCACAATGCAACCTAGTCTTTCACCATTTGTGTTCTTCCTTTCCAATCGAGTTTCAGGTCTCTCCGATTCAGGCAGTTTACCACATTTCCACATCAGAAACCTCTTCACCTGCAAGCTTTTCACACACTCACAATATCTCTCAGGGTTAGGTGTGTACACTCACAGCACAATATGCAATACCAAACTCTTAACTTTGAATACATTCTAATGTCACTACCACAGCAGATTCCACACACTTTTCGAGGTCTTTTTGGGTTGTAGCGGTGCTTGGGTACGGTGGGATAAACAAAAAAAATGGATAACAAAGGGTTTTGAACTCGGTAGTCATGTTGTGTGATTTTTCTTTCTCTTTTTCTCGTGCATCACGTATACTCTGGGGGTTAATTTCACTTTTATGACTCTTTTTCTACTCAAATTTTTCGAGCATTTTATATGTGTTAGAGTCTTAAGTCTCGGCAAGTGCATTTTTCTCTTTTGTTTTTCTTTTCTCTTTTTTTTTTCTTTTAAAGAACATACATACTATTTTTCTTTTTGTATGATCTCTTATTATGCACTTGCCTTCTCTTTCAAGATTTCCACCCCAAACTTAGTTTTATTGCACATCTTGCAATTAACACAATCATACCGAGTTATGGAAAAAAATGAATGATTAAAAGTTAACAGGGGGTTTATGATGAATAATGCTTAAAAGTTAACAGGGGGTTTATGATGAATAAAATGGCTAAGGCTCAACGGGGTTCACGAAGGGAAACATACAGATTGGGATGGTTAGAAAGGCCCTGGCTAAACAAACAACTTGCCTCAGTGTGTGTTGTCATGCTGTGACGTGTCAACAGGACATACGCAAAATCAGAGTGATAAAGTCATACCTGGATGAACTCTCATGCTGATATTTAGTGTTTGGCTTTTTGTGATCTCACCATGTTGGTTAGCTTGCAAGCTCTGAAGTCTCCTCGTGTTATGTGGTTCTTTTCTGACTTGGTCTTTCCATACCGCTCTCTTGGTCTGGTGTCCCCAAATTGTGTCCGACTTCTTTTCTCAAGGTTGCATCAACTTCCGGGGTGCCTTATCAGCCTAAGTTTGAGGGGTGTCATTCATCCACTACCATTGATCCCGGGCTCGTCCAACCGTTTCTCATCACTCTGTAGACACAGTAGGTCCAAAAGAACAGAAAACAAACAAAACAAACAAACATACTAATATAACGATAACATAACAAAAACAAAACAAATTGCAAGAAAATAAAAACATGAAAGGAGAAAATAAAAACATGAAAGGAGAAAAAACCCCCCACACTTGAACTAAACATTGACCTCAATGTTTAAATTCAAACACGAAGGGGACTTACAGTGATCACTATTGTGGAGGAGGCGGAGGATCGTGCGGGAAATGCAACATCAGAAGTTGCATCATGGCTTGCATGTCATCCATGATTGTCCCTTGCCGGAACAGTTCCACACTCTGTCTATCTAATTCCGCACCTTGTCTGGTTTGCTTGGTGCGGAGAGTTCCCATCTCAGACTGGATCCAACCCCATTGGTCCTGAGACATAAAAGAGGATCCTTCACCATGTAGGCTCGAATCATGTGGGGGTGGCATACCGTGGGTAGCTGGCCTCTCATCTTCTGCCATGTCCTCACCTGAAAGGTCAAGGTCAAACTGAGCATTTTCCCCTACAGCTTGGGCTGAACCTGTGTACAACCAATTAGCAACATTGGCAATGCTAATGGACCCAGGTGCTGGTAGTGCGAGCACTTCCACATTGTGAATCATCAGAGCGTAATGAGTCGGCCTGATGGCAATCATTTGCTGATTGACTAGAGTGTGCATGTCAATCTTAGTCTTGCCCATCACTGCAGTCTCTTCCAGCAAGAGTTGATCATACCCAAAGTGGCCCGCAATCTGCGTGATCATACCACCCACAGAAATATCACCAGTAGTTGCGTGGCCAACCTGCTTCAAATGATTGGCGGAGAAAGCCGATGCATTGATTCGCTCATTGTGGGCCATGCAATAAAGAAAAATAACTCTCTCTTAGCAGCGACCCCGGTACTATCACCCCGTCCGAACAAGGTGTAGGCTAACCCTTTTTGTGCATATCTGAAGCACGGGTTATGAATTCCAGAAGCTTTTCCCGAGCTAGGGTTATATCCAGTTTTACCTATAATAGCCTGCCAGAAATCAATAGCAGAAAAAGTGTCCGGAGGGGTTCCGGGTCCAGATACCGGGAGTCTCAGAATACTCCCAAGTTCCTCAACAGATAACTCGTGGTTTTCATCAAACAAGCGGAAAGTAATTTGACCGTAAAATTCCATCTCCGAACCCGTCCACCTTCTTCTCATTTTGAACTCAACCGTACTTAAGAACTCAAGCGTGATATGAGCGAAGGTCGGTGCTTCGAATTGCATGAATTCTAGCATACCGATGTTGTGAAACATGTGGTGCACCTCTTCCTTTAAACCTAACTCATCCAGTGTCGCATCACACATATATCGGGTCGGAATAAGCTTACATTTAGCTAGAATCACATACCTCTCTTGATGATTCGGTTGGTCAAACAAAATGCCATGAGGATTCGTAGAGCGTCTAACCCGTTGCTTCAGTCGAGAAGACGTGGCTACATCCTTCTCCTTGCTTATACGCTTTGGGGGCATAATGGTACCTGAAATTTTTTCTCAAAATCCAAAGAACAGGTTAGTGAAAATTGCCACCGTCACTGTGTAGAGGACGGCGAGAGGAACAATTTTTGTGAAGGTGAGATGAGGTTAAAGTGAGTGGAGCTATGAGAAAAGTGAAGCTTAATTTGATGGAGTCTAGGTTAACAATGGAGGAAGAGGGAGAGAGAGGTTTCAAAAATCAGAAAAAGTGAGAATAAGTGGTGGGGAAGAGATGTAATAGCAAGTGGGGCCCAACATTGAAAAGACCCAAAAGCACAAAATTTCAAAAATTTACCCGTTACAAACAACACGGCCGTGTTCCTGCACACGGGCGCCCGTGTTAATCCACTGTTTTAATTAACACGGTCGTGTGTCACCACATGGGCGCCCGTGTTAATCCACTGTTTTAATTAACACGGCCGTGTGTCACCACACGGGCGCCCGTGTTAATCCACTGTTTTGATTAACACGGTCGTGTGTCACCACACGGGTGGCCGTGTGGATGCCCTGTTTTCCTTAATTTCTGAATTCTGCAATGCTTCTTAGGTCTGGCATCCTTTCGCTGAGAAGTGATTATGACTAAACTCTCCAAGTTCCACTCCTTACCTGCAACAACGTTTCATACCCATACAAAAAAAGAAAAGAGAAAAAAAAATAAGTTAACAATCGAACACGTGGGTTGCCTCCCACGAAGCGCTTCGTTTAACGTCGCATGGCTCGACGGTTGTCCACCTCATTGGGCGAAGCGCATATGGTCAATCAATCCAGGTTGTTGGCCTTTGTAATAGGGCTTCAGCCTCTGGCAATTCACCTTGAATATATCTCCATTGTTTTGGTTCTTAATCTCTATTGCTCCGTGGGGAAAAACTTTATGCACGACAAATGGCCCGGACCATCTTGACTTTAATTTCCCAGGAAACAACTTGAGCCTCAAATTGAACAACAATACCAGTTGTCCTTCCCAGAAATCTTTCCTGATGATTCTCTGATCATGCCACTTCCGTGTTTGCTCCTTGTACATCTTTGCATTCTCATATGCCTGATTACGAAATTCTTCTAACTCGTGAAGTGGAAGAATTCGGGATTCATCGGCTTTTGCAAGATCACAATTTAAGAACTTGGATGCCCAAAAGGCTTTGTGCTCTAATTCCAGAGGAAGATGATAAGCCTTACCATAAATCAGTTGATACGGAGACATGTCAATTGGTGTTTTGAAAGCGGTTCGGTATGCCCATAACGTGTCATCTAATTTGATTGCCCAATCTTTTCTTGAAGCATTCATTGTCTTTTCCAAAATCTGTTTAATTTTCCGATTAGACACTTCAACTTGCCCACTCGTTTGGGGATGATATGGTGTGGCAATCTTGTGCTTCACATTATATTTCTTCAATAAGTTCTCCATGAGCTTATTCAAGAAATGTGTTCCTTCATCACTGATAAGTGCTCTAGGCACACCAAACCTTGAGAAGATGTTTTGTTTAAGGAAGTTTACCACTACTCTCGCATCATTAGAAGGGAGGGCTACGGCTTCCACCCATTTGGAGACATAGTCCACAACCACCAGAATATAATTTTTTCCAAATGAGGGTGGAAATGGCCCCATAAAGTCTATCCCCCAAACATCAAATAATTCCACTTCAAGCATGCCCTTTTGAGGCATCTGATTCCTCCTAGAAATATTTCCTGTCCGTTGGCATCTGTCACATTCCTTCACAACGACTTGGGCATCCTTAAACAACGTGGGCCAGTACAACCCTGATTGTAAGACTTTTGCAGCTATCCTGTCTCCACTAAAGTGTCCCCCATAATCTGAGTCATGACATGCCTTTAAGACTTCCTTTTGTTCTTCCTCAGGGACACATCGACGAATTAGTTCGTCTACCCCTTTCTTATACAAGAATGGTTCGTCCCACAAATAAAACCTACAATCATGAAGAAACTTTTTCTTTTTGTTATAATCAAAGTCGTCAGGAATTATACCACCCACCAGGTAGTTTGCGTAGTCAGCAAACCAAGGAACACCCACCACCGCGAGGATTCTTTCATCTATAAACTCGTCCTTTATGGGATGTTTCTCTTCCGTCTCTTCAATCGGAGACATTCGGTATAGGTGGTCAGCAATGGTGTTTTCACACCCCTTTTTGTCTCGAATTTCAAGGTCAAATTCTTGCAACAGCAAGATCCATCTGAGCAGCCTTGGCTTCGAGTCCTGTTTAGAAAAAAGATATTTCAACGCAGCATGGTCAGTATAAACAATTACCTTTGTTCCCAACAAGTATTGCCGAAATTTGTCAAAGGCATAAACCACAGCCAGTAACTCCTTCTCTGTGGTTGCATAATTCATCTGGGCTGGATTCAACACATGGCTAGCATAGTAGATGACGTGGAGGCGTTTGTCTTTTCTTTGCCCCAAGATTGCCCCTACTGCTATATCGCTCGCATCGCACATTATCTCAAAGGGTAGAGACCAGTCAGGCGAGATCACTATAGGAGCAGACACCAATTTATTTTTCAGAGTCTCAAAGGCTTCGTTGCACTTTTTGTCAAATAGAAACGGAGTATCCTTCACAAGCAGGCTAGTCAAAGGTTTTGCGATCTTGGAGAAATCTTTTATGAACCTACGATAGAATCCTGCATGTCCCAAGAAACTCCGTATACCTTTCTCATTCACAGGATGAGGGAGATTGGCGATTACTTCCACTTTTGCCTTGTCAACTTCTATCCCTTGATGGGAAATTTTATGACCTAGTACTATCCCTTCTCTCACCATGAAGTGACACTTTTCCCAATTCAGAATTAGATTGGTTTGTTGACATCTTTCCAGCACAAGTGAAAGATTATACAAACAATCTTCGAAAGAAGATCCAAAAACCGAAAAATCATCCATAAACACCTCCATATGCTTCTCAAGCATATCGAAAAATATGGATGTCATGCACCTCTGAAATGTCGCAGGTGCGTTGCATAAACCAAATGGCATTCTTCTATAAGCAAAGATTCCATACGGGCATGTGAACGCTGTTTTTTCTTGATCCTCAGGTGCCACAACAATTTGGTTGTACCCTGAGTACCCATCCAGAAAACAGTAGAAATCATGACCTGCCAATCTTTCCAACATCTGATCGATAAAAGGTAAAGGAAAATGATCCTTCCTTGTAGTAGTGTTCAGTCTTCTATAGTCTATGCAAACTCTCCAACCTGTAACAGTACGGGTGGGGATCAACTCATTTTTCTCATTTTTTATCACAGTTGTCCCTCCCTTCTTTGGTACCACATGAACTGGGCTCACCCACGAACTATCAGATATTGGGTAAATTAACCCCGCATCTAAAAGTTTCACAACCTCCTTGCGAACAACTTCTTTCATAGCTGGATTCAATCTTCTTTGAGGTTGGACGACCGGTTTCTGATTATCCTCCATCAAAATCTTATGCATACACATCGTCGGGCTGATTCCTTTCAAATCGTCCATCGCCCACCCAATAGCACCCTTGTATTTCTTTAGGACTTTGATTAGCTCTCCTTCTTGGGTCTCTCTCAAACCTGAATTGATGATTGCTGGACATTTTTCCTCATTGTCAAGAAAGACATATTTGAGATGTTCTGGTAATTGTTTCAACGCTATCCCCTTTTTTATATCTTGTTTCGATTCTGAAGATGTTTTAGGTCGAAGCTCCTCCCACCGTTGCGGTCGGGAACGAACCCAAGGCGGTTGTTCCTTTAACATCGCTACCACTTCGGATTCTTTCTCATCAATTCCTTCAGTATCCTCAACGATAGATAAACTCAAAACTCTCTCCAAAGGAAGCTTGGGTGTTGTGATCTGCATAGATTGAGCAAAAACGGTATCTAACACTTCAATATTTTTACTCGCCCCTTCGTCATCCTTGAATTTCATAGTATCCCTCACATCAATTTTGATCTTTTCATCATAAACTTTGAGGGTCATGGTTCCTTCCTCAATATATATCATGCATCTTCCAGTTTCCAGGAAAGGTCTTCCCAATATGAGAGGAATCTCCTCATCTTCCGGCATCTCGAGTATCACAAAATCCATCGGGAATACAAATTTATCAATCTTCACCAGAACATCTGTTGCTATACCATATGGTCTCTTCATTGAATGATCCGCAAACTGCAGTGTCATGCGAGTGTCCTGCACCTCCCCTAACTCAAGTTTTTTGTAAATCGAGAGGGGCATTAGACTAACACTTGCTCCCAAATCGATCAGTGCCTTTTTGAATGATCTGTCTCTAATGGTACAAGGAATAGTGACTGCACCTCTATCTTTTTTCTTCATCGAAATTTTTAGGCCCTGCAAAATAGCACTACAAGTTTCAGTTAGCATGACTAGCTCGCTGTCGATCGACCTTTTCTTTGATATGATGTCTTTCATGAATTTGGCGTAGATCGGCATCTGTTCCAGAGCTTTAGCAAAAGGTATGTTGATCTCGAGCTTCTTGAATAATTCTAAGAATTTCTCAAAAAAAAATTCATGGAGATCTTTCTTCTTTGTTCTTGTCGGAAAAGGAAGAATGATCTTTGGTTTTTGTTTCTCTTGCTGGCTTGTCGGCTTGACCATCACTTCTTCAGTTTGTTTTGGCTCTTCTCTAATCTCCAAATCAACTTCCAACAATCCATCTTCTTCAACCTGTTCGTCAACTTGTGGTTCCTTAGATTTTCCTTTTCTGGTGACCGCAGCTTTAATGTGACTTTGATCACGGGGATTAACAACTGTCCCACTAGGAAGCGTGCCAGGTGCATGGGAGTTTGAGGCTAACTGTTGGGCGATTTGACCCATCTGAATTTCAAGATTTTTTATGGATGCTGTAGTGTTCTTCTGATTATTTCGAGTCTCCTCTTGGAATTGGATGTTGTGAGTTGCCATCTTTTCAATTGCGATCTCCCAATCTGCCTTCTTAGGTACCTGTTGTTGCTGCTGCTGATATTGATTTTGATATTGACCTTGTGCCTGCTGTTGCACGTTCCCTCTTTGATCTTTCCATGTAAAGTTGGGATGATTTTTCCACCCCGGATTGTATGTGTTGGAGTAGGGATTGTTCTGCTTTAAAAAATTTATATCTTCGATCTGTTGCGGTGTTGCAAAGCAATGAACAGTATTGTGTGGTCCATTGCAAATGTCACACACTTCACTCGGTGCCTGTTGCACTTGAGCCACTTTCTGAGCACCTATGTTTAGTGCTTTCAACCTTTTCTCTACCTCTGCAGCAACAGCTTCTTCAATTTTCACCTGTTTATTTGTTTCAAGCTTCAAGTCAATAACTGCAGATTTGCTTGATACCCTGTCATATAACTCTAAATGCTCGTTCGAGGCAATAGCTTCAATTATCTTCTTCATACTGGTGGCTGTTGCAAAGTTGGCTGAGCCACCAGCTGTTGAATCAAGGATTTGTCTCGTTTGAATTCGAAGACCATTGACAAACATTTGCATTTGTTCAGTTTCATCCATGTTGTGAGTAGGACAAGCCACTAGGATTCTCTTGAATCGTTTGTAGGCATCTCCTAGTGACTCACCCTCCTTCTGTTTGAAGTTTAGTATCTCATATCTTTTCCGCAATGACATAGATGTGGGAAAATACTCCTGCAAGAATGATGTTTCCATGTGCTCCCATGTAGTGATACTACCAGCAGGTAAGGAATAGAACCACTCTTCAGCCTCATATGAACCTACGATAGAATCCTGCATGTCCCAAGAAACTCCGTATACCTTTCTCATTCACAGGATGAGGGAGATTGGCGATTACGTCCACTTTTGCCTTGTCAACTTCTATCCCTTGATGGGAAATTTTATGACCTAGTACTATCCCTTCTCTCACCATGAAGTGACACTTTTCCCAATTCAGAATTAGATTGGTTTGTTGACATCTTTCCAGCACAAGTGAAAGATTATACAAACAATCTTCGAAAGAAGATCCAAAACCGAAAAATCATCCATAAACACCTCCATATGCTTCTCAAGCATATCGGAAAATATGGATGTCATGCACCTCTGAAATGTCGCAGGTGCGTTGCATAAACCAAATGGCATTCTTCTATAAGCAAAGATTCCATACGGGCATGTGAACGCTGTTTTTTCTTGATCCTCAGGTGCCACAGCAATTTGATTGTACCCTGAGTACCCATCCAGAAAACAGTAGAAATCATGACCTGCCAATCTTTCCAACATCTGATCGATAAAAGTTAAAGGAAAATGATCCTTCCTTGTAGCAGTGTTCAGTCTTCTATACTCTATGCAAACTCTCCAACCTGTAACAGTACGGGTGGGGATCAACTCATTTTTCTCATTTTTTATCACAGTTGTCCCTCCCTTCTTTGGTACCACATGAATTGGGCTCACCCACGAACTATCAGATATTGGGTAAATTAACCCCGCATCTAAAAGTTTCACAACCTCCTTGCGAACAACTTCTTTCATAGCTGGATTCAGTCTTCTTTGAGGTTGGACGACCGGTTTCTGATTATCCTCCATCAAAATCTTATGCATACACATCGTCGGGCTAATTCCTTTCAAATCGTCCATCGCCCACCCAATAGCACCCTTGTATTTATTTAGGACTTTGATTAGCTCTCCTTCTTGGGTCTCTCTCAAACCTGAATTGATGATTGCTGGACATTTTTCCTCATTGTCAAGAAAGACATATTTGAGATGTTCTGGTAATTGTTTCAACTCTATCCCCTTTTTTATATCCTGTTTCGATTCTGAAGATGTTTTAGGTCGAAGCTCCTCCCACCGTTGCGGTCGGGAACGAACTCAAGGCGGTTGTTCCTTTAACATCGCTACCACTTCGGATTCTTTCTCATCAATTCCTTCAGTATCCTCAACGAAAGATAACCTCAAAACTCTCTCCAAAGGAAGCTTGGGTGTTGTGATCTGCATATATTGAGCAAAAACCGTATCTAACACTTCAATATTTTTACTCGCCCCTTCGTCATCCTTGAATTTCATAGTATCCCTCACATCAATTTTGAGCTTTTCATCATAAACTTTGAGGGTCATGGTTCCTTCCTCAATATTTATCATGCATCTTCCAGTTTCCAGGAAAGGTCTTCCCAATATGAGAGGAATCTCCTCATCTTCCGGCATCTCGAGTATCACAAAATCCATCGGGAATACAAATTTATCAATCTTCACCAGAACATCTGTTGCTATACCATAGGGTCTCTTCATAGAATGATCAGCAAACTGCAGTGTCATGCGAGTGTCCTGCACCTCCCCTAACTCAAGCTTTTTGTAAATCCAGAGGGGCATTAGACTAACACTTGCTCCCAAATCGATCAGTGCCTTTTTGAATGATCTGTCTCCAACGGTACAAGGAATAGTGACTGCACCTCTATCTTTTTTCTTCATCGGAATTTTTAGGCCCTGCAAAATAGCACTACAAGTTTCAGTTAGCATGACTAGCTCGCTGTCGATCGACCTTTTCTTTGATATGATGTCTTTCATGAATTTGGCGTAGATCGGCATCTGTTCCAGAGCTTCAGCAAAAGGTATGTTGATCTCGAGCTTCTTGAATAATTCTAAGAATTTCTCAAAAAAAAATTCATGGAGATCTTTCTTCTTTGTTCTTGTCGGAAAAGGAAGAATGATCTTTGGTTTTTGTTTCTCTTGCTGGCTTGTCGGCTTGACCACCACTTCTTCAGTTTGTTTTGGCTCTTCTGTAATCTCCAAATCAACTTCCAACAATCCATCTTCTTCAACCTGTTCGTCAACTTGTGGTTTCTTAGCTTTTCCTTTTCTGGTGACCGCAGCTTTAATGTGACTTTGATCACGGGGATTAACAACTGTCCCACTAGGAAGCGTGCCAGGTGCATGGGAATTTGAGGCTAACTGTTGGACGATTTGACCCATCTGAATTTCAAGATTTTTTATGGATGATGTAGTGTTCTTCTGATTATTTCGAGTCTCCTCTTGGAATTGGATGTTGTGAGTTTCCATCTTTTCAATTGCGATCTCCCAATCTGCCTTCTTAGGTACCTGTTGTTGCTGCTGCTGATATTGATTTTGATATTGACCCTGTGCCTGTTGTTGCACGTTCCCTCTTTGATCTTTCCATGCAAAGTTGGGATGATTTTTCCACCCCGGATTGTATGTGTTGGAGTAGGGATTGTTCTGATTTAAAATTTTTATATCTTCGATCTGTTGCGGTGTTGCAAAGCAATGAATAGTATTGTGTGGTCCATTGCAAATGTCACACACTTCACTCGGTGCCTGTTGCACTTGAGCCACTTTCTGAGCACCTATGTTTAGTGCTTTCAACCTTTTCTCCACCTCCGCAGCAACAACTTCTTCAATTTTCACCTGTTTATTTGTTTCAAGCTTCAAGTCAATAACTGCAGATTTGCTTGATACCCTGTCATATAACTCTAAATGCTCGTTCGAGGCAATAGCTTCAATTATCTTCTTCATACCGGTGGCTGTTGCAAAGTTGGCTGAGCCACCAGCTGTTGAATCAAGGATTTGTCTCGTTTGAATTCGAAGACCATTGACAAACATTTGCATTTGTTCAGTTTCATCCATGTTGTGAGTAGGACAAGCCACTAGGATTCTCTTGAATCGTTTGTAGGCATCTCCTAGTGACTCACCCTCCTTCTGTTTGAAGTTTAGGATCTCATATCTTTTCCGCAATGACACAGATGCGGGAAAATACTCCTGCAAGAATGCTGTTTCTATGTGCTCCCATGTAGTGATACTACCAGCAGGTAAGGAATAGAACCACTCTTCAGCCTCATCTGCTAAAGTGAATGGGAACATACGAAGTCGGATTGCTTCTTCGCTATGTCCAGGCATTTTCAGTGTTGTGCTCATGGTTAAAAATCTTTGCAAATGCTTGTTGGCATCTTCATTCACTCTTCCAGAGAAGGACCGTCTTCCGAGTTGATTAATGGTGCTGGGATGCAGTTGAAATTGTTCCACATTAACCGGTTGGTTGACAATTGTCATACGACCACCCGGGGTGTTGGTTCCACCATAGTCACCAAGGAGTCTCTCTGGTGGTGGTGGTGGTGGATTAGCAGCCATGATTTCATGAACTGTTTTCGCGTCTGAATCTGAATTCTCTGAATGCACTGAAACAACTTCTCCCTCCGCTTTCTCTACTAATTCCAGTTTCTTTCTCTTAGCTTGTCTTAGTCTAGCGTGAAGAGTTCTTTCTGGATCTGCGTCAAAAGGAAAATCCGTTGAGGCCTTACCTCGCATAAACAAGTTAGACAAAGATTAGAATTGAATAACAAAATTGTCACAGATAAAATTTTGGTTGGCGAGCAACAAAATTTCGATAGAATAGAAATTAAAATATGTAGTTTGGCAATCCCCGGCAACGGCGCCAAAAACTTGATCGGAAAAATAGCAAGTGTACTATTTTTACCGATGTAGTAATAAAGAGTTTTATTTCCAAGTATCGATCTCAGGGATTGCGTAGGAAATACTTATTTTAATTTGATTCTATCAGAACAAAAAGATAATGGTTTGATTGTTTTGGAATTTATAATAGTAAACACAAAAATAGTAAAATAATTGATTAAGATAAAAGATGCTAGGGTGAGTGGTTGATTTAACCAGTTATGAATTCAGTCAAGATTTCCTTAATACGTATGAAACATTCAATCACCTAACCTCAGAATGTTCTTACTTAAGTCCTTAAGGAAGAAACTATTAAACTACCAATTCTTACTCAAATGTCCATTCAATTAATCATTGGTTTTAATCATACATAATATCAAGGTTTACGGTGGTTTACGAAAGTTACTAGTCCTAGATGATGCATTCATAAACCCAGTGAAAACCCTAACAATCACAATCCTGTTATTGAAAGTCATAGATCAATTTGTATTTGTCCGATACAAAAGCATAATAACATCACACAATTGAATTGAAATAAGTAACATGGTAATCAAGAAATCATTTGTTCAAATTCATAACATGTGATAACATCAGGACCACCCCCATAGCATCAGGGGGTTTAGCCTCTCATAGTACTCAAAGAATTCATAATGTAAAGATTAGACATTACAAAGAATTAGGAGATTTTGATCTTCAATGGTTGATGCCCTTGAATCTCGTCGTCTTCAAATCCTCCGTAGTAGCTATCTTCTCCAATGCAATGTTTTCTTTTGTCCGTCCAAAAAGTCCCTTCTACTTTCTCTTCCAAGCCTTCTTATAGCTTCATATGAATCTCCTCAAGCAAAAGGTCCAAACTACCCTTAATGAGCAGAATCGGTTCACAAAGCAAAAGTTAGGGTTTCCAAGCTACGCCCAACAACACGGCCGTGTGTCACCACACGGGTGCCCGTGTTGCTCTCCATGATAATTATTTTCAACACAAGCTACAGAGGCAACAACACGAGCCGTGTTCCTCCACACGGGTGCCCGTGTTAATGCATTGTTTTAAACAACACGGCCGTGTGGTGACACACGGGTGCCCGTGTTGATCTCTGTTTTTCTTCTCCCCTTTTGCTCTGCCTGATCAACAACACGGGCAGTGTTGTGTCACACGGGTGCCCGTGTTGACCTGCTGTTTCTTCATATTTTTGCCTTTCTGAGTATCCATAACTTCACCATTATTGCTTTTAAACCTGTGCAATGGCCTGTAACAATGACACTACCAAACGAAGCATAAACGAGATCTTTTTGACATAAACTTGTAATCGAATGCAATGCGATACCAAACCAACAAAACATGATAAATGACTCCGAAGCAACTAAAAACAAACATAAATCTTACCAAAGTGATGAAAATATGTCGGATTAACGGTGGGAATTCAATGGAAATGGTGACCGATCAGGTTTGATCAACCTGCATAATGATTTTGGATATGAAAAGCTTTTAGAAATCAAACAAGGCAGATCATTATGCAGATGAAAAGATTGATTTTATTTTGTTTTTTAGGGTTTTATGTGATCACCAATTTCATGCAAAAGCAAAAAGGGAAAATAATTGGAAAACAACATTTAACATGAATTTATTGAATGAAAATATCATTGTATTTATGCGCCAACAATGTCATCACTCCTCCTTTTGGCATGAGAGGAGGGTTTTTAAACAAAATGATCATTACGTTGACTTATGGATAACTGTAGGAATATCCACAGCGACCCAATTGTTGCAGACCCCTCCAGGGATGATGAAATTGCCAGAATCCTCTGTATCTTCTTCCAAGACAGCAGCAGCTTCTTCATCCTGACCGGTGTGGATGAAACCTCCACTCTTGAATAGCCCTTTCTCGTTGAACGCCCCAGAAGAGAAGCCAATGCCAGCCCGAGACTTATTGTCTTCTAGCTCAATCATTTTTCCTAAGCCAGCAGTTGCACCACACTCAATGGCCAACTTTGCATCTTTATAGGAAGCAAATGAAGGAGTTCTCTTCTCAACAGGCTCAGCAATAGACAAAGCTTGGAAAGGAGTTCCAACTTCGTCTTCAGCATCTATGTACGAGAAGGAAGACAAATGGCTAACCAGGAGAGCCTTTTCTCCCCTTACTACCACCAGTTTCTTATTCTTCATAAATTTCAGCTTCTGGTGTAGGATGGGTGAATATCCATAACCTGGAAGGTAATTTGGAAATTACTTGGTCCAATCTTGATTGGGAGATCAACTTCCCCAATCATAGTTTTACGCGACCCATCGAAGGCCTTCACAACTACTCCACTCTGCCTCATGGGAGGCCCTTGATATGATAGTTTTGAAAGAGTGGATTTTGGAAATACGTTCAGTGATGACCCAGTGTCCACCAGCACATTGGACATGGCGTCGTCTTTGCAATTCATAGATATGTGTAAAGCCAAGTTGTGGTCTCTTCCCTCCTCAGGGAGATCAGAGTCACAGAAACTCAAATTGTTACAAGCAGTAATATTTGCAACAATACTATCGAATTGTTCTATTGTGACATCATGATCTACATATGTCACATCCAAAACCTTTTGCAGAGCCTCTCTATGTGGTTCTGAATTCAAGAGCAAAGATAACACGGATATCTTGGATGGCGTTTGTAGAAGCTGGTCTACAACGTTGTATTCGCTCCTCTTGATGAGTCTCAGCATCTCATCACAATCTTCTTTCTTATTGCCACTAGGGCCAACAGAAGTAGGAGTTTTCAGTATAGAGGAGGGTTTAACAGCAAGTGCCGGATTTGGGGAGCTCACAGCGTTCCCAATCGGGCGTTCGACAGAATCAGCGTTAGCTTGGGATTTTGGTGGTACTGAAAATACACGACCGCTGCGGGTCAAACCACTTACATCAGCAATGTTCACCACAGAGGAGGATGGTAAGGGCATCTCTTTCCCACTTTCTACCGCAACAGCGTTGTAGCGATAGGGAATTGCTTTTTCGGAAGAATACGGCACAGGGCCGGCAGGCTTAATGATAAGAACAGGAGAAGCCTTCTGCTTGATACCATCATACTTGATGATAACAGGCTCGGGCATCCGGAATACTGGGGAAATTACGTTGACCTCGGGCTCAACTTCGTCAATGTTCCTATTCTGAAGAATCTCAATAACTCCCTCATCCAGCATTTCTTGAATATCCTTGCGCACCTGGCAACAACCCAATTGATTAACAAAGCAGACTCGGCATCTATCATGGTCGTGATCATAGTGACTGTAATCACAAAGCAAACGATGCATTTCGACGAGAGACTGTCGAATATGACTGACATATTTGACTTTGTACTTATCAGGGCAGCCCTGGACCATGTTGACAGATTTCCCATGCTCGGGCAATGGGTTCTTCTTCACGTTAGGACCTACGTCCTCGAAACATAGAATACCACACCTTACAAGGTCTTGAACCTTGGTCTTCAAAGGGTAACAATTCTCCACGTCGTGGTCGGGAGCACCAGAGTGATAAACACAATGTAACTCGGACTTGTACCACCACTGGGGGTTAGCAGGTATAGCCGGTGGGTCTCTCGGAGTAATCAACTTCCTCTCTATCAAAGAGGGATATAATTCTGCATACGTCATCGGAATAGGATCGAAGGTGACACTTTTCCTCTCGTAACTCGTGCTGGTTTGATTACTGTTTCGAGGCTGGTAGGCCTACTGTTGCGGTCGGTGTTGTTGTTGCTGATATTACGAATGTGGTTGCTGATTGTTGCTATGTTGCTGGTATTGTTGGTTTTCTCTGAAAACAGGTGCTATGTGAGCCACCTGGTGCTGGTTACCGGCGGGACGCACGGTCTTCCTCCTCACAGAGGGTCTTCTTGGTTTCACATGGGAGGTCACAACATGTGCCTCTCCATCTTTCTTCTTTGCAAACGCCCCATAACGTTTGGTAGAAGAGCCTTCTTCTCTGGTTACACGTCCTTCTCTAACCCCTTCTTCTAGACCCATCCCCATATTCACCATCTCGGTGAAGTCAGAAGGAGCGCTAGCAATCATCCGCTCATAATAGAATAAACTCAAGGTCTTCAGAAAGATCTTGGTCATTTCCTTCTCTTCTAGCGGAGGCACAATCTGTGCTGCAAACTCTCGCCACCTCTGGGCGTACTCTTTAAAGGTTTCCTTGTCTTTCTGGGACATGGCCCTCAATTGATCCCTATCGGGAGCCATATCCACATTGTACTTGTACTGCTTGACGAAGGCCTCGCCAAGATCATTGAAAGATCGGATGTTTGCGCTGTTTAGACCCATATACCAACGCAGAGCGGCACCGGACAGACTGTCCTGAAAGTAGTGGATGAGCAACTGATCATTGTCGGTCTGAGTTGACATCTTCCTGGCATACATGACCAGGTGGCTGAGAGGACAAGTATTTCCCTTATATTTTTCAAAGTCAGGGACCTTGAATTTTACAGGGATCTTCACATTGGGAACCAAACAGAGTTCGGCAGCAGATTTGCCGAAAAGATCCTTTCCTCTAAGAGTTTTCAATTCCTTGCGGAGCTCAAGAAATTGATCATTCATAGTGTCCATCTTCTCATAGACATCTGGGCCCTCAGACGGCTCAGAATGATAGATGGTGTCGTCTACCCTGGGAATAGTATGCACGACAGAAGGAGGAACGGCAAGGACCGGGCTAGATGTCGGCATAGAAGCAAAAGTAGGAGCAGGACCCTCAGGCATGAAATTAGGAGGCATCCCCCACGGGAACCCGGCTGGCATGGCCGTTGGAACAAAGTGTGCACTGGCTGCAGGCACAGTTGAGGAGACAATCTCAGAGATGACTGTCCTCTGGGGGGGAGTTGAAGGCGTCGGAGAAGATTGGCTTTGGGCGGCCAAGAATGATTCCATCAAGGCACTTAGTTTGGCCACTTCCTCTTTGAGTTCACGGTTCTCTTGCTCTAGATGATCCATCAGTCTTGAAGTGTTGGCTCTAGTGTAGTACCGGTGAGTCAGCTTGTCTTCAAAATAAATGAAAAGCACAGAGTTAGACCACAGGACAAGAGACCGGAAACAAAACCTGCTTATGCACATGATGCATGCAATGTTGTGCATATGATTTGTTTTTATATTTTAGAGGAACTTTAGGGTTTTATTTGCAAATTTTGGGAACATTTAACATTTATCGCATAAGGAAATATCTCATCAAATAATATCAGGGAAAAGAAGTACATCATTGTCAATCATATACAAGAGAGAAGGAAAATAATCATCCTATGGATCCCTAGAAACAATCATCTAAAGCTCGGGACACAGGAAAATAAGATGCGCGAAGCCTCTTCACCTCCCTCTCGTAGGCTGCCTCCATATCTGCCTTCTCCTTGGCGAGTCGATCATACTTCCTCTTCCAAAAATTGGAAGACTGAGGAAGTAGGGAAGTCCATGCATCATTAGGATCATCAATAACTTGATGCTCGAGGAACTCAATTAAAGCATCCTTCTCCTTGATCTGCTGCAGCAACTCTTCCCTTTCACGGATCCAGGCACGTGATAGGTCTTCGTCTCTCAACTCCTCTGTTCCTTGGTTAGGGAGGGTTGAAGGCCCAGCCATAACCAAAGGTGTAGGTCTCGGATACTCGTAAGGCATGATATACTCAGACGCTCTCTTCCTAACCCAAGCAGTGTAAGGCTCCATAGCAACACAATTCTTAGGACCCAACTCCTTCCTTCCTTTCCTATGAATCTTGCGCCAAGCGCGGACCATTATACCCTTCAAGCCTTGGGGATCTTTACCCTCCTGAAAAAATACACCCTCTAATAGAATGTTATTAGGTTTATCCTTTAGGGGGAACCCAAGCTGACGACGTGCCAAAATAAGGTTGTAGTTAATCCCACCACATGTACCAAGAAGAGGCACATTGGAAAATTCACCATAAGAGTCGATAATCTGCACACCATCATGCACACGGTTGTACCAAGAGATATCATCATTAGTGAGAGACATAAGTCTCGTGGACCACCGTAGACATCCCTTGTTCTCCTTGAAGGCGACCGTCTGTGGTAAGTGAGAAATAAACCATTTATACAACAGAGGCAAACAACACACAATGGCACCACCACCCTTTGCATTCCTCATATGCAGAGAGAAATAGGTATCACCCAACAGAGTAGGAACGGGATTAAGAGTAGAAAAGATCCTAATGGCGTTCACATCCACAAACTTGTCGATGTTGGGGAACAATACCAATCCATATATGAGAAGCACAAATATGGCTTCAAAGGCATCCTCACTCATGGCCTTCCCATAGATAGTAGCTTGAGCAATGAGGAATTCAGAAGGGAGATCTTGAATTCCACCTTTGGTAGTCATATGAGCACCAACCAGAGATTCATCTATGTGCAACATGTTTGCTCTCTCTTGGGAAGTAGGAATACTCTCTAAGCCACTGAACGGCAACTGGTCTAGAATAGGTATACCCACAAGGTAGGCATACTCCTCAAGCGTAGGCAAAAGCTGGAAATCCGGAAACGTGAAGCATCGGTACAAGGGATCATAAAACTGCACCAATACACTCATCAACCCTTCATCCACCTGAGTAGTCAGAAGAGGAAGAAGCTTCCAAAAACGAGCTTTGAAACCCAAAGGATCTAATACATAGGATGTAAGATTCCTTAACTCTTTCAGATCTGGTTGTCTGAAACTGTACTTCTTTGTATTCCTTCTTTGCCTTTCCATGTCTGAAATTTTCGCAAATAAACCCCTTAAGTTCCTTGAAAATTTTCTTCATTATTGATGATATGGATGCAAATGAGTGCATGAATGCATGAATGCAACAATCACACTCAAGGATCAAGCAAAGCACACCAAACAAAGTTCATGGGATGGATCATGTTATCCTTAATATCAATCATCCATTTTGGGGGATTATGGTTTACACCTTATCAACACCCAAGTTCCATTGATATTAAGGATATATGAACGGATCAACCATGAATCAAGGGTTTGTTGCAAGTCACGAGCATGGAGTTTAGGTTAAGAACCGCCCAAAGGAAGTGTACTATGGTTTAAACCTGCCAAACATATTCTGCAAGAGGTTCCCATAGTCATCATCTCATCTTTCAAATATTATCGGAGAAACGACTACTCGTATTCCAAATATATTCTCAAGAGAGACTCTTATGAGTGTAGTACCGCGTAACAATCGTATCAAATCTTACACTTGAACGACTTTCGCACTACATCCTAAGAATAGGCCAAGATGGGCTTGGTAAACTAAGGTCATTGGCTTCTAAGGTCTATATTGGAAAGAGTAATGTCTATCCACAACTTACTTGTGTGACATTATTGATCCCAACATGACCTCCACCAAGTGAATGGACTTGCAAGTCAACTTGCTAAGGAATAACTCCACACAAGTCAACAAGACTACGCCATTCTCCTATCCTAAGTGCACTCGAGTCCGGGTATAGAACTCATCTCACAAAGATCACCAAGCATACAAGGAATTAATATCAAGAAAATCAATCATTACATACAATACAGTAATCCCAAATTGCACAAAAATATGTCACAAGACAAATACAATACAACAAGCATGAAAAGTTGGCAAAACCCACTGGACACATATCCCCAGCAGAGTCTCCACTTTTCTGTAGCGGGGTATTCGTTACCATTAGAAATATTGGCTAAATCCAAGGTAAATCATACAAGTCGAGTCGCCACCGCACTTCTATTTATCCAAAGGAATGGTTAGAAAGCGAACAAAAACCTAATAGTTTTAACAAAAACTAGTAAAAGAAACAGAGATCTGGGTAAGGGGGTTGGTTATGTAATGGGAAGGTGTTAGGCACCCAAAACATCCTAGGTACTCCTAGGGAGCCCTTTTCATACTTGTTATGAAGGTTGTTGTCTTTGTAAAAATTTGTTTGTGCAAACACGATTGAAGAGATGAGAGGAGAATATACAAGTTAATTACAATTTGTGTTTGGATGGATAAACCTATTAGGATCAAAACCTCATAGTTCGGGGTAAAAATCTCAAAAATGAGTTGGTGAATTGATAGGTCCAAAAGCCTTAAGGTCTTTTGTTATCCAAGGGAGAAAACTCAACCAAACCACAAATCCACCATGTGAGGATAGCTTCAACATGCTAGTGAGGGGTTAACCCTATAATAAGCATGGAAGACTCATTGTCCATCACTAAGGATATAGGTGAGTATCACATCTACCACAAGGATAACTCAAACCTAATAGCTAAAGGTTATAAAAAAATTTGATTAAGAAAGTGGCCATTGGAACCACAAAAGACATTTGAATGGGTTATATTTATCAATTAGAAGTATATACAAAGATGGTCAAAGTTGACTTAAAAGTTCATTTCAAAACAAGTGTTATGAAAAGAAGGTTTGAAAATCAAAAGCATAAGGCTTAGGTTTCTAATGTTTGAAAATAATAGTTAAATGTTTGCACAAAAGGTTTTGGCTTGGGTTAGAGTGGAGAGAAGAAGAAGAAGGGTTAAGTCCTAGGTAAAGCAAAAAGATGAGGGATAAGGGACAAAACCACACAAGGAGTTCCTCTCTTGAGATCATATTGATGATCTAATTAGCTCTCATCCTTTGGAATAAGCAACCACAAAGCATAAGCAATCAAACAAGTCTCTTAGGAGATCCTCAATGTATCTTGTGTCTTTCACTTTGGATGAGCATGGCAATGGTCCTTCAATTAAGCTCAAATGGAAACTCCTAGCATAAAAGCACACACATCAAAAATTCCATGAAGTAAAACAAGAATGGACAAGAGTGAGTTTAGAGATTTAGTCCTTCTAAACCATCTTCATCATTAAGATCCTTTTACTCCAATTTTGCATAAGGAAGGTCCTAGAATCTAAGTCCAATTCTCCATTTCTTTGCATAGGGAAAGTCCTAGAAACTAAGTCCATTTCTTTGTATTTGGTCCACAACAATCAAAACAAAAACACAAGCACAATAATATATACACAATTATGTGCTCAAGTGAGCAAAAGGCAAATGGCATTAACATAAACATGTGCTCAAGTGAGCAAAGAGAAAATCAAATGGATAATATGTGCAAGAATAGTAAATTGCATAAAAGTAAATTGCATAAAGTAAATGTTAATTGTCAATAGTTAGTGTTAGTAGTTAGTGTGCCATAAGGCAAATTTAGCGCTATGTTAAGCAATCGTAATTGGACTTATGTAGAAGTCACAACTATCTGAGGCCGATCAATAATAATGTAGGCAACAAACACAAGTTAGGAGTCTTGATTAGTGAACCAAGTCCCAACAACTTGCCATGCCAAAAAGAAGAGAATTGATCTTGTATTGGTTTAAGCCTTTTGCATGATTTAGAAGACAACCTATCCTTAATGCAAAGCCATTCACTTGATCAATTGATCAAGATGAATTAGATTTGAATCAAGGAAGATTAAATCTCCCTAATCAATGCTAACTTATCAACCTTCAACTCATTGATCAAGAAGAAAAGAAGTAGAAGAAGAAGAAGGAGAAGATGGATAAGAGAAATGGAAAAAAGGCAAAATTAAAATGCATTAAATGAAATACAATGTGCCAATCCCCATATGTTGACCAATAGCATTGAAAGTCAAGGTCAAACAATCAAAAACAGAAGTGAGATGGAGATTGGGAGTCAAGAAATGAATAAACTATTTTTTGGCATTTTTTAATATTTAAAATAAACTTGAATTAAAATAAAAGAAAAGGTCAAACTTCAAAATTACTTCAAATCAACCTTGAAAGGTCCAAGTAATTTATCCTAAGTTCAACAAGGTCAAACAAAGTTTGACAAAAAATTTCAGCATTTTTAAAAGTCAGAAACTATTTTTAATCAATTAAAAATGAATAAAAATAACCTAATTGAACTAAAATCTCAAATAAATCTCAAATCAATTCAAAAATTGATGAGAATATTTTTCATAGATCCATCATCATTCAAATAGGTTAGGAAAATATTTTTGCATTTTTTGAATATCAAAAACTATTTAAAATGAATTAAAAATAACCAGAAAAGAGAAAATTCACAAAAAATATCAAATCACAAAATAAAAAATATTAAAAATCAGAAATAGAAATTAGAAATTATTTGGGAAATAATGCAATTGGTCCCATAACTTTTGGATTAAAAATGAAAGAGATATTAATTTTTGAAATAAAATGGAATTTAAGAAAATAAAAGCAAAAAATAGAAATTAGAAAAATCCACAGCGCTTGGATCTGAGCTCATTAATTGAGCTGGCAGATCATAAGGCTGGGAGATGCGCGCGCATGGTATCCCTTAGTCAACCGCGTCACACAAAGATTAAATAGAAGTCATAACAAGCAAAGGCTGAGATCAAATTTGGGAAGTGGATCCAACGGCCAGAATTCAAACTGGAGAGAGGCGGCCACCGGAGCCACCTTCTTCTCCGGTGAGCCTGCAGATTCTGACCAAACTTGCAGGTTTTCAAACCTTAATGAAAATGCACGATCCTTATACCAAAATGAAGCTGGGGTGATGTACATCACCCCTGTAACCTTGAATCACACTCAAGATTCCTATAAATGGAAATCTGAGGTGGAAGATTCAGGTATGCAAATTGCAGATCAAGGAAAAGCAAAATTGAAGCTACCACTAGCTTGCCTCTCAAGTGAGGACTTCAGAAAACATTAGATCCAAGCAGAAAGGTCCATGGATGATGAGAATCGAAGAAAATACCAATTGGAGTGTGTGCTTGAATTCTGGTAGCTTGAACTCGATGCCTTGCTTGCTTTGCTAAAACAGAAGTTCAATGAGATGAATGATGAAGGTTTAGAAGCATTAGATCTAAGAATTCAACCAGATGAAGTTGAATTTTAGATCTGAAAAATTTGAGAGAAATGCAATTGCTTCTTTAGTGATGGCTATGGAGAGAATTTTGCAGCATTTCAGGTTGAATCAGGTGTGTGAAATGAATGGAATGAGGTCTCTATTTATAGAGAAAGTGGCAAGGAGAGTGTGATCAATCCGTGTGCATGGCATGTGGAGCTTCATTGCATGGGCTTGCATGATCATGCACAAGGCCTAAAAACAATGCCAAATGAATTCTGCGCATTAGCCAAATGAAATTGGATGTGTGATTTGCAAGGCAATTGCTTATGTAACAAGAATTCAAGTGAATTCCTCATTTGTACCTAAACATTCATCTCTTCGAAAGTCCCAATTAAAAAATCCAAACATGATCATGTGAGTAATGGTTGGAAAGGTCTTGATGTAAGGAACAATTGTTATGTTGGGAAAAAACTCATTTGAATTGTGGAAGTTTATGAATTTTGAGTTTAAAGTGTGATGTGCAAAACATGTCAATGCAAGGTTTCTAAATTTGGCCAACTTTCAAGCCCTTCTGTTTTGATGATGCAAACTTCAAATGAAACATCTTCCAACATCAACGTTGTAGATCTTTTCAAGACAATAAAAATGGACTTAAATTTTGCATCATTTGGATTTTTTATGAAAGAGTTATGGGCACTTGAAGTTGGACTTTTTTGCCTTTTAATGCATTTGGTCAAAAAGGACCTATAATGTCTTGCATTATCACATGTATTTTCTTTGAGATTTTGAAATTTTGTTCAACATAAAATTTGAATTAGACATCTTAAGCTTTCCAATTCATTTAATCCCACCTCAAAATCATAAAAAATGAATGAGTTATGTCCTTGGGAAGTTGACCCAAAATTAGGGTTTCAGTCAAAATGACCTATAATGTATTGGAATGGAAGATGGCCTTCCAAGCTTCAAATAAATTTTTGATGAACATGAAAGTTGTCCATATTGTCCTTAAGAACATTTTTTCTTTTGGAACCATATCCATTTGACCAACACATAAAACGTTAGGTCTCAGTGCATTTCAAAATAGTTAGATGAATTGACTGATCAACTTCTCAAGTCCATGCCTCATATCTTGATGAATTGATGATTGAGGACACTCAAATAAACTCAAATATGCATGAAATGGTGAATTAAAGAACTTCCCTTGATTGTATTTAATCATGGGCTGAGGTTGCTTCAAGAGCAAGGCATTGTGGTGCATAGATGAATTAGGGCTTCCTTGAAGAACGAGACCTCAAACCCCTTGACTTGCTTTGATAAAAATGATGAATTGAGATACTAGGGGGCATATTTTATGGATGAGAGCTTTGGGAACCATTACCATGCTTGCTATCATCTCTTCTTGACCATGTCCTTGTACCAATGATCTCCTAGAAGCTTTGGACCTTGTGATTGCTCAAGCTACAAACAAAAGATGTTAGTGACATATTTTTGTGCTTTTGGTTAGTAAGCAAAATGAGAAAAGAAATGATATACAATTCAAACATGCTTGGTGATCTCAAACCACTCACAAGAGGTCCCACCCAAAGGCAAAGGGAACCAATATGCTAATGATCCTTGAGGCAATGCAAATGCAATGTTATGATGCCATGAGGGATCTTAGGGACAAAATTGGGGTCTTACACTATTGTTGTTATTGTTGTGAGGCCGGTAAGCCTGTTGCTGACGAGGTTGTTGTTGTGGTTGTTGAGCTTCTCTGAAAGCAGGTGCTATATAAGCCACCTGGTGTTAGTTGACGACTGGCCGCACTTCCTTCCTCCTCACAGAGAGCCTTCTCTTGCTATGGGAAGAAACTGCATGAGTCTCCCCTTCCTTCTTCCTGCCAAATCCTCCATACTTCTTTGCCGAATTATCATCATGGGACAAATGTCCTTCACAGACTCCCTCTTCTAACATCATCCCCATATTTACCATTTTGGTAAAGTCCGAGGGAGCACTAGCAATCATGCGCTCATAATAGAAAGAGCTCAAAGTCTTCAAAAAGATCTTTGTCATCTCCTTCTCCTCCAAGGGTGGCACTATCTGAGCTGCCAATTCCCTCCACCTCTGGGCGTATTCCTTGAAGGTTTCTTTATCTTTTTGGGACACCACCCTCAGTTGATCTCTGTATGGAGCCATGTCCACGTTGTATTTATACTGTTTCACAAAAGCCTCTCCCAGATCATTGAAAGTGCGGATGCTTGCACTCTCTAGCCCCATATACCAACGGAGTGCAGCACCTGTCAGGTTATCCTAGAAATAGTGAATCAGTAGTTGATCATTATCTGTCTGGGTCGACATCTTGCGGGCATACATCACAAGATGACTGAGTGGGCACGAGTTTCCCTTATACTTCTCAAAGTAAGGCACTTTGAATTTGACTGGGATTTTCACATTGGTAACTAAGCACAGTTCAGCAGCACTCTTCCCAAACAGATCTTTGCCTCTCAGCATTTTCAGTTCGTTGCGTAGCTCAAGGAATTGGTCCTTCATCTCATCCATCTTCTCTTAAACATACGTGCCTTCAGATGGCTCGGAGTTATAGATGATGTCTTCCCCACGCGGCAAAGTATGCACAACGGGAGGTGGCACAGAACTGACCGGGCTAGATGCTGGCATAGAAGCAAAAGTGGGAGCGAAACCCTCTGGCACAAAATTGGGTGGCATTCCCCAAGGGAATCCAGCAGGTAGATGCAGAGCGAAGTGGGCGGTGGCCGCAGGAACTGTTGAGGTAACTGTAGCGGGGTATTCGTTATCATTGGAGATATTGACTAAATCCAAGGTAAATCATACAAAGTCGAGTCGCCACCACACTTCTATTTATCCAAAGGAATGGTTAGAAAGCGAACAAAAACCTAAAAGTTTTACAAACAAAACTAGTAAAAGAAACAGAGATCTGGGTAAGGGGGTTAGTTATGTAATGGGAAGGTGTTAGGCACCCAAAATATCCTAGGTACTCCTAGGGAGCCCTTTTCACATTTGTTGCAAAGGTTATTGTTTTTGTGAAAATTTATTTGTGCAAACATGATTGAAGGGATGAGAAGAGAATGTACAAGTTATTTACATTTTGTGTTTGGATGGATAAACCCATTGCCTACGTACCCTCTTATAAAAGATTAGGATCAAAACCTCGTAGTTCGGGGTAAAAATCTCAAAAACAAATGAGTGGATTGATTGGTCCAAAAGCCTTAAGGTCTTTTGTTATCAAAGGTAGAATACTCAACCTACAACCACAAGTCCACCATGTGAGGATAGCTTCAACATGCTAGTGAGGGGTTAACCCTATAATAATCATGGAAGGCTCATTGTCCATCACTAAGGACAAAGGTGAGTATTATATCTACCACAAAGATAACTCAAACCTAATAGCTAAAGGTTATGAAAATTTTTTGATTAAGAAGTGGACATTGGAACCACAAAAAAGAAGTTTGAATGGGTTATATTTACCAATTAGAAGTATATACAAAATGGTCAAAGTTGACTTAAGGATTCAATTCAAAATAAGTATTGTGAAAAGAAAGTTTGAAAATCAAAAGCATAAGGCTTAGGTTTCTAATGTTGAAAACAATAGTCAAATGTTTGCACAAAAAGGATTTTGGTTTGGGTTAGGGTGGAGAAATGAGGAAAACAAAAAGGTGAAGGATAAGGAATGAAACCACACTAGGAGTTCCTCTCTTGAGATCATATTGATGATCCAAGTGGCTCCCATCCTTTGGAATAAGCAAGTACAAAGCATAAGCAATCACACAAGTCTCATAAGAGATCCTCAATGTATCTTGTAACTTCCACATGGATGAACATGATAATGATCTTCAAATTAAGCTCAAAGGGAAAACTCCTAGTTCAAGAGCACACACATCAAAAGTTCACAAGTAAACAAGCATCACACACTATATACACACAAGAGGCTCAAACAAATGGATGGGCTTTAGTCAAGAGGGGTCATGTCAACCTCGACAAACAAGCCAAACTGTAATGGGTAATCTGTAGCTCTTAACCACTAACAAGGAACGTTAGGGTGAAGCTGATCAAAATGGTAATGAGGATGAGACCTCATGCTCTTAACCCTGGCCAGGGTGAGCTCATGACAAAGAAAGTGTGGGGATCCAGAAAGAGAGATCCTATTCCACTTGACAGACACTAGACAAAGATCTTGGGCACATGTTCAAAAGCATCAGCACGTAGTGCGAGCATAAAGAACGACACACTGAATAACGGGGGATTGGCTACTAATCCCTTTTATCCGTCAATTGCCTCAACTCTTGGAGGTCTTATCAGATAACACTTGCCTCACTTGGAGGTCTTTGGTACAATTGTAAACAAACACAAACAGAGCCTCTGAAGGAGGACTTGCAAGCAAAATGCCTGCCAAAAAGGTGACAAGACTTCAGACTACATGAAGTAAGAGGCTAACTACCTGAGTGGTGTATCAACCATAATCCAAAGCTCAAGCAAGAGCTAAAGTAAGCAAGCAACTAAGGTACCTATACAAAGGCTAACCAGTTAATATTCCAGTCATTAAACCAACAGACAAACAGTGAATCCACCTAACAGTTGCACAATTCAATGCACAATGCCCAAACATTCAAATGAACTCATGAGCTCAAGCACATAACTTAAAATCCTACAAAACAAACACAAGTTAGAACTCAAATCATTTGCATCTCACAAAGTGAGAACAAATCAACCATCAATGCTAAATGTCCAAACCTGAAACACAAAACAAGGTTAGTTTATGTACAAAACGTTAGTGCAAAGACTAGATTCAAAACCAACTCAAATGACCAAAACAGAACCCAATCTTTTACACATTTCACATTCAAACACTTCACAAAATGTCCTCAAAAGGACCAGCATCAAATCAATAAGCAAGTGTCTCAAATGGCTTGTGTAATGCAATGACCAAAAAATGTGCACAAAATGAACTTCCAACTTAGAAAATCCAAATCAAAACAGAAATGCATGCAATGGCTTTGAGATTTTTTATGTGAGTTTCTCATGTCATGAACAATCAAAATGCAAAAGATCAAATCCATAAAGGTTCAAATGATATATGAACAAAAATGTAACAATCCAATGTCAAAAATGTGACACAAATTGTCACATTATTCCCTATGTGTCAAAAGCAATGATAACATGTGAGAAAAATTCCAAACCAATACCAAAAAATCACATAATGTATGAACATCAAGCATGCAAAAAATGGGATCAAATGGATCAAAGATAAGGATTTTACAATGCATTGAATGCAACATATCAAATTAACACCACATGGATTCAAAAATTCACACATCACAAACCAGATATCAACAATTCATGAAATTAATACCATAAAAAACTAGACATCAAAACAAAACTATGAAAAAAAATTGGAGCTCATTTGGACTATTTTTGAATTTTTTGTGATTTTTCTAAAGTGACTAAAATAAATGGAATAACATGGAAAATATGGAGGGAAATAAAACATTTGAAATAAATCCAGAAAATATCAGGACCACACGATCTTGGCGCGCAATGCAATCAATGGCTCACGTTCAAAACATGAAACACACCGTTTCATTAATCCCAATCAGCATGCACAGTAAGCGATCAAGGCACGGGTGGCAATGGTCAAAGGAAGCACAACCAATCAATAGCACACGCAAGGCAACACATGGAATCCACGTAGGCAAACCCTAACAAATACACAGACGCCGGAGCTAAGCTCCGGTCGTCTTCTCCGACCACAAGCACGGCGGTGCCGCCACAAACTTTTGTAGAAATCAACAAGGCATACATCAATCAACTCAGTTTTCCATGGAGATTCCAAATATGCTATCAATTCATTCTAATTCTCAACAGGTTTTCCAGATCGAAGCAAAACATTTTCATGATCAAAACTTACAGTTAACCTAACATGCTCAATTCTTAACCATTTTCAAATCTAAACATATCTACAAGCTCTACACAACAGGATCTACACATCTATGACCTTAAAACAACAAAAAGAGATGATGAATTTTGCATCACCTGGAAATGCAGTTCTCTGTTCACGCGTTCTCAAGAGCTCCAATGCTCCAGATCTTCTCCACTGGACTTCTCTTGAAGCTTTGTACAAAAAGAATCAGTTGAAACCACTTGAATGTTCTTCAATTTTCAAATTCCATCGCCATGCTCATGTACATGAACTGCTCGAATTCTGGCTCAATTGATCCAAACAGATGATGATTCTTGCTCAATGAAGCATGATGATCAAGAATATGCAAGAATTTTTGGTGTTTGTGTGGAGAAAAATGAAATTCAAAGTGGGAGAAAATTGGGGGGAGTTTCAAATTTCAGATCTGAAAATGCTTGTTCTTGCAGTTAGGATTAGGGTTTCAGTATTTATATGCCTTGCTAATGATGCTGCTAATCACTTAAGCCAATGGTTAATCATGATTAAGGAGTTATGAAGCAAAATGCAAAAATGCAAATGAAGCTCACAAAGCCATAATCCACGCGTACAGTCCCATGCTAGGCTTGGAATTCACTCAAAATCATCCAATGGTCATGAATTGATGATTAATTTGCTTGCACCTCAAGCCAATAATGAATGTTGAATATTTTTCTTCAAAATGAACATGTGTGAAATAGTGAGAATACAAGCCATGATTCCTTTGCACAATTGAGCCAAGTGAGGTCACTTTGATATACCTTGAACATGAGGAGCATTTTGCAAAAAGAATGAACCAAATTGGAGCATTGTATCAAAAGTTATGCCATTTTGAATTTCCATGTACACCTTGTGATCAAATGACCATAACTTCTCAACCATTCATCATATGGACATGAATTAGGACTTCTTGGAAAGGGGAGACAAAGATCTACAACTTTCATGTTCACCAAAAATCCATTTGAAACTTCTTTGATATTGACAAGTCAAGTTGAATGTGGACCAAAAACTTACCTAAATTTGGAAAGTTTGAATTACAGGTCATTTTCCATTTTTAGTAACTTTTGCCATGACCTTTGAATCTTCAAGATGGATGTTTAGAATGATGAATGGACCCTATTTGAACATGATTGAGGTGTCTCAACTCATTTCCCCACCTCATATCCCTCAGTTGACTGCATAGTTGACTTTTTGGTCCTCAGATGACCTTGAAATGCCTTTATTGACTTGAGCCTCTACCACTGGGTGAAATTGCTTCAAAATGAAACCCTAGCTCATGTAATCTCCTTATAGTAATCATGTGGTCCTCATATCAAGAAAATACCTCATCTCTTGCACAAAGGATATTCTTGAAGCTCTTTGACCTGGTGCTTGCTTAAGCTACAACAAAAAATGTTAGTGACATATTTTTGTGCTTTTGGTTAGTGAATAAAACAAGAAAAGCAATGATATACAATTCAAGCATGCCTGGTGATCTCAAACCACTCACAAAAGATCCCTACCCAAAGGGAAAGGGAGCCAAAATGCTCAAAGATCCTTGAGGCTATGCAATGCAGTGCTATAATGCCATGAGGGATCTTAGGGACAAAATTGGGGTCTTACAGATGCCCCTATTTAAGGTCATTCTAGCCAGAGAAGTGAAGGTTAAAATCTTCGTCTCGACGAGGTAAAATGGGCTTAAATAATAACAAAGAGACAAATTTTGGTCCCTAAGAGACCTCATGATGCAAATGTATGTATGCAAAACAAACAAACTCTGTGGGGATATGTGTCCACAAAGAAGAAAAGAAATCCGGAGAAATGACAATCCATAGGAGTAATACACTCACTAAGGATAGAGACTCTGGGACTCTTATGGGGAGTAAAGGACTGAAACTGCGTGAGCAGGTCACGACTCTAAGCTGGGGAAAAGAATTCCAAAGGGAATAAATCCGTTGGAAAGACTCGAGCTGACTCAAAGATGCATGTATTGGGGAATACGCCAACACAGCAAAAGGCGATCCACAACAGATACTTCGGATAAAAATCCGGACTCAGGCTGGGGAAAGATTTAAACAAAATATCCCTGCCGGGGAAAATGCATGTATTGGGGAATATGCCAATACAGCGAAACTATCCGCAATGGATACTTCGGATAAAAATCCGGACAAAGACAATCCACTAAGGGACTTCGCTGGGGATGTCCAAAAGGACTCTCCTGGGGAAGCAGCGGGATGAGGTGTTACCGGTTACTGGGTAACAAGCTCAATGAGACATGTGATCTGATCACCGGTATAAGGGTGAGAGAACAACAAGCTCGGGAAGAATGAATATCTAAGACCGGTATAAGGGTGAGAGATATCAATCAACCAAATCATCTGAGGAAGACCTAAAAGGTATATCTCAACTCAGGAAAATCTGACTCCACAGGGGACCAAAGTCATAATAGGGAGCAGAAGGAAGGAACACCAAGGATACCGGTTACTGGGTATATAATAGGTGACCAACCAAAGCGTGAATTGGGGAATATTCCCAAAACACTCATCATCCAAAAAGAGGGCAAAAAGCAAACTCAATTATGGGATGGACATTCGATTCCGAAACAGGGATACGAATCTTACTCGACTGGGGAAGAACCAAAAGGCTTCGACCAAAGAGTGCATGAGATATATTATCTATTACCGTCAGAACGTAGATAATATACTCGCATGGAAGATTATCCACAACCGGTTACTGGGTTAATAAAGGATAAATCGACCGAAAAGAAAAGGCATCGGGATACCGAAACTAGGTATATAATGATGACCAATTCAGGAGGGAAACAGACGTTACCAACAACAAAAGGGTAAACGAGAGATGACCCGTTGGGGATAATTTGCGTATACAGGGCAAATATCCAGGCAAATGAGGGAATATCAACACCGAGTATTGGATGAAGATAACCGCCAAGGAGGAAGACATCGAGATACCAAAACTAGGTATATAATGATAGCCAATCAAGGGGAGCAACAAACATTACCGGCAACCGGTAAATGAACGTGGACCCGCTGGGGATAAAATTGCTTAATCATAGCAATTATCCAAAAGAAGGAGGGAATATCAATACCGAATATTGGATAATGATAACCGTCAAAGAGGGGATTACATCTGTAACACCCCGATAATAATAAAATAATTATTTAAAATTGAGTTAATAATTTATTTATTAATTTGATTAAATAATTGGGAATTTTATTATTATTATTTTTGGATTATTATTATTATTGGAAAATATATATATGTGGGAAATAAGAGAAAGAATTCCATTTTGGTAAAAAGAAAGTTTCACGTGAAAACAGAGAGCGATCGTGAAAGTGGAAAAGGGCAAGAGGCAGAGCAAAGGGCTGAAGGTTGAAGAGAGAAAAGCTTGGAGCTCAAAGATTTGCCGGATTAATCAGGTAAGGGGGGTTTATCGTCGATTAATGGGTATTATGGGATAATATGTGATGGGTAGTGATAAGCCGTTAATTTGACCCTAATTGGGATTGTTGATGCTGAAGAATTGAATTGGATAAATCGTATTTAGACTGTAATTGAATCTGTGTTTGGGTTAGTGGTGAAATTCCGAACGTATAGCTTTTTACGGAATCGGAATCGGAGGTCCGGAGGTCCTCCAACGGCGGAAAATGCGGAGAATTCTGCATTCTGCTGTGTGTTAGCGCAGGAACAGCTTTCTGTCTTGCGTTAACCGGTTAACCCAGGGTGTTAACCGGTTAACACTGTTGCGAATTAGGAAAATGGGCTGTTTTGCTTGCGTTAACCGGTTAACCCAGGACGTTAACCGGTTAACACTGTTGTGATTGCTGAAAATATTGCTGTTGGTGCTGCGTTAACCGGTTAACCCAGGGCGTTAACCGGTTAACACTGTTAAGTTTTGGGACAGGAGGCGTGTTGTTCTGCGTTAACCGGTTAACCCAGGGCGTTAACCGGTTAACGCTGTTGCAGAGTGGAAAAATGTTAATTTAAAATGTTGGGTACATAACTGAGAGTTAGCCTATGTTGGCGTATGATGTAATAGGGATTATATCCCGCTGTTTTGAGCAGTATAGGTATTAGTAGAGTGTGCTAATACTGTGATTAATTATTTGACATGATATAATGTTTTGATACATGTGTTGAGAAATGTATGATTGTATGCATAATGGTGTGAATGTATCAGTTGTGTATGCATTTGTGAATAGACTGTTTTATGGCTTAGAGTGTGAGCATATGTCTATTCTTGAATTGTTGTGGATGTTGCATTGCTAGGTGATTAGCATGCATATTGTGGCCTTTATGGTGGTAGCTAATTCCCATGGTGAGGAATTAGTGATGTTAGTCGTTTTGGACTGTTTTGATGTTTGCATGCTAGGTGAATTAGCGTGCATAGCATGGCCCTTGGGGTGGTAGCTAATTCCCATAGTGAGGAATTAGTGATGTGAGTCACTAGATCTCAAATGAGTGGGACTAGTGAGCTTGGTAGCCGTACCTGGATTTGGTCGGTGAAGTTGAACTATATGTTCACAAATAGTCGGTACCGCATGTGTAGAGTCTCATTGCATAATGTATGCATGGCGTATAATATGAATGGATGCATTCCAATATTATACGTGTGTTTGTGATGTTATGGAGTATGATTTGAGATTATACTTGGGGTTTATGTTGGTGTGAGTATGATGTTGAGCCGATGTGCTGTTACTGATTGTATGTTGTGATTAGGGTGATTGATGTGTTATTTACTTAGCATTACATGATATTTCATAATGCTTATTATATTGATTGAGGAACTCACCCTTACAACTATTTTTCAGGTAACGAGAAATGAGTTGAGTAGAAGCGAATGCTTGGAGTCTAGTGTAGTCTCCTTAGTGGGTCGTGCTCTGATAGATGTAACATCGGGATGGGATGTTTTATGTTGTTGAATAATTTACATGTGAATGTTACATGTTTTACATGATTGAGGAAACCTCTATCCGCTGCGTTTTATGCAAATGTTTATGTTTTGAATAAATAAAAGAGCATGATCGTCATATTGTTGAATGTTGTGGAATATTGTGTGTGACACCCTTGAAGGGCATAACTACTCTGATTGTTATATGTTTAAAAATTTTAATTAAAAATTTGGGGTATTTTAGAAGGGTGTTACATTAGTGGTATCAGAGCATAGTCGGTCGAGTCGAGTCGTAAGTATTCTGTTTCCCCTGTACGGTATAGGTGTTGAGTAACCTATCAGTACTTATTGTTTTAGTTTGTTTGGGTTTTCAGAATAGAGATGGCTGGAAGAGGTAGAGATGATGCTGCGATTGCTGAGGCTCTGGGTATGCTAGCTGGAGTACTTGGAGGAAATCCGAATGTTGCGGGAATGGGAGCTGCTCGTCAACTGAGTGAGTTCTAGAAGAACAATCCTCCAATGTTCAAGGGAGCATACGATCCAGATGGTGCTCAGAAGTGGTTGAAGGAGATAGAGAGAATCTTCCGAGTGACTGAGTGTGCCGATAACCAGAAGGTCAGGTTCGGTACGCATATGCTGTCAGAGGAAGCTGATGATTGGTGGGTTGCTACCCGCACTGAGTTGGAATCTGCTGGGAATACTGAGATCACTTGGGCTGTGTTCAGAGAGAGATTCCTGAGGAAGTATTTTCCAGAAGATGTCAGAGGAAAGAAAGAGATAGAGTTCTTGGAACTGAAGCAGGGTAACAGGTCTGTTACTGAGTATGCTGCTAAGTTCACAGAGCTGTCAAAGTATTATACTCCCTATAATGAGGCTGCTGGAGAATTTTCTAAATGTGTGAAGTTTGAGAACGGGTTGCGTCCCGAGATCAAGCAGGCTATTGGATATCAGCGGATCAGAGTGTTTTCTGACTTGGTTGACTGTTGCAGGATTTTTGAACAGGATTCCAAAGCCAGAGCAGAGAGCTATCAGCAGAGGGTTGATAGAAAAGGCAAGAATCAGAATGACCGTGGAAAACCGTATGCAGCTGGCAAAGGTTTTCAGAAGCAGAGTGGGATGAAGAGGCCTAGTGGGGGAGACTCTAGTGCTCCTGCTAAGTGTTACAGATGTGGTCAGGCGGGACATCGTTTCCATGAGTGTGCTAGTGTTGAGAAGAAGTGTTTCAAGTGTGGTAAAGGTGGTCATTTGGCTGCAGAGTGTCGGTTGAAGACTCTGACTTGCTTCAACTGTGGAGAGGTGGGCCATATCAGTCCACAGTGTCCTAAGCCGAAGAAAGAGAATCAGTCGGGAGGAAAAGTCTTTGCTTTATCGGGTTCGGAGACTTCTGCAGATGATCGTTTGATCCGAGGTACGTGTTATATTAATGGCTTTCCTCTTGTAGCTATTATTGACACCGGTGCTACTCATTCCTTTATATCTTTGGATTGTGCTGTGAAACTTAAGTTAGAGATATCTGAGATGCGTGGTAGTATGGTGATTGATACTCCTGCGAAGGGTTCAGTGACTACTACTTCAGTTTGTTGGAATTGTTCTTTGAGTATTTTTGGTAGAGACTTTGGGATAGACCTTGTGTGTCTTCCGTTAGTGCAGATTGATGTTATTCTGGGTATGAACTGGTTGGTGTTTAACCGAGTTTCTATCAATTGTTTTGATAAGACTGTGATATTTCCTGAGATTGAAGAAGGAAAGAGTTTGTTTCTATCAGCCAGACAGGTGAATGAGGAAGTCGCAGATGGGGCAGAGTTGTTTATGCTGTTAGCGACTTTGGAGGCTAAAGATAAACTGGTAATTGGCGATCTAGCCGTGGTGTGTGATTTTCCTGATGTATTTCCGGAAGAAGTGAATGAATTGCCGCCAGAGCGTGAAGTTGAGTTCTCGATTGATTTGGTACCTGGTACTAGACCGATATCGATGGCTCCGTACCGTATGTCTGCTGTTGAGTTAACTGAATTGAAGAGTCAGCTGGAAGATCTGTTGGATAAGAAATTTATTCGTCCGAGTGTGTCACCGTGGGGTGCACCAGTGTTATTGGTTAAGAAGAAAGAAGGTACTATGAGGTTGTGTGTGGACTACAGGCAACTGAATAAAGTGACGATCAAGAATCGGTATCCTTTGCCGAGGATTGATGATTTGATGGATCAGTTGGTTGGTGCGAGTGTGTTCAGCAAAATAGATTTGAGATCTGGGTATCATCAGATACGTGTGAAAACTGAGGATATTCAGAAGACTGCTTTCAGAACGAGGTATGGACATTATGAGTATTCTGTGATGCCTTTTGGTGTGACTAATGCGCCTGGAGTATTTATGGAGTATATGAATAGGATTTTCCATCCGTATCTAGATAAGTTTGTTGTGGTGTTTATTGATGACATTTTGGTGTATTCGAAATCTAAAGAAGAGCATGCTGAGCATTTGAGAGTGGTATTAAGAGTTCTACGAGAAAAGAAGTTATTTGCTAAACTATCCAAGTGTGAATTTTGGTTAGAAGAGGTTAGTTTTCTTGGTCATGTGATTTCAAGAGGCGGTGTTGCTGTTGATCCTTCTAAGATAGAAGTGGTATCTAAGTGGGAAGCTCCGAAGTCAGTTTCTGAGATAAGGAGTTTTCTTGGACTTGCAGGTTATTATAGGAAGTTCATTGAGGGATTTTCTAAGTTGGCGTTACCGTTGACGATGTTGACTAGAAAAGGGCAAGCGTTTGTTTGGGACTCGAAATGTGAAGAAGGTTTCCAAGAGTTAAAGAGAAGGTTGACTACTGCTCCTATTCTGATATTACCGAGTTCGTCGGAATCATTTGAGGTTTACTGTGATGCTTCATTGTTGGGCTTAGGTGGTGTGTTGATGCAGAATAAGCAGGTTATAGCTTATGCTTCGAGACAGCTGAGGGTTCATGAAAGGAACTATCCGACGCATGATTTAGAGTTGGCAGCTGTGGTATTTGTTCTGAAGTTATGGAGGCATTACTTGTATGGTTCAAGATTTGAGGTTTTCAGTGACCATAAAAGTTTAAAGTATTTGTTTGATCAGAAAGAGCTGAATATGAGACAGAGGAGATGGTTAGAGTTTCTGAAGGATTATGACTTTGGTTTGAATTACCATCCGGGTAAAGCAAACGTAGTGGCTGATGCATTGAGTCGGAAATCATTGCATATGTCTATGTTAATGGTTAAGGAATTGGATTTAATTGAGCAGTTTAGAGACTTGAGTTTGGTGTGTGAGAGTACTCACAATAGTGTTAAATTGGGAATGTTGAAGTTAACGAGTGGTATTCTGGAGGAGATTAGAGAAGGCCAGAAATCCGATATGCTTTTGGTGATAAGTTGACTTTAGTGAATCAAAGTCAAGGTGGTGAATTCAGAGTTGATGAGAATGGTGTTTTGAGATTTGGTAATCGGGTGTGTATTCCGGATGTTACCGAGCTTAAGAAGAGTATTCTTGAAGAAGGACATCGTAGTGGGTTGAGTATTCATCCTGGGGCTACGAAGATGTATCATGATTTGAAAAAGTTATTTTGGTGGCCGGGAATGAAAAGAGAAATTGCGAGTTTTGTTTATTCTTGTTTGACTTGTCAGAAGTCAAAGATTGAGCATCAGAAGCCGTATGGGCTAATGCAACCGTTGGCTATTCCAGAGTGGAAGTGGGATAGTATCAGTATGGATTTTGTTTCTGGTTTACCGAGGACAAGTAAGAATTTTGAAGCTATTTGGGTGATTGTTGATAGATTGACGAAGTCGGCTCATTTCATTCCGATTAGAATGGATTATCCGTTAGAGAGACTAGCTGAGTTGTATATTGAGAAAATTGTAAGTTTGCATGGTATTCCGTCGAGTATTGTTTCGGACAGAGATCCTAGATTTACATCGAAGTTCTGGGAAGGTTTGCAGAAGGCTTTGGGAACTAAGCTAAGGTTGAGTTCTGCATATCATCCGCAGACTGATGGCCAGACTGAGAGGACGATTCAGTCACTAGAGGATCTTTTGAGAGCTTGTGTTTTGGAAAAGGGAGGTGCTTGGGATTGTTATTTGCCTTTGATTGAGTTTACCTACAACAATAGTTTTCATTCGAGCATTGGTATGACACCGTTTGAAGCTTTGTATGGTAGGAGATGTCGGACGCCTTTATGTTGGTATGAGTCCGGTGAGAGTGCTGTGGTTGGACCGGAGATTGTTCAACAGACTACAGAAAAGATTAAGATGATTCAGGAGAAGATGAGAATTGCTCAGAGTCGTCAGAAGAGTTATCATGACAAGAGGAGGAAGTCACTTGAATTTCAAGAGGGAGATCATGTGTTTCTTCGTGTCACTCCGATAACTGGTGTTGGTCGAGCCTTGAAGTCGAAGAAGTTGACACCTCGATTTATTGGTCCTTATCAGATTTTGGAGCGGATAGGGGAGGTAGCCTATCGTATCGCCTTACCGCCGTCGCTTGCGAATTTGCATGAGGTTTTTCATGTGTCTCAGTTGAGGAGGTACATTCATGATCCGTCGCATGTAGTCCAAGTAGATGATGTACAGGTGAGAGATAACCTGACTGTTGAGACATCACCTATGAGGATCGAGGATCGAGAGTTGAAGCAATTGCGGGGTAAAGAGATTGCCTTGGTGAAGGTAGCTTGGGGAGGACCAGCAGGTGGCAATGTGACTTGGGAACTGGAGAGTAAGATGAAGGAATCTTACCCAGAGTTGTTCGCTTGAGGTATGTTTTCGAGGACGAAAACTCTTTTAGTGGGGGAGAGTTGTAACACCCCGATAATAATAAAATAATTATTTAAAATTGAGTTAATAATTTATTTATTAATTTGATTAAATAATTGGGAATTTTATTATTATTATTTTTGGATTATTATTATTATTGGAAAATATATATATGTGGGAAATAAGAGAAAGAATTCCATTTTGGTAAAAAGAAAGTTTCACGTGAAAACAGAGAGCGATCGTGAAAGTGGAAAAGGGCAAGAGGCAGAGCAAAGGGCTGAAGGTTGAAGAGAGAAAAGCTTGGAGCTCAAAGATTTGCCGGATTAATCAGGTAAGGGGGGTTTATCGTCGATTAATGGGTATTATGGGATAATATGTGATGGGTAGTGATAAGCCGTTAATTTGACCCTAATTGGGATTGTTGATGCTGAAGAATTGAATTGGATAAATCGTATTTAGACTGTAATTGAATCTGTGTTTGGGTTAGTGGTGAAATTCCGAACGTATAGCTTTTTACGGAATCGGAATCGGAGGTCCGGAGGTCCTCCAACGGCGGAAAATGCGGAGAATTCTGCATTCTGCTGTGTGTTAGCGCAGGAACAGCTTTCTGTCTTGCGTTAACCGGTTAACCCAGGGTGTTAACCGGTTAACACTGTTGCGAATTAGGAAAATGGGCTGTTTTGCTTGCGTTAACCGGTTAACCCAGGACGTTAACCGGTTAACACTGTTGTGATTGCTGAAAATATTGCTGTTGGTGCTGCGTTAACCGGTTAACCCAGGGCGTTAACCGGTTAACACTGTTAAGTTTTGGGACAGGAGGCGTGTTGTTCTGCGTTAACCGGTTAACCCAGGGCGTTAACCGATTAACGCTGTTGCAGAGTGGAAAAATGTTAATTTAAAATGTTGGGTACATAACTGAGAGTTAGCCTATGTTGGCGTATGATGTAATAGGGATTATATCCCGCTGTTTTGAGCAGTATAGGTATTAGTAGAGTGTGCTAATACTGTGATTAATTATTTGACATGATATAATGTTTTGATACATGTGTTGAGAAATGTATGATTGTATGCATAATGGTGTGAATGTATCAGTTGTGTATGCATTTGTGAATAGACTGTTTTATGGCTTAGAGTGTGAGCATATGTCTATTCTTGAATTGTTGTGGATGTTGCATTGCTAGGTGATTAGCATGCATATTGTGGCCTTTATGGTGGTAGCTAATTCCCATGGTGAGGAATTAGTGATGTTAGTCGTTTTGGACTGTTTTGATGTTTGCATGCTAGGTGAATTAGCGTGCATAGCATGGCCCTTGGGGTGGTAGCTAATTCCCATAGTGAGGAATTAGTGATGTGAGTCACTAGATCTCAAATGAGTGGGACTAGTGAGCTTGGTAGCCGTACCTGGATTTGGTCGGTGAAGTTGAACTATATGTTCACAAATAGTCGGTACCGCATGTGTAGAGTCTCATTGCATAATGTATGCATGGCGTATAATATGAATGGATGCATTCCAATATTATACGTGTGTTTGTGATGTTATGGAGTATGATTTGAGATTATACTTGGGGTTTATGTTGGTGTGAGTATGATGTTGAGCCGATGTGCTGTTACTGATTGTATGTTGTGATTAGGGTGATTGATGTGTTATTTACTTAGCATTACATGATATTTCATAATGCTTATTATATTGATTGAGGAACTCACCCTTACAACTATTTTTCAGGTAACGAGAAATGAGTTGAGTAGAAGCGAATGCTTGGAGTCTAGTGTAGTCTCCTTAGTGGGTCGTGCTCTGATAGATGTAACATCGGGATGGGATGTTTTATGTTGTTGAATAATTTACATGTGAATGTTACATGTTTTACATGATTGAGGAAACCTCTATCCGCTGCGTTTTATGCAAATGTTTATGTTTTGAATAAATAAAAGAGCATGATCGTCATATTGTTGAATGTTGTGGAATATTGTGTGTGACACCCTTGAAGGGCATAATTACTCTGATTGTTATATGTTTAAAAATTTTAATTAAAAATTTGGGGTATTTTAGAAGGGTGTTACAACATCTACTAGATATTGGGTAGAAAACCACGGAAGGGTAACCGTCATCAACTAGGATGAACAACAATGGTTAACTCTGCAAAGGGGGAAAAAGGGTTTACGACTACCGGTATAAGGGTAGAAAACCACAAAAATAGGACTTATAACTACCGGTATGAGGGTAGAAAGCCACAAAAATAGGACTTATAGCTACCGGTATGAGGGTAGAAAGCCACAAACTCCGCTGAGGAGGGAAAATAGGATTTACAACTACCGGTATAAGGGTAGAAGACCACAAACTCCGCTGAGGAGGGAAAATAGGATTTACAACTACCGGTATAAGGGTAGAAGACCACAAACTCCGCTGGGGATAAGATGAATGATTGCCGATTACTGAGCAATTATTCATTTATACCACGGGGAAGCACAAGGAAACAATCACAAGAGGCCAATTCAGGATCAAACCGAAAAGGCAAACTGAATCGAGACTCATCCTAATGAGGATATAACTCAATAGGGGAATCCATCCCAATATATGTGTTGGGAGGAAACAGAAACAACCGTCGTCCATGAGGATATAACTCAGTGGGGAATGCGGAAGGAAAGATAAACACTTTCTGCTTAAGGGGTTGACTCTATATGGAGAGATCAGACACACACATCTGCTTGGGGGATATATATCACCAAATAGCAGGAGACAACAAACAACGATATATGGAAAAGAATGCAACATGAATATCTGAATGTTATAATTATGCATGTATATGCGTGGTTTATGTTTGATGAATGCTGACAAACAGATATATCTAACACAAGCAGGTCCAGGAATCAACCACCCGGTACTACATCTCAAGAGAGAAAGCCAAGATCACCGGAGAGTATCCAATCTGCCGGGGATCAAAGACAACAATATCTCTGCAGGGATAAATCATCAGTCTCAACTGAGGAAAAAAAAATCATTGCACAGGCAGAAACTGCCACAAAAGCAACTCTACTGGGGAATCCATCTGAGGGAGATAAGAGGAACTCGTGATCCGACACCAAGTACCAAACTCACCAAGGAAATCACACCTGCTGAGGAGAAAAGATCGCTCTTCCGTTGAAGGGAGAGTGGTGAATATCACAGATAAAATCCATAACACCAATAACTCTACTAGGGATCTATCTGAAAAAATGAAGGAATACTGGGGATCAACCACCAAATACCGAACCTTCCAAAGAGATCAAAACTGCTGAGGAGGGAAGACCACTGCTCTGCTGAAGGGAGAGGAGGTGAATAACCTCAACAAGCACTCTGCTCGGGAGAAACTATAAAAGTTTCCAGAGGAATAGGATACAGTCATGCCAGGAACATGGACAAATGTCTTACCGTGTTGGAAATCATGCCACCCTTGGGAGAGCACTGAGGATCCCTTAAGTATCCTTTCATCATTGTGAATGTTCACTTTGTTAAAAAACAATTTGTGAAAAATTCATTTATTTAAAACAATGATATCCTCTCAATTAAAAACATGCAAAACATTTGTTGAATAGAAACAAATAGAAGTGCAAATAATTGGATAAAAGCTCAAATTCATTTGATGGAATGGTAGTCTGCGAATGGCAAGAGTCCATAGATCTTTTACAAATTTGAAATTGGTGATATATATTGGAAAATAGCTACATTGAACATAATGACCATTTCTCCACCAATTCCGAATTCGATGTATTCGAAGCTCCAGTTGACAACGAATGAACAAGAATCTCTGACGGATGACAGTTGTAGAACACAGTCTTGTCAGGATGCAGTTACTTGCCAAATCCCTAATTTTTGCCTAGATTGCCCCAGGATGAGGTACTCAATCTAGCGGGATGCATATATTCATTTTTCATGTCTCTAACTTTTGCCTGGATCGCCCTTTCGGGTTTTCAATCCACCGGGACGCTCATTTTTGCATAAGTCGCCCTTTCGTGTTTTCTACTTAGCGAGCTATTCTGTTTTTATTTTAGGCGAAGTATTTCTTGACTGCATCTGAATTCACAGGACGAGTGAAATCCTCCCCATCCATAGTTGTAAGTATCAAAGCACCGCCTGAAAAGGCTCTCTTAACAACATATGGACCTTCATAGTTTGGAGTCCACTTGCCCCTGGAATCGGGCGCGAAAGACAAGACTTTCTTGAGCACAAGGTCACCTTCTCGGAACACACGAGGCTTGACCTTCTTATCAAAAGCTTTCTTCATTCTCTGCTGATACAATTGACCATGGCACATGGCAGTCAATCTCTTCTCTTCAATCAAATTAAGCTGGTCAGAACGACTCTGAACCCATTCAGCATCAGTCAACTTGGCCTCCATCAAGACTCTCATTGATAGGATCTCCACCTCTATTGGGAGTACGGCCTCCATGCCATAAACAAGAGAGAAAGGGGTTGCCCCTATTGAAGTGCGGACAGATGTACGATATCCATGCAAAGCAAATGGCAGCATCTCATGCCAATCTTTGTACGTAACAACCATCTTCTGGATAATCTTCTTGATATTCTTGTTAGCAGCTTCAACAGCCCCATTCATCTTGGGTCTGTAAGGAGAAGAGTTATGATGTGCAATCTTGAACTCGTCACACAGCTCTTTTATCATCTTGTTATTCAAGTTAGATCCATTATCAGTAATGATCTTATCTGGCACACCATAACGGCATATGAGTTGATTCTTGATAAACTTCACAACCACCTGCCTGATCACATTTGCATATGACGCTGCTTCAACCCACTTAGTGAAGTAATCAATTGCTACGAGAATAAACCTGTGTCCATTGGACGCCTTCGGCCCAATCATGCCAATCATGTCAATTCCCCACATAGAGAAAGGCCATGGTGATGAAATCACATTCAGAAGTGTCGGAGGAATATGAATCTTATCCGCATAAATCTGACACTTATGGCATTTCTTCACGTATTTGCAGCAGTCAGACTCCATTGTCAGCCAATAGTAGCCTGCTCTCAACATCTTTCTAGCCATAGCATGTCCATTGGAATGGGTACCAAATGAAACTTCATGGACCTCAATCATCAACAGGTCTGCTTCGTGTCTATCCACGCATCTGAGCAGAACCATGTCAAAATTTCTCTTATAAAGCACTTCGCCATTGAGGTAGAAACTGCCTGACAATCTTCTCACAGTCTTCCTGTCTTTCACAGATGCCCCAGGCGGGTAAACCTGGTTCTGGAGGAAACACTTGATGTCATAATACCATGGCTTGTCATCTTTCACTTCTTCAACTGCAAATACATGAGCTGGTCTATCCAAGCGCATCATAGTGATATTGGGAACTTCATTCCACAGTTTAACCACAATCATCGAGGCAAGTATAGCAAGAGCATATGCCATCCGATTCTCATCTCGAGGAATATGGTGAAAGTCAACTTCAGTAAAGAACGTTGAAATCCTCCTCGCATAATCTCTGTATGGAATAAGACCAGGCTGATTCGTTTCCCATTCACCTTTGATCTGATTGACAACGAGGGCCGAATCACCATAAACAACAAGATGCTTGATCCTTAGATCGATACATTCTTCCAATCCCATAATACAGGCCTCATACTCAGCCATATTATTCATGCATTTGAAAGTTAACCTTGCTGTAAAAGGAATATGTGTGCCCTGAGGAGTAATAATCACTGCCCCAATACCATTTCCATACTGATTTACAGTGCCATCAAACACCATACTCCATCTGGAACCAGGCTTTGGCCCTTCATCGAGTGTAGGTTCATCACAATCTTTCATCTTCAAATACAGAATCTCCTCATCTGGGAAATCATACTGAATTGACTGATAATCCTCGATCGGCTGATGTGCCAAGTGGTCAGCCAAGATACTACCTTTAATAGCCTTCTGAGCTCGATACTCAATATCATACTCGGATAACAGCATCTGTCAACGGGCAATCCTCCCGGTTAAAGCAGGCTTCTCAAATATATACTTGATTGGATCCACTCTGGATATCAACCAAGTTGTATGATTTATCATATACTGGCGTAAACGCTTAGCGGCCCAAGCCAAAGCACAGCATGTCTTCTCAAGCATTGAGTATCGAGACTCACAATCAGTGAACTTCTTACTCAGGTAGTAAATAGCATACTCTTTCTTTCCTGATTCATCTCGCTGACTAAGTACACAACCCATCGAGTCTTCAAGAACTATCAGATACATGATCAAAGGTCTTCCTTCTACAGGCGGAGACAGGATTGGAGGTTCAGACAGATACTCTTTGATACTATCGAAGGCTTTCTGGAAATCCTCGGTCCAATCATGAGACTGATCTTTCTGGAGGAGCTTGAATATCGGCGCACATGTGGCAGTCATGTGGGATATAAATCGGGAGATGTAATTCAAGCGGCCAAGAAAACCTCGGACTTGCTTCTCAGTTTTGGGCGCAGGCATCTCTTGTATTGCTTTGACCTTTGCAGGATTAACCTCAATACCTCTTTCGCTGATAATAAAGCCCAATAACTTGCCAGAACGGACTCCAAATGTACACTTGTTGGGATTCATACGGAGCTTATACTTCTTCAAACGCTGAAAAAGCTTCACCAAGTGCTCTACATGTTCAACTTCCGTTCTCGACTTAGCAATCATATCATCAACATATACCTCAATCTCCTTGTGCATCATATCATGAAACAAGGTAGTCATAGCTCGTTGATACGTAGCTCCGGCGTTCTTCAAACCGAAGGGCATCACTCGATAACAGAATGTTCCCCAAGGCGTGATGAATGTTATCTTCTCCATATCCTCAGGTGCCATCTTGATCTGATTATATCCGGAAAATCCGTCCATAAATGAGAAGATATTGAATTTAGCTGTATTGTCTACCAACATATCAATATGTGGTAGAGGAAAATCATCATTCGGACTAACTTTATTCAAATCTCTATAATCCACACGCATCCGGACTTTTCCGTCTTTCTTAGGCACGGGCACAATATTGGCCACCCATTGAGGATACGTAGAAGTCACCAGAAACCCCGCATCAATTTGCTTCTGAACTTCCTCTTTGATCTTCACTGCCATATCAGGATGAGTTCTTCTGAGCTTCTGCTTCACAGGCACGCACTCAGGTTTCAAGGGTAAGAAATGTTGCACAATATCTGTATCTAGACCTGGCATGTCTTCATATGACCAAGCAAAGATATCAACATATTCTCGTAGCAATTCGATCAACCCCTTCTTAACAGACTCTTCCAGGAGTGCCCCGATCTTGACTTCTCGCACATAATCCTCAGACCCCAAGTTGACTGTTTCCAGATTCTCAAGATGCGGCTGAATGATCTTCTCTTCATGCTCAAGTAGACGGGTAATCTCATCAGAAATCTCTTCAACATCATCTTCCTCTGCCTCAAATACAGGGAACTCAAAATTGGGAGATGGTGTTGGGTCATTACGTTCAATGGGTTTGATCAACCTGCATAATGATTTTGGATATGAAAAGCTTTAGAAATCAAACAAGGAAAATCATTATGCAGATGAAAAAGATTGATTTTATTCTTTTTTAGGGTTTTATGTGATCACCAATTTCATGCAAAAAGCAAAAAGGTAAAATAATTGGGAAAACAAACATTTAACATGAATTTATTGAATGAAAATATCATTGCATTTATGTTGCCAACAATGTCATCACTTCTCCTTTTGGCATGGGAGAAGGGTTTTTTAAACAAAGCGATCATTATGTTGACTTGTGGACAACTGTAGGAATATCCACAGCGACCCAATTGTTGCAGACCCCACCAGGGATGACAAAATTTTCAGAATCCTCTACATCCTCTTCCAAAACAGTAGCAACTTCCTCCTCCTGACCAGTGTGGATAAAACCTCCACTCTTGAACAGCCCTTTCTCATTGAAAACCCCAGAAGAAAAGCCAATGCCAGCCCGAGACTTATTGTCTTCCAGCTCAATCGTTTTTCCTAGACCAGCAATTGCACCACACTCAATGGCCAATTTCGCATCTCTATAGGAAGTAAATGAAGGAGTTCTCTTCTCAACAGGCTCAGCTATAGGTAAAGCTTGGAAAGGAGTTCCAACTTCATCCTCAGCATCTATGTATGAGAAGGAAGATAAGTGGCTAACCAGGAGAGCCTTTTCTCCCCCTACCACTACCAGTTTCTTATTCTAGATGATCCATCAGTCTTGCAGAGTTGGCTCTAGTGTAGTACCGGTGAGTCAGCTTGTCTTCAAAATAAATGAAGAGCACAGAGTTAGACCACGGGACCAGAAGCCGAGAACAAAACCTGCTTATGCATATGATGCATGCAATGCTTGTGCACATGATTTGTTTTTATTTCAAAGGAACTCTATGGTTTTATTTGCAAATTTTTGAAATATTAACTGTTTATCACATATGGAAATATCTCATCAAATAATATCGGGGAAAAGAAGTACAACATTGTCAATCATATACAAGAGAAAAGGAAAATAATCATCCTATGGATCCCTAGAAACAATCATCTAATGCTCGGGACATAGGAAGATAGGATGCACGAAGCCTCTTCACTTCTCTCTCGTAAGCTGCCTCCATATCTGCCTTTTCTTTCGCGAGTCTGTCATACTTCCTCTTCTAAAACTTGGAAGACTGAGGAAGTAGAGAAGTCCATGCATCATCAGAGTCATCAATAACCTGATGCTCGAGGAACTCTATCAAAGCATCTTTCTCCTTAATCTGCTGAAGCAACTCTTCACGTTCACGGATCCAGGCACGTGAACGGTCTTCGTCTCTCAACTCCTCTACTCCTTGGTTAGGGAGGGTTGAAGGCCCAGCCACAACCAAAGGTGTAGGTCTCGGATATTCGTAAGGCATGAGATACTCATATGCTCTCTTCCTTACCCAAGCAGTGTAAGGTTCCATAGCAACACAGTTCTTAGGACCCAACTCCTTCCTTCCTTTCTTATGAACCTTGCGCCAAGCGCGAACCATTCTGCCTTTCAAGCCTTGGGGATCTTTACCCTCCTGAAAGAACACACCCTCTAACGGAACGTTATTAGGTTTATCCTTTAGGGGGAACCCAAGCTGACGACGTGCTAAAACAGGGTTGTAGTTAATCCCACCACATGTACCAAGAAGAGGCACATTGGAGAATTCACCACAGGAGTCGATAATCTGCACACCATCATATACACGGTTATACCAAGAGATATCATCATTAGTGAGAGACATAAGTCTCGTAGACCACCGTACACATCCCTTATTCTCCTTGAAGGCGACCGTCTGAGGTAAGTGAGAAATAAACCACTTATACAACAGAGGCAAACAGCACACAATGGCACCACCACCCTTTGCATTCCTCATATGCAAAGAGAAATAAGTATCACCCAACAGAGTCGGAACGGGATTAAGAGCGGAGAAGATCCTAATAGCGTTCACATCCACAAACTTGTCGATGTTGGGGAACAATACCAACCCATAGATGAGAAGTAAAAATATGGCTTCAAAGGCATCCTCACTCATGACCTTCCCATAAACAGTAGCTTGAGCAATGAGGAACTCAGAACGGAGACCTTGAATTCCACCTTTGGTAGTCATATGAGCACCAACCAGAGATTCATCTATGTGCAACATGTCAGCTATCTCTTGAGAAGTAGGAATACTCTCCAAGCCACTGAACGACAACTGATCCAGGATAGGTATACCCACAAGATAAGCATACTCCTCAAGGGTAGGCAACAACTGAAAGTCCGAAAAAGTGAAGCAACGGTACAGAGGATCATAAAACTGCACCAACACGCTCATCAACCCTTCATCAACTTGAGTAGTCAGAAGAGGAAGAAGCTTCCCAAAACGAGCCTTGAAACCCAAGGGATCTAATACATAGGATGTCAGATTCCTTAACTCTTTCAGATCGGGTTGTCTGAAGTTGTACTTCTTTGTATTCCTTCTTTGTCTTTCCATGTCTGAAAATTTTGCAAATAAACCCCTTAAGTTCCTTGAAAATTTCTTTTATTATGGATGACATGAATGCAAATGGATGCATGGGTGCATGAATGCAACAATCACACTCAAGGATCAAGCAAAGTACACCAAACAAAGGTCATGGGATGGATCATATTATCCTTAATATCAATCATCCATTTTGGTGGACTATGGTTTACACCTTATCAACACCCAAGTTCCATTGATATTAAGGATACATGAACGGATCAACCATGAATCAAGGGTTTGTTGCAAGTCACGAGCATGGAGTCTCGGTTAAGAACCACCCAAAGGGAGTGTACTAGGGTTTAAACCTGCCAAACATGTTCTATAGAAGGTTCCCATAGTCATCATCCCATCTTTCGGATATTATCGGAGAAACGACTACTCGTATTCCAACAATATTCTCAAGAGAGACTCTTATGAGTGTAGTATCGCGTAACAATCGTATCAAATCTTACATTTGAACGACTTTCGCACTACATCCTAAGCATAGGCTAAGATGGGCTTGGTAAACTAAGGTCCTTGGCTTCTAAGGTCTATATTGGAAAGAGTAATGTCTAACCACAACTTACTTGTGTGACATTATTGATCCCAACATGACCTCTACCAAGTGAATGGACTCGCAAGTCAACTTGCTAAGGAATAACTCCACACAAGTCGACAAGACTATGCCATTCTCCTATCCTAAGTGCACTCGAGTTCGGGTATAAAACTCATCTCACAAAGATCACCAAGCATACAAGGAATTAATATCAAGCAAATCAAGCATTACATACAATACAGTAATCCCAAACTGCACAAAAATATGTCACAAAACAATACAATATAATACAACAAAGGTGAAAAGTTGGCAAAACCCACTAGGGAAATTGTCCCCAGCAGAGTCGCCACTTTTCTGTAGCGGGGTATTCGTTACCATTGGAGATATTGACTAAATCCAAGGTAAATCATACAAAGTCGAGTCGCCACCGCACTTCTATTTATCCAAAGGAATGGTTAGAAAGCGAACAAAAACCTAAAAGTTTTACAAACAAAACTAGTAAAAGAAACAGAGATCTGGGTAAGGGGGTTAGTTATGTAATGGGAAGGTGTTAGGCACCCAAAACATCCTAGGTACTCCTAGGGAGCCCTTTTCACATTTGTTGCAAAGGTTATTGTTTTTGTGAAAATTTATTTGTGCAAACATGATTGAAGGGATGAGAAGAGAATGTACAAGTTATTTACATTTTGTGTTTGGATGGATAAACCCATTGCCTACGTACCCTCTTATAAAAGATTAGGATCAAAACCTCGTAGTTCGGGGTAAAAATCTCAAAAACAAATGAATGGATTGATTGGTCCAAAAGCCTTAAGGTCTTTTGTTATCAAAGGGAGAAAACTCAACCTACAACCACAAGTCCACCATGTGAGGATAGCTTCAACATGCTAGTGAGGGGTTAACCCTATAATAAGCATGGAAGGCTCATTGTCCATCACTAAGGACAAAGGTGAGTATTATATCTACCACAAAGATAACTCAAACCTAATAGCTAAAGGTTATGAAAATTTTTTGATTAAGAAGTGGACATTGGAACCACAAAAAAGAAGTTTGAATGGGTTATATTTACCAATTAGAAGTATATACAAAATGGTCAAAGTTGACTTAAGGATTCAATTCAAAATAAGTATTGTGAAAAGAAAGTTTGAAAATCAAAAGCATAAGGCTTAGGTTTCTAATGTTGAAAACAATAGTCAAATGTTTGCACAAAAAGGATTTTGGTTTGGGTTAGGGTGGAGAAATGAGGAAAACAAAAAGGTGAAGGATAAGGAATGAAACCACACTAGGAGTTCCTCTCTTGAGATCATATTGATGATCCAAGTGGCTCCCATCCTTTGTAATAAGCAAGTACAAAGCATAAGCAATCACACAAGTCTCATAAGAGATCCTCAATGTCTCTTGTAACTTCCACATGGATGAACATGATAATGATCTTCAAATTAAGCTCAAAGGGAAAACTCCTAGTTCAAGAGCACACACATCAAAAGTTCACAAGTAAACAAGCATCACACACTATATACATACAAGAGGCTCAAACAAATGGATGGGCTTTAGTCAAGAGGGGTCATGTCAACCTCGACAAACAAGCCAAACTGTAATGGGTAATCTGTAACTCTTAACCACTAACATTGAACGTTAGGGTGAAGCTGATCAAAATGGTAATGAGGATGATACCTCATGCTCTTAACCCTGGCCAGGGTGAGCTCATGACAAAGAAAGCGTGGGGATCCAGAAAGTGAGATCCTATTCCACTTGACAGACACTGGACAAAGATCTTGGGCACATGTTCAAAAGCATCAGCACGTAGTGCGAGCATAAAGAACGACACACTGAATAACGGGGGATTGTCTACTAATCCCTTTTATCCGTCAATTGCCTCAACTCTTGGAGGTCTTATCAGATAACACTTGCCTCACTTGGAGGTCTTTGGCACAATTGTAAACAAACACAAACAGAGCCTCTGAAGGAGGACTTGCCAGCAAAATGCCTGCCAAAAAGGTGACAGGACTTCAGACTACATGAAGTAAGAGGCTAACTACCTGAGTGGTGTATCAACCACAATCCAAAGCTCAATCAAGAGCTAAAGTAAGCAAGCAACTAAGGTACCTGTACAAAGGCTAACCAGTTAATATTCCAGTCATTAAACCAACAGACAAACAGTGAATCCACCTAACAGTTGCACAATTCAATGCACAATGCCCAAACATTCAAATGAACTCATGAGCTCAAGCACATCACTTAAAATCCTACAAAACAAACACAAGTTAGAACTCAAATCATTTGCATCTCATAAAGTGAGAACAAATCAACCATCAATGCTAAATGTCCAAACCTGAAACACAAAACAAGGTTAGTTTATGTACAAAACATTAGTGCAAAGACTAGATTCAAAACCAACTCAAATGACCAAAACAGAACCCAATCTTTTACACATTTCACATTCAAACACTTCACAAAATGTCCTCAAAAGGACCAGCATCAAATCAATAAGCAAGTGTCTCAAATGGCTTGTGTAATGCAATGACCAAAAAATGTGCACAAAATGAACTTCCAACTTAGAAAATCCAAATCAAAACAGAAATGCATGCAATGGCTTTGAGATTTTTTATGTGAGTTTCTCATGTCATGAACAATCAAAATGCAAAAGATCAAATCCAGAAAGGTTCAAATGTTATATGAACAAAAATGTAACAATCCAATGTCAAAAATGTGACACAAATTGTCACATTATTCCCTATGTGTCAAAAGCAATGATAACATGTGAGAAAAATTCCAAACCAATGACCAAAAATTCACATCATGTATGAACATCAAGCATGCAAAAAATGGGATCAAATGGATCAAAGATAAGGATTTCACAATGCATTGAATGCAACATATCAAATTAACACCACATGGGTTCAAAAATTCACACATCACAAACCAGATATAAACAATTCATGAAATTAATACCATAAAAAACTAGACATCAAAACAAAACTATGAAAAAAAATTGGAGCTCATTTGGACTATTTTTGAATTTTTTGTGATTTTTCTAAAGTGACTAAAATAAATGGAATAACATGGAAAATATGGAGGGAAATAAAACATTTGAAATAAATCCAGAAAATATCAGGACCACACGATCTTGGCGCGCAATGCAATCAACAGCTCACGTTCAAAACATGAAACACACCGTTTCATTAATCCCAATCAGCATGCACATTAAGCGGTCAAGGCACGCGTGGCAATGGTCAAAGGAAGCACAACCAATCAATAGCACACGCAAGGCAACACATGGAATCCACGTAGGCAAACCCTAACAATCACACAGACGCCGAAGCTAAGCTCCGGTCGTCTTCTCCGACCACAAGCACGGCGGTGCCGCCACAAAATTTTGCAGAAATCAACAAGGCATACATCAATCAACTCAGTTTTCCATGGAGATTCCAAATATGCTATTAATTCATTCTAATTCTCAACAGGTTTTCCAGATCGAAGCAAAACATTTTCATGACCAAAACTTACAGTTAACCTAACATGCTCAATTCTTAACCATTTTCAAATCTAAACATATCTACAAGCTCTACACAACAGGATCTACACATCTATGACCTTAAAACAGCAAAAAGAGATGATGAATTTTGCATCACCTGGAAATGCAGTTCTCTATTCACGCGTTCTCAAGAGCTCCAATGCTCCATATCTTCTCCACTGGACTTCTCTTGAAGCTTTGTACAAAAAGAATCAGTTGAAACCACTTGAATCTTCTTCAATTTTCAAATTCCATCGCCATGCTCATGTACATGAACTGCTCGAATTCTGGCTCAATTGATCCAAACAGATGATGATTCTTGCTCAATGAAGCACGATGATCAAGAATATGCAAGAATTTTTGGTGTTTGTGTGGAGAAAAATGAAATTCGAAGTGAGAGAAAATTGGAGGGAGTTTCAAATTTCATATCTGAAAATGCTTGTTCTTGCAGTTAGGATTAGGGTTTCAGTATTTATATGCCTTGCTAATGATGCTGCTAATCACTTAAGCCAATGGTTAATCATGATTAAGGAGTTATGAAGCAAAATGCAAAAATGCAAATGAATCTCACAAAGCCATAATCCACGCGTACAGTCCCATGCTAGGCTTGGAATTCACTCAAAATCATCCAATGGTCATGAATTGATGATTAATTTGCTTGCACCTCAAGCCAATAATGAATGTTGAATATTTTTCTTCAAAATGAACATGTGTGAAATAGTGAGAATACAAGCCATGATTCCTTTGCACAATTGAGCTAAGTGAGGTCACTTTGATATGCGTTGAACATGAGGAGCATTTTGCAAAAAGAATGAACCAAATTGGAGCATTGTATCAAAAGTTATGCCATTTTGAATTTCCAAGTACACCTTGTGATCAAATGACCATAACTTCTCAACCATTCATCATATGGACATGAATTAGGACTTTTTGGAAAGGGGAGACAAAGATCTACAACTTTCATGTTCACCAAAAATCCATTTTAAACTTCTTTGATATTTACAAGTCAAGTTGAATGTGGACCAAAAACTTGCCTAAATTTGGAAAGTTTGAATTACAGGTCATTTTCCATTTTTAGTAACTTTTGTCATGACCTTTGAATCTTCAAGATGGATGTTTAGAATGATGAATGGACCCTATTTGAACATGATTGAGGTGTCTCAACTCATTTCCCCACCTCATAGCCCTCAGTTGACTACACAGTTGACTTTTTGGTCCTCAGATGACCTTGAAATGCCTTGATTGACTTGAGCCTCTACCACTGGGTGAAATTGCTTCAAAATGAAACCCTAGCTCATGTAAGCTCCTTATAATAATCATGTGGTCCTCATCTCAAGAAAATACCTCATCTCTTGCACAAAGGATATTCTTGAAGCTCTTTGACCTGGTGCTTGCTTAAGCTACAACAAAAAATGTTAGTGACATATTTTTGTGCTTTTGGTTAGTGAATAAAACAAGAAAAGCAATGATATACAATTCAAGCATGCCTGGTGATCTCAAACCACTCACAAAAGATCCCTACCCAAAGGGAAAGGGAGCCAAAATGCTCAAAGATCCTTGAGGCTATGCAATGCAATGCTATGATGCCATGAGGGATCTTAGGGACAAAATTGGGGTCTTACAATAACCACTTCGGAAATGACAGTCCTCGCGGGAGGAGTTGCAGGAGTTGGAGAAGCTTGGCTCCGAGCGGCAAGAACTGACTCCATCATGGAAGTCGGTCGGGCAATCTCCTCTTTCAAATCTCGGTTCTCTTGCTCAAGGGGCTCCATGATCTTAGAATGATTTGCTCGAGTGTTGTACCGGTGCGTCAGCTTGTCTTCAAAATAAATAAAGAGAAAAAAGTTAGACCATTGTATCAAGAGCTCGGAACCAAAACCTACTTACGCATATGATGCATGCAATGCTCGTGCATATGATTTTTTTTTAATCGGAGGAACTTTATAAAGATCTATTTGCAAATGTTGTGAAAATACTGAACTTTTTTAAGACATATGTGGAATACTCATAGCAATATAATATTTGGAAACTTTTTACACCAAAGAAGTAGTACAGTCTCGGTAACCAAATACAATACAAGAGAAAAGGAGAATAAACATCCTATGGAGCCCTAGAAGCAGTCGTCTAAAGCCTTCAAGATCGGAAGATACGTCGCACGAAGCCTCTTCACCTCTCTCTCGTAAGCTGCTTCCATGTCGGCCTTCTCCTTGACGAGCTGGTCATACCTCTTCTTCCAAAACCTAGATGAGTGATGTAGGAGAGAAGTAACCACATCATCGGGCTCATCAATAACCTGATGCTCTAGAAATTCGATCATTACATCCTTATCCTTGAGCTGATGAAGAAGCTCCTCACGCTCACGAACCCAAGCACACGAACAGTCTTCGTCTCTCAACTCCTCTACTCCTTGATTAGGGAGGGTGGAACGCCCAACCATAACCATAGGGGTAGGTCTCGGATACTCATACGGCATACGGTATTCGAGGGCTCTCTTCCTTACCCAAGAGGTGTAAGGCTCCAAAGCAACACAATTCTTCGGACCAAGCTCATTCCTCCCTTTCCTATGAACCTTGCGCCATGCGCGGACCATCCTATCCTTCAGGTTTTGGGGATCTTTACCCTATTGAAAGAATAATCCTTCCAACGAAATGTTGTTAGGTTTATCCTTTAAGGGGAACCCAAGATGACGACGGGCCAAAGCAGGGTTGTAGTTAATTTCACCACATGTACCAAGAAGAGGTACATTGGAGAACTCACCACAAGAATCAATAATCTTAACGCCATCATAAACACGATTATACCAAGAGATATCATCATTAGTGAGAGACATAAGTCTCGTGGACCACCGTAGACATCCCTTGTTCTCCTTGAAGGGAAGCGTCTGAGGCAAGTGCGAAATAAACCACTTGTACAGCAGAGGTAGACAGCAAACAATGGAACCACCACCCTTTGCATTCCTCATATGCAAAGAGAAATAAGTGTCACCTAACAGAGTCAGAACGGGATTAAGAGAAAAGAAAATCCTAATAGCGTTCACATCCACGAAGTTGTCGATGTTGGGAAATAACAGTAACCCATAGATGAGGAGTACAAATATGGCTTCAAAATCTTCCTTACTCAAGGCCTTCCCAAACAAGGTAGCTTTGGCGATCAGAAAATCAGATGGGAGACCTTGAATTCCACCCTTGGTAGTCATATTAGCAACAATGTCGGATACATCTACGTGAAGCATGTCAATAATCTCTTGAGAAGACGGAATCTTCTCCAAACCACTGAACGGCAATCGGTCAAGAATAGGTATACCCACATGATAAGCATACTCCTCTAGTGTAGGCAAAAGCTGGAAATCCGGAAAAGTGAAACACCGATACAGAGGATCGTAGAATTGCACCAACACACTCATCAGACCTTCATCCACCTTGGTAGAGAGAATAGCCAGAAGCTTCCCATGGCGAGCTTTGAACTCCAAGGGCTCTAATACATAAGATATCAGACGCCTTAACTCTTTCAAGTCGGGTTGTCTGAAACTGTACTTCTTCGTATTCCTTCTTTGCTTATCCATGTCTGAAAATTTGCAAATAGATCTTTTAAGTTCCTTGTAAAATCTTATTGCCGATGATATGAATGCGGATGAATGCATGGATGCATGAATGCAACAAACACACTCAAGGATCAAGCAAGTCACACCACACAAAGGTCACGGGATGGCTCAAGTTATCGTCAATATCAATCATCCATTTTGGTGGATTATGGTTTACACCTTATCAACACCCAAGTTCCATTAATTTTGAAGATATACGAGAACGGATCAACCGCGAATCACGGGTTTGTTGTAAGTCACGAGCATGGAGTCTTGGTTAAGAATCACCCAACGGGAGTGTACTACGGTTAAACCTGACAATCATGTTCTAAAGAGGTTCCCATAGTCATCATCCTATCTTTCGGATATTATCGGATAAAACGACTACTCGTCCTCCAAGAATATTCTCAAGAGGGACTCTTATGAGTGTAGTATCGCGTAACAATCGCATCAAGTCTTACACTTGAACGACCTTCGCACTACGTCCTAAAATAGGCCAAGATGGGCTAAGTATCTAAGGTCCTTGGCTTCTAGGGTTTATATTGGAAAGAGTAATGCCTAACCACGACTACTCGTGTGACATTAGTGATCCCAATAAGACCTCCACCAAGTGAATGGACTTGCAAGTTAACTTGTTAAGGAATAACACCACACAAGTCAACAAGACTATGCCATTCTCCTATCATAAGTGCACTCAAGTTCGGGTATAGAACTCATCTCACAAGAAACCACCAAGCATACAAGCAATTAATATATCAAGCAATTCATACATTACAAACAATACATTCATCCCAAATTTGCACAAAACTATGCCACAAATAAATATAAACATACAACACATACAAGCAAAAAGTAGGCTAAACCCACTGGAGTTGTTTCCCCAGCAGAGTCGCCACTTTTCTGTAGCGGGGTTTTCGTTACCTTTAGGTTTATTGACTAAACCAAAAGTCAACATACAATTCGAGTCGCCACCGCACTTTTATTTGTCCAAAGGAAAGGCTAAAAAGTGAACAAAAGCCAAGTAAGAATTTTTCAAATCAAAAACTAATAAAAATGTCAGAGATCTAGGTAAGGGGGTTGGTTATGAAATGGGAAGGTTTTATGCACCCAAAACATCCTTAGTACTCTAAGGGAACCTCTTTTTGCAAATATGTGTTGTAGGTTGGTATTTGTGAAAATATTTGTGCAAAAGATTGGAGGGATGAGAAGAGAATAGATTATATTTACAAATTTTGTTGTTTGAATGAATGAACCCATTGCCTACGTACCATCACAAAAGAGGATCAAAACCTCGTAGTTCGGGGTAAAAATCTCAAAGATTGGTGAATTGATTTTAATCAAAAGCCTTAAGGTCTTTTATTATCAAAGGGAGAAAACTCAACCTAAACCAACAATCCACCATGTGAGGAAAGCTTTAACATGCTAGTGAGGGGTTAACCCTATAATAAGCATGGAAGGCTTATAATCCAACACTAAGGATGAGGTGAGATTTACATCAACCACTATGATAACTCAAACCTATGACTAATGTTTTTGAAAAGGTTTGAAACAAGCGGCCATTGGAACCACAAAACAACTTGAAATGGGTTATATTTACAAGTTAGATTTATTTACAAAATGAGGTCAAAGTTGGGTTAAAGTTTATTCACAATGAGTATTTATGAAAATGGTTTTGAAAAGTCAAGGGCTTAAGGCCTAGGTTTCTAATTTGAAACAAAGTCAAAGTTTTGAAAATGATTTTTGGCTTGGTTAGAGTGGGGAGAAGAGAGAAAGGCTATTCCTAAAGCATACAAAGATAAGAGGGGAAAGATAACCCTTGGACTTCCTTTTCTTGAAGTCATAGAGATGACTCAAGATGCTCCTTTCCTTTGGATTTAGCACACAAACAAGCAATCAATAATTTGAATTCAAGCTCCTAGGATCTCCATTTGGCATGCCTCTTAACTTGGCTACTCATGACAATAGTCCTCTTTTCACAAAGAATAAGTTTGAGGAGAAGTCCTTTAAGGTCAACTTTGAATTTTAGCATTCTAAAGGCATGAGGCCTAGTTGCTCTTCAACACATTTTGCATTCTAAAGGCATGAGGCCTAGTTGCTCTTGAACTCCTTTAAGCATGGGTAAATCCTAATTCTAAGTCCTTTCTCCTTTTGCATTTTGGTTCACATCAAAACAAACACAAAACAACACAAAATAGCAATATATTTATACAATAATGGGCTTAAATGAGCAAAAGAAAAATGACATAAACATAAAATATGTGCTCAAATGAGCAAAGATGAAAATCAAGATGAATAATGAGCAAGAAATAAATGACATTAAAAGTAAATGACAAGAATTTAAAAGCTCAAATTAAAGTTAGTAGTTAGTAGAGTTATGTTAGCTTATCATAAGACTATGTAGCTCTATGTTAAGCAATCGTAAGTGGACTAATGTAGTAGTCACACCTATTTGAGGCCGGTCAATAAGAATATAGGCAAAAAAACACAAGTTAGAGATCATGACTAGTAAGCCAAGCTCCATTAACTTGCCATGCCAAACAAAAGGGGAAGGTCCTTGTATTGACTTTTGGTTATTTGCTTGACCAAGAAGTAACCTATCTTTGACACAAAATAACTCACTTGATCATGGATCAAGTTGAGTTTGGTTTGGATCAAAGAAGGTTAAACTTCTCATTTGTCAAGACCAACCTCAAGACTTTAACTCATTCTCCATTGAGGGAAAGAAAGGGATGAAGATGAAAGGGAGGGGGTAAGAAGTTAACAACCAATCCCAATTGATCAAGGGATAACTCATCCTTGATCAAATTCATTCATCTTTCTAGGTGATGATCCTTAAGGATTTTCAAACCACAAGATTCAATGAATTTGATCAAAGTTGAATCAATTCAACCTCAATCAACACCAAACAGAAGAGAAATGAATATAACAAGTCAAGAAGTCAATAATATTTTTTTGGTATTTTTTTGAATTAAAAGAAAATACAAATAAAAAATAAACAAACCAAGTTGAACCTCAAATTCAATTCAAAACAACTTCAATGAGTCCAATTAAATTCTCATAGGTCCAAGATAGTCAAAGAAGCTTTGACTAATTTTCTCACAAAATTTTGAAATCAGAAAGTAATTAAAATCAATTAAAAACAACCAAAAATAGCATAATATGAATTAAAAACTCAAATAATCTCAAAACAAACAAGAAAAATTTTGAGACTATTTTTCATTGACTTATCATGATCCATAGATACTATGAAAATATTTTTGTATTTTTTAAAAGTCAAAAAGTATTTTAAAATGAATTAAAAATATTAAAAAACAAGTAATTCATAAAAAATATCAAATGAAGTCACAAAAATAATTAAAAATCATAATATGAAACTAGATTTTTCAAGAAATTTTTTGGAATTGGTCTCATATTTTTCTGACTTCAAATGAATTTTTAATGAATTTATGAAAATGAAATGAATTAATCAGAAAATAAAAAGAAAATGGAATAAGCGAAAAAAGCAGCGCCACATGATCCAATTCATTAATTGACGTGGCAGTGGTGTATGGTCTAGATCTGATGATGCACGCTACACTCAAGTCAAACGCGAAGCATGGTGCATTAAATCAAGTAATTAAAACGGATGATCAAGATTAGATCGTGGAAACAAGATCCAAAGGCCAGGAGCAAGCACATGTGGTGGTGGTGGTGGAAACCACCATCTTCTCCGGCCAGACACACAAACCCCGGCCAAAAGTTACAGAAAACAAATCTCAATAAAAATGGAAAACAAGGACATGGAAATGAAGCTCGTGTGATGTAGATCATCATTGTACCATTGGATTTCCCTCACTCTTCCTATATTGAGAGAAAGATGAAGGAGAAAATCATGGTGTCCACAAGGATTGTTCATGAAATGGAATATTGAATGCATCAAAGTCTTGCCTCAAGTATGAGGACTTCAGAGAACCACCAAAACACAAGAATGCTACATTCAATTAAGAGTTTCAGATCCAAAAAAATTGAGTTTATACCTTTGAATTGATGAACTTCTGGCCACGAATTCTCCAAGATCTTTTCTCCTTCTTGATCTATGAATGTAGTGGAAATGATAGGCTAAGGAATCTGGCTTTAAAACTCAACTAATGGTACTGAATTTCAAGCTCGAAAATAATGAAGAAAGTGATTGATTCCTTTAGTGAGGGCTATGGTTTCAGTGCAGCAGCATATGGGAACTTCAAAAGGTTATGAAATGAAGCTCATGAAGCCTCTATTTATAGCTGAAGGTGTCAGATCATCACACTTTGCTCATGTGCATGGAAATTGGAATTTGAATGCATGGGCCTTTGTGGGCATGTGGAAGGCCCATGGATGGCTGAAGCAACTTGCTGAGTTCACATAGAAGGCATTTGGATGTGCACATGAAGTGGGAAATGCTTGCATACCAAGTTTTAGCATAAAATATCAAGAATGCACATTAATGAAAAGAAATTCGAAACTCCCAAATGGTAGACCCCAAGGACTATTGTGAGTAATGGTTGGAAAGCTCTTGAAATAAGGAACAAAAGTCATGTTGGGCAAAAAATCATTTGGCATGTTCAAATTGATCAAAACTGGCTTGGAAAGTTCAAGTACAAAACATATTCAAATTACTTTGAAAAAGTTCACCAAAAGTAAGCTTGATCAAACCCCTCTGTCTTCATCATACAAGCTTCAAATTAAAAAATCTCCAACATCAAAGTTGTAGATATTTTCAAGTTAGTCAATTTATACTCAAAGTTTGCATCATTTGGATTTTCTATGACAAAGTTATAGGCATTTGAAGTTGGGTACTTTTTCAAATTCAATGAATTAGGTCCAAGATGACCTATAATGTTTTGCATTATCACATGTATTTTTTTTAGGATTATGAAATTTTGTCCAACATAATATTTGAACTAGACATCTCAATCTTTCCAATGCAGTTGGTTTCACCTCAAAATCATAAAAATTAAGGAAGTTGTGCCCTTGGCAAGTTGACCCAAAATTAGGGTTTCAGTCAAAATGACCTATAATGTTTTGAAATGAATGGTGACCTTCCAATTTTCAAATGGATTTTTGATGAACATTAAAGTTGTCCATATGGTCCTTAGGAACATTTGTCTTTTTGGGGTCATATTCATTTGACAAGCACATCAAAAATTATAGCTTATTGAATCTCATCTTAGTTAGATAACTTGACTGGTCAACTTTTCAAAGTCAAACTTCCAATCTTGATGAATAAATGATTGGGTAACCTCAAATAGGCTCATATGTGCATAAAATGATGAATGAAAGAACTTCCCTTGATTAAATTTGATCAGAGGTTGAGATTGCTTCATGGGCAAGGCACAATTCAAGCACAATGAAATTAGGGTTTCCTTGGGAAACAATCTCCAAGCCCTTTGGGTTATCTTGATCAAATTGGAAAATTGAGATACTTGGGAGACATATATGATGATTAGGAACTTGGTGGACCATTGTCATGCTTTTTCTCATCTTCATCTAGCCATTGCACTAGGCTTAGGAGCCTCCTAGGAGCATTGTGGAGCACATGATCACTTGAGCTTCAAGACAAAAAGAGTTAGTGACATATTTTTGTGATTTTGGTTAGTAATAAAATAAGAAAATCAATAATACACAATAAAAGCATGCTTGGTGATCTCAAACACTCAAACAAGTCCCAGCCCTAGGGTTAAGGAGCCACACATGCTATGATCCTTGAGGCAATGCACTTATGCAATAACATGATGCCATGAGGGATCTTAGGATCAAAATTAGGGTCTTACACTTATCTTCATTAGATTCCGTGACCCTAAGACTCCTCTTGTGTAGAAAATTTAACCTTGGTCGGCCTAGACCAATGGTCGCGTAGTATAGGTGCCCGAGAATCTTTCCTCACGAGGGTCGATACAAAGATCTCACTTAGAGTAGATTTCCTTGATGGAGTTGTCGCCTGGAAAGTAAATTGACATGAGCGGCGGACAGTCAAGGGAGTCCATGACTCTAAGGGCAGTGTCTTACACCCAATTTCTCAAAAGCCCTATATCTTGCAAAGTGAGAACCTTAGTTCGTGAGCAATCATTATTAAACCACACTCCTCGTCACAGTAATACCATATTTTGAACCATGTGCCTAAGTTCCTTGGAAACCAATAAAAACCGTTCATCCATTCATGCATGTGTAAGACCCCAATTTTGACCCTAAGACCCCTCATGCTATCTCATCATATGCATTAGCATTGGGATCACACCTTGGCATTCTCCTTACCCCTCACTCATTGGGTTTGAACTGGGATATATCACCATGCATATTTGATTGTATCTTACTTCATTTTTCATTATTTACTAACCAAAATACCAAAAATATGTCAATGTATAGTTTGTTGCTTTTGTAGGTAGTGCGTATGCTCACTTATGCTCCATCAAGCTCATATCTAGGGTTTAAGACCCTCAATGCAAGGAGTTCAATCCAAAATTGGCTTACATTGGATCTAAGCATCATATATGGATCCCCATTATCTCCACATGTTATTTTGATCAAGAAATCATCAAGAGTTTGGAGTTGGTTTGCCTTGGAAACCCTAATTCATTTGGGTATCTTGTGTGACTTCTTCAACACGTTTCTTCAACAATTGATCAAATATTTCAAAATATAATTCACATGGCATCATATTAAATATATACTATCCTCCATGAGTCCCAAAAGTCAAGATATTGCCAAGCTAGCAAGTTGGTTCATGGTGGTTGATCAGAGAAAGTCAACTGGTCAAAACTGGGGTTCCCTAGACCCTATCTCCTACAATGTTTGTCATATGAAAATTATTATATGAGAAACATTACTAAAAATGACATTACAAACAACTTTCATGTTGAAGTCTAGAGCTAGTTTTGCTTGGAAAGTCATTTTTTATGGTGAAAGACTATAGGTCGTTTTGTCTGAACCCTAGTTTAGAGGTCAACTTCCCAAGATCATAACTTGCTCAATTATTATGATATGAAAGCCATTTAAATTTCATGATCAAATTCAATATGTCTTCTTCAACTTTTATGTTTGGAGGAAGTTAAATTTCAACATGCAAATACATGTTCCAAGAGGAAACGTTATAGGTCATTTTGGGCCAATACCATTGAACAAGTGATTTTCCTCAACTTCTAAAATGAATAACTCCTTCATTCAAAATCCAAATGAGGTCAAATTTGTGACTAAATTGAAGAGGTTTGAAATATATACAACTTTTATAAAGGAACTTTTCTCATTTGAAGTCCATAGAAAAAGTTATTCAAGATGGAAGAAGTCAACATTTGACTTCGGATTAGAAAATTTTCAAATATGTTTGATTTCCCAAACTTCCACCTCAAAATCCAGCATTATCCAAGCTTCAAATTAAAAAGTGTTCAACATGAAAGTTGTTCCCCTTGATCTCACCTTTCCAAAAAGTCAAAAATCATATCATTTGGCCAAAGTATAAGGGACTTGCGCATGGGTGTAAGTTAAAGGACCATTTGGATAATTTCAACTTCCATTTTTCATATACATTTGCATGGACTTCTAACATGATTTCAGCATGATGAACCATGAACTATGGATCAGATTACATCATCTCATGGGCCTAGCGCATGCCCATGCATCCATGCAAGAAGAGAAATTCAAATTTTTTCAAAATTGGAAGTGTGCAAATATCAATCCCATGGCCTATAAATAGAAGTGCATTGTGATCAGAATTGAAGGAACACCTTGCCCAAGCTTTGCTAGACTGATTCAAACCCCCACTGCCATATAATTTCGGAAGGTTTCTCTTGAAATCGAGCTTGAACTTCATCTTCTGTTTGGAAGTTCAAACTCCAGAAATTCACTTCCCTTTTCATCTCAATTGACTTCAGCAAGTAAGAGGAAGAGAAAGCAATAAAATCCAGATCAAAATCAAGTGGAATTAGATCAACTCGAAGGTGATTTTTCAGAAACTTATTCTCTTCAATTCTCCCTCAATTCTTCACCATTCTTTGTGATTTTTGGTTGTCTGAAGTCCTATCAATATAGGCAAGAAGATTGAGTTGCTTTGAGGTCAAATCAAAGCAACTCAGTTCATGATCCTCAAAATTCAAATCCATGTATCTTTTTATATACTTGGAATTGGACAAAATTGAGGCCAGATTCAAACTCCTGAGCATTTTTACTTTAAATCCATGTCTTGCTTTTTCATTTTGGTGATGGTTGATGGTGGACCAGTCCGGTGAGGTCCACCGGAGAAGAAGACCGGAGCCCTGACTCCAGTGATGTGTTGTCATGCATCTCAACCATATGATCCATTTGAATTGTTTTAATCTTGGGCGTTGCTTTTGATTACCACGCGTGTGTTTCAGTGGACCAAGGCATATGTGAAACACGCGTTTCTCACCATCTGATCTGCCACCTCAATTAATGAGGGAGATCAGATGGTTCTCATTTTTTTTAATTTCTGATTATTTCATTTAATTGCTTTATTTTAATTAATTCATATTAATTTCATTTTTAATCCAAAAAATATGAGACTTTCACCAAAACATTTCAAATATTTTCCTTTTTTATTTTATGAATTAAAATTACCTTTTGGATTAATTTTGATATTTTATATGAATTAATTGTTTTTGTGCATATTTTTAATTGTTTAAAAATACTTCTAACTTTTCAAAAATAATGAATTTTTTTGTCCAACATCCTTTGACTTTGTTTGACCTATGGTAAATCTCTTGGCCATTTATTTGGTGTTTTGAAGAGGTTTTAGGTTTTTGATCAAACATAATTTAATTTAAATGCATTTTAATTTGATTTTTAATTGATTAATTGTGTAGAAATTATGTTGAGCCATTTTTATTGACTTGTGAAGTTTGACTATGTCTTTGGGCCTTGGTCAAGGTTGATTTGAATTTTGTTGGATTAAAATCATTGGATTTAGGGGATTGATGAAATGTACATTTCATCTCCCAAAATGAAAAAATGATTTTAATTTGATAAAATTCCTCCCGTGACCAATTTGTGTTTGTCACATCTCCCCTCCCTCTTCATCTTTAATCCCATTCTATCCCATCCCTTTCATTGACCAATGAAGTCTCAATATCCTAAGGCTAATTGGTTCATCAATAACTTCATGTTAGATGAACCAATACAAGTATGGATGAGATTAGGTCCATCCTTTTATCATTTTCTTTGTGTGTGTGGTATGTTTTAGGAGTATGGTTCATTATACCATATCTCTAACATGCATTAACACCAGATAGTTGTGACTTCTACATAAGTCCAATTACAATTGCTTAACATAGCGCTAAATTTTGACCCAAAAGGCATAGCATTCTAGTAAGTGAGATTGTAAGTCTCCCCCCTTTCATGGTATTATGTGGAAACTTGGCCTTTTTTCCTTCCTTTGGAAGATATCTTGGTTCAAGGATCCATGCTTATGAATAGAGGGTTGAGTGTTCTCCAAAGAATGGCTTAAACAATTGAAAAGCAAAACTCCACTAACATCTAACCAACTAACATTTTACTAACTTTTATTATTCTTGCTTTTAATTTCAAGTCATTTACTTTATGCCGTTTAAATTCAAGTCATTTACTATTTCATTTGTCATTTTACATATCATTTAGCTTGTTTATGTTTATGCCATTTTTACTTTGCTCACTTGAGCCATATATTGTGATTGTATATATTTGTTTGTGTATCATGTTTGTGTTTGTGGTCTTAGGACCTTAAAATACCTAATAAACAACAAAAACCCTAAAAAAATGTTTGTGTGGACTGTTGGATTTGATTTGAGCCTTGGACTTAGAATTAGGCAACATTCCCTATGCAAAAGGACTTGGCCAATGACAACATTTCTGAAACCAAGATATTGTGATTTGAGCTTTCATCTGATGCAAGTATTGGGATCCACTTGAGTTCATCTGCTACATGGTCTTGATGCAAATGTTACTTTGAACCTGTGTCTAATGCCTTATTTCTGAGCCATTCAAGGAGTATGTCATCTGATACATGGGAAGATTAAGAAGAAGACTATGGAGTTGCTAGCTTGGATATGGCTATCTTTATTTGATGCCTTTCTCTTTATCTTGCTACTTTTTTATTGATATTGCTTGATGTAAAGTCCAAAGGAAAAGTGGGTTTCTATATGACATTCTTGTCTATTGGATTGCATCCCATTGGTCAGATCTTTTCAACTCTTAACTTTTAAATTTTTTGCTTAGGATTAGTCTCTTCATCTCCTCCCATTTCTTAAATTTCAAATCTCTCCCCCCTTTCAAAATCTTCTTTGCTTGTGATTTCTAAACTTAGACTCTTTTGAAAATTAGAAACTTTGGCCTTATGCCATTGCATTTTAAAAATCTTTTCTTAAATCAAACTTGTAAATGAATCTAATTATATTGACTTAAAACTTCAAAAGACAAAAAGAACTAACACTCATTCAAACTCTTTTAGGCCCTTCGTGCCTCTGTTAAAATTTAAATTTTGTTAAAAGCAATCCACTCATTTTGAAATTGCTACCATGAACTACGAGGTTTTGATCCCTCATTTTTATGTTTGTACGTAGGCACAAGTCCGAAGGTCTTGTCAAACACTCAAAATATAATTAATGAATTATTTTCTCATCCCCAAACTCAATTTATTGCAAACATCATTTTATACCAAAACACATACACACATAAGAAAGGGCTCCCTAAGAGTACCTAGGACACTTTGGGTGCTAACACCTTCCCTCTGTGTAACCAACCCCCTTATCTATAATCTCTGCCATTTTATTAGTTTTGATTTGAAAACTTATTATCTTTGGGTTTTGTTCGTACTTTTACCTTTTCCTTTGGAAACAATAAAAGCGCGGTGGCGACTCTGGTTTTATTGACGTTAAGCTTATCGATAGCTTAATGGTCATGAATTTACCGCTACAGAAAATTAAGTGGCGACTCTGATGGGGAGTAGTCCTTAGTGGGTTTAACCTACTTTTTTATGTGTATATAATTGTATATTTGATGTTTGTATACTTGTTTGTGTGATATGATCTGCTTGTTATGCTTGGTGATCTCTGAGTAGTGAGATAAGTTTTAACCCGAACTTGAGTGCAATTAAGATATGAGGATGATATAGTCATGTTCAACTTATGTAGAGTAGTCCTTAACAAGTTGGCGTGAGACCCATCTACTCAGTGGAGACCCTTTTGGAGCAATTGATGTCACATAAGTTATTTGTGGTTAGGCATTACTTTCTCTGATTCGGGGTCCGAGAAGCTGAGGATCGTAGAACATTTAACCCAACTTGGCCTATTTAGGACATAGTGCAGAGACTGTTCAAGTCTAGAGTTGATAACAGTAGTTACGCGATACTACACTCAGACGAGTTTCTCTTGAGAATATTATGGGTTGATGAGTCAGTCATCCTAACCTGTAATATCTGATAGATGGAATTAAGACTCTGGGAACTTTTTAGAACATGATCTACAGGTTTTTATTCTTAGTACACTCCTTTGGGATGGTTCTTAACCTGACTCCATGCTCGTGACTCACAACAAACCCTTGATTCTTGGTTGATCCAATCAAGTCTTGTCAATATCAGTGGAACTTGGGTGTTGATAAGGTGAAAACCATAATCCACCAAAATGGATGATTGATCTTGACAATGACTTGATTCATCCTTTGACCTTTGTTTGTTTGCCTTGTGTGTGATCCCTTATTGTTGCATTCATGCATTCATCCCACGAAAAGTAACTTCAAGGAACTGAGGTTTTATTTGCAAATATTTTCATACCATGGATTATGGATGAAGGAACACTAAGAAGTACAGTTTCAGATGTCCCGACTTGAAAGAGCTAAGGAAACTATCATCTTTTATATTCGATCCCTTGGACTTCAAGCAACGCCATGGGAAGCTTTTATCTATGTTGTATACTGATGTAGTTGAAGGACTCGTGAGTGTGTTGGTTCAGTTTTACGATCCTCTCTACCATTGCTTCACTTTTCCCAATTATTAGCTCGTGCCTACGTTGGAGGAGTATGCCCATCTCTTGGGAATACATGTTTCTGACAAGTTGCCCTTTAGTGGATTGGAGGAGATTCCCATATCTCATATTATAGCTGAAGCTCTTCGTTTGAAGAAGTTTGAGATTGAGGCGCATTGGATGAAGAAAGGAGGAATGTTTGGGTTAACTTCAGAGTTTCTCATTGGGAAAGCTATTGTCTTTGCTCAAGCCGGTAGTGTGGATGCTTTTGAATCCATCTTTGTGTTGCTCATCTATGGTTTGGCTTTGTTCCCTAACATCGATGGTTTTGTTGATGTTAATGCCATTAGAATCTTCTTGATTGGGAATCCTGTACATACTCTGTTGGGTGATGTGTATTTATCTTTGCATCTAAGAAATTATAAAGGTAGTGGAACTATTATATGTTGTGCTCCTATTCTATACAAGTGGTTTATTTCGCACTTGCCTCAGACGCCTGCTTTTGTGGAGAAGAAACAATGTCTACGGTGGTCTCAGAGACTTATGTCTCTCACTAATGATGATATAGTTTTGTATAACTCTGCATTGAGTAGCTTGGTGTAAGACCCCAATTTTGACCCTAAGATCCCTCATGCAATTTCATCATAAGCATTAGCATTGGGATCATACCTTGACATCCTCCTTACCCCTCTTTCATTGGGTTTGTTTTGGGAGAGATCACCAAGTACCATGTGATTGTATTATACTTGTATATTATCATTTTACTAACCAAAATCCAAAAATATGTCTTTGTATTTGCCTAACTCTTTTGTAGGTAGGGCATGATCTCAACTGATATATCAAGTTCATATCTAGGGTTTGAGACCCTCATGACAAAGAGCACAACCATGAATTGATCCAAGAATGGTTATGAGCATCATATATAAGTTCCATTGATTCCTACATGTCATATTGATTAAGTTTTCTTCAAGAGTTTGAGGGTGATTTGCCTTGGAAGCCCTAGTTTGACTGGGTATCTTGAGTAACTTCTCCAACAAGCTATCTCACCAATTGATCAAATTTCTCAAGGGACACTTCAAAATTCATCATCTTATGCATATATGATCTACCATGAGCCAAGAAAGTCCAAATAATTGAAGGTTAGCAAGTTGGTTGATGGTGGTTGGCCAGATGAATTCATCTGATCAAAACTGGGTCTCCCTAGACCCTATCTCCTACAATTTTCACCATATGAAACTGATTCCAAGAGCAAAGTTACTCTAAATGACATTCAAAACAACTTTCATGTTGAGACCTAGATCTAGTTTTGCTTGTAAAATCATTTTCTATATTGAAACATTATAGGTCATTTTGTCTAAACCCCAATTTGAAAGTCAACTTCCCAAGGCCATAACTTGCTAAATTTTTATAAGATGAAAGATTTCCAAGTTGCACAATCAAATTCAAGGTGTCTACTTAAACTTTCATGTTTGGAGTGAGAGCAAATTCAACTTTTATGAGCATGTGATATGAGGTTACATTATAGGTCATTTGTGACTTATACCATTGAACAAGTGATTTTTCCAAACTTCAAAAATGCATAACTTTATCATTCTAAATCCAAATTACATGAAATTGGTTATCATTTTGAAGGTATTTGAAAGATATACAACTTTTATGGAGACACTTTTCTCATTTGAAGCTCACATAAAAAGTCAAGCAAGGTGGAATATTGAGATATATGGCTTGACACTTAGAAAAAATTTCAACATGTTGAAATTTTTAAACTTCCACCTCCAAATTCTCCATGTTACAAGCTCCAAATGAAAAAGTGTTGAACATGAAAGTTGTTCCTCTTGATCTAACCTTTCCAAAGAGTCCAATTTCATCCATTTTTGACAAGATTTGAATGGGCTGCGCATGGCTTGAACATTGCATCATCATTTGGCAAAAATCAAACTTCAAGCTTCCATGTACAATTGCCTAGCACTCCAATTTGATTTCAGACTTGTTCACACTCAATTATGGATCAAATGGAATGATCTCATGGGCCTGTACACGCCCATGCACACATGCATCACTCATTGCCAATTTTGGAAACTCAATTGTAAGGTGCAAATATCATGTGATTCAGCTACAAATAGAGCACCATATGCTCAGAATTAAGGACTCCTTCGCGCTAGCTTTGATACCAAACACCAAACTCTTCCATTTGAGAGGATAATCATGAGAATTTCCTTTGGAAATTGAGTTTGAATCTCACTGTTTTGAGATTTAAAACTCCAGGGATCCAAGACCTTTTGTGCATTCTAATCTACTTCTGCAAGCATCCTGAGCAAGATCAAGCACGAGCTAAAGCAAGAACAAGTGAATCCAGACCTACATTGAAGGTATTTTCTAGAAAATTTCATCTCTTCGATTCTCTCTTAATTCCACTCAAGTCTCTTGGATCTTTGGTTGTCTGAAGTCTTACCAATGTAGGCAAGAAGATTGAGTTGCTTAGAGGTCAAGTCGAAGCAACTCAGTTGACACACCTCAAAATTCAACTCCTCATATCTTTCTATATATGTGGAGTTAGTTAAAATTGAGGTCAGATTCGTGCTCTACGCCATTTTTTCTTTCAGATCATGTCCTCCTTTTTCATTTTCTTAATGGTGATGAGTGAACCAGTCCGGCCAGGGTCACCGGAGAAGATGACTGGCCTTTACACGCCGACGATGCGCTGGAAGTGTTTAGAGCCATTGATCTGTTTCAAATTGTTTTAATCTCACGCATTGGTTCTGATTACTATCCATGTGGCGCATTGACTTAAGTCCATGGTCGAAAGCACGCTGAGGACCACTTGATCTATCACCTCAATTAATGAGGGAGATCAAGTGGTCCACGTTTTTTTGTTATTTTCTGACTTTTTTTATTCCTTTTATTTTCATTAATTCATATTAATTTTAATATTGATCCAAAAAATATGAGAGTTTCACCAAAAAAAAATTCAAATAATTTCCTCTTTCATATTCTGAATTAAAATTATTTTTTAGATCATTATTAATATTTTTCATGATTTAATTGATTTTGTATTTATTTTTAATTGTTTAAAAATACTTTTAAATCTTTAAAAATTCTGAAATTTTTTCTCCAAGGTCCTGATGACACTGAATTTCACCGTATTTTCGACTCCGATTTCGCATGTATTTTAGTTGTTTTATTGTTATTTTGTTATGTTATTACTATGTTTTTCTTTGTTTTCAGGTTTTCAGTCTAATCTGAGCCCCGATCAAGAAAAGGAGTGAAAATGAGCTAAAAAGCCTAAAAATCATCATTTTACACTTGTGGCTCCCACTGTGGCTGGTGCCATGGGTTCAGCCATGACGTGTCCTAGTTCAACTCCTCCTCAACTGCCACATCTCCCACGATCTCCACTTGGGCGCCACAATTTACTCCTATGGCGGGCGCCATGATGTGGTGGCGGGCGCCACAAGAACAAAGATGTTTTCCTCCCAATTTCAAACTGAAGGGCACCCTTGTCATTTCCATTATTTTCCTTGCTTATAAATAGAGACTTGATTTCATTTGTCTCAGCATCCAAATTTAGTTACAACTAGGCATATATCAGTATTGTGTAAAAGTGGTAATCGCTTCACATCGGAGTGTTGCCACAACTGTGTAATCGAGTCTGTAATCGAGTTTGGAGCACTTTGGAAGGAAGTTAATCCTGCCGCCATTTTTATTTTTGTTACGCACTTTATCTGACCCTCCGATTGGAGCAGGTTTTATTGCTTTACCTTTGTCTACTTTACTTTCCCACACTCGCACTTTACTTTATTTATTTCCCGCACTGCCTTTACTTTATTTATTTCCCGCACTGCCTTTACTTTGTTTACTTTCCCGCACTGCCTTTACTTCGTTTATTTTCTGCACTGCACTACTTTCATTTACTTCTTGCACCGCACTACTTTTATTTAATTTCATGCACTCGCACTACTTTTATTTAAATTAAAATGCATCTTTACTTTACCATGTCTAGATAAACCTATAAAGGTTAGAATGTAAGGATCGTAATTGAACCGATAATCCGTACAATTGTTCGTAGAAACACTTAAGGGTTATTTTGACTTTCAACTTAAGTTTTCCCGCACTTAATTTCCGTTGGGTAAGGTCGAAAGTCGCCCGACGTCTGTTTAAACTTAGTTGTTTTTAACTATTTCAAATACAACGAAAGCGCTTTGTTTAGTTCATTAGGAGTTTTTAACTTAAAAAGAAAAGTGATTTTAAAACTATTTTCGGACGCGTTTATAAGTTTAGAGTCTGGTTCGTGAGAACCTCTTTTGGTTAAGAAATCCAGGTCAAAATACTTTTCAACTTAGTCAAGGTACTATATTTCTTAAAAATAGGTTTACTACTCTAACGCAATGCGCGCTTTTTTATAAGTGACAATAAGAGGGTTTGATTAGGGAGTACAACTCGGTTCTGAATACGCGAAAGCGACAGTTCCCGTTAAATTGGTTCTTTTCAAAGTAGGAAACATTGCCCATAAGTAATTCTATTAGCAAGCACTTGGATTATTAATTGATTATGTGAATTACATTCGAACCTGTCTTTATTAATTGAATTTAATTTAATACTTTATTTTTCATTGCGCACTCTTAAAAACCCTATTTCGATTACCTTAGATAAACATCATAACAATAGATAACGATAGATTGACACTTGGTCTCTGTGGATTCGACAATCTTTTATATTACTCTGACGCGTTCGTATACTTACGAAAAGTACGAATCAGGTCCTTTGACCTTGTTTGACCTATGATAAATCTCATGGTCATTTATTTGATGTTTTGATGAGGTTTTAGGAATTTGACAAACCATATTTAATTTAAATGCCTTATTTTAGTATTTTTAATTTGAATAAATGCCAAATGATTTTGTTGACCAATTGTGATGACTTGTTTGAGTTTGACTCTTGTTGTTGGGCCTTGGTCAAGGTTGATTTGACTTTGTCAAGTTAATATCATTGGATTTAGGGGATTGATGGAATGTACATTCCATCTCCCAAAATGAATGGATGATATTAATTTGGTAAAAGTCCTCTTTTGACCAATTTGAGTTTTGATCCATTCCCTTCCCTCTTCATCTCATTCCCCTTCTTTATGCATTCATCTCATTTGGTTTATGATATCTCAAAGTCCTAAAGCTAGTTGATTGAAAAATTAACATGAGTATGGATGAGATTAGGCTACCTCTTTTGCATATCTCTTTTTATGTGTGTCATACCCCAAAATTTGCCCGTTAATATTACAAGGCATTTTTCAAGGCACTCCAACTTATTTTTCAAGGCATTGATCTTAAAGGAACCAAGACCCAGCACACAGATGGCCAAATCCAGAAAATGGCTCAAACTGGCATGCCCGCTAGGCGAGCAACTCCTTCGCCTAGCGAAGCTTGCGAATACCAAAAAATTCTGGGCTTCATTCTGAGCCCATCAGGTCACAAAAATTATTATAAATAGAAGAGCTTCATTCAGAAAAAGGGGACAGAAGGAGACGGACAGAAACCCTAATAGAAGCAACCGAGCAAACCCTGGAGGCTAACCAAGAGAATTCAGAGCAACCCTAAAGGAAACCCTGAAGGAAACTCATTTGCACAAAGGTTACCTCCGCCCAACTCAATCCGGCGCCAACCCCAAGAGTGACTTGCCAATTCAAGGTTGCAATTCAATTGCAAACAGGTTTGCATTACTATTACCGCTTTATGTTCTTAATTTGCATATGGCATTATGATTGAATTTATAAAAATATCTTAAGTTTTGCATGTGAATTTAAGCATGTATGAATATCTTGAACGTTTAACCATGTAATTTCTGTGATGGATGCCATAGGGTGTGGAGCTTTCTGGAATTGTACTGTTATTAAAACCAGAACCCGCAGCTTTCTGGAATTGTACTGTTATTAAAACCAGAACCTGCAGCCGCTCGCTAGCACATCGCTAAGCGAGCATGTAGCGAGCATTCGCTAAGCCTTCGCTAGGCGAGGCAGGAGCGAACGTGACAGTCGCCGATTTTTCTGTTCTGTTCTATGCTTATCGGATCTGTTTTATTCTAACCATGTGTTATTTTGCCTGACATTCCTACCGCTATGTTCCTTTTGTTTGGAGCAATTCTCGATTGCACCCTTATTTGGTATTCTGACTTGTTTGCTGAATTTTGTAAGGGTTCACATACTCCCGGAAAAGGTAGCTTGCTAGGTATTCCACTTTATTTGTGGGATACCCTTGTGGAGATTCATCCTAATTACCTAATTAATTTTAATGTGGAGATTCATCCTAACTGCCTAATTGATTATAAAATATTGCCTTTGAATATGTGATCTTGGACCTCTCTTTGTTGCCTTACGGTATTACGGTATTACGGTCATGTCCCGCGAATGTGGGGATACACTTAGCAAAGACCCTTCGATTAAATCATCATGTCCCTATAAAATAAATCATAGTCCCTCGGATGTTGCCTTCGAATATATGATTTTGTCCCTCGATGACCCTTCGGTGTAGCCTACGGTTAAATGATGATCGTCCCTTCGAATGCTAAGGTATCCTTACAAATGTTGCCTTCAGTAACCAATCGATGACCCTACGATGTCCCTTTTACATCCAAAGGATAAAACTACTTACTTCTCAATAGTAAGGATAATTTTACCCTCATAAGGATAGGAAATACCCATAAAGACCTTGGGTAGGTATAACTCTTCATTGCTGACTCACAACCTAAAACATTTTTCATACATCACACTTTGCAAAAACATCTACTAGAAAATCACCACTTGGTATACATTCATACTAGAATCATTGCCAAGTTATATTTTTCTAAACAGCTTTCAAAATTAAACGAGATAAATACTTTGTATACATTCGTACAAGAATCATTACAAAGTTAAACTCTCTTTTCAAAACATTTTCTAAGCAATTCACAAGCACTTTTTCAGACAAGAAAAACATAAGTGATCAAGCAATTAAGAGCCCATGGATAACCATGGATACAAAGGGTGCTAACACCTTCCCTTTGTATAATGTATCTCCCGAACCCAAAATCTAATCAAGGTCTTTCCTGTTCTTTTCCGCCTTTCCTTATTGGATAAAAGAAAAGTCGGTGGCGACTCTTGCTAACCGCGACATTTGCTTTCCAAAGCAAAAACACACAAAGTCAGTTCACCGTATGACAGAACTGGCGACTCTGCTGGGGACAACAAAGAGAGGTTACCTTAAAAATAAGATCACTTATTTAAATTGTCTGATTTACTTTTAAGGGATTGCTTGGGTATTCTATGCTTGAGTGAAAGATCCTACACCCGGATCTAGTGTACCTTAGGTAAGTAGCAATAGATCATCGCGACTATCCGGCGTATACTGGAATGGTTAAAATGATGGCTACGGTTAATGTGACACTTTGGATGTCCTGATGTTCCTCATGTTTACTTGAGGAGAAATCTGGCGTCTGCGTGGTGTCATCAAAGCATTAACCAGACCTTTAGAACCCTAATTGACTCATCCTGGCCATTAGAAAGTAGTGAGATAACTGACTTCGGTTCCGACTGGGGTTGGTTGAGACTCGATACTACACTCTTTGAGATTGGACTTTAGGGAAGCTTTGGTCAACCACTTGGTGTTGCACTGAAGTGGACTTAAAGGAAGGTCAATGATTGGAGATCCTTTTAGAACCCGGTTACTATTCTAGGACAGGTTGAACCAACCAAACTTCAGTGGGGAGGGTACTTACCTATGGAACTCATGCAAACCTTAAAAACTTAGGAATGATGGTTGTGTGACTTGCTTGTGCTTGTTATTTACATATTTACATAACATCATAACATCATAACATCATAACATCATAACATCATGACATCGTGGCATTGTACTAACCATTTCAAGGACTCTAAACATTGAAAACATTTCATACATTGCATAGCATAACATACATTGCATAGCATAACATAACATTGCATAACAGGTACTCTAAAGGGATCAATGTTCTCACGGTCTTCCTATTGCAAACAGAAAAATGGACCTCGAACAAACTGTCAAAGATCTCCAGGTTCAAAATGCTCAATTCCAGGAGATGATCATGAACTTATCCAAGGGGCAGGATGAACTGAAGGCTCTCTTGCTCGAGAAGAAGAAAGGCAAGAAAGCTGTGAGTTACATTAACCCGGGAAGAAGACTAAAAGGACAGGCCGCAGGAGCCAGGATTGGAATTCCGAAGGATAAAGAAGATGAGACAGAGAGTGATTCGGAAGAGGAGAATGTTGACCTCTTCAACCCTGAGGACGATGATGAAGATTATGAAAATGAACAGTACTCTCCAAAAGATGATAAGTATAAGTTGCTGGAAGAACGTATGCTAGCTATGGAGGGTCAGAAGGCGCCTGGTCTGGATTTCGAAGGCTTGGGTCTGGTCTCTGATGTGATCATTCCCCGCAAATTCAAGGTCCCCGCTTTCACTAAGTATGATGGGGCATCTTGTCCTCAAATGCATCTGAGAGCTTATGTGAGAAAGATTCAGCCGTATACCACTGATAGGAAACTATGGATCCATTTCTTCCAAGAGAGTCTGTCTGGCACACAGTTAGAATGGTATTATCAGCTCGAGAGCTCTAACATCCGCACCTGGACTGATTTAGCGACAGCTTTCTACAAGCACTACCAGTATAATTCTGAATTAGCACCTACTCGGCTACAGTTGCAGAATATGACTATGGGATCTAAAGAAAGCTTCAAAGAATATGCTCAAAAATGGAGAGATTTGGCTGGCAGAGTCAAACCCCCCATGACTGATCGAGAATTAGTGGACATGTTCATGAGCACACTGACTGGCCCATTCTACAGCCATCTATTGAGAAGTTCCTCATCGGGTTTCACTGAACTTATATTAACAGGTGAGCATGTTGAATGCGGCATTCGAAGTGGAAAGATACAGGCGGCTACCTTTGATCCTCCGGAGACTCCTAATGACATCACTGCCCCTCTGCCTAATCATGACAAGACTGTTAATGTTGTAGAAGATGCTGATAGCGATTGCGACTGGGATAGCTGGATTTTCCCAACAATTGGTGACAGACTCGACAATTGGAAGGCTGAAGACACTATCCTGATTTCCTTTAGTCAGGAGTAATTGTTATTGCTTATTTTAATGTATTAAATTTTGTTAAAGGTTTTGTCATTTTTATAAGCATATTCACATTCAATAAATCAATGGACCTTTTTGCATTCAAATATTGCGCTCTTTATCTTTACTGTCATCTTTCAAATAAGCTATGTTTTCTTGCACACACTCACGTAACAATTTGTTGATCCATATCCACTCTGGATCCTGTTGATAATAGCTCTGCTACTGTTCATTATGACTTTGAAAATCCGATCTACCAAGTCGAGGATGGAAGTGAGGAAGATTGTGAAGTACCTGAGAACTTGCCTGACTGTTACTGCAAGAAGAAAAGACCATACAGCCGCAGGAATAATCAATTGAAACTGTGAATTTGGGTACTGAAGTAGACAAGGAAGAAGTCAAAATAGGAGCAGGCTTGGAAAACAGTGTCAAAGAAAGATTGAGTCGGATGTTACGTGACTATGTAGAGGTTTTCGCTGGAAAAAGCAAGAGATGATATGGAATGATGAATGTCAAGAAGTTTTTGACAAAATCAAGAAGTATCTCCAAGAACCTATAAATCTGATGCCACCAGTTGAAGGAAGACCTCTAATCATGTATTTGACCGTGTTAGAAAATTCAATAGGGTGTATGTTGGGGCAACATGACGAGTTTGGTCGAAAAGAGCATGCAATATACTACCTTAGCAAAAGGTACCGACTGTGAAACAAGATACTCACAGCTCGAGAAAGCTTGCTATGCTTTGGCTTAGGCTGCTCGCCGACTAAGACAGTATATGTTGAATCATACCACTTTATTGATTTCTAAGATGGATCTTATCAAATATACATCTGAGAAACCTGCTCTCTCCGGAAGAACAAGATGATTGCTGAACTCTGCACGCAGTTCAAAATAAAACACCATAACTCTTCTCCGTACCGGCCAAAGATGAATGCCGCCGTGGAGGCTGCTAATAAGAATATTAAGAAGATCATACAAAAGATGACAGTAACATACAAAGACTGGCATGAGATGTTACCCTTTGCTCTTCATGGTTATCGCACTTCAGTGCGCACTTCGACAGGGGGCAACTCCTTTCTCTTTGGTCTACGGAATGGAAGCTATTTTACCAGGGGAAGCTCAGATTCCCTCTCTAAGAATTATGAAAGATGCAGGCTTAGATGAAGATGAATGGATGCAGACTCGACTCGATCAGATAAATTTGATTGATGAAAAGAGACTTGCGGCTGTTTGTCATGGGCAGATATATCAGAAGCGCATGACCCAGGCATTTAACAAAAGGGGCAAGAGACGGGTGTATCAAATCGGCGACTTGGTGATCAAGCGTATCATTCTACCACAAAGTGATCCCAGGGGCAAATAGACTCCCACATACGAAGGGCCATTTGTAGTTAAGAAGGTATTCTCTGGCGGAGCCATGATACTTGCTACAATGGATGGCGAAGACTTCCCGCATCCCGTGAACGCAGACATAGTCAAAAAATACTACGCATAAAAGAAACCCGCTAGGTCGACGTACCTAGGCAAAAATAAGGGCATCCCGGCGAACCAAAAGGGTTCGGGCAAAAATTAGGGATAAACATATAAAAATGTACACCCGGCAAGTCGAAAACCTGAAAAGGCGGCTTGGGCAAAAAAGGGTATCCTGGTGGACTGAAAACCTGAAAAGGCGGTCCAGGCAAAAATTAGGGATTAAAAGCGTATGACTATGTCCCGTTCTCAGACAGCTTCATCCAAGTTCAAGGGACTGAACAAGCCAATCACTTCTATCCGACAGCAGGAGATGAGATGCTTGAAGACATAATGACAGTAGTAGAATTAAAATCAATAGGACTTTTCCTTCATAGCTTTTTCTTTGTTTTCTCGACAATTTCCTCTTACTAGGATTTCTGTCTCCTTGTGCTCAAATTGCCTGTTTATAGGCCCTCTTTCAAAATCAATACAATTTTATTTCCAAAAAGATGCTGTTGTTTTACTTTCTCTGTTTTGCTTGCATAAACGTCCATTGATTTAATTTGAATTGATATATGCATTGGAATATGATCAATGTTTATCAAAATACATGCATAAAACAGAAATAGCAATTACTAAAAGACTTCAGGATCGAGGAGAAGGTCTAACCATGCTTTCCAACGAATCCGGTTGCTAATTCTATTCCCCAGCAAAGCCAGTTATTCCCCAGAAGAAATTGGCATCGCTAGACAGACGGATCATCTCCTCCATTCCCCAGCCAGGCTCTGTTAAATATCTCTACCATCAGACAAAAATCAAGTACCCCCAGCTGAGAAAGAGTCATCGATACAAATGTCTCCTACCAGAATATTGGGATTTATTTTCCCCTGGAAGAACCTTCCTCATGCATAGTTCATTCATTACATCATTTCACAGCATACGCATGCATACAACATTCGCATTTATTTCCGAAAGCATAAAACATCTCATGCATCATGACATGGCATAAAGCTAACTTTGTTTCAGGTTAGTTATCCTCCTGATACCGTCAGAGTAAAGATCCATTCAGACGGACTTCTTTATCAATTACATTCAAGATTCAACTACATCTCTCAGATATAATCCATGTGAACATTCATTCTGACAAGCACTCTGATATCCTCCCAATGGTGGCATCTTTAAGCCCACCCCGGACATTTACTGCAAATACAACGTATACAAGTATTATCAGATATAGCCTAGCGTACGGTTCATTCTGATTCAGCTCAACATATGACTCCTTCAACTCAGATACGATCTAACGTACGATCCATTCTGACCTTCAACTACTCCAATACGGTCTAACGTACGACCCATTTGGATCTTCAAATCCTCAGATACTGCCTAGCGTACGGTACATTCCGGGGTGTAGTCTAGCGTACGACTACTTTCTTCTTCAGATACAGCCTAACGTACGGCTCATTCTGCAACTCCAATACGGTCTAGCGTATGACCCATTTGGATCTTCAAATCCTCAGATACTGCCTAGCGTACGGTACATTCCGGGGTGTAGTCTAGCGTACGACTACTTTCTTTTTCAGATACAGCCTAACGTACGGCTCATTCTGCAACTCCAATACGGTCTGACGTACGACCCATTTGGATCTTCAACTCAGATACGATCTAGCGTATGATCCATTCTGATTCTATCTTCTTCAGATACAGCCTAACGTACGGCTCATTCTGTAACTCAGATACGATCTAGCGTACGATCCATTCTGATCTTTCATCGCCAGCGAAGTCACCCGCCTAATGGATAACTCATTCTGCTACGATCTAGCGTACGATCCATTCTGATCTTTACCTCTCCAGAGGCAGCCTAATAGACGTTTCATTCTGCAATTCAGATACGATCTAGTGTATGGTCCATTCTGATCCTTTATCCCCAGCAGTGTATGACCCATTCTGATCTTTCAGCATCAAACTTCCTGGATGGCATCTTTAAGCCCATCTCCATCAAGACTAACTTTTGATTAACAAGTGCAAATTTTTGGGGCATTCTAGTGTTCAATAATCTTCCACCTCCAGACCACGAATGGCGTACACACCATTCTAACTCTCTCGGTTCAAGAATATTGAACAGGGGCAGCTGTCATACCCCAAAATTTGCCCGTTAATATTACAAGGCATTTTTCAAGGCACTCCAACTTATTTTTCAAGGCATTGATCTTAAAGGAACCAAGACCCAGCACACAGATGGCCAAATCCAGAAAATGGCTCAAACTGGCATGCCCGCTAGGCGAGCAACTCCTTCGCCTAGCGAAGCTTGCGAATACCAGAAAATTCTGGGCTTCATTCTGAGCCCATCATGTCACAAAAATTATTATAAATAGCAGAGCTTCATTCAGAAAAAGGGGACAGAAGGAGACGGACAGAAACCCTAACAGAAGCAACCGAGCAAACCCTGGAGGCTAACCAAGAGAATTCAGAGCAACCCTAAAGGAAACCCTGAAGGAAACTCATTTGCACAAAGGTTACCTCCGCCCAACTCAATCTGGCGCCAACCCCAAGAGTGACTTGCCAATTCAAGGTTGCAATTCAATTGCAAACAGGTTTGCATTACTATTACCGCTTTATGTTCTTAATTTGCATATGGCATTATGATTGAATTTATAAAAATATCTTAAGTTTTGCATGTGAATTTAAGTATGTATGAATATCTTGAACGTTTAACCATGTAATTTCTGTGATGGATGCCATAGGGTGTGGAGCTTTCTAGAATTGTACTGTTATTAAAACCAGAACCCGCAGCTTTCTGGAATTGTACTGTTATTAAAACCAGAACCCGCAGCCGCTCGCTAGCACATCGCTAAGCGAGCATGTAGCGAGCATTCGCTAAGCCTTCGCTAGGCGAGGCAGGAGCGAACGTGACAGTCGCCGATTTTTCTGTTCTGTTCTATACTTATCGGATCTGTTTTATTCTAACCATGTGTTATTTTGCCTGACATTCCTACCGCTATGTTCCTTTTGTTTGGAGAAATTCTCGATTGCACCCTGATTTGGTATTCTGACTTGTTTGCTGAATTTTGTAAGGGTTCACATACTCCCGGAAAAGGTAGCTTGCTAGGTATTCCACTTTATTTGTGGGATACCCTTGTGGAGATTCATCCTAATTACCTAATTAATTTTAATGTGGAGATTCATCCTAACTTCCTAATTGATTATAAAATATTGCCTTTGAATATGTGATCTTGGACCTCTCTTTGTTGCCTTACGGTATTACGGTATTACGGTCATGTCCCGCGAATGTGGGGATACACTTAGCAAAGACCCTTCGATTAAATCATCATGTCCCTATAAAATAAATCATAGTCCCTCGGATGTTGCCTTCGAATATATGATTTTGTCCCTCGATGACCCTTCGGTGTAGCCTACGGTTAAATGATGATCGTCCCTTCGAATGCTAAGGTATCCTTACAAATGTTGCGTTCAATAACCAATCGATGACCCTACGATGTCCCTTTTACATCCAAAGGATAAAACTACTTACTTCTCAATAGTAAGGACAATTTTACCCTCATAAGGATAGGAAATACCCATAAAGACCTTGGGTAGGTATAACTCTTCATTGCTGACTCACAACCTAAAACATTTTTCATACATCACACTTTGCAAAAACATCTACTAGAAAATCACCACTTGGTATACATTCATACTAGAATCATTGCCAAGTTATATTTTTCTAAACAGCTTTCAAAATTAAACGAGATAAATACTTTGTATACATTCGTACAAGAATCATTACAAAGTTAAACTCACTTTTCAAAACATTTTCTAAGCAATTCACAAGCACTTTTTCAGACAAGAAAAACATAAGTGATCAAGCAATTAAGAGCCCATGGATAACCATGGATACAAAGGGTGCTAACACCTTCCCTTTGTATAATGTACCTCCCGAACCCAAAATCTAATCAAGGTCTTTCCTGTTCTTTTCCGCCTTTCCTTATTGGATAAAAGAAAAGTCGGTGGCGACTCTTGCTAACCGCGACATTTGCTTTCCAAAGCAAAAACACACAAAGTCAGTTCACCGTATGACAGTGTGTGGTATGTTTCATGAGTATAGTCCATTATACTATGTCTCAAACATGCAGTAACACCAAAGTTCTATTGCCCGACCTCAAATAGTTGTGACTTCTACATAAGTCCAATTATGATTGCTTCACATAGCGCTAAATTTTTGACACAAAAGGCATAGCATTCTAGTTAGTGAAATTGTAATTCTCCCCTCTTTCATGGTATTGTGTGGAAACTTGGCCTTTTGAAGAAGATCATGGAATGGATAAACCTTCGTCCATAATCCATGGTCTGAAAATAATTGCAAATAATACCTCAGTTCCTTGAAATTTTCGTGTGATGAATGTTATGATGTGCATGAATGCATGAATGCAACAATCACAAATAAGGGATCACACACAAGGCTTTATCCATTCCATGATCTTCTTCAAAAGGCCAAGTTTCCACATAATACCATGAAAGAGGGGAGACTTACAATCTCACAAACTAGAATGTTATGCCTTTTATGTCACAAATTTAGCGTTATGTTAAGCAATCATAATTGGACTTATGTAGAAGTCAGAACTATTTGAGGTCGGGCAATAGAATTTTGGTGTTAATGCATGTTTGAGACATAGTATAATGGACTATGCTCATGAAACATACCACACACAAAAAGAATATGCAAAAGAGGTGGTCTAATCTCATCCATACTCATGTTAATTTTTCAATCAACTAGCTTTAGGACTTTGAGATATCATAGACCAAATGAGATGAATGCATAGACCAAATAGGAGTGAGGGAGGAATGCATAAATTTTCAAGATTTGTGAAAGCTGCAATTATTAGGTAAGGGGGAGATTATTTATTGTATGTTGGGTTTAGTCAATAGGATGATGATGGTACCATTGCCCTCTCATCAGCTATGATTTTTTTCATGTGATCTGTGATCTTTCATGTATCAAATCAATATACAATTTTTTTGTATTTGATCCTATGGGGTTTGATCAAACCCCTTATGGGCAATTATATTTTTTTTCTTGTGATTCTATGTATTTGTTACTTTTGAAATCGTTAGCTTCTAACGATCTATGAGCAAATGGGATTTTCCCATTTGGTCACTTTTTAATCGATCGATGATTCGATCTGTGTTCAAAATAGGATAATCCCATTTGGTCGTAACTCATATTTTGACGATGAAGCGTGGGATAGAGAATTTTGATGATTTGGGTGTAAATCCTATAAATTAAGGATGAAATTATTATAATATCATTTTTAATCAGTATCTTACAACTTTTTAATCTGTATCCAAAATGGGATAATCCTATTTGGTCGTAACCCAGATTTTGACGATGAAACTTGTGCGGGATATAGAATTTTGACGATTTAGGTTTAAACCCTATAAATTAATGATGAAATTATTATAATATAATTTTTAAGAGTGTTTTATAATTTCACAGATGTTGATGTATTATATTGATACTGTAAAACTTTTTCTCATAAAGTTCAGAAAACTGTATTTTTCTCAAAATGTCAAATAAGTCTATTTTTTTCCATATGACTTATTTTCTCAGAACCGAGCATACTTAGAGTATGGATACTTTTTTTTTATTTTAAAAAAAGAAAAATTTATTCCTTCAAACATTAAATGTTTATTTATTATATAATTTTTATATCTTAAAAATTATATTCTAATATCTCTAAATAAAATAAAATAATAATAATAATAATATTAAAATATTTTTAAAAAATATAAATATAAGTTATACTTTTACCCCCACATTAAAATGTTTCTAAATTCGCTACTGGCGGCGGATCGGACGACGACGACGAATCGGGCGGTGGCGGATCAAGTGACGAGGGACCGACGAAGGCTCAATGGCTTTTTTGTAATTTTTCCTCTTTTGTCATTTTGAGTTCGGACACCATCCAATTGATTTTTTTAAGTTGAAATTGTGATAAAATAGCCCTAACATAATTAAATATACATTTTATAAAATATTATAAAAAAATATTAGTATATTTACCTCACTTTTAGGAATATAATTAATTAAATAATTTTGGGTGTAAGAAAAGTGAATATATGGTGTAATAAATAGAATTTTAGGTGATTTGAATTTCGGTGGCCCTTATTGGATAATTTGTGGTTCGTGAATGGAACATATTTTGGTGATATCCTTTGCAGTGGCGGAGCCAGATAAAAAAATTTGGGATGGCCGCTAACATAAAATAAAGATTATAAATAAAATGTAAATAGTATTTTAAATAAAACATTAAACTTAAAATAAATACAAAGTTAATTACTAAAAATTTAAATTACATGACTTAAGACTACCTTAAAGTAATGCTTTACGCATTCCGGGTGACTTGAAATCATCAATAATTGACTCCGAACTAATGCTTGCACTAATCTCCCTTTCAATATATATTGTCATGCTATCTCCAAGAAACCCATCATCCATCTTGTTTCTCAACTTAGTCTTAATAATTTTCATTGCTGAAAAAGACCTCTCAGTTGTGGCCGTAGAAACGGGAAGAGTCATGATAAGACGAAGTAATCTATCAATCAAGAAGTAAGTTTCAGCCTGTCCAGATGCAACCAAACATGAACATAGTTCTTGAATAGTTGATAAATTATTCAAGTTTGATGCTTGACGAGCAACAAATAGAAAATGTTGGAGTTGAAATTGCAAATTATTCTTCTCTTGATCACTAAAATCCATAGGATAATATTTTTCAACTAAAGAACAAATAGTATCAATGCTAAAAGTTTTATACACATCCTTAGGAGATAAAGAACAAGAAATAGTTAACAAATCCATTGCCTGCTCACTGAATCTGCTATTCAACTCTTGTAACTGTTTGTCAATGGTAGTGAAAAAGATTTCAACTTTAAAGTAATGTTGAATTGTGACTTGATTCTCTTCAAGACGGGAGCGTCCAAATCTTGTTGTTGAATGAATATCATTAAGATCGGGAATCTCAATATCATGCTTTTCACAAAAAGATACCAATTTAGTAAACAATATATCCCAACCATTTTCTCTCAAACCTTGAATAAGATGTTTTGTTGAACGAATCAAGTTCATAGCATTAACTACATCTTGATTTTTTTTTGTAAGGCTTGACAAAGCATATATGTTATTCCCATGATTTCTTTCATCAAGTGGAAAATTAATATAAAATCAAATGCCTTCAAGTAATTGTAACAACTATCTTCATCCCCACGTGTAGCATAACTCTCTCTATCTTTTGCAATTTTTTTAAAAACTAAACAAGTTGCTTCATACATGTTTATCAAGCTAGAAATTGAATCGTAATATGATCCCCAACGAGTACCTCCAGCTCGTTTCAATGTACCAACTTGATTTGCACCTTTACTAGTTACAATCTCATCAATCTCTAACAAATAAGCAATTTCTTGTAATTGGGCAGCTTGTAACTTATCATGACGCTTTGTAGAAGAACAAACAACATTCACAACAAAGATCAGCTTCTCAAAAAATTTATGAACAGGTTTGACTTCTCTTGATGATGTAACTAATGCAAGTTGCAATCGATGAGAAAAACAATGAACATGGTATGCATAAGTACAATCCTTCATAAAGAGGGCTTGTAAACCATTCCATTCTCCTCTCATATTGCTAGCACCATCATACCCTTGGCCACGAATGTTAGAAACATCAAGGTTATGTCAAGAAAGTATATCACATATTGCTTCCTTAAGAGTTAAAGATGTGGTGTCTTTAACATGTGCCACATCAAAAAATCTCTCTTGTATTAAACCAACTTTATCAACAAATCTTAATACAAGAGCCATTTGTTCCTTTTTTGACTCATCACGAGCTTCATCAACAACGATACAAAATTTGGAATCACCAATTTCCTCACGAATACTCTTTTTCACCCTACCAGAAAGAATTTGCAAGAGCTTTTTTTGAATTTGATGTGAAGTGTACTTGCAATTTTGTGGAGCATTTTCCAACACAACTTTTGCAACTTCGTCATTGTATGATGCTAAAAGTTTCAATAACTCAAGAAAGTTACCTTGATTTCTTGATTTGCTACTTTTGTCGTGACACCTAAAAGCACAAGCTTGTAGTGTTAACCAACGAATAGTGTCAATTGAAGTCTTGAGTCGTAACCGATTATTCATTCTTTGACTTGAACTTTGCACTTGAATAACATTTCTAATATGACCATCTTGATTCAACAAGTCTTGACAAGATTTTATTGCATTGTTGTGTGGTGAGCAAGGATCCTTCCCTATGTGTTTAAGAAAGGAACAATGTTTTCCATTCCTAACTTTCTTCCAATTTCTAAAACCCATAGAAATAAAGACAAGTGATTTGGGACGTCCACTTAGTTTTTTGCTAAAAAGGTAACATGGTAAGCAATATGCGGCATCTTCAGATGGTGAATATTCTAACCATGATGGAAATATGCTAAACCAAGTATGTTGAAACCTTCTCGGATGATCCTCGTTACCGGACAAAGGATAGTTTTCTAAATGAATTTGATATGAACCCCATTTTAGATAAGCTCTTCGTATTGCATCCACTTGATTTGGTGGATATTGTCAAATCGGAGGACGCTTTCCAAGATTGCGTTCCAAAGAATTTTCAAAACCATGATGCTCTTCAATTGTTGGATTCTCAAGAATTGTTTCAGATTCGGATGTCGGGATTATAATTTCTTCATCTCTCTCTTCTCTTTCAATTTCACATGCTTTCCTTTTGAAAAAAGAATCAATTTTCCTATTATTCATCTTTACTCTTCCTATAATATCATATCAGGTCCAAAAATCAATTTAGAGAACATAAAAATTAAAAGAGAAAAAAATTAATAAACTTAATTAATCAACTTTAATCCGTTTTCAAATACCGGTAACTTCACTATTAGAAGTTAGCAGCAACAATGATTAAATAAACCTTATTATAGTGTATAACTATATTTGTAAATTACACTGTTATGAATTGGCTTAATAAACCTCATATAGATTATTTTAACACATCAAGAAAGAAGAACCCTAAAAATCTCAAAAACACAAATCAAGCAATCACTTTAATTTGTTATTTTTTATAAAATAAGAATGAATAAAGTTTTTTACCTGTTAGATGCCGATCACTTTAATCTGTTCCGATTTCGGTGCCGGTAGCAAACCCATATGAGAAAGAAAGGAAATGTATGAGCTTTTTACCTTATCTGTATTTTAACCTAACTTTGAATGAAAAAGAAAAAATAAAAATTAATTTTAATTTAAAATAAGGATGTTTTAGTAATTTAATATATATGAATTAAAAAAAAATAAAAAGTTGAGGGGTGGCCGTGGCCTTCCCATGTCCCCCCTCAGTTCCGCCACTGATCCTTTGGGATACTTTTGGTGTTTATGAGTATTATTATACATAGTTTTTGTGAATTATGATGTTTGCCCATGAAATGCATATTCATGATTCATATTACCATGCATTCATGTATTTTTGAGTTTAGGTGGGACTTCGGTCCATTTTGGTGGTCTCAGATCCATTGGTGGGGATCGTTGGTCTTGATGGAAAAGACCAGGGGCGAGTCTCAGATCCATGGTGGGGATCGTTGGTCTAGGTGGGAAGGACCAGAGACTAGTGGAATAAAATCAGTAACATTCCTTTGATTCCATAATATATTTTTGGTATCACATGCATATAGGTGATCAAGTTGGTGGATCATAACATTGAACTTTGTTGTGATGTGTGTTTGTGATATATATATATATATATATATATATATATATATATATATATATATATATATATATATATATATATATATATATATATATATATATATATATATATATATATATATATATATATATATATATATATATATATATATATATATATTTATGTATGATTATTGTGTTTTTTAATGTCATTCTATTGTTGAAATTTCATCGTTATTACATGTAAATGTATTCTCATCCCTTTTCTCTTTATTTGATGTTGTCTATACGACTTGGGTACAAGTGATCAACAGGAGTGATAGGATCGTGAGTATTGTGAGACGCCAGGATGCCTCTCAGCATTTTACTATATTCTTTTTCCATTTAGTCGAATAAAATGCTCTGAACTGTAACATTGGGGTTTCGGGCGGTTGTGTTTCCTTATGTATTGGATTTTATTACTCTTATGGATTTTATTGTTGGAGATGTTTTATTCAGACCATTACATGTTTATCTTTACTTCCGCTGTTGTTTTTAATAAATCCATGTTACTTATTGAGTTTTTGTGATGAAGTAACATCTTAGAAATTAGTTTCTTTAAAAAATGTTTTGGGGTTTAGGGTGTTACAACAATCGATTGCAATCATTTATATTTAGATATTTTTTATTAGCACCAATCGATTGCATGGTCCTTATAATCGATTGACATAGCTTTTAAGTTCAATTTTTTTCCAACGTATTAGAGGGTTTAATCGATTGCATATCCCCTACAATCGATTGTCACCGTATTTTTTCATAAACATACTTTCATGGAATGCATCTTTTCATGGATCCTTTATTATAGTTTTTCAAAACAATTTCACACCTTATCATGAATTATCAAGATATGTCTTGATTCAAAAGAGTGTGAATGATAATATAAAAGAAGATGTATTTTATCTTATCAATTCACCTCTTTCAAAAAAAATCTCTTCCTAAAATATCTTGCAATATTTCACTGCATTAGTAAAATTTCAAGCATCAAGAGTTTGTGCATTATTTTCATAAATCAAGTATTATGAAAATTTCTTGAGCACTTATAAATATATTGTGATATATCATATTGATTGAAAGAGAATAAATTTTACAAGTTAGGATTTATTTTATCATACTACTTCAAACTTTCATTTATCAAAAACTCAGATAGTTGTATCAGTACCTTATTGTCCATGATTGTTGGAAACAAGAGAGTTGGAAAAAGAAATGATTGTTTTCTTTCTCTGCATTGTAAAATAACAAGGTGGTTTTCCTTGTTGATTTAGTTAAAAGCTTGTGTATAGGGTTATACAAAGTTCTGACTATAGTAAAATCTCTTACAGTGGTAAGAGGACTAGATGTATTCTCGGATTGTGAGGGAAACTATTATAAACCTTATGGATTCTTTATTTGTCTGCACTTTAAATTTTTCATAACCTAACATCAAACTAGTAAAATAAAGATAAACTCCTCTAGAAACCAGAAAATTTCAAAGCACCTAATTCACCCCCTACCCTCTTAGGTGCAATATATTCTTACAATTGACATCAGAGTAGGTTAAGGTAACTTGTTCCTAAAAGATCCAAAACGGCTTACGCAAATCCAGTTTTTAGAGATGGTGGTAGCAATAACAAGCCTCCATTGTTTTATGGTGAATACTTTGATTTTTTGGAAATTTTGCATGAAGGCTCATCTAGAAGCACAAAGAGAAGAAATTTGTGATGTTGTAGAAAATGGTCAGTTTGTTCCTATAAGTGTTGTCAATGGTGTTGGGACGACAAAGATAAGAACTTCATGGGATGAAGATGGTAAGAAAAAGGTCATCTACGACAAGAAAGCGATCAACTTACTTCAAAGTGCACTTAGCATGAATGAATTCTTATGTGTTTCTCAATACACTACGGCAAAACAAATATCGGATACATTAATTGAAACTCGTGAAGGAACCACTGAAGTAAAAAGATAAAGATTAACTTAAGTCAAGAGTATGAGTTATTCAGAATGCAGCGCGGAGAATCAATCCTTGCATTGCAAAAGAGATTTGTACACTTGACCAATCACTTGATTACTCTAGGTAAGACTTTTACTAACGATGGACTTAATCTTAAAGTTCTTAGGTATTTAACAAGGGAATGGCAACCAAAGGTAATGTTAGAATAGGGTAAAGTATTTTTTGTATCGTATCCACATGGAATGGTGTGATATCAATTCCGTTCAATAATTACTATGGTTTTAAGTGGAAGTTTGCAAGATGTTTGCTTATGTAAAGTCATAGAATGTAAAACAGATGAATTATAAAGAAATTTCCAAAGATATGAAAGCTTTCCAAGATTGAATTTCATCCACCGATAGAATATGTAATTTACCAATCAGTTATGCACAATCTAGACATCCATCAATATCATCACGTATCGTTCACAAACAGAGTTTATGTCTAAACTTCTTATGAGGTTTCGAACTTATTGTTTAATTGAAGATCTCTCATCCTATTAAACAATACGGTAGCATTAAGAATCGATACTACAGTGAATGTTAAACATAAATCTATGCCTAGCATTCAAAATCTAACAAATGTTTATCTTAGATCAAGATTCGAATATTATTTCTCAATATAAATTTCAATCCATGAAGTTAAATATTAAATCAAAGATAACATCGATATAGATTCATAAATAGATTGTATATAACGCTATGATTAATAAACATACCTACTGTTATGGTGAACTACATTCAATCCCAACAATAAAGGGATTTAGCTACTCATGGTAGCTTGATACAAGAAGGAAGAATGAAGAAGAAAGTGCATCAATCGTGATTTCCTGATAATTGATGTGTATCCAGCTTCTGATCTTCACGAATAACCCTTTTCATATTCTTTGGCATGTTTCTCTATCTCCAGAAATAATGTTTATCTCTAAAAAGATGAAGTGAGAGGGATTTTATACAAACATAATTTCGCAGACCACGCTAAGCCCCATAAGACCGTGTGCGGCTAGAAGAAAAAAAGTATCAAACCGCCTTAAACGGAGCTTAGCGCCACTAGACCGTGCTTAGCGCAGTAGCTCCTATCTAGAAAGATTGGGTTGCGTTATAAACGTGCTTAGCCCCACCTACAGGCATGCCTTTGATCCAAATTTGCATGTTGAAGTCATTATTTGGTCTTTTAACTTCCAAATCTCCTTCAATGAAACAAAACTACAAAAGGAGTTGAAAAATTTATTAAACTTCACAAAATTCACATGATGAAATTATAACGCTATATTTACACAAAAGTTGAGGGATTTAACCAAATATATTGGCATACAACATCATTTTATTAGAGGCTTTAGATGCCACATGTACTTTTCAAAAAGTACAAGAGTATGTGGTATCCCTACGCGGGTAAGGGATACTCAAAGGATTTTGTAGTTAAGGGTGGTTAGGGCTTGCTCACGGTGGTGAGAGACCCTGTTTGGTGATGTTTGAGGTCGTAAGTTTTGGGTGAGAATATGGACAATAAACAGTCTATAGGGGGTGAATAGACCTCCCAAGTTAAAACTTATTTGAAAAATAGTTTGAAAACACTTTATCAATGTTTCCAAAATAAAATTGATTTTGCATAGCGGAAACAATTTTGGAGAATAGAGCAATTATGCTTATTGATTAGAATTAACACTAAGAGACTTAAACAGCTCATAATACAATCAAGATTGACAATTGAATTAGACGAAATGAACAAACTAGCTTTATATTGAATAATTGATTAATTACACAAGTAGTGTTATCATACAATTACCAATATTGATAAGCTTATACAACTACAGTTTTCAGGTTTAATTGAGAACAATAAAAAACCAAAGTATTGATTCTAACAAAACCTACACATATGCAATAAAATCGTTGGAAATGGAAGTCCTAAGGGCATGCAATTCTAGAATGCAATAAGAATAACCTAATCATGCAATTAACTGCAAAATTAAAATGAGAGAGAGAGAGAGAGAGAGAAGAGAGTATATCGAGATTTATAGTGGTTTGGCATGTTTGACCTTGCTTTCCGCTTAATCTACTCTCCAATGGTGGCCCGTTGAAAAAAAATTGGTCTTTCAATATGATCTGTAAGAAAATTACAAGAGTATTTATAGTCATAATATTCAAAATAAATGCTGAGAAATAAATTTTCTTTATTTTAGATCTTTGACTTGTACACAGCTCCACAAACTGAAATCTATGCAAAATCTTTACTTGAATTTGTTTCTTGAATCTTTCATCCCCAATAAACTGCTCCTAAGTCTTCGTCTGTGGCAATATTTTCTCAAATTTATTGATATTTTGAGTGTTGGTCTGTTCGAAGATTGAGAAGAACCCCTACCGTGTCTATAGCCTTTCACATAACACTACTAAGGTTCACCTAGGGAGAAGAATCTCATTTTTTTACTGAAATTGTCAGAAGTTGTCACAACACCACACACCCTTGTGAACCTCTGAAATCTTAACCAAATCTTCAAAGAAACATTAAATTCAAAATGAATCTCCTCAATCAATTACGAATCTTTAAAGATAAGATTAGGATCCATGCAACAATGAAAAAAGAATGAGGTAGAAGATGAAAAAAATCGTTTGCAAGTGTTAACAAAAGATCCAAAACTCTTTTGAAAAAAATGATGAACAGGTGGTTTGTGAATTTTCAAATCATAAATGTAAGTATGTTTTTTCTAACATTATGAATGATTTTGAGAGAAAAATAATTTATAAGTGTTGAAGATGAAGCACAAAAAATAGTTAAAAATCATGTTTGATTCAAGTCATGAACACTTGAGAATTTGATTTAAGTGGAAAAGTAATGTGGAATAAGATCTACACTTTATGAGAAACCCATTTTTCTATAATTTGAGTCAAGAGTAACATGTGATTCAACTCATGCTATGTGTGATTCGAGTCATGTAGAAATCATGATTCGACTCAAACAAGATAAAGGCTTAGAAGAATTCTATGATTCAGATTATGTATAAGTTATGATAGGAGTCACAAGGTTCCATGATTTGAATCATGTACAACATGTGATTCGAATCACGGACTCATGGAAACTCCTATTTTCCTTCTATTTGATTTGATTTGACTCATAGGGTGTGTGATTCGAGTCACACCTAACATCTTTTTTTTGCATTTTTTGAAGTTGTTTTGGGATTCTACTTATATCATGACTTGAACCAATCTCAAATGTGGTTCTTGTTCCTAAAACACGACTAATTGACTTAAAACATATTGTTCATACTCAAACACATACATTTTTAATTATGCATGCTAAACAATATACGGATCTAAAACTTGATCCTCAAAAATGCACAATTGAAGATGAGACTCAATGATATATGACTAAAATAGACATAAAGCTTAAAGGAAAAGAAAAAAAATCATATAGATTAGACATTCATGGTCTCCCTCTTCATGTAGCAGAGACATGCAACTTCAGTAAGAGGGGGTTAACTCATATGAGGTGAGAGACTCTATGTTTATGCTCTATGATGAATGTATGGTGATTTGTCCTTTAACCCTATAGGCATGGTATTTATAGAATACTTTGGGCCTAGGGGTTTCTAGGGATTGATAATCACCCACTCAGTCAATGGTGGGCTGTTGAATCCTTATTTCCTAGGGAGATGTGAACCAGACTGTTACCTTGCCACCCCTCTAACTGAGGAACGTCTTTTCTCAAGTCTCCCATGATGGGGAAAAAGGGGGACACTTAAGACAATATCATTCATAATGGTAGGAGTATCCCCTCATGAGGTTTACCACTCACTGGCCCCATACTAGGCCTTTTACCAATATATCACTACACGGCTCCTCAAGCACAGTGGTTTTGACAAAGTTCGATATGCTTTTAAAAGGAAGAGAATTTGGGAATCACGAGTCCCTAAGTCTCGCGGATAGGTTTATATAATGATCATGGCTTATTAGACCACAAGTGCCTCAGACAAGATATTAGACCTCTCGTACGGGACTATTATCCCTCAAACAAGACTTTTAAGTTAAGTCTCTTTGGCTAGATTTCAGTCGCGTCCCTTGGGTGAGATTTTATGTAGGATCTTGCCCGAGGAAACTCTAAGTTCCTCGTATGTCTATTATATTGGACTCTTAGTCCCTCTCGTGAGATTATGTTGAACCTGGCTGGTGAGACTTTAATTCCCTCAAGTGATCATTTAGACCTCTCATGCGGGACTTCTATGAAGCCCTCAAGAAATACTTTAAGCTACGTATGTTGGGCTAGACTTTAGTCACACTCATTAAGCGAGATTTTATGTAGGTTCCAGTCTGAGGAAACTCTAAGTCCCTCAGGTGGGGAATTTAGATAGGGCAGTTATATCCCAATCCCTTAAGTTGGGTTATGTTGAGCCTCGCTGATGAGACTTCAAGTCCCTCAGGTAAGGCATTAGACCTCTCGAATTGTACTTGTATCAAGCCCTCTGACAAGACTTTTAAGTTAAGTCTCTTGGGCTAGACTTCACTCGCACCCCTTGGGCTAGACTTTATGTAGGTTCCCGCCTGAGGAAACCCTAAGTCCCTCATGCAAAGAGTTTAGATATGCTTGATCGATGGGACTCTCAGTCCCTCGGGAAAGATTATGTTAAGCTTAGATGATTAGACTTCAAGTCCCTTAGGTGAGGTGTTAGACCACTTGGGCGGAACTTTTATCAAGCCCTCATACAAGAATTTTAAGCTAATTCTTTTGGCTTTATCCACGCCATTTGGGTGATATCTTATGTAGGATCTCGCTTGAGGAAACTCTTAGTCCCTCGGGAGCGTAGTTTATATAGGCATGTTTGATGGGACTATCAGTCCCTCAAGCGAGATTACGTTGAGTTTGACTAATGAGACTTCAAGTCCCTCGGGCGAGGCATTAGACCTCTCGGGCGGGACTTCTATCAAATCCTCAGACAAGAATATAAAGTTATGTCTCTTAGGCTAGACTTCAATCGCACCCCTTGGAAAATTGGTTTGATTATATTGCCTTATAGGGAGGCAAAGACCTTCCCGTGGAAATCTAGCGCATTCATATTGCCTTAAGGGGTGATAAGGATCTTAACATGGAAACCCAACATATTTGAATAGGATTTCATGGTGGAAAGGATCTTCGCATGGAAGTCCAGCGTTTTAAAATAGCCTTTCAAGGTGGCAAGGATCTTTGCATGGAAGTTCGACATATTCAAATATCCTTTCTAGGCGGCAACAATCTTCTTACAAAAATCCATCATATTTGAATATCCTTTCAAGGCGAAAAGAATATTTGCATGAAAGTACAACATTTTCAAATAGCTTTTCAATGAAGCAAGGATCTTCGCATAGAAGGCCAACACATTCAAATAGCCTTTCAAGGCATCAATGATCTCCTTACAGAAGTCCTACAGACATATATTATGAAAATTGTCTTCCTTATTCACAAATAACCATTCAAAGGTTCACACGCAGGCGGGAAATCTCCCCCCTAAGAATTACAATAGTTTAATTGTAATAATATTTATGACGAATAGAGTTCCAAATTCTGGGTATAAGCCTCCCATCCAATTTTTGTAGCTTATGTGACCATGTGGAAGCTTCTAGAATATGCGACATGGCGCTTCCTAGTTGAGCTTCAGCTTTCCCTGCTGTGCAAGTAGAACCACTTGCTTTAAGAACATGTCACATTCTCGCATATCCCTTGGCATGACTTTGGAGTTGTGTCTTCTGGTGGCTCTATGCTTGGAAGCGAATTATCATATGTGGGTGACCTCTTAATTCATCGACTAGTTTGCAGTACATTCCAACCCTGCCTTGTTTACCTCGTAGTTGAATTGGGAGTGTCGCCATGAGGGTGTGTCATTCTATATGGGAAACACTTATCTTTTAATTTCTATTATTTACTTTAATGCCTTTATTTTCCGGTGTTTTCTATTCTGATCTTAAATATACTAACACAATTTGCTACTTAAGTATTAAAACTTCTAAATTAATCTTAAATTTTAAATACCACAATTCACTCTCTCCCTCTTGTGTTTGGATTCACTTGTCCAACATTATTAAATATAAAGCTAGACTGGTGGTCAAAGGTTTCCATTAGTGACATGGTTTTGACTTTACAAAAACCTTTTCCCCTATAGTTAAACCATTTACCGCCCGAATTGTTCTCACTCTAGCTATATCTAAAGTGTGGTTTATCACTCAACTAGATGTCAATAATGTCTTCCTTAATGACATTCTTGAGGAAGCGGTACACATGAAACAACCACCGGATTTTAAACATTCTGACACGCCGCTAGTATGCAGATTCAACAAATTCATTTATGGCTTAAAACAAGTCCCAAGGGTCTGGTTTGAGAGGCTCAATAATGCTTTAAAAACTTAATGATCATTTCTTATTCACACTCATAACACCAACTCACTCCATTTTAATGTTTGTGTATGTTGATAACATTATTATCACATGAAAAATTCAGAGCCTCGTATCAAGTCTTTGATAAACAAATTTAATGATCAATTTTCTCTCAAGCATAGAGTTATTTCTAGGTATATAAGTCTGCCATTATGTAGATGTCTCACTTTTCCTTTCACAAGTCAAGTATATAAGAGACTTATTTGCAAAAGTCAATTTAGTAGAAGCCAAAGAAATGCCTACTCCTATGATCTCAAATTTAAAACTTTCAAATCATGGCTTAGACTATCTCCATGATCCTACTTTCTACAGGTTAATAGTGGGTGCATTGCAATATGCCACTATCACAACACTTGAAATCGGCTTTGTACTAAACAAAACATGTCAGTTTCTTTCACAACCTCTAGAAAGCCATTGGACTACAGTAAAAAGGATCCTCTAATATCTCAAAGGCTCACTGTATCATGGTCTTCTTCTTAAGTCAATCTCTATTCTCATTCCTCTTTATCAAAGCATTCTTTGATGTTCACTAGGGTGTTGACCCTTATGACATAAAGTCTACTTCTGGCTCTTGCATATATCTAGGCACAAAAGGAAAGTACATAAGTCTTGCCAACACTAAATCTGAAGCATAAAAAAAAATATCAACAAAAGCCTTGTGATGCAATTTATTCCTGCCATAAACCAGTTGTTGGCTTACTTACAAAACCTCTTCACACTTGTCAGATTTCTACATCTCAGGGACAAACTACAAGTTGTAGGCAGACCATGCCTTTGAAAGACAGATAACTTAATAAGTGTCTGAAAAATAGGAATCAAATTGATAATAAATTGTAGAATATTAAGACTTAATTAATAGTGAGTGGTTATCTATAGTTATCACTTGTCATTGTTGAAAACCTTTTTAAAATCTTTATAGTAACCAGAGACAATTTTAAAATTATTCTAGAGACACAGGGATTAACTTGCTACTCCATTTATTTTAAGTGTGTTCTAATAATATGTCCAAAATGCGTGTGGACCCAAAAATTATTGTAGATAAATAATGTTTGTGAATTCCAACTATCCTTCTTTTATATGCACCATTGACATCACTAGCAGTTTAAACATAAGATCCGCTTTATCGGAAGTGACTCATGACAATGAGAGAAAAGCAATTTAAACTGTTCAATCTTAAAGTCAGATGATTGATTTTGAAATAAGTGATTAAAACCATACAAAAGCACTTTATTCACCCACCTTAAAAAAATCCCAATATCGACATTATCTGATGACTGCCATGTGGCATACAATTAAAATGAGAAAACACCCAAAACCATACATATGAAACTGATAATAAAGTCAAGGACGGAAACTGAAACTAATTGCTTAAGGGAAACGAAATTGAAACTAGTTTTTGCTCTTATCATGGAAGCAAATACAAGGCAAAGACTATCCGTTTAGGCAGAACTTAAAAGTACACAGGAAAAAACACTAAGCTAATATCAAAAGGTTCACACTCTCCTCTCCTCTCTCCATTCCTGGTAAGCACTAAAGTAGTTAGGCCTTCTCTTTGACTTTTATTGCTTTCATTCACATATCACATTGTTCAACTTTGGCCAATCTCGTATCTACAATTTTACAGAGCTTCTCACACAGTGTAGTGCTGCTGGATGGTATCAATGTCCAAACCTTTTAGCTTCACCACAGACTCAACATGCCCTTTCAGTGTGTGCAGCTCGCGAAGCCTTGCAACTTCGGCTCTTCTCTTGGCCTGCTCGGCAATCTCAGAGAGTTCCCTGTAACTGCTCTTCTCGTTGAAAATACCAGAACTCTCTGGTGGTTGAAGTCCATGTAGAGTCCTCTGAGCGTGTGCCCATTGAGCTTCCCTCTCCTCTTTTCCGTAGTCTTTCTTGGTGGTGAAGGCAGTCTTGTTGTCTAGGAGATTGTTCCAAGCCTTGCCACTCAATATGTAGCGGATGGCAAATTTCATCACGTCGAGTGGAATATAGAAGACAATACTGTAGAGCCAGATTACTCCTGCCCAACCCCAACCAATTCCCTGTACCTTTGCAAATCCCCAGTTGGCATATACTGCTATTAATGTAGCAATCAGCTGAGCAATGAGGAAAGCAATGACTAATAGGGCTCCAGGGCGTTCAAGAAACGACCAACCACGAGAACGGGTCACAAATATCAAAGCCTGGCTAACTATACTGACTTGAAGATACAAAGCAGACATCATTTCATCATGATTCAGGTGCCTAACTCCAAATTTGTCAGGGAAGAATTTATTTTCTTTAATTGCCCAGAAGAATATTACGGTCATCAGAGCTAAATAACCTCCAAGAACAATCCCAGTAGCAAATATTTCATTCAATTTCCAGCTATCGGGTAAGGGAGATGGAACCACCCTATCTTTTGAAATTGTCATGATTGTTCCATCATTAAGAATGGCAATAATCAAGACCATGAAAGGTGAGAAGTCAAATTTCCATATCAGTGCAATGAACATGAAGCCAAACACTATACGGATAGTGATAGATACTGCATAGATCGTGTAGTTTTTCATCCTTTGGAAAATAGCCCTACTAGTTAAGACTGCACTGATGATAACACTCAATCCAGGTTCTGTGAGGACAATATCAGAAGCACCTCTTGCGGCATCCGTAGCATCGGCAACAGCGATTCCAATATCGGCCTTCTTCAAAGCTGGAGCATCGTTGACACCATCTCCAGTCATTCCACAAATGTGTTTCCTTTCTTGCAACTTCTTTACAATTTCATATTTGTGCTCTGTGGGTATAAATAGGATATGGTAAGCAGAGAAATAGAAAGTAATCTCATAGAAAGTAAAGGGGGGAAATCATCACGGTGAAAATGGTTCTGCACGAACCTGGAAATACCCCAGCAAATCCATCTGCCTTCTCAATCAGCTCTTCAACTGGAAGTGCAGCAATACTCGCATCTTTGTCTTGTCCAAGCAAGGTAGCAGATGGGTACATATTAGTTCCCATCCCAAGTCTCCTCCCAGTCTCCTTTGCTATGGCAAGTTGATCACCTTAAAAACAGAACAAAAGTACAGATATTAACTTGAGGATGCCTTGATAACAAATTATTATTACATATAACAGTCTGTGATTGAAAAAAAATGGAGGAGATGAGAGGGGAATGGATGAGAGTAGTTACCAGTAATCATCTTAACATTGACACCAAGATGAAGAGCTCTCCGAATAGTTTCAGCACTGTCATGCCTAGGTGGGTCAAACAGTGACAACAAACCAACAAACTGCCAAGGACCACCAGCACTTTCTTTAGTTTTCTCAGGAACCTCCTACAGAAGTAGAAGTAGCACAGAAGACCAAGGGATCAGTGAAAAGAAATATAATTTTCAAGACAAACTTCAAACGTGAATCCTAGCTATAAAATACCTGTCTAGAAACAGCAAGAGAACGAAGACCTCTCTCTGCAAACTTGTCAATAATAGCATGGATGTTCCGCTTTGCATCTTCCCTAAGGTTACACAGGTTCATGATCTGTTCACAACAAAAATAAGTTCATATTGGTACATAACTAGAAATCTCACAAGTATAATAAACAATTAGAATCATCGGCTTACCTGCTCTGGAGCACCTTTGCTTGCACGGTGCCAATTTCCATTGCTATCAATGTAAGTCAAGGCAGTTCTCTTATCCACGGGATTGAATGGTAAGAAATGAATCTCTCTTACTCCAGCCCTTGCCTGCACAGGGCAAATATGTGTTCGAGAATTCAGTCATATAAACATTTTTCTAACAGCGTGCCAAGCTACAGCAATTGATGCAATTTTATGGAGAAGTTACCTCTTTTGGATCAGCTAGAGTTCCAACAATGGCGGCATCTATGGCATCCTGGTTTTCAATCCTGGAAGCCCTTGCAGCAAGAAGCATAACATGTTCCTTGTCCACACCCTTTTCAAAGACCTCAATCAAGTTCTTGTCAACACTCAGCTTGTTAAGTGTAAGTGTACCAGTCTTGTCACTGCAAAGTACATCCATACCAGCCATTTCTTCAATAGCAGTCATACGCTTGGTAATAGCTCCTTGCTGAGAGAGCCTGTGTGAACCAATGGCCATAGTTACAGACAACACAGTGGGCATAGCAATAGGAATTCCTCCGATCAAAAGGACCAAAAGGTTGTCAATTCCGTCTCTGTACTTGCGGTGCTGAATTGGGTACATGACTATGATCTCAGCCAACATACCAACTGCAATGGAACAGATACAGAAGTTTCCAATTGCGGTAAGCACCTTCTGGAAATGTCCAACTTGGTTTGTACTGTCCACAAGGTGAGCTGCTTTCCCGAAAAATGTGTGGACACCAGTTGCAATGACAACAGCTTCAATTTCACCTTGTTTACAAGTTGAGCCAGAGAAAACTTCTTGCCCAGGACTTCTAGTCACAGGAAGTGATTCTCCAGTCAAAGCAGACTGATCAATCTTTAAAGGATCACCTTCAAGAAGACGAGCATCAGCTGGAACAATATCACCTAGTTTGATGCTGATGATGTCTCCAGGGACTAAAATTGCAGCTTCCTGCTCAGACCATTTACCATCCCTAAGAACCTGCAAAAGTGTGACAATTTTGAGTCAGTCCTTAAACCAAGCTTGTTACTTCTAAATATGCCTAAACAGTTCAATAGCATATAAACATGGAGCAAAACAATAAACTCAGGGCTTATAAACCATTTAGTTATGTTTTTCAACAAATGACATATATAACCGGTGATTGCAACACTTGCAAACCATTCATTAAAAACATATTCTCTTAATAACAGACACAAAATTCAATTTCTATCAACTGATTTATATGCCTACTTAATTACTTGGTGCAGAACCGACACAACTCAATTTATTACCTTTGTCTTAGGAGCAAGACCAGCCATAAGGGCTGCAGCGGCATTACCAGCATTATTTTCTTCAATGAAACTGATAGTGGAGTTGATCACCAACAAGCAAACAATACCGACAAAATCTTGCCAATCCGGAGGCTTTCCGTCACCATTTGCAAGACCAATTGCCATCAAAGCTGCAGCTTCCATGACCCATGACAGAGGATTCCACATGAACCCAAGAAACTTGAGAACCTTGCTTTCCTGTATTATTAAATTATCACCAATCAGCAATTGCATCAGTAATTGTATATTTTCAACATGTTAACCATTAATTAATGTATCATAGGAAAGGAACCTTTTTCTCCTCTAGCTTGTTTGGTCCAAATATCTGAAGCCGATTGGCTCCTTCCTCCGAGGACAAACCTTCTTTGGTACATTTCAATTGCTCAAACACTTCCTCAACGGGAATATGTTCCTACAAATTAACAAACAAATCTTATTAAAAAATCTGATTCTTTCCTACATTCTAATACATGACATTACATTGTCACTAGCATAATTGAGTAGCTCCTTTATTACAATTTAGCAATCTTATGTTCCTTTTTCTCTTTCAAAGCTTCATGAATGCAATTGTTTCTTCCATTTGTTCATTTTTCTGTTCTTAGTATGTCATCCTTAGTTGAAAAAATATTTATCAAGAGAAAAACCATTTTTTTACAAAAAAATTTAAAAACCCAGAAGCCAAATCAAACAGATCCATTTAAAAAAACCAAAACCCAATCAATTAAAAGCTATACATAAATTTCTACTACTTCCCTAAGAAAAATTTATGGAAACATTTCAAACGGATTCATTTTTAGTGTTTGTCAAAAGAAGAAAATATAATAATATTTTCAATACTAATAATTAGAACTATGTACTGGTACTTTAGCTTACAACCGTTGAATCAAAAAGATAAAAAGCAAGTGGTGGTGGTCACGTAGATCAAACGCCAACAACCAATCACAAAAAGCGTTGACTAACGCGATTATGCTTACCACCGCCCAAAACCAAACAGTGTCTTACATCACAAGAGAGACCCTTACAACCAGCAACCCATGTGTGACACCTTGTACTAGTTGCTTTCACATCTTAGGCCCCGTTTGTTTACATTATTATACACTAAAAATCATTTTTTGTTACCACAATAAATTGCCCAAGAAGATACATCATACACACTTCACTAATATCTGATCCATTAGACCGATATTAGTAAAAAAACACATATTTTTTTAATTGTAAAAAAATAAAAAATAATTTTTTAATCACAAAACGGAACCAGTTCCCAAAGAAAGAGTAAAGGACAAACTTCCATTAAGAAAGCAACAGTGTTTATTGAAAATTGTACACAAGAGGTTGAAGCTAAGGGCAAAATGGACAAAACGAAAAAGAAATGGACCCTATTGTGTCAGAAAAAAAGGATCGTAAAAATCATAAATGTGTGAGAGTTACTATGAAAACCGTTTATCAGTTAATGGAAAAATAACCTGAATTTTTTTAAAAGAAAAAAGTACCACGGAAGAGTACTTAAATAAAATTCCCTACTGCCAAACAAGGCGCAGACACAGAAAGAGACAGAGCCGATTAGACATGGTAGAAAATAAATAACACAGATATAAAAATAACAATAATTAAAATTCAAATAATAAAATATATATAAAAGTGTATTGAATACGTTAACCTAACCTAACTGTGTCAATCACGTTTGTTTAGATCCACTGAATCGCTGGAAAATTAAATTAAAAAAATAAAAACTTATTTTAGACTATAATTTAGTATCATCTGCGCACAATTGCAGAGACTAATTACAGAAGAAGAAAATTGATCTGTTTGGTATAATTGGTTAATAAGTTATGCAAATGAAAGAAAAATTGAGTATGAAGTGGTTAGGTGAGGGATTATACCAGATCAACGGTCTCGTTCTTGATTTCTTCGAGGGTGATGGATTTGTTGGCCGCCATGAGGAGAGGATGAAGATGGGTGGAAATTGGGGAGAATCAGTGGAGAGAAAGAGAAAAAGGGTTCATGAGGAAGAAAATTGAGGAGAGAAAGTGGAAATTGCAATATGAGAGGATTTTGAGAGCTGCGGAGAAGTCTCTCTTTATAGTACTCACAACAACTGAATGGAGAGAGAGAGAAGAGAGAGAGAGTTTAATTTTGTGATGTTGACTATGATTATACATTGGACTTCGAAACCCACTTACTACCGTTTTATTTTGTTTTACAAAAAGGCCCTTGTTAGGGTTTTTATTTTGAAAATAGCCCCTTGACTAGGTTTTTATTTTATTCACAATACCTATTAGGTCTTTTGTTTTAGAGATGGGTCACCAATCAAGTGGTTACTCGTCATTTAATTATTATTATTATCGTCTATTGTTTTAGAGTTCAATTTTTAGAGAGAAAAATTGAAGTTAAAAATATATGATAAATGAGAAGGGATGTGGCACACATAGTCTAGTCATTGCGGTGGAACAAATGTTTTAGTAAATTTTATAATAATAGTAAGCTTTTAAAAAATAAAATCCAAGATCAATGAAAATAAATACGTAGAAAAGAACATGTCATATAAGGATCTGTCACATATATTTGCTCTACTATCAATTGATCTAATTTAATGAAATAATTTAATATTTTTTAAATTTTATATAATATGTATACCCGCTCAATGTATTAAGTTAATATAAATTTATTCAAATGATTATTTTGGTACAAAAATCCAAAGAAAAAAAGATTAACCAGTTATCCTAATACGTATAGGGATCGAGGCTCCATTTTAATCATCAACTAAAATGACATCTAACTCATTTGACATGAGATTCGGAAGAATGAGAAATTCATTATTGTTTAAAGTAATATTATAATTGGTTATCCAATCTGCACCACGATTTCCTTTTCTCTAAGCAAGGTTGAATTTGATGTGTCAATTCCTTTGAGTCATCCTTATAATTCTACGTACTAAAGTTAGAAGGTTTTCCTCGTCCACAGTATCCTATCCTGATTAACCCTATATATTAAGACTTTACAGTCATTCTCAACCACCAGATTTTTAATTATCTAATGTCAACCTATATCAATCTCATGTAACATCGCATACGTCTCTGTAGTAAGAGTTTCACACAGACCAATTTTTCGTGCATGTCTCTTATCCAATTTCTGAATAAGACCCTGAATAAGCCTCTGCATCATGTTATGGAAGTAGACTTCTTACAGGCGCCGTCACAATTGAGTTTAATCCAATTATCCTTCGGTCGATCCCATTGGATATGCTTGATTCCTGGCTCCGATAACCTAACATTTCCCTTCACACGACCAATTATCTCGATTTTCTTTACAAGATGCTTGATTGGTCCAATCGGGTTATCAGGTCGCTGAAAGCCTTTTTTAAAAACGAGCTTTCTTCTTCCACTTCCATAAATACCAACAAGAGATCATAAATATTGACCTCTAGTGGTCTTTGTGTGAATTCGTGATATTTCCTTTAAGATTGTAAGCCATTCAATTCCTGCTAGACAAAGAGTAAAAGTGAGTCATTTTTATTATAAGATACAAGTCTAATCCAAACATGTGTTGCATCGAGGCAATATCGAATCACGTGAATTAAGTTTCGTTCTTTAGTTGTACACCAATTGCGATAGTAGTTGCATGTCTCTACTATTCGGTTATTTTGTTGCTTGTCTTATCACATTCATCTGCGTTTTTATTTTGATTCGTTTAGTCTCTTTCATGACTGCATTTCTCATGTTTAGCATGCATAAAACCTTGGTTAGATTTGATATTGATCTAAATGCTCTTTGATAAATAGCATATGATAGTGAAATGAAATCACCTTGTGTTTAGAAAAAATTTGATTCAAGGTAAAATCTCAAAAAACTTTTGAAATTTTGAAATTTTGAGATTTTACAAGATTGATTCGAATCAGACATTTTTACATTTATTTTTTGATTCTGATCAAATTTGACAGTAGCTCAAGTCAGCAATTTGATCTTGATCAGATTTTTCACTTGATCCTAATCATTTTCCTGGAACAGATTTTGTTTGATTTGATTCGAATCATAATTTGTACATGTTTCGAATCAGTTTCATTTTTCACAAATCATGTTTGATTTGATTCGAATCAAACTTTCAACATGATCTGAATCGAATTATTTTGCCTAAAAATTATGTCACTTCTAGGCCATTTGATTCGAATCACTTTTTGTTCTTGATTTGAATCAAAAGGCTTGTGATTCGAATCATGTGTTTTCTGATCCGAATCAACTAGCATATTTTTCAAAAATTAGGTATTTCTTTCATTTCACCTCACTTTTGCTCATTTGATTCAAATCATATTTTTCTTGATTCGAATCTAACTACCTTTTTTCATCCATTTTGTATGCTTCATCTTAAGCACATACAAATCATCTTATATCATCATTCAAACACAACATACATCATTCTGTTAAGATTTTTCAGTGTGATTTTGTGTGAAAATCAATTTCCTCTGTTTTGAGTGTTCAAAGTCTTGCTATAAACTTCTCACGTCTTCAACTTCAATTGAGTTAAGATCTTGATAACTAGAGTTCTGAGATTGATTGAATGAGGCACGTACTTAAAACTAACCGTTCTTGGAGATCTTGTTGAGTTTTCAGGTTGTTAACAAGAAAGAGAAATTATCAATGGTGGTGACAAATTCCATTGAAAAGAAGTAGGTTATTCTCTCCAGCATTACCTTAGTAGTAACTGAGTGGAAGGCTACAGATAAGGCGAAGTTCTTCTCGAATCTTCAGACAATATCGCCGCTCAAGAAATCGGTAGGATCAAGGGGTTGATAGCTACACACAAAGGCTTGGAGCAGAATTTATGTTATTGGAATGTTTAAGAAACGTATTCGAGTAAAGATTACGTAGAAGAGTTTGATAAGTTTGCTAGATACAAGTTAGGATCCAAATTAGGAGATTTATTTTCTCAGCTGTAAATTGTGGATTGGTGATTGTATGAACTTTTGGAAATATTTTTCAAATAATAAGGAACTATGCAGGTTCCAATGGGAAACCATTGAAGAGTGCATATAGGCCAGGCAAGGACGAATGTCGAAACACTATAAATCATAGTGTCATCTCTCTAACTCTACTCTTGCATTTATATTCGTAGTGATTGCATGCTAGATTTTTCAATACCATCTTATTATATCATTTTTTTCTTAGCGATTAATTACATAAAGCTTAGGTTTTGTTGAAATTGGACAACTAGTCAAGCTAGTATTGTGATTGATAAATCTGAAAACGAATTGAATTTAGAAATCCACATTGAATCAATTGTGTACACTTCTTATGACTACACAACTTGAATCAATTCATACCAAACGTTGCAGTTTATAACTTTGATATTTGTGAAACGAACTGTGTGTCTGCTTGATCATAATCGATTGTATAATTTTTATTTTCGTTTCAAACCTTCCGCACTCAACTCAGTTTTTGAAAACACTCTAATTTTAGAAAACGGCAGTTGCATTTTTTAATTTGGGTATATTCACCCCTCTAGACCGTTTTTCTACTTTCATATTCACACCCAACATTGCAATTCTTAGATATAGTTGGATCCATTTATGACCCTGATAATTTGTCAATAGTCTCTCATAAATCATAAGCCACATAAAAATTTGAATATGATGCGGAACTACGACAAAACTACGCATTAAAATGTTTATAATATTATTCATATTAGTATCGAGTTTAAGATTTGATTGACTAAATTAGAAGAGAAATTAAAATAAAAGTAATAAATTCTTTTATTAATAATTAATATTATTCTATTTTATTTTTTATGATAGATAACTAATATATCTTCATCGTCGTAGTATTTGTTTTTAAAGTATCTTTCAATAAAAATACTTTTACAAAAATATGATTAATATAATTAAAAATATGTAGATAGTCCATAAAATAATGTTTTTAAAGTTTTACATTTAGAGACAATAAAATATTTATATTCCATTTTCCCCTTTTTATTTTTTTTATTTTGACCTGCATAAAAAAAATTAATATTTTGACTCGCTTAACTTTTTTTAATTTATGCATTATTTATGTTTGTATTAAGCATTCATCTAGATTTGTGATTTAAAAACAACAATTTGCATAAAGGCATAGAAAATCCACCCTCCTTTTCTTTTAACTTTAGTATAACACTAAATTATACTGCCTCTCAAAAGTATTTGGTCAAACTCGGCCTCTAATAATTTAATATTTATCCCAAATAAATTTAGATTTTATATTATTATTTTTTATAAAAACCAAAGAAAATTCATTACAAAGTCTTTGTGGCGTAGAGAATGCTATAAACAGAAAACAAACAAACAATTTATTATATTATTTACTTGTGAATACTCGAAATTTTTAACTAAACATCAAATAGAAAATTTCATTTTTAATCTCTTAACTTTATATTAATGCAGTAGAGTCTATCCCAAGATTCATATAACAAATCATGACGGAACATCATGTCACATGGTTCATGAGAGCTTTTCATGCATCAAAAACTATGTGAACCACTATTTTACTTTAAACATAAATACAAAATAAAATATATTAAAACAAAAGTAATTTAAATAATAGTGTTTAAATAATACAACTGATAATTAAAATCCTACAAAGATAGTATAAAGGACCACAAAACAATATTAATTTTGCAAAACTGTCTTAGACTAAGGTGAACAAAACGACATGTGATCCACCCAAATATTTCCCATACTTTTCATATAAAAATAAACAATTTTTCCAAGGCTATAATAATTTCTAAAAAAGTTCATGAAATTTGAAGGATTTCTTTTAAAATTTAACCAATATTGGAAATTAGGAATATTTATTTTTTACTAATTACAAACATTACAAACATGACTATATTTATTCATTTTTATGGTGATTTAAAAAACCAAAGAATTTGAAACCCAAAATAAATAAATTAATTTACTTAATTAATTTCATGCACTCTCATATATATATATATATATATATATATATATATATATATATATATATATATATATATATATATATATATATATATATATATATATATATATATATATATATATATATATATATATTATTTCTTCCACTTCCTTGTAAAAAATGTAGGAGTTGAAAATTAGTTCCACATTATGGGGGGAAAAGATTTTTTTTCTTTTTATTTGAACACCCCGTGGACCACATGTATTAAGTGAAATGGATCATGGATATCATTCCTTATAGGTGAAAATAATCATTTTGTAAAGGTCCAATGTATAATTTCCTTATACACGACATGGATTCTTCCATGAAGGTCTAGCGCATAATTGTCTTATAGGAGGCAATGATCCTTCTGTGAAGGTCCGACGTATAATTATCTTATATGTGACAATGATCCTTCCGTGAAGGTTCAATATATAATTTTCTTATAGGTGAAAATGATCCTTCTATGAAGGTTCTACGTATAATTTTCTTATAGGCGACAAAGATTCTTCAGTGGAGGTCCAACATATAATTATCTCATAGGCAACAAGGATCCTTTAGTGAAGGTCCAACGTATAATTTCCTTATAGGTGACAAGAATCCTTCATTAAAGGTCCAATGTATAATTGACCATAATATCATATAGTTTAGAAGACAATGTGCCTCATTAAAAACTTTGACCTTGCAGTGGAAAAAGTATGTCCTTACCTTTAATACCTTAAAAACTAAATCTTTGATAGGATTCATACATTGGTGGGCTAAGACATTCACCTTATTAAACAGAAAATATTTAAATTATTAACTATAATAATATCTTAAATTACTTGAGTTTCAGGTTCTAGGAAAAAGTCTTTTGTTTAATTATTCAAGCTTACAAGCGTCGTGCGATAGCTTGTGGTATATTTGATATGAAACTTCCTAATTAGGTAGAAACTTTTCCAACCGAGTAGGTGTGACCACTGATCTAAGTATTAGGCCTCCTTCTTACATTTCCCTTGGGACCACCTTCAAATTGTATCTTCTGGTTGCTCTCTATTTGGCAGAGAATTTTTTGATATGGGTGTCATACCCCAAAGTTTTCCCTCCTTTTTTGCTTTTCATCTAACCTATGACTTAAGATCCATCTATCCTCATCCATGTCTCATTCATGTGCATCATTCATTCACAACTAACATTTGCTAACAAGTATCATATATTCAAAGTTTATGGTTGATAAAACCAGGGTTTTAGCTTGAAGATTATGGCATTGCTCATCATGTGGGTTGAAACCTTAATTGATTGATTATTTGGGACCTTGACTCTTGAAGTTTACACCATCACATTCATTTGGGCATCCAAACCCTAATTCTTGACTATGCTCCTATGGGATCTTGTGTTTTACCTTTTGTGCATGGGCTTGGCCTCTAAACCCTAATTGGTGGGCCCATGGTTTGAGGTTTTGCTTATGAATCTTTGTGTTTGGGTTGAAACCCTAATCATTGATCTTGAGGTTGGTAAACCTTATGGCTTAATTTGAAAGGTTAGTAACCCTAAGTTGGTTCATGACATTGATAGATTATTTGTGATTGATTGCTTCTTGGTTTGAGATCTTGGTTGATACATAGCTTGGATCTTTGACCTAGCTAAACCCTAGTTCATAGCTTGCCATGTAATTGGTCTAAGGTATGCTTGCATTGATTGTACGTTCTCATGGTCCATTCATGATCCAAGTCTCATTGCATTCACATATCATTCATGGGTCATCATTTGATCCAAGGCTCATTCCATGTGTTAAAGTTCAAGTTTTCTAGTCCGATTGATTCAAAATTTCATTGCCTATTTTGTTTTAAGAATTCATCTAATTCATTTGTTCATATTGAATTTGGGACTGGTCCTTGGATTTCAATTTTCATTCATTCAAAGCATTTGTTTCAAAATTGATTTCATCTGAATCCAAGTTTGTTTCATGTGTTTCATAAAGATCATTTTACATTGTCCATAACACAATACATTAAAAAGTCTACAAAGAAATTACATTTTTACATAAGTTAACTTTTGATCAACTGTTGATTTTTTTATCAACCAGTTGACCAAAGTCAACTCATATCTTTTCTATACCTAAAACCTTAATCTCCATCTTCTTCTTCAAATTAGAATCTCCTTTGCATTGTCCTTCACTTGCAAAACAAAAAAATTCAAAAAACAAAAACACTTCAAGCATTTAACACATTTTCATTTTACCAAACCAATTAACATTCCACACAAAATAAATTCAGCATGTAGCATGTGCATATGAAATTCAGTTCCAAAAACATTTTCAAAAACCAACACCTTTTCAAGTATATACCATATATAACATTACCATTACAAAATATGCATTTCCACATACCACATACATGGATCATTGCAAATCTCAACCATTAATAGTCATTGTTTCATGATCATTTCATACATTAACAAATTCATCTTCAAGCCATTCCCATTAATCTAAAACCTAAATTTCATTTTTAAACCAAATTAATTCCATTTCAAACTAACCTTCAAATTTTAATTCATTTCATTTCAATTACAATTCAATCACCATTGTCATTCATTACATAATCATGAGAATGTATATTACATGAAAAAAATACAAATTTGGGCAACTTTGACCAAGTGTTGACTTTGGTCAACATTTGACTTTTTGGTCAACTTTGACCAAAGTCAACTCAATTACTAGGAAACCTAAAACACTAAGTTCTAAGCCTTATTTCTAATCCAAAATTCAAGTTTGATGTCATGTGTACATGATGCTCCAAATTCAAATCTTGAGGCCATCATCTTGCATTGCTCATGCATCATTACTACATGTTCATGGCATGCAAGAGATTTCATGAACCTAGCAAAACAATGATCATAAAACAACACATAACCAAAGCCAGAACTTGCAACTTATGCTAAACAGTTCTGCAGCATACCCAAAACAATATATATGCAGCAAAGCATACAACTCAATACCTGCTGCAACCACCTTACAGAATTCCCAATGAAGAACCACAAGACATGCATATGAAAGAGGCCAACTTCTATGCCAATGACTATCTTCGGGAATGCCTCAAATCAACACACTCATAGAGACCCATTTGATGATCTTGTTCTAGAAAAGAGCATCAGTACTGAAGCTAGCAGAAATATATCCGAATGTATCGCACGCTCGAACATACAATAGAGTCGCCATCCAAATTTATTTATCCTCAAAGGGAAGGGAAAACATCGATAAAACCCGGGGGGAAGAGATATGCTGGGTAAGGAAGTCGGTTATGCAAGGGGAAGTTATTAGCACCCCAAACATCAATGGTACTCCATGGGAACCGTTTTTATTGGTCTCACTCGAATAGGTGTGATATCTAAGATTACTCGCAAAAGAATGGGAAAAGGAAAGAAATAGATAAAGTGCTCGGTGAGGATTAGGGCCCTCATGCCTACGTATCCTCATAGTGTAATGAGGAATTTAGAGCTCCGTAGTTCAGAGAACTAGTGGTAGGAGGTGAACAGAATTGTGATCAAGGTATGGTTTGAACCAAAGAATAGGTTTTGAACTCCAACAAGGGTGAAAAGATGAACCCAAGAGTAAGGTGGTTATTATCAATACATGGAATAGCAGGCCGCCACTATAAGGTAAAACCTAAAAGGAAGGAATTAAGTGTTTGAGGTTGTAGCCCAAACATCTCTTGGTTCACAAGGTGACGCAAGAAGGAGCACAAAGATGTAGTGTGTTTGGCTCAAAGGTAACTGGTATATCATAGAGAGTGAATGAAGGTAGAATGTGGATGTATCATGGAGATGAACGGAATGAAGTGACCAAAGTCACATAATTGAATATTTGGTGATAAGTGACTGAAGAAATATTGTTTGAAATCAAAAGGTGAAATTGTATTGGAATCCATAAGAGGAATGAAATTCATACCGTAGAGGGAAATGGCTCTAACCGCTACGTGGACCAGCAGACCGCCACTATAGGATGTTTAGCCAAAAAAGAAGGAATTAAATGTTTGAGGTTGTAGCCCAAATAACTTTAGGTAGAAATGCGGATTACATTAGGTGTCCTAAAAGGGTGTATATGGAATTCCAAAGAAAGTGCACTTCGATATCAATGAAGTAATGTGTCACTGGGTGAACGATTTATGATCGAAGGTAGGTGATGAATAATGAAAGATATGAATGGTTCCCTAAGGTGGAAGAAGGAATAATTAGGAGTATGCTCTCCAAGGATTCGCATCCTTGTGCCTACGTATTCTCATCGTGCAATGAGAAAATTAGAGCAATCGTAGTTCGGAATCACGAGAATAGAAAGAGAGAGACGTTTGTCTAAGCAACGGGGGCTCACAAGACAAACACCAATTCAAGGACTGATTGCCATGAAATGAGGAGAGAGATATTTGTCTGAGCCACAGGGCTCACAAGACAAACACTAATTCAAAGAATGATTGCAGTACTGTAGTACAAAGAATAGTATCACTTGTTAGGGACACAAACAGTTCGAGATCAATTAAGAATAATATCTTGGATCCAAGAAGGAGATAGACTCTTAACCAAAGAGCGAAGGTAGGCATTTACCAATACGTGGACCAACAGGCCGCCACTATAAGGTAAAGCCAAAAAGAAAGATTGAAGTAAATGTTTGGGGTTGTAGCCCAAACAACTCTCGATTGATGAGATGGAATGTCGTTAAGACGTTCCAATAGGATAGACAAGGAGTCCAAGAAGAAGTATGATTGATCTCAAAAGATGGTATTGATTGCATGAATGAAGAATGATTGATTGATAAATAGGGTAAATTAATAAATAAGATAGGAATAGATAAGATAGCTTGCGAAGAATCTGAATTCTCCTGCCTACGTACCCTCATTGTGCAATGAGGAAATCAGAGCATTCATAGTTCAGCCCACTAGGGCTAAAAACAAGGATTGTTGGCAAAAGAATAGTGATAAAATGATTGAATTTTAAATTATATAGAATGGAGAGTAGAAAGAGTGGAACAGACTTGATAGTTATTTGATAAGAATCATAATAAAGTCTATGAGTAAAGGTGTATACGATAAGCAACGAGCCAAATGTCTCACACCCAAAGATATCCAGAATGAGTGTAGGAAATCTCCAGTCTCATTCCTTCTTTACTACTTAAGGCTCGTGGCATGTAACTCTCGTCTTAACTTTCAAGTGGAGAGAGGAGAATCTTTGTTGTTTATTATATTGATGAAGACCTTATCAATCGTTCGATTCGAATTGCACTAAAGTCTATGAATAGAGGTGAATACGATGAGCGTTGGGTCATACGTCCCATACCCAAAGATACTCAGAATGGGGGTAGGAATACTCCAGTCCCACTCCTTCTCTATTGCTTAAGGCTCGTATCGTACAACTTGATTCATGATTGATAAGTTGTTGATGTAGTCCTTGCTTATTGCATCGCTTTATAGTGAGAGAGACTTGCCAATCGTGTGATTAGAGTTGTGCTGAAGTCTAGGAATAGAGGTGAATACGATGAGCGTTGGGTCATACATCCCATACCCAAAGATACTCAGAATGGGGGTATGAATACTTCAGTCCCACTCCTTCTCTATTACTTAAGGCTCATGCCACACAATCCCAATTTTGATTTAACAAAATCTTGTAGTTTCCACCTTTGATTGCTTGTATAATCCGCTGCTTGGTATGACTGAGGATACCTTGATCGAGAATCTGACTTGAGGTTTCGAGCTCCACGGCTTAGAGAAAAAAGTCTTATTAAGTGACCAAGGGTCTTTTGGTCACTCAACTAGACTGTGGGATTATACAGGTTCAAATGATTTAGTTGGTCAAAATTGCTTTTGATCAATTTAATCATGGGTTTATTTTGGTTTAGGGAACTAGGTTAATCCTAAACTAGAAGTTAGTAATTGTTAGAAACTATCCTAAGGGATCATGCATTGGTTGATTGAAGTTGATAAAACCTATGTTAAAATCCTAGGGGAGCATGTGCATGTTAATCAAAATCTTGATCAAAATTCTAGGTACAAGCCCTAAGGGAGCATACAAATGTTAGGAATTGATTAAATCCTAATTTCAAGTTCTAGTCCTAAGGGGTCATGTTATAAAAATGGATAAAATGCCTAAAATTACTCCTAAAGGGCAAAATGGTCATTTACAAAATATGTCCAAATATTAGCACAAATCAAATTCTAGTCAATGTTTAACCATATCCTAAAATTGATTAAATCCTAAAGATTGATTTTAATCCATTTGTATAGAAATTACATTATATCCTAAATTTAATCAAAAATCTAATTATTTCTAATTAATTCTAATTATCAAACTAGTGTTCTAAAAGTCAAGGTTCTAATTTCAACATTAATCTAATTAACCTAAGCTACCTAATTAAACCAATTAACAAGATTAGAAATCAATTAAAAAAAATAAAACAAAATTGATCTAGGAGGTGTAACTCATGAAAAGGGGTTAGAAATTGAATTTTGGTGTGTGGGCTTAAGCCAAACCCACTGCTGGATTATTGTTGGCCAGGGGGTGCACCCACAAAACAGGGTGAAGAATAACAGAATGGATATGGGCTTTCAGTTAAGCCCAAAATCATATTGACCATTGGCTACTGGGGGTGTATGAGAAACGGTGGTGTGTGAATCAAAATTATTGGGCTTGGAAGAAGCCAAGCCCATTAAGATGAACCCATGGATACTATTAACTTGTCCAAGTCAAAAAGGTTTGAAAACACACAAGCGCACGCTAATCTCTGTCTCACTCACAACTTATTTCACCGGTCGACCTCCATAGGACACCGTGTCGGCGGTTGCCACCGGCGACGGTGGTATGCCTGAACCAAAGTGGAGGCCACCATCTGGCGCGCAACACTACGCTGATGCCAGATTTGGGAATGGATTGGTGAAATTCCTTCAGGATAAGCTGAATCGAAGGATTCCATTTGAAGAACCCTAAATCAATCTAAGAAAATTAAATGGAAACCTAAGAGAATCAACGTCTACAACCTTAGGGCTTGGATCCCTCTCCCTAAATTCTACAATCTAGTAACCTCAGAAGTGCGAAAAGGCAATGATTAGAGAGTTACTCACCGAATAAGTAGGCCGGAAATATGTCAGGTGAGTTTCTGATTCCTTTTCTTTGCTTTCTTAGACGCAATTCGTTCTCTTCTCTATCTTCTTTCTTCTTCTTCTGGAAATTTGGAGTGATGAACAGTGAGGGATATGGTTTAGCTCAAGCAATTTGAAGCTTTAATGGCTTATGGGAGAAACGAGCTTTGAGTGAGTGGTGAGGGAGAGATTTTGCAGAGTGAGAGTGTGAGTTTGAAGGTGATGACCAAAGTGTTGAAATGATGATGATAATCGTGTTTAAATAGGGGTTAGGTTTGGATTAGAGATAGGTTTGGGAATTGGTTTGGAGTCTGTTAGATGAGGTTTGGAGTTAGTTAGCATTGGCTCACTGAGTTAGTAGTTAACTCAGTTAGTTAGTTGTTTTGGACTCAGTTAGTTAGGATGAGTGAACCTGAATTTGTTTCCCTTTTACTGGTTATGACATGTTGGCTTAAGTGGAATTGATCTTAACATGAATGATGGCCTGCTGAACAGGTTCACCTCTTAACACCAAATTTCTTAATGGACTAGTTTAGGCAGTGTTATGTTTGAATTGCAATTACATGGAACTAGGTTAGTCACCTGTTGAAACTGTTGCAGGTTATGACAATTTGTAGGTTTAGATTAATGGTTGGCTTGTATAACCTGTCAAATTCCAAATCTGTTGAACTCCATCTATGCATAATGCTTGTGATGTCCATTGTTGTTAGCACTTGTATATATTGAGTTAGTAGGTTAACTTGTTAATTCATGTTATTATTGATTAGAAATTGAACTGTTAGTACACTCCCTGTTATATTGCAATGGTTTAAGTGTGGTGTAAAAAAATGTGATAACTTAATGCTTGGTGTTTGATGACTTGCAGGATATTATGGTCATGATTGCTGCACCATTGGACTCAAGTTGCAGGTAGCTTTCAAGTGAATGAATTCTGCAAGCAAAGCAATGTCAATGCTATAGGTGATTGTTGATGATAATGACCTGGTATGCCAATGCACTTCATGCTGGTTTAGGTGTTTATCAATGATATCCTTGTCCTACTGTCCACTATGTTGCTCTTTGCAGGTCTAGTATTTGCTTTGCAGGTTTTGTTTTGTTTTGGGTAGCATAGCTTCTAGATTTAACATTGCATTTCCCCATTGGTTTTGACATGCAATAGACCCTGACTTGGACAGTTTTGCAGCATGACTTTACCTTGGTTCCGTGGCATATTTCCTGTTTCAGGATCTTATCTCATGGCTTAGATGTTTGCACCACTATGATTTGGTAATTTTGCAGCATGTGTGCCTTTTGCATTGCTAGCATCCATTCTGATTTTGTAACATCTCTTACCTTGGGTTTGCTTCCTATTTTTGCTAAGTCTGGGCTTGTGGATGCAGGACTGCTCATGAACCTTGTTATTGTGGCTTTGTGTTAGCTGCCAGACAGGCTATGATGCTGCTGTTGTATTATGGCATGTGTAATGTCTAGTTAGCTAAGGTATGTCAAATTAAGTTAGGTATTGTGAACTGGTTTTGGTTAATTAGTTTGGATTTTTTTGGCATTGTTTTGCAACTGGTTCAGCTGGGACCTTGGTACTTGAACTGCATGTTTTATCTCTATTGATCCATTATCATGCTACATTGGCCTGCTCATGGTCCTGTTGTACTGTTGTAGGTTTGGCTTGGGTATCCTTACAGTATTTCTTCATGATGCAGGGCAATAAGGATTTTATACAAGACCATTGTAATATGGTAGTGTAAACAAGGTCTGCTGATGTTTATTTTCCACTAAATTGTTTTGGATGGTTGGACAGGGTGTTTGTTTTGACATGCACATGAGCTGCAGGTTGTTGTTGTGTGCAACATTGGCTTGTGAAATGCTGTTGATTCCAGGCTGAAGTCAAGTGTGTCCACTGTAGGTTTTAGGGGGAGTTTCCTTGTGACATTGAATGTTGGAAATACCCAAATGGAATTACTCCTACAACCCTGGTACCCAAGAGACATTCCACACTGGTCCTCTACATTCTCCTATTCAGTTTGAGAAGTCCAACAGCATTGCCACTAACAGGTGATGGCTTTAATGTGATCCAAGGTTTATGAGGTTTGACATGGATTGAGTTATGGCTGGTTGCAGGTTGCAGGTGGTCCATTGGATTGTTGCTTGCAGCATATGCTGGTTGAATTATAGGTCCAGGTTTGGTTCATTGCATCCTACTGTTGTTCAGGTTTGGTGAACTGCAATTTGTTTGTTGCAGTTGTAGGCTACAGGCTCATGTTTGGTCACAAGTATGTTTGATCTGCTTGTAGCATTCTAAAGAGGTCTTGCATTTATTCTACTGCAGGCGAGGCATTGTTTCACATGGTTCATGGTTTTGTAGCCTAGATCAAATCATTTGTTCTAACTTCAGTCATCATGCCATGATCTTATGGAGTTCAGGTTTTGATTTAGCTTGGAGTTTGATTTTGGCTGCGGCAGGAAGGTGTGTCAATGTGAGTTCAAAACCAAAGTCCATGTGTATTGATTTGCCAAATTAGTCATGTAGGTGCCATATTTGATCATGTGATTAGGGTATTTGGTTATTGGTGAATGCATGACCAGTTTAGCAAGGTAAAGATTGGTTGTCAACGAAAGAGATCCAAGTCATGGTATAGTGGTCATGAATATGAAAATAAGCTAAGTTACTTGGAAATGAAGAAACAAGGGAAACCACAACCAACATGGCTATTAGATGATGAATCAAGGCAAAGTAGGTTAGATTAGGTCTTAGGTGGTAAAAAAAAGGGTGAGTTGACTTTGGTCAAAGTTGACCAAAAAGTCAACTATTGACCAAAGTCAACACTTGGCCAAAGATGTCAAAATTTGTGTTTTTCATGTAATGATTAATGTAGTAGATTATAATGGATTATGATAGATTGAAGTGGATTTGAAATTAGTTTGAAGTGGATTGAAATAGGTCTCCAAATTGGCTTTGTTTTTGCACATGTATGCTTTATTTTGAAATGTAATAAACATGACTTGACTTGACTTATAGATGGTATGAACCTATTAGCAAAGTTTATGAATAAAGCTAGGACTTGATGGGATAAGGTTAAAGCTTGAATGAAACCCCATCCATGAATCAATAAACATAATCTCCAATTGGATAGGTTTTAGTTATTTGGACAGACAAAGCCATGAATGCACCCACAATCCATGTATAGAACAACAAGGCATTGAGACTAAGATGGATTGGATTCAAGACCAATGACCAAGTGAAACCAAACCAACATGGACCAAATACTTGAAGTGATCAAGTGAAGAGACAAGGATGGAGCCAAGCATAGAAGCCATGGGGCCATAGGTTTGAACCAAGGCAAAAGAACAAGGATTAAGATGGTACTGTCGCAACCTGAAAAATACAGTGCGAAAAAAAACAACCGGCGAAAGAAAAAGACAGAAGAGTCGCCACCGTGCGTTATTCATCCCAAAGGAGGGAAAGGAAACGCTCGAAGTAAACCTGAAAAAGGAAAGGACAAGACGGGGTCTCGCAACCAAATCTTGGGTTCGGGAGTCGGTTATGCGAAGGGAAGGTATTAGCACCCCTACGCATCCGTAGTACTCTACGGGATCCACTTTTGTAGTTCTTGTCTAAAGGGTGTGGGTTTATCTTGTGCTGTTTACCAAAAAAAACAAAAAAGGGTTAAATGAAAATGACTCGCGCGGATGTTGCATCCACTGCATACGTATCTCATATGAATATGAGAATCAGAGTCTTCGTAGCTCGGCTGACCTATGGGTTGGGGGGATGTGTGCTCGCTAAGACATCGCGTCTTATGCCTACGTATCTCATCTGGAATGAGAATCAGAGCAAGCCGTAGTTCGGCTAACTACGGGGTTATGGATTGGGTTTTGGACGAACGACGTCACTACGCAATCTACCGGATGCTCGACCTTTGGAGACTTACTCGCCTGTAGTAGAAGGAGTAAACGTGTTGCTTTGGATTTTAGGGTTTGGGATGCTCGAGGGCAAACAGGCAGTCCTTGACGAAGGAACCGCGCTAGATGTGGGGATATGAATACAAAACACAAAACATGTATCTCAAAGTAAAATGCCACCAAGGGGCCCAAACATTGCCTCCTATCGAGGTCTTCCAGCTAAGAAAGCGATAAAGTACGAGAAAAGAAAAAAATTACCACACGGATAAAGATCCGAAGTTACAGCAATTAAAGGATTAGCAACCCTGAGATCTCTCCAGCTGATTGGAGAGCTTGATTGAAATTGAGTTGCACCCGTGAGGTTTACAAGTTGAGTTCCCTTCAGGGTTTGGAGGCTGCTCTGAGTTCTCTGTCAGGTCTTCTCTCACTATCTTTTTCCTCAGGGTTTTGTTCCAAGGAAACCTCAGAGTGTTTTGTCTCTCCTCAAAATCCCCCTTTGTTCTGTCTTCTTTCTCTCACTATCTTTTTCCTCAGGGTTTCTCCCAGTGTAACTCCAAGTGTAACTCCTAGTGTAACTCCAAGTGTAACTCCCAGTGTAACTCCAAGTGTGTTTTCCTCTACTGAAACTTCAGTATTTATAGACTGATTTTCGTGGGTAGTGGGCTCAAATGAGGGAGACCCAAGTCCAAAATAATTTGTTATATTTTATTTATTTATTTTATTTATTTATTTATTTAATTAATTTTTTTTTCTTTTTTTGTTTTTTTTGTTTTTTGTTTTTCCAGGAAAAATGAAGGGTAAATTTTGGGGTATTACAGCTGCCCCTATTCAATCAACTGGAGACCCGGAAAGAAGATGGCAGCTGCTTTCGTGCTTTCGAGGTATCAAGGGATTGAATACAATAAAAGCCCAAAAATTTGCACTGAAGTGAAGTGAAGTAACAATGTCTGTCAGAATCGGCAAAGAGGTGGTCTTGAAAGAAGAATCCGTCTGGTACGGTGAAAGTCAGTCTGAATACCGAAAAAGAATGTTAACTTGGATACCAAAATAAATGGTAACACAGAAATAACCATGGCCTGAATGCCGCTCATCAGTCTGAATACTGGAAATGACTTCGATCTGAACATCGGAAAATTGGCCTGAATGCCACAAGTTGCATCGACCTGAACGTCGGAAACTTCTTCGATCTGAACATCGGAAAGACTTGGCCTGAATGCCACTTCGATCTGAATATCAGGAAAACTGGCATGAATGCCACTTCGATCTGAATATCGGAACACTGGCCTGAATGCCACAAGTCGCATCGACCTGACCGTCGGAAACTTCTTCAATCTGAACATCGGAACACTGGCCTGAATGCCACTTCGGTCTGGATACCGGAAAACTGGCCTGAATGCCACTTCGGTCTGGATACCGGAAAAATGGCCTGAATGCCACTCCGATATGAATATCGGAAAACTGGCCTGAACACCACAAGTCGCATCGACCTGACCGTCGGCAACTTCTTCGATCTGAACATCGGAACACTGACCTGAATGCCACTTCGGTCTGGATACCGGAAAACTGGCCTGAATGCCACTTCGGTCTGGATACCGGAAAACTGGCCTGAATGCCACTTCGGTCTGGATACCGGAAAACTTCATGTCTGTCAGCATTGGCAGAAATAGGGAATGATAACAGAGGCGGCGCATGGGTCAATGACACTTGCTGGGGATAACAAAGGTAAGTCATGAACAATCTTCAGTCTGAGTACTGGAAACAACTTCTAGCTTATCACTTGGGATACCGAGAATGTTTTATGCTTACATGCGTATGTTTGAATTTTTCAATGGCGTAATGCTCCATGAAAATGGAAATGCTACGCGATTTGGAAGGATGCAATGCAATATGATTCTACATGCAGGGATGTGAAATGCTGGGTAGAATGCCAAGCTGAGGCAAGGGGATCTACTGGGGAAATGATCACCATCTTCTGGACCCTGGCAAGGCTGTTGGAGATGCACATCGCAAAGAACTCTGTAGGGAGATGACTAGCCATGCGGTGTTCTGGCCATACCGAGACTCTGATCGGGGAAAGAATGGCATTGGAAGCCTGCTGCTGAGGAAAGCTACAATGGTTCTGGCAACCACGATTTGCGAGAGATGACTCAGCAGGGGAAGCAAACACTGATACGGTACCGAGGTTCTGCTTCAAGGAAAGAAACCATGGATCTGGCATTGGGATTATCGATCTGGCATCGAACTCTAAGGAGCAGCCACTTCTGCTGGGAAGATAAAGTCTGGCACTGTCAACCCCGTTGGGGATATGTAGTCTGGTACTATCAACTCTACTGGGGAGTGTATGTCCTGAAACAACCGCTTGGGGAAGTACGGTGGTGAGAAATTGCTGGGGATTGAAGAATCCAACGCTCTGATCAGCTCTACAGGGATAAGACACCGAATTTGTCTGTTGGTGACTTCACTGGGGAAGATATTCACGATCATCTGCAGGGAATTTTAAGGAAATGCCCCGAGGGTATCTGTTCTGAATAGACGATCCAAAGTACTTAAAATTTACAGCAATTTTAAATGTTTATTAAGCATGTACCTGTAAAGCCCTTATGTGTCATGATGCAATGTTTATCAAAAATTCGGACGTCATTTTTGCAAACAAAACAGTAAAATGAAAATGAAAACAGAGATATACTGAATAACATGATTTTATTGATTGAATGGCCTCTGAATAGGCATTTACATTAAGAAGCAATCCCTGGAAAGAGGTAATCGCACAATAGATAAAAACAGAAATTAATCTAATGGCAATATGAAATGGATTTCTATTGGGTTCCAATTCTGCTATGACTTGCCCGTCTTCAAGATCCTCCAGATGATCAGCTTTCTGAAAGAGTGATTGGACTGTTTCCTATCCTTCAAAAATTTCCAATCATTGGCACGAGATGAGATTCAGAACGACTCAGAACGCAGTCATTCGCTTAATCCCTAACTTTTGCCTGGATCGCCCTTTTCGGGTTTTCGATCCACCGGGATACCCATTTTTGCCTAAGTTGCCTTTTCAGGTTTTCAACTTACCGGGTGTACAATCTTTTTTTTATTTTTGTCCCTAATTTTTGCCCGAACCCTTTCATTTTCTTGGTTCGCCGGGACGCCCATTTTTGCCTGGACTACTCTTTTTTACTGTCCAGCGGGTCTATTTTATGCGAAGTATTTTTTAACTGCGTCTGAGTTCACAGGGGAAGTGAAGTTTTCACCATCCATAGTTGCAAGCATTAAAGCGCCACCATCAAAAACCTTGGTGACAATATGTAACACCCCAAAATTTGCCCTCCTCATTCATGCATTCATTTAGCATTTCATATTGCATTTCATCATGTCAATCAGAATTAGATCCAAAAAATAATAAATAAATAAATAAATAAATAAATTAATAAAAAAAAATTAATTAATTAATTAATTAATTAAATAATTAAATAAATAAAATATAATAAAAAATTTTGGACTTGGGTCTCTCTCATTTGAGCCCACAAAACCATGAAATTCAGTCTATAAATACCAAGGCTTCACTTGAGAGAACACAGACAGAGGAGGAGAAGAAGGGAGAGAAGCAAAATACCCTGAGGAAAAAGATAGTGAGAGAAGACCTAACGGAGTTCAGAGTAGCCTCCAAACCCCGAAGGGAACTCAGCTACACAGAATCGCCTCTGCCTCACATAAACCCTGAAGATTGTTTTGTAAACCTCACGGGTGCAACTCAATTTCAATCAAGCTCTCCAATCAGGTTTGCCATTATTCCCATTACCTTTGCCCATGGGTTTAATATGTATATGAATGTATAAACAATGCCTTGAATGTTTAACCGTTTAATTTTTGAGTGTATGCCACAGGGTTTGAGTTTTTTCTGAAACCATACTGTTGTTCATGAAAAAATGCTTATGGTGTTTCACTAACCCTTTTGTTGAATTTTTGTGAGGGCTCACATGACTTTTGCAGGGATAACTTGCGTGGTTTCCCACTTTATTTGTGGGATAACCCCTGGAGGTTCATTCCGATTACCTGTACTGACTCACTTTTCTTTGATGGCATTAGCTTGGAAGGATCTCAGGGTTTCTTACTCCTCTAATTGCTGTTACTTCGGATCTTTATCCGCGTGGTACTTTTACATTTTTCCCGCATTTTACTGCTTTCCTAGCTGGAAGACCTCGATAGGAGGCAACGTTTGAGCCCCTTGGTGGCATTTTACTTTGAGATACATGTTTTGTGTTTTGTATTCATATCCCTGCAGGTAGCGCGGTTCCTTCGACAAGGACTGCCTTTTTTCCCTCGAGCATCCCAAACCCGAAAACCCAAAGCAACACGCTAACTCCTTCTACTACAGGCGAGTAAGTCTCCAAAGGTCGAGCATCCGGTAGATTGCGTAGTAACGTCGTTCGTCCAAAACCCAATCCATAACCCCGTAGTTAGCCGAACTACGTTTTGCTCTGATTCTCAGGCCAGATGAGATACGTAGGCATAAGACGCGATGTCTTAGCGAGCACACATCCCCCAACCCATAGGTCAGCCGAGCTACGAAGACTCTGATTCTCATATTCAGATGAGATACGTATGCAGTGGATGCGACATCCGCGCGAGTCATTTTCATTTAACCCTTTTTTTTTGGTAAACAGCACAAGATAAACTCACACCCTTTAGACAAAAAACACAAAAGTGGATCCCGTAGAGTACTACGGATGCGTAGGGGTGCTAATACCTTCCCTTCGCATAACCGACTCCCGAACCCAAGATTTGGTTGCGAGACCCCGTCTTGTCCTTTCCTTTTTCAGGTTTACTTCGAGCGTTTCCTTTCCCTCCCTTGGGATAAATAACGCACGGTGGCGACTCTTCTGTCTTTTTCTTTCGCCGGTTGTTTTTTTTTCGCACTGTATTTTTCAGGTTGCGACAGCTGGCGACTCTGCTGGGGAGCCGGTTTCCCTAAGCGAGTCCCTCCTAGCTTTTGTAGTTTGTTTATTGGGTGTTCATGCTTTTGTACGGTTATTTATTTACCTGCTTTACCTTATTGCATTGTGTACATATCATTGCTTTATCTGTTGGCTGGCTATGGCTGCTTGGTGATCTTTGTGAGATGAGTTCTATACCCGAACTCGAGTGCACTTAGGATAGGAGAATGGCATAGTCCTGTCGACTTGTGTGGAGTTATTCCTTAGCGAGTTGACTTGCAAGCCCATTCACTTGGTGGAGGTCATGTTGAGATCAATAATGTCACATAAGTAAGTTGTGGTTAGACATTACTTGTTCCAATATAGACCTAAGAAGCCAAGGACCTTAGTTTACCAAACCCATCTTGGCCTATTCGTAGGACATAGTGCGAAAGTCGTTCAAGTGTGAGATTTGATACGATTGTTACGCGATACTACACTCATAAGAGTCTCTCTTGAGAATATTGTTGGAATACGAGTAGTCGTTCCTCTGATAATATCCGAAAGATGGGATTATGACTATGGGAACCTTTTGTAGAACATGTTTGGCAGGTTTAAACCTTAGTACACTCCTTTTGGGTGGTTCTTAACCTAAACTCCATGCTCGTGACTTGCAACAAACCCTTGATTCATGGTTAATCCGATCAGGTATCCTTAATATCAATGAAACTCGGGTGTTGATAAGGTGTAAACCATAATCCACCAAAATGGGTGGTTGATATTAAGGATAACATGATCCATCCCATGACCTTTGTTTGGTGTGCTCTTAATTTCTCTCCAGACAGTGCAACCCGACAGATGTTCAAGCAGATACATCAATTCTGATTGACATGCCTTTGCATTGCATAACAGCATCTGCATATTTGCATCCAACATCTCATGCTTATTCATTTGCAGGGTATTCCCTTTCAAAACGGGGGTGCCTTAAAACTGAACAAGCAGTGCATCGCATACCATGCATATTAACCCTTGTCTGTTTTGCAGGTGTCACCGCAGTGTCTAATGTTTGTTCCCTGTATCAGGCAGTTATTGGTCCCAAGCGAGTCCACAGGTACCCGACAAAGGAAAATCGTCCACAGCTAGCGATGGACCAAGTACAGAAAGAGCTGGCTGATATGCGTGAAAGGATGGATCAGTTCATGACATTGATGACTGGTATGGCAGCAGGCCAAGAAAAGCTGAGGGAATTGGTTGAGCAACCGAGGCCCGATCCAGAGGTGGAAATACCAAGTGCTGAGGGAAACCCTGGTAACCCTGGGAACGCTGATAACCCTGTGAACACTGGTAACGCGGGTAACGCAAATGCTGATGGAAACCCGGGTAATGTTGGCAACACAGGGAATGTTGGAAATGGTATTGGCGGAAGGTACAATGTGAATCAAGGAATTCGGATTAACGGGCACCCCGTTACTGAAGATTATCAGTATGATCAATTTTCTTTGCACGACGAGGCCCTCGAGACCACTCGCCGTATGGATGAGCTTGCTGAGAAGCTCAAATCTTTGGAGTCTCAAAATTCCTTAGGGTTTGATGTCACAAATCTTGGTCTGGTTCAGGGAGTAAGGATTCCTCACAAGTTCAAACCCCCTACTTTTGAGAAATACAACGGGGCTTCTTGCCCACGCACTCATCTCCAATCTTATCTGGGAAGGTTGGGAGCTCACACGGAAGATGAAAAGCTGTGGATGTACTATTTTGAAGACAGTCTAACTGGAGCTTCTCGTGAATGGTATTCTCATTTGTCTCGTACTACCATCAAGAGTTGGAAAGACTTGGCAGAGGCTTTTGTCAAGCAATATCAATACAACTTGGACATGGCTCCAAATCGGACCTTGTTGCAAGGTATGTCTCAGACTGCCAAGGAGACCTTTAGAGAGTATGCTCAGCGTTGGAGACAGATTGCTGCGTCCGTCCAACCCCCTATGTCTGAAAGGGAGATGGCGGACATGTTCATGAACACTCTTCAAGGCAATTATATTGAGAGATTGGCTGCTTGCCCGTCAATCAGCTTTGCAGAGATAGTAATTGCTGGAGAAAGAATCGAGAGTCTGTTGAAGATGGGCCGAATTCAAGACAATAGTGCTTCCAACTCATCAGGTCCCAAGAGACCGTTTGCTGGTAACGGTCAGCGAAGAAAAGAAGGCGAGGCAAGCGTTGTGTATGCCGACAAAGGCAGGGGTAGAGGACGCCCTAATTATTATCAAGATCAAGTGGCCGCAGTCACCATTCCAACACCTGTTCCTCAACCGCAATATCATCCACAACAACAACCCAGGTACAACAATCAACAACAAGGAGGTAATCCGGGTCAGCAGAGACATTATCAACAACGTCCAAGGCAGACGGACCGGGTCATCGAGCCAATCCCAATGCCTTATTCAGTATTACTTCCCAAGCTGATTGACATGAATCTGGTTACATTGAGAACTCTGGCCCCACCAATCGATCCCAATAATTTGCCTAGAGGTTATGATGTCAACGCCAGATGTGCTTTTCACTCCAACGCACCTGGCCATACTACAGATAATTGCAAGGCTCTCCAGTTAAAGGTACAAGATTTGAGAGATGCCCAGGCTATCAATTTTGCTCCGGTGCCTAATGTTATCCAGAACCCGATGCCGGCTCACGGCGGGCAGAGGATTAATGCTGTTGATAGTGGGGAAACTTTGAATTTGGTTTCTGATGTGACTAAGGTGAAGACTTCGCTATCGTTTGTTAAAGACCGACTTCTGAAAGGACAGATTTTCCCGGGCTATGGGGAAGAATGCAGAAATTGTCAAGCTGCCGAAAACGGATGTGACAGTTTGAGAAGGGGTATTCAGCAGCTGATAGATGAAGGTTGTCTTCAGTTCGATCAGGCCCGTCCGGTGAAGAATGATGTATCAACGGTGACGTTTTATTTCACTCCTAAAGAAATATATGTTCCCGAGAGACTCGCTCCGACAACAATATATTTCCCAGAAAGTACAGAACCAGCAGCGGTGAACATCGAAAGTTCAGCACCAGTCGCAATTTACTCTGACAGCCCTCAACCGACTTTGGTTGGTCCAATCACCATCACGGTACCAGGACCTGTTCCGTATGAGAAAGACAGTGCTATCCCGTGGCACTATGGGGCTGATATCTACTGCCAGGGGCAGAAAGTTAACGAAGAAGACATTGACATCGGTAGCTCCGCTGTAGACAATGTTGGAGGGGTTGGTGGCTTCACTCGCAGTGGACGCCTATTTGCACCATCAACATTACGCGCGAATATTGAAGCCGAGGCAGCTGCCAAGGCTAAAGGGAAACAGGTATCCACCGAAGAGGTTATTACTGAGGAAGATCCTCCTAAGACCGCATTCGAGAAGGAAGTGGATGAGTTTATGAGGATTATCAAGAAAAGTGACTACAAGGTAGTCAACCAGCTAAATCAGACACCCTCAAAGATCTCCATTCTCTCACTATTGCTGTGCTCTGAGGCGCACAGAGCAGCCTTGTTGAAAGTACTGAATATGGCATATGTTCCACCGGAGATAACTGTTAACCAGCTGGAGTCGGTAGTTTCCAATGTAAACGCTAGCCGGGGGCTAGGTTTCACCGATAATGACCTGACACCTGAGGGCAGGAATCACAACAAAGCCTTGCATATCACAATGGAGTGCAAAGGGGTGGTGCTTTCCCATGTTTTGGTTGATACAGGCTCTTCTCTGAATGTTCTTCCAAAGAAAGCCTTAACGAAGTTGGATTGCGATGGCATCATCCTGAGGCCAAGTAACTTAGTTGTGAGGGCTTTTGATGGCTCTAAGAGAGCTGTTTTTGGCGAAGTTGAGTTGCCAGTTAAGATTGGACCGCAGGTGTTCAAGAGCACCTTTTATGTGATGGATATCCAGCCTGCCTACAGCTGTCTGCTAGGTCGGCCTTGGATTCATGCTGCCGGTGCTGTTACTTCTACCCTCCACCAGAAGCTCAAATATGAACTAGAAGGTCAGATCGTCACTGTATGTGGTGAAGAGGATATTTTTGTTAGCCACCTGTCTACATTTAAGTATGTAGAGATGGACGGCGAGATGCATGAGATGCTGTGTCAGGGCTTCGAAACTACAAACATCAATGAGGTCGCGTCCGAAGCTGTCTTTTCACCTGAGTCTGAGAAGGTCGGGACTTCTATCTCTTCATACAAGCAAGCTGTCGAAGTGCTTAAAGCTGGTAATGCCCAAGGCTGGGGCAAATTTGTGGAGCCAGTCATCAAAGAAGACAAGTTTGGATTGGGGTATGCTCCGGGATCTCAGAAGAATGAAACTGGTACTCTCTCCAGCGGGGGTTTGGTTTCTCCCCACATCGTCAATGCTGCAGATGAAGACAAGGCTGACAGCGACTGTGACTTAGATAGCTGGATTCGCCCGTGTGTCCCAGGAGAAAAGCTCGACAATTGGTCGTCCGAAAAACCGTCCGGGTTATTCTGCTGAAAGAGTGATTTTTATTGTTTTCCTTTTATTACATGCATAATAAAGTCTTACACTTTGCCCAAGGTGTAATGACTCATTTGTAGGGCCATCCATTTAGTTACATTTCGCAATTATTTTTATCATCAATAAAGGACAGCTTTTGCAAACAATTTTGTGTTCTCTTTCTTTCAGTTTTTTTACTTTTTACAAAAAAAAATGGCAATGTTTCTTTTTTCGTTTTTCCTTTCTTTCAAAAAAGAATCTCTCTCATTCTAAGGTAAAGCATGATCCTCCATCATGCAGAGCCGACCACTCGGATCTCACTGCTAACGACACTGTTATGGCCAAGTATGACTTCGACAATCCTATCTATCAAGCCGAAGAAGGGACTGAGGAAGTTTGTGAATTGCCTGAAGGGTTAGCCAGATTGTTGAAACAGGAGGACCGGGCTATTACACCTTATCAGGAGGTGATTGAGACCGTCAACATCGGTACCGAAGACGACAAAAAAGAGATCAAGATCGGGGCCAGTCTACAGGCCGAGAGGAAAAACCGTTGATCATGTACTTGACTGTATTAGAAAGGTCAATGGGTTGTGTGCTCGGTCAGCATGACGAGTCAGGTCAAAAAGAGCATGCAATATACTACCTTAGCAAAAGTTTACCGACTGTGAACAAAGATACTCATTGCTCGAGAAAACTTGCCGCGCTTTGGCATGGGCTGCTCGCCGACTAAGACAGTATATGTTGACTCACACGACTCTATTGATATCAAAAATGGATCCAGTCAAGTATATTTTTGAAAAGCCATCACTTACCGGAAAGGTTACTAGGTGACAAATGATACTGACAGAGTATGACATCCAATACACTTCACAAAAAGCCATCAAGGGAAGTGTCTTGTCAGACTATCTTGCAGAGCAACCGATTGATGATTACCAACCTATGAGGTTTGACTTTCCTGATGAGGACATCATGTTTCTCAAATCGAAAGATTGAGAGGAACCACTCCCGGAGGAGGGGCCTGACCCTGAATCCAAATGGGTTATGATGTTTGATGGGGCGGTCCACGTCAATGGTCGCGGAGTTGGTATAGTGTTGATCACACCGGAAGGGGGTTCATATGCCATTTTGTGCCAGAATAACTTTTCCCTGCACCAACAATGAAGCCGAATATGAAGCTTGTATCCTAAGACTTGAGGAAGCCATCAATATACAGATTAAAACCCTGGATGTATACGGGGATTCAACTTTGGTCATCAATCAAACCAACGGGAAATGGTGCTATACTGGAACTACGTACCCAGAATTGACGTATCTCGGTCAGAGACGAATGAAGAAAGCATTTGGTCAGAAAGTGCGCCCTCGGGGGTATCAAGTCGGTGAATTGGTACTCAAAAGAATTCTTCCTCCCAACACAGATCACAGGGGCAAATGGACATCGAACAACGAGGGTCCATACGTGGTTAAAAGAGTTTTCTCTGGCGGAGCTCTGATGCTAACAACCATGGATGGCGAAGACTTCCCGTCCCCTGTCAACTCAGACCCAGTTAAAAAATACTTCGCATAAAATAGACCCGTTGGACAGTAAAAAGAATAGTCCAGGCAAAAAAGGGGCATCCCGACGAACCAAAAAAAAGAATGAAGAGGTTCGGGCAAAAATTAGGGATATATAAAAAAAAAGAGTACACCCGGTGAGTCGAAAACCCAAAAGGGCGGCTCAGGCAAAAATGGGTATCCCGGTGGATTGAAAACCCGAAAAGGGGGCGATCCAGGCAAAAGTTAGGGAATGAGCGAATGACTATGATCTGAGTTCATCAGTGTTATATCACCGTTTCATTCAATCCGGCAATCTTCGAAGGTTAAAGATCGACTAATCATCCACTTCAGCAAGCAAGATGAGCAGAGCGTCTTGAGGACATACGAACCATAGCAGAGTCGAAACTCAGTGGGACCCCGTTTCCACATTTGCCATTAGGATAGTTCTCTTTTTATAGCGATCACCTCTTTTCAGGGATCAGCTTCCTGATACCCTCGCCTATTCCTGGCACAAATTTTCTCCCCATTAAGAGTCGAATAATTCAGTTAAAGAGCCTCTTTATTTTTCATTTATCAGTTTGTTTGCAAAAATGTCCGAATTTTTGATAAAACATATTGCATATGAACATAATGGTGGCTTTTGCAGATGATTTGCACAGGAAAACATTTAAAATTGCTTTGAATGTGCTTAATCCCGAACGGTGAATTCAAACCGAGTAATTCCCCCGAGGCATACGTGTATTTTTGGTTGCAGGTCACAGGTCACGGATGCCAAGTCATGAATCCTCATCCCCAAGCGGTTGACAAAGTCTCTCCACAGCAGAGCATGTTCCCCAACAGAGTTGACAGTATCCAGATTGTCTATCCCCAGTAGAGTTGACAGTATCCAGACTATATATCCCCAGCGGAGTTGACAGTGTCAGACTGTATCTTCCTAGCAACAGCGGAGTGGTTGCATACCCAACGGACAAGAGGGTGGTGTTCCCAGTGTTCATCTCATCCCCAACAGTTTATTTTTAACAGATTTGTTAATCCCCAGCTTGAGGGCGATTAGCAAGTTCATATCCCCAGCAAAGGTCGTTTCCTACGACATTTCCCCAGGAAGTGTTTTCCCCACAGACTCTCCTTACAGAGCCTCGCGAACAAAGTTTCCATAGTTGATACTCCCCCCGCAAGGTCAACTTTTCAAGCAACCAATTTATTTTTGGTGGCTCATTGGTCCCGGCAGACGGATCATTCCCCACAGAGCATTCAAGGATTGATACAGCGATCTGTTCCCTACCGGAGTTTGCTTCCCCAAGCAGATTTCCTTTTACACCATGCATAGCATTTGCATTCGCATGCATATCATATCAAGCATACACATAAGCTGATAAATAGGTTCTTCCAAGCAGACTGAAGAATTACTTTACAACCAAGGTCATGAGATCCAGCCAGAGGATCAAGCGTGAGTGATCCAGCCTGAGGGTCATTTTGAAGATTCAGCCTGAGAATCGTTTTCCCGTGATCCAGCATGAGGGTCACTTTTTGAAGATTCAGCCTGAGAATCGTTTTCCCGTGATCCAGCATGAGGGTCATTTTTGAAGATTCAGCATGAGAATCGTTTTCCCAAGAGTCAGCCTGAGGTTCAATTTGAAGATTCCCCAGTAAAGTTGCCTACAAGCTTTATTTCCCCAGCAAGCCTAAGTCTAATTGAGGAGTCGTTACAACATGTTCTAGCCCGAAGAATATGTACGAAGCCCAAAAGTGGAATATTCTCGAAGCTGCATATCTAATATGAAGGTTGGGTGTAGATTTCAAAAGAGGGTCAACCAACGCATGCCTCAGATGCGGGATCCTAATGACGGGAATTTATCATCAAAACAATCCAGATCTAGCCAGAAGATCGAAGTAGATTCAGCCAGAGAATCGAAATAAAGGAGATCTAGCCAGAAGATCGAAGAAGATCTAGCCAGAAGATCGAAGTCAGGTCTAGCCCGAAGACCGGAAATAGATTCAGCCAGAGAATCGAAACAATTCAGATCTAGCCAGAAGATCGAAGTAGATTCAGCCAGAGAATCAAAGGAAATAGATTCAGCCAGAGAATCGAAACGGAGGAGATCTAGCCAGAAGATCGAAGAAGATCTAGCCAGAAGATCAAAATCGTATCCAGCCCGAGGATCAAAATTAATATCCAACCAGAGGACTAAATTGAGTATAGGTTCAGCCAGAGGATCGAAACTCTAGATTAAGCCAGAGGATCGGAAGGAAAATAAACAGCGCGGTGTATTTCCGCGTTTTTGTGGTATTCTCGGAGCATAAATTTTCGGTCTGTCTTTGGTATTCAATCACAGCTCACCCCATTTGTCTGATAAGCTGTTCGCTTTCATCCTACTCGGGTTAGCTGATGATTGAATAGGGGCAGCTGTAACACCCCAAAATTTGCCCTCCTCATTCATGCATTCATTTAGCATTTCATATTGCATTTCATCATGTCAATCAGAATTAGATCCAAAAAAAAAACGAAATAAATAAATAAATAAATAATAATAATAATAAAATTTTTAGTTAATTAATTAATTAATTAATTAAATAAATAATTAAATAAATAAAATATAATAAAAAATTTTGGACTTGGGTCTCTCTCATTTGAGCCCACAAAACCATGAAATTCAGTCTATAAATACCAAGGCTTCACTTGAGAGAACACAGACAGAGGAGGAGAAGAAGGGAGAGAAGCAAAATACCCTGAGGAAAAAGATAGTGAGAGAAGACCTAACGGAGTTCAGAGCAGCCTCCAAACCCCGAAGGGAACTCAGCTACACAGAATCGCCTCTGCCTCACATAAACCCTGAAGATTGTTTTGTAAACCTCACGGGTGCAACTCAATTTCAATCAAGCTCTCCAATCAGGTTTGCCATTATTCCCATTACCTTTGCCCATGGGTTTAATATGTATATGAATGTATAAACAATGCCTTGAATGTTTAACCGTTTAATTTTTGAGTGTATGCCACAGGGTTTGAGTTTTTCTGAAACCATACTGTTGTTCATGAAAAAATGCTTATGGTGTTTCACTAACCCTTTTGTTGAATTTTTGTGAGGGCTCACATGACTTTTGCAGGGATAACTTGCGTGGTTTCCCACTTTATTTGTGGGATAACCCCTGGAGGTTCATTCCGATTACCTGTACTGACTCACTTTTCTTTGATGGCATTAGCTTGGAAGGATCTCAAGGTTTCTTACTCCTCTAATTGCTGTTACTTCGGATCTTTATCCGCGTGGTACTTTTACATTTTTCCCGCATTTTACTACTTTCCTAGCTGGAAGACCTCGATAGGAGGCAACGTTTGAGCCCCTTGGTGGCATTTTACTTTGAGATACATGTTTTGTGTTTTGTATTCATATCCCTGCAGGTAGCGCGGTTCCTTCGTCAAGGACTGCCTTTTTTCCCTCGAGCATCCCAATCCCTAAAACCCAAAGCAACACGCTAACTCCTTCTACTACAGGCGAGTAAGTCTCCAAAGGTCGAGCATCCGGTAGATTGCGTAGTAACGTCGTTCGTCCAAAACCCAATCCATAACCCCGTAGTTAGCCGAACTACGTTTTGCTCTGATTCTCAGGCCAGATGAGATACGTAGGCATAAGACGCGATGTCTTAGCGAGCACACATCCCCCAACCCATAGGTCAGCCGAGCTACGAAGACTCTGATTCTCATTGTCATACCCCAAAATTTGCCCGTTGGTATTACAAAGCATTTCTCAAGACCCTCCGACTTATTCTGCAAGGCACCGACATCAAGTGAACAAAAGCCCAGCTCACAACAGGCCCAATCCAAAAGGGGCCCAAAATAGCTTGCTCGCTAGGCGAGCAGTCCCTTCGCCTAGCGAACAGTTCATCATGCCACTCGCCCAGCGAAGCATCAGGTCCAGAAAAAAGCCCAGAACTAGCTTGCTCGCTAGGCGAGCAATTCCTTCGCCTAGCGAAGCTTGCGAAAATCTGAAATTTTGGACCTCATTTTAAGCCCATTAGGTCACCACCACTACTACTATAAGTACCAGCTCTTCAGTAACGAAAGACACACACGAAAACGGAGAAACAACACGGAAAAGCAGAGAAAGACGGACGGAAACCCTAGCACGGGAACTTTGACGGCCACGTATCCGCACCGGAGTTACCGCTGCCCGACTCAACCCGACACCAACAAGGATCCGTCAATTCAGCATCGTTACTAGATTGCCAACAGGTTTGTGTATCATTACCGTTTTATGTTTCCATTTCATAATCTCTAAATGCATAATACATCATGAAATATTGAATTTTTGGATATGGGATCATACTTTGCATGCGGGCTCGAATGTGCCTGAACATCATGAATATTGGACCATGTTATTTCTGTAATTGAATGTGATAAGATATGTAACATGCTGGAATCATACTGTTCTGAAATTCCAAACCCGTGGTCGCTCGCTAGCTCATCGCTAGGCGAGCCTGCAGCGAGCCTTCGCTGAGCCTTCGCTAGGCGAGGCAGAGGCGAATGGGACAGTGGCTGCTTTGTCCCTTTGCTGTTCCATTTTATGTGTATTTCATTATTGTTGCATCATTTGGCCTGAACTCTAACTGTTATGTGCATTTTATGGCATTTTATGGTATTAATCAAATCATATTTTATCCTTATGCTCTAACCCGTGCGTTAAATGATGTAAAAGCTTCCATATCCCCAATGAAGTGGCCGGCTAGGTCTCCTTACGTGTGAGAGACTTTCGTGGAGATGGATTCCAAATTACTTCACTTTAATGTGAAGATTCATATTGATTACTAATTAATTTTAATGTGTTGGTTTTTAATGTATTGATTGATCTTAATGTGTTGATTTTAATGTATCGATTTAATGCGGTATCACCATAATTACCTAATGAACTTAAAACATGGACTTTAAATAAATGATATCGGACCTCTCTTTATTACCCCACGATTACAATATTACGGTCATGTCCCGCGAATATGGGGATATCCTTAGCAAAGACCCTTCGGTAAAATCATCATAGTCCCTCGGATGTTGCCTTCTAAAATACGATTTTGTCCCTCGATGACCCTTCGGTGTAGCCTACGGTTAAATGATGATAGTCCCTTCGAATGCTAAGGTATCCTCACAACTGTTGCCTTCAATGACCAATCGACGACCCTACGATGACCCTTTTACATCCCCAGGATAAAACTACTTGCTTCTCAATAGTAAGGACAGTTTTACCCTCATAAGGATGGGAAATGCCCAGAAAGACCTCGGACAGGTACAACCTTAATTGCTCATTCATAACCTAAAAAATACTTTTCACACCCCACACCTTTCAAACATCTTTTGGAAAATCACCACTCAGCATACATCCGCACTAGGATCATTGCCGAGTTATATTTTTCTAAACTACTTTCGAAAAACCAACCGAGATAACCACTTTGTATACATTCATGCAAGGATCATTACAAAGTTAGATTCTCATTTTCAAAACATTTTTCATACATTTCTCAACCACTTTTTCAAACCTAGAAAACATAAATGATTGAGCAATTAAGAGCCCATGGATAACCATGGATACAAAGGATGCTAACACCTTCCCTTTGTATAAAGTACCTCCCGAACCTAAGAATTTAAAATTAAGGTCTTTCCTGTTCTTTTCCACCTTTCCTTAAGGGATAAAAGAAAAGTCGGTGGCGACTCTTGCTAACCGCGACATTGCGATTACAAATCCAATAAAAGTCAGTTCACCGTATGACAGAACTGGCGACTCTGCTGGGGACTAAAAAGAGAGGTCCATCTTAAAAAAAAAAAAATATCATTTATGTTTTATTATTCCTTCTTTTAAGGGGGGCTTTGAGTGAAAGATCCTACACCCGGATCTAGTGTACCTTAGGTAAGTAGCAATAGATCATCGCGACTATCCGGCGTATACTGGAATGGTTAAAATGATAGCTACGGTTAATGCGACACTTTGGTTGTCCTGATGTTCCTCATGTTACTTGAGGAAAAATTTGGCTTCCGCGTGGTGTCATCAAAGCATTAACCAGACCTTTAGAACCCTAATTGACTCATCCTAGCCATTAGAAAGTAGTGAGATAACTGACTTCGGTTCCGACTGAGGTTGGTTGATACTCGATACTACACTCTTTGAGATTGGACTTTAGGGAAGCTTCGGTCAACCACTTGGTGTTGCACTGAAGTGGACCTAAAGAAAGGTCAATGATCTGAGATCCTTCTAGAACCCGGTTACTATTCTAGGACAGGTTGAACCAACCAAACTTCAGTGGGGAGGGTACTTACCTATGGAACTCATGCAAGCCTTAAAACCTAGGAATAATTGTTGTGTGACATGCTTGTGCTTGCATAACCTCATAACATCATAACATCATCATACTAACCATTTCAAGGACTTAGGAATTTAGCTTTGCTCTGTTAAACAGGTTATGGCTTCCAGGAAGACTATCCGGATCAATCTTGTGACGATCTCTCCTCAACTCAAGAATTTGGTGTCAGAGCTTCCCGATCATGCTCAGTTCAACAAGAAACATGGTCATCTTCTCAACTTAGTTACCACTGGTTTCAAGGAAGATATGATGAGAGTCCTATTCCAGTTCTTCGATCCTAAGCATCATTGCTTCACTTTCCCAGATTATCAGTTGGTACCCACATTAGAAGAATTTTCCCAGCTGCTTGGGATACCTATTCGTGATCAAATGCCCTTCAGCGGTTTAGAAAAGATGCCAAAGTCTGAAGAAGTTGCCGCAGCTTTACACATGACGAAGTCCGACGTTGAAGCTAATTGGGTAACAAGGAGTGGAGTTAAGGGTTTACTTGCCAAATTTCTGATAAGTAAGGCCCGAGAATTCCTAAAAGTTATGAATATCCATGCTTTTGAAGATGTTTTAGCATTGCTAATCTATGGTGTGGTGCTATTCCCTAATCCGGACCAATTCATAGATGTGAATGCTATTAAGATATTCCTCACTCATAACCCTGTGCCTACCTTGCTTGGAGATGTCTTGCATTCCCTTCACACTCGTACTATGAAGAAGCAAGGGACTCTCATGTGCTGCGTACCTTTGTTGTCTAGGTGGTTTATTTCGCACCTTCCTCAATCAATCTTGAAGAATGATCAAAATCTGAAATGGTCCCAAAGGATAATGGCACTCTCCCATTTAGACATCCGTTGGTGTTCTAACCTCAGAGAAAATGTTATCATCATCGACCGATGTGGGGAATTCCCTAATGTACCGCTCATGGGGATAAGAGGAGGTATTACTTATAATCCTGCCTTAGCCTTGCGTCAGTTTGGGTATGCTCGAAGAGATAGTCCACATGAGATGATTATTCAAGGTACAGTGTTTGACTATGACAATGACTCTCAAGGTCTCCGCCAAAGGTTTGTACGAGCTTGGGGCATGGTGAAAAGAAGCACTTTAGGAAAGAAAAATTCTATTCCTATGGAGCCTTATCTCAGATGGGTACGCGCCAGAGCTCGCGAACTTGTCATGCCATATCTTGCAGTCGGACCATTGATTGTTGAATCAGAGGTCGAAGGAGGTACTTCCCTGATCATTCCTTACCCAGATATGCCTACTGATGTTGAGGAATTGAAAAGATCCTGGACCCAGTTGAGAGAGGAGAGAGATACTTTCGAAGCTCAGTTCAATGCAGAAAGGAAGAAAGTATTAGAGCTCACCAGTCAGCTTAATGAGGAACGAAGACTCAATGCATATCTTCGCCCGAAAAGAAGTCGCCCCTGGGAGACTTGAGCTTTCATTGTATTTTTACTATTATTCCTTTTGTAATGAACATTGATCAAAAAATATTGGTAATAAACATTTCTCCCTTGTTGGTGATTTATGCAAAGTTAAATTCCAAAAGTCCTTGAAAACATTTCATGCATTGCATCACATAACATAACATTGCATAACAGGTATTCCAAAGGACCATATTCTCACGGTCTGCCTCTTAAACAGAAAAATGGATCTCGAACAAACTGTCAAAGATCTCCAGACTCAGAATGCTCAGTTCAAGGAGATGATGCTAAGCTTATCCAAGGGGCAGGAGGAACTGAAGGCTCTTTTGGCCGAAAAGAAGAAGGACAAGAAAGCTGTGAGCTTCATTAACCCGGGCAGAAGGCGTAAAGGACAGGCTACGGGAATCAAATTTGGAATCCCGAATGGCCCAGAAGAGGGGGCGGAAAAGGATTCAGAGGAGGAGGACGCTGATTTCTCTAACCCTGAGGATGAGGATGAAGAGTATGAAGATGAACAGTACTCTCCAAGAGATGATAAGTACAAACTGCTGGAAGAACGCATGCTAGCCATGGAGGGTCAGAAGACACCTGGTCTGGATTTCGAAAGTCTGGGTCTGGTCTCCGATGTGACCATTCCCCGCAAATTCAAAATCCCCACTTTCACTAAGTACGATGGTGCATCCTGTCCTCAGATGCATTTAAGGGCTTATGTGAGAAAGATTCAGCCGCATACCACTGATAAGAAACTGTGGATCCACTTCTTCCAAGAAAGTCTGTCTGGCACTCAGTTGGAATGGTATTATCAGCTCGAGAGCTCTGACATCCGCACCTGGACTGATTTAGCAACGGCTTTCTATAAGCAGTACCAGTACAATTCTGAATTAGCACCTACTCGGCTACAGTTGCAGAACATGGCCATGGGATCTAAAGAAAGCTTCAAAGAGTATGCTCAGAAATGGAGAGATTTGGCTGGCAGAGTCAAACCCCCTATGACTGACCGAGAATTAGTAGACCTGTTCATGGGTACCCTGACTGGCCCATTCTACAGCCACCTACTGGGGAGTTCTTCATCAGGCTTCACTGAACTTATACTGACAGGTGAACGGGTAGAGAGCGGCCTTCGAAGTGGAAAGATACAGGCAGCTACTTCTACAAGCGGTAAAAAGTCCTACCATGGGAAGAATGAATCGAACGCTGTGTATGGTCAAAAGAATCATAGCAAGAAAAATGGTGACCACGCCGTTGGAGCAGTGACAATCGCAGCCCCGCCAGCTCAAAACTTCCAGCAAAGACAAGACAGACCAAGAAGGCAGTTTACCAAGCTCAATATGACTTTAGCACAAGCACTGCAAAGTATGCTAAAGGTAAACTTAATCACTCTCAGAGGTCCTCCAGCAAATATCAACACTGCTTCGCCTCGTTATAATCCCAATGCCAGGTGTGCCTATCACTCCGATAGCCCCGGACATGATACAAACGATTGTTGGCTGTTAAAGAATAAAATTCAGGACATGATCGACGCGGGGGAAATTGAGTTCGAGCCTCCGGAGACTCCTAATGTCATCACTGCTCCTATGCCTAATCATGACAAGGCTGTTAATGCTCTCGATGACAATCCTCTCATCACTACTGTAGCAGACTTAACATCTCCTCTCCCGATTATAAAGAGGAATTTATTGCAAGCTAGTTTATTTCCAGGTTGTACTGAAGATTGCAATCTCTGCATACTCCGGCCCGAAGACTGTTTGAAATTGAAGAATGGTATCCAACGACTGATGGACGATCGTACAATCCTCTTTGAAAGGGTTTCTAAGGCGGAAAACCCTATTGAAGAAGTATCTATGATTGCAAAGTCCAAGGTTCCAGTGAAGATTACTGCTCCCAGAATACCTGTGAAAATTATTGCTGAGCCCAGAGTAGCTCCCCTGATCATTACTACACCTGGCCCAGTACCATATTCCTCGAGCAAAGCCATTCCGTGGAATTATGGAGGTGATGTTTACATCCATGGTGTAAAGCAAGTCGGCAATTCTGCTAATCCTAATGACATTGTTGGGACTAGTAAAGTTACTCGAAGCGGAAGGATCTTCTCTCCAGAGATCTCACCTCCGGTTCCCGAAAACCGAGGAAAGGAACCAGTCAACCCTTCTCAGTCAGAGACACCGATCAAAGCTACTACTGAAGATGTTGCCAAACGAGAAATGGAAGAAATGCTGAAAATCATCCGCAAGAGTGATTTCGATGTGGTAGAACAGTTGGGGCATACTCCTTCCAAAATCTCGATGTTGTCCTTGTTGTTATCCTCTGAATCTCATGCCCATGCCTTGATAAAATTCCTGAAGACTGCCCATGTACCTCAGGAGACCTCCGTCGATCAGTTCGAAAACTATGTTGCTAACCTGACTGTTGACGACGGCCTAGGCTTTTCCAATGCTGACTTGACACCAGCAGGAAAAGACCATAATAAGGCCCTGCATATTTCTATTGAGTGTAAGGGAATCACTTTGGCTCATGTGTTGATTGATAATGGCTCTTCCTTGAATGTGCTACCGAAAGTCGTGCTCGATAAACTTGACTGTAAAGGCATTGAATTGAATCCTAGTGACATTGTGGTGCGTGCTTACGATGGTGCAAGGAGTGTTGTCCACGGTGGAGTTGTTCTCCCTATCAAGATAGGACCTCAAGTCTTCAACACTACCTTTCATGTAATGAACATTCGCCCCGCCTATTCCTGCTTGCTGGGACGCCCCTGGATTCATGGGGCAGGTGCTGTAGCTTCGTCTCTCCATCAAAAGCTGAGATATCCAGTAGAGGGAAAGATTGTCACTGTGTGTGGGGAAGAAGAATACATTGTCAGTAGTGTGCATACCTTCAGATACGTTGAGATGGATGGTGAATTCTTCGAGACTCCAACTCAGTCATTTGAAGTGGTTCCTCCGCCTAGTCCTGTCCTTAAGCCAACTCCCCTTGTGCCCGAGTTTATTCGAGCTCCTCCTGCTATGATTTCTCTGAAAGATGCTCAAGCTGTGGTCGAAGATGGTGGCTGTACTGGCTGGGGTCAACTGATCAACGTACCGTACAAGTCTGACAAAGCTGGTCTGGGATTCAACTCTGGAAAGATGGTCAAAGATCAAATCAATGCTGTAGAAGATGCTGACAGTGATTGCGACCTGGATAGCTGGATCTACCCAACAATCGGCGACGGACTCAATAATTGGAAGGCTGAAGACACTATCCCGATCTCCTTTAGTCAGGAGTAATTGCTATTGTCCATTTAGTTTTGCAAATCTTTATTTTTTCAATTGAACTTCTTAAAGCATTGTGTCTATACCCGGGGCACAATAGCTAATTTATTAAGGGTTTGTCATTTCATAAGCATATTCATATTCAATAAATCAATGGACTTTTTCGCATTCAAATATTGCGCTCTTTATTTTTCCTGTCGTCTTTCAAACAAGCTATGCATTCTTACACACACTCACGTAACAAATTGCAGATCCGTATCCACTCTGGATCCTATTGATAATAATTCCGCTACTGTTCATTATGACTTCGAAAATCCGATCTACCAAGCCGAAGATGGAAGTGAGGAAGATTGTGAAGTCCCTGGAGAGCTTGCCAGACTGTTACTGCAAGAGGAAAGGACTATACAGCCGCATGAAGAGTCACTCGAAGTCGTAAATCTAGGTACTGAAGTGGAAAGAAAAGAAGTCAGAATAGGAGCAGGATTGGAAAACAGTGTCAAAGAAAGATTGATTCGGATGTTACATGACTATGTAGAGGTTTTCGCTTGGTCTTATGAAGACATGCCCGGGTTGGATACTGATATAGTGGTGCATCGACTGCCAACGAGGGAAGAATGTCGTCCTGTTAAGCAAAAGGTTCGTCGCATGCGTCCTGAAATGTCCGAGAAAATCAAAGCCGAGGTTATGAAACAGTTCAACGCCGGTTTCCTAGCCGTTACTTCTTACCCTCAATGGGTTGCTAATGTGGTACCAGTACCGAAGAAAGATGGTAAGGTGCGAATGTGCGTAGATTACCGAGACCTGAATAAAGCAAGTCCCAAAGATGACTTTCCACTCCCGCACATTGATGTTCTGGTAGATAACACCGCTCAACACAAAGTATTCTCATTCATGGATGGATTCTCGGGTTATAACCAGATTAAGATGGCACCTGAGGACATGGAGAAAACTACGTTTGTGACGCAATGGGGCACTTTTTGTTACAAAGTAATGCCATTCGGTCTAAAGAACGCCGGGGCAACGTACCAGCGCGCTATGGTGGTTTTGTTCCATGATATGATTCATCATGAGGTAGAAGTATATGTGGATGACATGATAGCTAGATCTCACACTGAAGGAGAACATCTCGATCATTTATACAAACTGTTCGAGAGGTTGAAGAAGTACAAGTTGAGATTGAATCCGAACAAATGCACTTTTGGAGTAAGATCCGGTAAACTCTTGGGCTTTATTGTCAGCGGTAAAGGAATTGAGGTTGACCCGGCTAAAGTGAGAGCTATTCAAGAAATGCCAGTTCCCTGTACGGAGAAAGAGGTAAGAGGTTTCTTGGGACGCTTGAACTACATTGCTCGATTTATCTCCCACTTGACCGCTACCTGCAAACCCATCTTCAAATTGCTGAGGAAGAATCAAGAGATGATATGGAATGACGAATGCCAGGAAGCTTTTGACAAAATCAAGAACTACCTTCAGGAACCTCCGATTCTGATACCACCAGTTGAAGGAAGACCTCTAATCATGTATTTGACCGTGTTAGAAAACTCAATGGGGTGCGTATTGGGGCAACATGACGAGTCTGGTCGAAAAGAGCATGCCATATACTACCTGAGCAAAAAGTTTACCGACTGTGAAACAAGATACTCACTGCTCGAGAGAACTTGTTGTGCTTTGGCCTGGGCTGCTCGCCGACTAAGACAGTATATGTTGAATCAGACCACTTTGTTGATTTCTAGGATGGATCCCATCAAATACATGTTCGAGAAGCCTGCCCTCTCCGGAAGAATAGCGAGATGGCAGATGATCTTAACAGAGTATGATATCCAATATACTACCCAGAAAGCAATCAAAGGAAGCGTGCTAGCTGATCATTTGGCTCATCAAGCGGTGGACGATTACCAATCTATGAATTTTGAGTTCCCAGATGAGGATGTCATGCTTGTTGCTGATAATGGAAAACCTAAACCAGATGAAGGACCCGAATGGGGATCCCGATGGACTATGGTCTTTGATGGATCTTCTAATGCATTGGGCCATGGTGTTGGGGTTGTACTCATTTCTCCCGAGGGTTACCATACGCCTTTCACAGCTAGACTATGTTTTCATTGTACCAATAATATGGCTGAGTATGAAGCATGTATTTTTGGACTCAGAGCTGCTATAGATTGGCGAATCAAGTTTTTGAGTGTATACGGAGATTCGGCCTTGGTAATCAGTCAGATCAAAGGGGAATGGGATACTAAACATCCAAATCTCATCCCTTATCGAGAGCAGGTGATGACATTAATCCCATACTTTGAAGAAATAGCATTTGAACATATCCCACGAGAAGAGAACCAGTTGGCAGACGCATTAGCTACCATGTCATCTATGTTCAGGGTCAGATGGGGCAATGAAGCTCCCAGGATTACCATTGGACGGTTAGATGAACCAGCATACTGTTATGAACTTAACACTGAGAAGGTACCGGAGAAAACTTGGTTCCACGACATAAGAAGATATTTGGAAGCTCAGGAATACCCTGAAGGGGCATCCATCAATGACAGAAAATTCCTGAGGAAGTTCTCCGCTAAATTCTTTCTGAGTAACGGAGTATTATACAAACGCAATCATGATTCGACTCTGCTTCGTTGTGTGGATAGAAAGGAAGCAGAAAGAATTATGGGAGACATGCATGACGGTATTTTTGGGACTCATTCTAATGGACATACGATGGCCAAGAAGATTCTGAGATCAGGGTATTATTGGTCTACCATGGAAGCGGATTGCCACCATCACTCCAGAACCTGTCACAAGTGTCAGATCTATGCGGATAAAGTACATGTGCCTCCTGCTCCATTGAACGTGTTGACAGCACCTTGGCCCTTTGCAATGTGGGGCATTGATATGATTGGGGAGATTAAACCTACTGCTTCTAATGGGCATCGCTTCATCCTTGTCGCTATTGATTACTTTACAAAGTGGGTCGAGGCCGCCTCATTTGCTTCTGTCACCAAGAATGTGGTGGCACGGTTCATCAAGAATAGTCTTATTTGCCGGTATGGCATCCCTGAAAGAATTATCACTGACAATGGTACTAATTTGAATAACAAGATGATTACTGAACTCTGCACGCAATTCAAAATTAAGCATCACAATTCTTCTCCGTACCGGCCAAAGATGAATGGCGCCGTGGAGGCTGCTAATAAGAACATCAAGAAGATCATACAAAAGATGACAGTAACGTACAAAGACTGGCATGAGATGTTACCATTTGCTCTCCATGGTTATCGCACTTCAGTACGCACTTCGACAGGGGCAACTCCTTTCTCTTTAGTCTATGGAATGGAAGCCGTTTTACCAGTGGAAGTTCAGATCCCCTCTCTAAGAATTGTGAAAGATGCAGGCTTAGATGAGGATGAATGGATCCAGACTCGACTTGATCAGATAAATTTGATTGATGAAAAGAGACTTGCGGCTGTTTGTCATGGGCAGATATATCAGAAGCGCATGACCCAGGCATTTAACAAAAGAGTCAAGAGACAGGTGTATCAAATTGGTGACTTGGTGATCAAGCGTATCATTCTACCCCAAGGTGATCCCAGAGGCAAATGGACTCCCACATACGAAGGGCCATTTGTAGTTAAGAAGGTATTCTCTGGTGGAGCCATGATACTTGCTACAATGGATGGCGAAGACTTCCCGCATCCTGTGAATGCGGACATAGTTAAAAAATACTACGCATAAAAGAGACCCGCTAGGTCGACGTACCTAGGCAAAAGTAAGGGCATCCCGGCGAACCAAAAGGGTTCGGGCAAAAATTAGGGATAAACATATAAAGACGTATACCCGGCAAGTCGAAAACCTGAAAAGGCGGCTTGGGCAAAAAAGGGTATCCCGGTGGACTGAAAACCTGAAAAGGCGGTCCAGGCAAAAGTTAGGGATTAAAGCGTATGACTATGTCCCGTTCTCGCTCCGCTTCATCTAAGTTCAAAGGACTGAACAAGCCAATCACTTCTATCCGACAGCAGGAGATGAGATGCTTGAAGACATAATGACAGTAGTGGAATTAAAATCAATAGGACTTCTTCTGCATAGCTTTCTCTTTTTCTTGACAATTTCCTCTTACTAGGATTTCCGTCTCCTTGTACTCAAATTGCCTATTTATAGGCCCGCTGTCAACATCAATACAATTTCAGTTCCAAAAAGATGCTTTTGTTTTTTACCTTTTCTGTTTTGTTTGCGTAAACGTCCATTGATTTAACTTGAATTGACTTATGCACTTGAATATGACCAATGTTTACAAAAATGCATGCCTAAAATAGCAATAGCAATTACTACACGACTTCAGGATCGAGGAGAAGGTCTAACCACGCTTTCCAAGGAGGCTGTTACTAATTCGATTCCCCGGCAATGCCAATTATTCCCCAGAAGAGGTCGGCACCGCCCTACCGAAAGGTCATCCCTTCTATCCCCAGCCAGGCCCCGTTGGACAGAACTCAAATCCCAAGCTAAGGAAGGGCCATCAATACCAATGTCTCCGACTAGCAGACTGAGATCTATCTCCCCAGTAGCGTCCCCTGGAAGAATGTTTCAGACACCTAATGCATTCATTCATTACATCATTCCATACTACATACCTGCATACAACGCTCACATTTACTTCATTCCGCATCATACACTTTACACCATTTCATGCATACCAGGTTCGCAGGCATAAAACATCTCATGCATCATGACATTGCATGAAACTAACGTTATTTTTCAGGTTAATTATCCTCTTGATACAATCAACACAAAGGTCCATTCGAACGGACATCTGTATCAATTACATTCAGGATTCAACTACATCTTTCAGATATACTCCATGTCAACATTCATTCTGACGTTCTCCCAATGGTGGCATCTCTAAGCCCACCTCAGATATTCGCTGCAAATACAACAAATAGTATCAGATACAGCCTAACGTACGGTTCATTCTGATTCAGCCCAACATATGACTCTTTCAACTCAGATACGATCTAACGTACGATCCAGTCTGATCTTCAACAACTCAAGTATGGTTTAATGTACGACCAAGTTAAACCTCCATCTTCTCAGGTGCTACCTTCGGACAGGTACATTCCTGAATGGTAGTCTAGTATACGGCTACTCCCTTGCTCAGGTGCTACCTTCGGACAGGTACATTCCTGAATGGTAGTCTAGTATACAGCTACTCCCTTGCTCAGGTGCTACCTTTGGACAGGTACATTCCTGAATGGTAGCCTAGTATATGGCTACTCCCTTTCTCAGGTGCTACCTTCGGACAGGTACATTCCTGAATGGTAGTCTAGTATACGGCTACTCCCTTTCTCAGGTGCTACCTTCGGACAGGTACATTCCTGAATGGTAGTCTAGTATACGGCTACTCCCTTTCTCAGGTGCTACCTTCGGACAGGTACATTCCTGAATGGTAGTCTAGTATACGACTACTCCCTTTTCAGCAGCTTCAGCCTAACGTACGGCTCATTCTGTAACTCAGATACGATCTAGCGTACGATCCATTCTGATCTTTCATCCCCAGCAAAGTCATCTGCCTAATGAACAGCTCACTCTGGTATTCAGACACGGTCTAACGTATGATCCATTCTGATCCCTTATCCCCAGCAGTATAGCATACTCTGACTCCCCAACGAAGTCAACAGCATAATGGAGGGTCCACTATACGGTCTGATGTATGACCCGGTGTGACATCCATGTCTCTAGATATCGTCTAACGTAAGACACAACCTGGAAATCTCCTCAGCAAGTTTCTTGGATGGCATCTTTAAGCCCATCTCCGTCAAGACAAGTGCAAATTTTTGGGGCATTCTAAGTGTTCAATAATCTTTCACCTCCAGACCACGAACGGCACATGCCATTCTACTCTCTCGGTTCGAGAATATTGAACAGGGGCAGCTGTCATACCCCAAAATTTGCCCGTTGGTATTACAAAGCATTTCTCAAGACCCTCCGACTTATTCTGCAAGGCACCGACATCAAGTGAACAAAAGCCCAGCTCACAACAGGCCCAATCCAAAAGGGGCCCAAAATAGCTTGCTCGCTAGGCGAGCAGTCCCTTCGCCTAGCGAACAGTTCATCATGCCACTCGCCCAGCGAAGCATCAGGTCCAGAAAAAAGCCCAGAACTAGCTTGCTCGCTAGGCGAGCAATTCCTTCGCCTAGCGAAGCTTGCGAAAATCTGAAATTTTGGACCTCATTTTAAGCCCATTAGGTCACCACCACTACTACTATAAGTACCAGCTCTTCAGTAACGAAAGACACACACGAAAACGGAGAAACAACACGGAAAAGCAGAGAAAGACGGACGGAAACCCTAGCACGGGAACTTTGACGGCCACGTATCCGCACCGGAGTTACCGCTGCCCGACTCAACCCGACACCAACAAGGATCCGTCAATTCAGCATCGTTACTAGATTGCCAACAGGTTTGTGTATCATTACCGTTTTATGTTTCCATTTCATAATCTCTAAATGCATAATACATCATGAAATATTGAATTTTTGGATATGGGATCATACTTTGCATGCGGGCTCGAATGTGCCTGAACATCATGAATATTGGACCATGTTATTTCTGTAATTGAATGTGATAAGATATGTAACATGCTGGAATCATACTGTTCTGAAATTCCAAACCCGTGGTCGCTCGCTAGCTCATCGCTAGGCGAGCCTGCAGCGAGCCTTCGCTGAGCCTTCGCTAGGCGAGGCAGAGGCGAATGGGACAGTGGCTGCTTTGTCCCTTTGCTGTTCCATTTTATGTGTATTTCATTATTGTTGCATCATTTAGCCTGAACTCTAACTGTTATGTGCATTTTATGGCATTTTATGGTATTAATCAAATCATATTTTATCCTTATGCTCTAACCCGTGCGTTAAATGATGTAAAAGCTTCCATATCCCCAATGAAGTGGCCGGCTAGGTCTCCTTACGTGTGAGAGACTTTCGTGGAGATGGATTCCAAATTACTTCACTTTAATGTGAAGATTCATATTGATTACTAATTAATTTTAATGTGTTGGTTTTTAATGTATTGATTGATCTTAATGTGTTGATTTTAATGTATCGATTTAATGCGGTATCACCATAATTACCTAATGAACTTAAAACATGGACTTTAAATAAATGATATCGGACCTCTCTTTATTACCCCACGATTACAATATTACGGTCATGTCCCGCGAATATGGGGATATCCTTAGCAAAGACCCTTCGGTAAAATCATCATAGTCCCTCGGATGTTGCCTTCTAAAATACGATTTTGTCCCTCGATGACCCTTCGGTGTAGCCTACGGTTAAATGATGATAGTCCCTTCGAATGCTAAGGTATCCTCACAACTGTTGCCTTCAATGACCAATCGACGACCCTACGATGACCCTTTTACATCCCCAGGATAAAACTACTTGCTTCTCAATAGTAAGGACAGTTTTACCCTCATAAGGATGGGAAATGCCCAGAAAGACCTCGGACAGGTACAACCTTAATTGCTCATTCATAACCTAAAAAATACTTTTCACACCCCACACCTTTCAAACATCTTTTGGAAAATCACCACTCAGCATACATCCGCACTAGGATCATTGCCGAGTTATATTTTTCTAAACTACTTTCGAAAAACCAACCGAGATAACCACTTTGTATACATTCATGCAAGGATCATTACAAAGTTAGATTCTCATTTTCAAAACATTTTTCATACATTTCTCAACCACTTTTTCAAACCTAGAAAACATAAATGATTGAGCAATTAAGAGCCCATGGATAACCATGGATACAAAGGATGCTAACACCTTCCCTTTGTATAAAGTACCTCCCGAACCTAAGAATTTAAAATTAAGGTCTTTCCTGTTCTTTTCCACCTTTCCTTAAGGGATAAAAGAAAAGTCGGTGGCGACTCTTGCTAACCGCGACATTGCGATTACAAATCCAATAAAAGTCAGTTCACCGTATGACACTCATATTCAGATGAGATACGTATGCAGTGGATGCGACATCCGCGCGAGTCATTTTCATTTAACCCTTTTTTTTTGGTAAACAGCACAAGATAAACTCACACACTTTAGACAAAAAACACAAAAGTGGATCCCGTAGAGTACTACGGATGCGTAGGGGTGCTAATACCTTCCCTTCGTATAACCGACTCCCGAACCCAAGATTTGGTTGCGAGACCCCGTCTTGTCCTTTCCTTTTTCAGGTTTACTTCGAGCGTTTCCTTTCCCTCCCTTGGGATAAATAACACACGGTGGCGACTCTTCTGTCTTTTTCTTTCGCCGGTTGTTTTTTTTTCGCACTGTATTTTTCAGGTTGCGACACAATATACGGTCCATCATAGTTAGGAGTCCACTTGCCCCTGTGATCTGTCTGAGGAGGAAGGATCCTTTTCAACACTAAATCTCCAACTTGGAAACAACGAGGACGCACCTTCTGATCAAAAGCTCTCTTCATCCGACTCTGATACAACTGCCCATGACAAATGGCTGCCATTCGCTTCTCTTCGATAAGACTCAACTCATTGAACCTTGTCCGAATCCATTCAGCTTCATCTAACTTGACATCCAACATGACTCTTAGAGAAGGAATCTCCACTTCAACAGGTAGGACTGCTTCCATACCATACACCAGGGAGTAAGGGATTGCCCCGGTCGATGTATGTACTGAAGTGCGGTACCCATGCAAGGCGAAGGGTAGCATCTCATGCCAATCTCTGTACGTGACGACCATCTTCTGCACAATCTTCTTTATGTTCTTATTTGCCGCCTCAACAGCGTCGTTCATCTTAGGGCGGTAAGGGGAAGAATTGTGATGCTGAATGTTGAAGTTCTGACACAACTCCTTCATCATTTTGTTGTTGAGATTAGAACCATTATCAATAATGATTCTTTCGGGAATCCCATAGCGACAAATGATTTCTTTCTTGATGAAACGGGCAACCACATGTCGGGTGACATTCGCGAACGACGCTGCCTCGACCCACTTGGTGAAATAGTCGATGGCAACAAGGATGAAGCGATGCCCATTGGAAGCAGTCAGCTCAATCTTTCCAATCATGTCAATGCCCCACATGGCAAACGGCCACGGCGAAGACATCACATTCAGAGGATTCGGCGGTACATGCACCTTATCAGCATAAATCTGGCATTTATGACACTTCCGAGCATACTTGAAACAATCTGATTCCATGGTCATCCAATAATAACCCGCTCTCAACAATTTCTTAGCCATTGCATGTCCGCCGGCATGAGTACCGAAGGAACCTTCATGAACTTCCTGCATTAACATGTCCGCCTCGTGTCTGTCCACACATCTGAGAAAAACCATGTCGAAGTTCCTCTTATACAGCACATCGTCTTTGTTCAAGAAGAAACTGCCTGCCAATCTTCTCAAAGTCTTTCTGTCATTGTTGGATGCCCCTGCAGGGTACTCTTGATTCTTCAGAAAGCACTTGATATCGTGATACCAAGGCTTGTCATCGACTACCAGTTCAGCAGCAAACACATACGCGGCCCTGTCAAGGCGCATCACATCGATCCTGGGAGCATGGTTCCAACGAATTACCTTGATCATGGAGGATAGAGTAGCAAGTGCGTCTGCCATCTGGTTCTCATCACGAGGTATATGATACAATTTTACCGTTGTGAAGAAAGTCAAAAGTCTTCTCGTGTAATCTCTGTAGGGGACCAGAGTGGGCTGGAGAGTATTCCAATCACCATTCACTTGATTGATCACCAGAGCTGAATCTCCGAAGATGTCCAGAGTCTTGATTCTCAGATCAATGGCTTGCTCAATACCCAAGATACAGGCCTCGTACTCAGCTTCATTATTTGTGCACTCAAAAGTCAAACGAGCGGTGAAAGGCATGTGGGCACCCTTCGGAGTAGTAATGACAGCGCCAATTCCACTACCTCTAGCATTGACAGCCCCATCAAACAACAAAGTCCACTTTTCGTTTGGATCAGGTCCCTCCTCAACAACTGGCTCTTCACAGTCTTTCATCTTGAGGAACATGATGTCTTCATCAGGGAATTCAAACTTCATTGGCTCATAATCATCAATCGGTTGCTCGGCAAGGTAGTCTGACAGAATACTACCTTTGATGGCTTTCTGGGATGTATACTGGATATCATACTCTGTTAAAATCATCTGCCAACGGGCAACACGTCCGGTGAGAGCCGGCTTCTCAAAGATGTACTTCACTGGATCCATCTTAGAAATCAACAAGGTAGTATGGTTCAACATATACTGCCTCAGTCGGCGAGCAGCCCAGGCCAAAGCACAACAAGTTTTCTCAAGCTGCGAATATTTGACTTCACAGTCGGTAAACTTTTTGCTAAGGTAGTATATGGCATGCTCTTTTCGACCAGACTCGTCATGCTGTCCCAATACACACCCCATCGAGTTCTCGGTCACTGACAGGTACATTATCAGAGGTCTCCCAGGAACTGGAGGTATAAGGATTGGAGGTTTCTGTAGATACTCTTTTATCTTCTCGAAAGCCCTTTGACAATCTTCATTCCACCTGATAGCCCGATCTTTCCTCAGCAATTTGAAAATTGGCTCACACGTGGTTGTTAGGTGAGAGATGAACCTTGCAATGTAGTTCAACCTCCCTAAGAAACTACGGACTTGCTTCTCTGTTCTTGGCTCAGGCATTTCCTGTATTGCTTTCACTTTGTTAGGATCCACCTCAATCCCTTTTCCGCTAACAATAAAACCCAGCAATTTTCCCGATCTCACCCCGAAAGTGCACTTGTTCGGATTAAGTCTCAGTTTGAATTTCCTCAAACGCTCAAACAGTTTCTGCAAATTCACCAAATGTTCTTCTTCTGTCTGAGATTTGGCAATCATATCATCCACATAAACCTCGATTTCATGATGAATCATATCATGGAACAAAGTCACCATCGCTCGCTGATATGTTGCTCCGACATTTTTCAGACCAAACGGCATCACCTTGTAGCAGAAGGTGCCCCATGGGGTTATGAAAGTTGTCTTTTCCATGTCTTCTGGTGCCATCTTGATTTGGTTATAGCCAGAAAAGCCATCCATGAAGGAGAATACCGAGAACTGAGCTGTATTATCCACCAAAACATCGATGTGAGGTAATGGGAAATCATCTTTAGGGCTAGCTCTGTTCAGATCCCGGTAGTCGACACACATCCGTACCTTTCCATCCTTCTTAGATACTGGGACGATGTTTGCAACCCATGTCGGATAATTGGTGACTGCTAGAAACCCTGCATCCAACTGCTTTTGTACTTCTTCCTTTATCTTGACAGCCATCTCTGGTCTTGTTCTTCTGAGTTTCTGCTTGACCGGAGGACAACCTTCTTTGAGAGGCAAGCGGTGTACCACGATGTCTGTGTCCAGCTCGGGCATGTCCTGATAAGACCAGGCGAAGATGTCAACGTATTCTTGCAGCAATTCAATCAGCCCTTTCTTCACATCATCTCCCAAAGCAGCCCCTATCTTGATTTCTCTCTTGGCGTCCTTGGTGCCGAGATTAATTACTTCAACAGACTCTTGATGCGGTTGAATGACCCTTTCTTCCTGTTTCAATAACCTGGTAAGTTCTTCAGGGAGTTCACAGTCTTCATCACCCTCTTCTTCAGCTTGAAAGATTGGATTTTCAAAGTCGAAACGAGCCATAGCAGAACCGTTATCAATAGGATCCGGTGATGTGCATCTGCATGAGTGATGGTATGTGCTTATGAGTGTGAACAAGAAGTGAAAACTAAACGAAACATTGCCATTTTTTTATTTTGAAAAACTGCAAAAATAGAAAGACAGGGAACGAAATATTTGAATGCAAAAATACGTCCTTTATTTATGATAAAAATGCAAGCGTCACATAGATGGGCCCTACAATGAGTCATTACGCCCTGGGCGGAATGTAAGAGTTGGATATGCATGAATAAACAAAGAAAATTACTCTTCAAGAAGAGTGACTTGGATAATCTCCTCAGAAGACCAATTGTTGATGACTTCATCCGGGATCCTCGGGCGCACCCAGTTGTCAATGTCATAATCACTATCCCCATCTTCTTCGTCGACTGCAGAGACTTGACCATACTGAATGATGCCAGCACTGGAGAAAGTGATCGGCCCCTGAAGTGTTGTAGAAGTCAGAGCTGGCTGATATCCAATCCCGAACTTATCTTCTTTCACTGGTAATTCCAACAGACGCCCCCAACCGGGAGCAACACCTGAATCTGTAACACCCTTCTACCCAAACGACATATTTAAATAGATTATCAGAGTACAACATGTAGAAGAGTTTACATTTCTTACAACATAACAATTATCGCATCACAACATAAAACATATTATTTATTTTATTAAAACTTCGCAGCGGACAACAATATTAATATTATCATTCATCATATAACAATGCATAATGATGGTTCAACATTATCTCAACAAAACACCTCAACATGTTAGTCATCATAAACAACTTAAATAATAATCAATTATCTATCGAATCCCATAACCCCGGTGTCACATGACCAGAGCATTTGACTCGACTCTGTAGAATAACTCTACACTTATTCTTCAAACCTCAACAATAGCTACTCCTCTTTATCTGCACATTGCTCATCATAGATGAACATAAACACATGCAGAAGGGGTGAGAATTACATTATTAAATAATAATATAACGACAGAAATATAAACATAAATATATTTCACATATGCCAACACAGCTCATCATAATCATCATAATCAACATATTCATGAACATCAACAAAACAACATATCAAATGCAATGCACACACCCATGCATGACTCAACACGACTCGGTATACCCATTTTGTGACCAACTACAGGATCACCACTCCCAGATTCATCACCATAGAATCCGAGTTCCCCGCAAGGAACTAAGCCTCTCAACAAGCCCGGAGTCAACAACATCATTGGAACTCAGTTCGTTCATCACTAGGCATCGGCCTTTCATGAATGCATGCACACCAAGCATGCATCATAATCAACATAGCAACAACAGCATCATATAGTCATGTTATCATCATCATTAACACATTCTATCACAAAGCATATCACATCATGCCACATAATCAAACACAGTATTATCACGCTCTACTAATATCTATACCACTCAAAGCAACGGGAAATGATCCCTCGTATACTATGCATCAGCTAAGTTACCTCGCTCAGCCTAAACAACCAAACTGCACAACAACAGCCCAGGAAAGACCACAATTCTGCCCATACGCGTATTGCCTATGCCCATACGCGTATTGCCCACGCCTGCCCAAATCCATACGCGTATTGGCCATTCCCATACGCGTATGCTACGCGTATCACTTCCCCATACGCGTACCACCAGAGACCATTTCACGTTCAAAATTCCATCTTCCTCATCCATACGCGTATTGCCTAGTGCCATACGCGTACCAGCCATCTCATACGCGTATTGCCTAGTGCCATACGCGTACCAGCCATCTCATACGCGTATTGCCTAGTGCCATACGCGTATGACCAGAAACCAGATCTCCAGATCTGCAATGGCTTCTCTGCTACGAGATCTATCCAAATTCATCCTTCCACAGTCCAAATTTCGCACAAAATTACTCATATCATCTAATACAATTAGTCTCCTATTCGATTTCACAAATCCTAACATCATTGCATATAATTTCTACGAATTCCTTCGACTAAAATCCCAATTTCGTTCATCCAATATTTCACCATTTTCAGCATATTATTGTTTAATAAGGTTCAGACCCCTTACCTCTTTGGATTGAAGGAAGCTCTGAGCAATCTTTGGCCTTTTCCTCTTCCTTCTCTTTCTCTTCAGCGTTTCTTCCCCCTTTCTCTGACTCTGAGGCAAAACACGTGAAACAACCTGAGTCCTCACTTTGGCCTCTTTTATCCAATTTCCACTTTTACCCTTCCACTCTTCATATTCCATTTATTTTATTTATTTAATTATTATTAAATAAATAACATCTATAATAATAAATAAAAATAATCCAATAATTCAACTTTATTTAATTAAATTAATAAAATAATATTAACTCAATTAAATAATTCTCTTATTTTAATCGGGGTGTTACAACTCTCCCCCACTAAAAGAGTTTTCGTCCTCGAAAACATACCTCAAGCAAATAGAGCCGGATACGACTCCTTCATCTGATCTTCACGCTCCCAAGTCAAGCTCTCACCAGCTGGACCTCCCCAAACAACTTTCACTAGAGCAATCTTCTTACCTCTCAGGGTCTTCTCTTCTCGGTCATCTATCCGAATTGGCAACACTTCAACGGTCAAATTATCCCTCACCTGGATATCATCCAACTGAACAACATGCGAAGGATCCGCAATATATTTTCTCAACTGAGATACATGAAACACATCATGCAGATTAGAAAGCAACGGCGGTAAAGCTATCCGATACGCCACTTCCCCAACCCTCTTCAAAATCTGATACGGACCCACAAACCTCGGAGTAAGCTTTTTAGACTTTAAAGCTCTACCCACACCTGTCGTCGGAGTAACTCTCAAGAACACATGATCTCCCTCTTGGAACTCAAGTGCCTTTCTCCTGTTATCATGATAACTCTTCTGACGACTCTGAGAAATCTTCATTTTCTCCTGAATCATCTTAACCCTTTCAGTCGTCTGCTGCACAATCTCAGGTCCGAGTACAACACTCTCACCTGATTCATACCAACACAATGGAGTTCTACACCTCCTACCATACAATGCTTCATATGGAGCCATACCGATACTAGCATGAAAACTATTATTATAAGTAAACTCCACCAACAGCAAATAACTATCCCAAGAACCACTCTGCTCCAACACACAAGCTCTCAACAAATCCTCCAAGGATTGGATAGTTCTTTCGGTCTGACCATCAGTCTGAGGATGATAAGCTGAACTCAACCTCAACTTAGTGCCCAACGCTTTCTGCAAACTTTCCCAAAATCTAGAAGTAAATCTGGGATCTCTATCAGACACAATACTGGATGGAATACCATGCAGCCTCACTATCTCCTCAATATACAACTCTGCCAACTTCTCTAAAGAGTGATTAATCTTCATCGGCAAGAAATGCGCCGACTTAGTCAATCGATCCACAATCACCCAAATAGAATCATTACCTTTCACTGTCCTCGGCAATCCCGTCACAAAATCCATGGAAATGCTATCCCACTTCCATTCAGGAATCTTCAAAGGTTGCATCATACCTGCCGGTTTCTGATGTTCAATCTTTGACTTCTGACAAGTCAAACAGGCATACACAAACTTAGCAACATCTCTTTTCATACCAGCCCACCAAAACAACTTCCTCAAATCTTGATACATTTTAGTTGCACCTGGATGGATGCTCAATTCACTCCTATGGCCCTCTTCAAGAATACTCTTTTTCAATTCAGACACCTCAGGAACACAAACTCTACCTTTAAATCGCAGGATGCCATTCTCATCAATCTCAAAATTACCACCATTACCCTGGTTAACCATAGTAATATGATCAACTAGAGCGACATCAACTTGCTGACCATTCCGAATATCTTCCAGAATTCCACTAGTCAACTTCAGCATACCCAACTTCACACTATCAGCGGAAACTTCACAACCCAAACTCATATCACGGAACTGTTCAATTAACTCAAGCTCCCGAACCATCATCATAGACATATGTAGAGACTTTCTACTCAGCGCATCTGCAACTACATTAGCCTTACCGGGATGATAACTCAATTCGAAGTCAAAATCCTTCAGTAATTCTAACCACCTTCTCTGCCTCATATTTAACTCTTTCTGATCAAACAGATACTTCAGACTCTTGTGATCACTGAACACTTCGAACCTGGAACCATACAGATAATGTCTCCACATTTTCAACACAAATACAACAGCTGCAAGTTCTAGATCATGCGTAGGATAATTCCTCTCATGAACTTTCAACTGTCTAGAAGCATAAGCTACAACTTTACCGTTCTGCATCAAAACACCACCAAGACCCATCAAAGAAGCATCACAATAAACAACGAAGGACTCACCAGGATTAGGCAAGATCAACACTGGAGCACTGGTCAACCGCTTCTTCAACTCAACAAAACTCGCTTCACAAGCTGCATCCCACACATACACTTGACCCTTCTTAGTCAACTGCGTCAACGGCAATGCCAACTTAGAGAAGCCCTCAATAAATCTGCGATAATAACCAGCTAACCCCAGAAAGCTGCGTATCTCAGTAGCAGACTTCGGAGTCTCCCACTGTAATACAGCATCAACTTTAGTCGGATCAACAGAAATCCCACCACTCGAAATCACATGGCCAAGGAAACTCACTTCCTTCAACCAGAACTCACATTTAGATAACTTTGCATATAATTTCTTTTCTCTTAACACCTGCAAAACAATTCTCAGATGTCCTGCATGCTCTTCTTCCGTCTTAGAATATATCAATATATCATCTATGAACACCACAACAAAATTATCAAGGTACGGATGAAATATACGATTCATATATTCCATAAACACACCTGGGGCATTAGACACACCGAACGGCATCACAGTGTATTCATAATGACCATACCTCGTACGGAAAGCAGTCTTCGCAATATCCTCTGACTTCACTCGGATCTGATGATAACCCGACCGTAAATCAATCTTACTGAAAACATGAGCTCCAACCAACTGATCCATCAAATCATCAATCCTCGGCAATGGATACTGATTCTTGATAGTCACCTTATTCAACTGCCGATAATCGACACACAACCTCATCGTACCTTCTTTCTTCTTCACTAACAATACTGGTGCACCCCAAGGAGAAACACTTGGACGCACAAACTTCTTCTCAAGCAATTCTTCAAGTTGCTTCTTCAATTCAACTAATTCAGTTGCCGACATTCTATAAGGAGACATCGACACTGGACTCGTACCTGGTACTAAGTCAATGGCAAATTCGACTTCACGTTCTGGAGGTAATTCACTTACATCCTCCGGAAACACATCCTGAAATTCACAAACAACAGGCAAATCTACACTCACCACTTTCTTATCCGCTTGCAGAGACGCAAATAAAGCGAATATCTGAGCTTCATTTTTCACAAAATCCCCCACCTGCTTAGCAGATAGAAATCTTGCCTCATCATTCTCACCAACTTCAGAAAACCACACCGTCTTCCCATAGCAGTTGATAAACACGCCATAGAATTCTAGCCAATTCATTCCCAGAATAATATCAATTTGGTGCAAGGGTAAGCACACCAAATCAACTACGAACTCTCTCTCAAAGATCGTCAAACGACAACCTCGACAGACAACAGAAGTCTTCACAGAACCATTAGCAGGAGTATCTATCACCATACTTCCGCCTAGGGACGACATAATCACACCAATCCTGGTCGCACACTCATACGAAATAAACGAATGAGTAGCACCAGTGTCAACAATAGCAAGCAATTCAACATTATTAATCAAGCAAGTACCTTTAATCAGATTATCTTCTTTAGGAGCTTCAGCCCCACTCAGAGCAAACACCCTACCAGTAGTATGAGCTGCAGTAGCCGCCTTCTTCGGTTTCGAGCACTGCGAACTGATATGGCCTTTCTCGCCACAATTAAAACATGTCGGACCAGCATCCTTACATTCAGTAACTCTATGTCCAGCCTGACCGCATCGGAAACATCTCAGCACTTTCTTGGTACAGCTATCAGCACGGTGGCCTGGCTCGCCACACTTGAAACATTTACCAGCTATGGGAGATCCTCCCCCACTTGGCTTCTTCTCATCTACCACTTTCTGCTTACCTTTACCATTCGGAGATGCATAAGGACTACCACGATCCTTATTCTTCTTCTCACTAAGACTCTTGTAGTGAGCAGTCCTAGCCTTGCTATCTTCATCAAATATCCTGCACTTATTAACCAGTGTAGGAAACCTACGAATCTCCTGGTAACCAATGCCTTGTTTGATTTCGGGACGCAACCCGTTCTCAAACTTGACACACTTGGATTCCTCAGCATCAGCATTATTATAATGAGGACAATACTGCACCAGCTCCTCAAACTTCGAAGCGTAATCAGCAACAGACATGTTACCCTGCTTCAGTCCCAGAAATTCCATCTCCTTCTTACATCGCACATCAGCAGGAAAATATTTCTCCAGAAAGGCCGTCTTGAACCTTTCCCAAGTCATCTCAGCACCTGGTACTTCAATCCTCTGTCGAGTGTTATCCCACCAGTTTTCAGCCTCTTCAGATAACATATGCGTACCAAACTGCACCTTCTGTGCTTCAGTACACGTCATCACCCGGAAAATCTTCTCAATTTCCTTCAGCCAAATCTGAGCACCATCTGGATCATAGCGCCCCTTGAATGTAGGAGGGTTATTCTTCAGAAACCTTCCCAAATTCCTAAACTCGTCGACCGGCGGATTCTGCTGCGCCTGCATAGCCTGCGCCATAGCAGCCAAAGCCTCAGCAATCGCACGGTCATTTTCTCCAGCCATACTCTGCACGACACAACTACAACCGTTAAATATCGACAGTGTCATTTACACTAATCGACCAACAGGGAAAACATCACACTATGACTCGACTGGACTGACAATGCTCTGATACCACTAATGTAACACCCTTCTACCCAAACGACATATTTAAATAGATTATCAGAGTACAACATGTAGAAGAGTTTACATTTCTTACAACATAACAATTATCGCATCACAACATAAAACATATTATTTATTTTATTAAAACTTCGCAGCGGACAACAATATTAATATTATCATTCATCATATAACAATGCATAATGATGGTTCAACATTATCTCAACAAAACACCTCAACATGTTAGTCATCATAAACAACTTAAATAATAATCAATTATCTATCGAATCCCATAACCCCGGTGTCACATGACCAGAGCATTTGACTCGACTCTGTAGAATAACTCTACACTTATTCTTCAAACCTCAACAATAGCTACTCCTCTTTATCTGCACATTGCTCATCATAGATGAACATAAACACATGCAGAAGGGGTGAGAATTACATTATTAAATAATAATATAACGACAGAAATATAAACATAAATATATTTCACATATGCCAACACAGCTCATCATAATCATCATAATCAACATATTCATGAACATCAACAAAACAACATATCAAATGCAATGCACACACCCATGCATGACTCAACACGACTCGGTATACCCATTTTGTGACCAACTACAGGATCACCACTCCCAGATTCATCACCATAGAATCCGAGTTCCCCGCAAGGAACTAAGCCTCTCAACAAGCCCGGAGTCAACAACATCATTGGAACTCAGTCCGTTCATCACTAGGCATCGGCCTTTCATGAATGCATGCACACCAAGCATGCATCATAATCAACATAGCAACAACAGCATCATATAGTCATGTTATCATCATCATTAACACATTCTATCACAAAGCATATCACATCATGCCACATAATCAAACACAGTATTATCACGCTCTACTAATATCTATACCACTCAAAGCAACGGGAAATGATCCCTCGTATACTATGCATCAGCTAAGTTACCTCGCTCAGCCTAAACAACCAAACTGCACAACAACAGCCCAGGAAAGACCACAATTCTGCCCATACGCGTATTGCCTATGCCCATACGCGTATTGCCCACGCCTGCCCAAATCCATACGCGTATTGGCCATTCCCATACGCGTATGCTACGCGTATCACTTCCCCATACGCGTACCACCAGAGACCATTTCACGTTCAAAATTCCATCTTCCTCATCCATACGCGTATTGCCTAGTGCCATACGCGTACCAGCCATCTCATACGCGTATTGCCTAGTGCCATACGCGTACCAGCCATCTCATACGCGTATTGCCTAGTGCCATACGCGTATGACCAGAAACCAGATCTCCAGATCTGCAATGGCTTCTCTGCTACGAGATCTATCCAAATTCATCCTTCCACAGTCCAAATTTCGCACAAAATTACTCATATCATCTAATACAATTAGTCTCCTATTCGATTTCACAAATCCTAACATCATTGCATATAATTTCTACGAATTCCTTCGACTAAAATCCCAATTTCGTTCATCCAATATTTCACCATTTTCAGCATATTATTGTTTAATAAGGTTCAGACCCCTTACCTCTTTGGATTGAAGGAAGCTCTGAGCAATCTTTGGCCTTTTCCTCTTCCTTCTCTTTCTCTTCAGCGTTTCTTCCCCCTTTCTCTGACTCTGAGGCAAAACACGTGAAACAACCTGAGTCCTCACTTTGGCCTCTTTTATCCAATTTCCACTTTTACCCTTCCACTCTTCATATTCCACTTATTTTATTTATTTAATTATTATTAAATAAATAACATCTATAATAATAAATAAAAATAATCCAATAATTCAACTTTATTTAATTAAATTAATAAAATAATATTAACTCAATTAAATAATTCTCTTATTTTAATCGGGGTGTTACAGAATCCACCACGGCCTGTGCCTGCTTAAAGGATGAGATAGAGGCACCCGCTTTAACCTCTTCCACTGGAGCTGCATCCTTGATTTGAACTGATTCAAAAGCCTGACACAGAGTCTCATGAATTTCACCTTCTACTTCTACATACTTGAACGTAGACAGGTTACTGACCAGGATGTCCTCCTCACCACAGACGGTGATAATTCGTCCGTTGACCGGAAACTTAATCTTCTGATGTAGAGTTGAAGAGACTGCCCCAGCATTATGGATCCAAGGACGACCCAGCAAGCAACTGTAGGAAGGACTGATATCCATCACGTAGAAGACAGTATTGAAGGTTTGTGATCCAATCAAAATTGGCAATTCTACCTCTCCAAACACCGACCTCTTAGAACCATCGAAGGCTCTCACAATAAGATCTGAAGGTTTCAAGACCAAACCCTCTACTTCTAACCTTGTCAGGGCTCTCTTGGGTAACACATTGAGAGAGGAGCCTGTATCCACCAGAACATGCGATAACACGGTGTCTCTGCATTCCATCGAGATGTGCAGAGCCTTGTTATGATTGCGTCCGGCTGGTGTTAAGTCAGAATCAGTAAAACCTAACCCGTTGGTTGTATGCACATTGGCGACGATCCCTTCTAGTTGGTTTACCGAGATCTCTTGAGGTACATAAGCAGCATTAAGAACCTTCAGAAGTGCCTCCCTGTGTGCCTCCGAACACAATAGGAGTGAGAGAATGGATATCTTGGACGGAGTCTGAATCAACTGATCGATTACCTTGTAATCGCTTTTCTTTATGATTCTCAGAAGCTCGTCCACATCCTTTGCAAAAGTGGGCTCAGAACTTCCCTGGGGTGCAGAGGTATCCCCGTTCACGGCTTGCTTGCCCTTGGCTTTCGCCACAGCATCAGCATTATCAGCTTGGGTAATCGGTGGTGAGAACAGTCTACCACTTCTGGTGAATCGCCCAATTCCACCGACATTATCCACTGCGGGACCTTCAAGTTCAGGCTTCTAACCCTCTTCTACTTTCAGTGGCCGTTCCACCTTATGATCGTGCGTATACACGCTCCCCCCATAATGCCACGGAATGGCCCTTTCACTGGTGAAGGGTAAAGGACCAGGGGTTGTGATGGTCATAGTATATCGTCGCACTGGTGGCACGGGTTGCGCTTCTGGCACACTGATCTGATTGGTGGGGTAGAAAATAGTGATAGTAGCAATATCACAGTCGTACTCAGAAATCTCATTCATTGAAATGCAAGCATCCGAAACATCGGAATCAAGTTCAATTACATCATTATGGATTACAGAAACAGTAGGAACAACATCTGCGAATTCATCAGTAGCATCTTCAAACCCTTCTTCCTCAACCCCTTCCGCAGACTCTTGGACAGACAAACCCTCAACCTGGAGGATACCTTTGTCGAGCAAGGCCTGAATACCCTGCTGTAGTTTCAAACAACCTCCACTCTGAGTGGCACAATCCAAACAACCCTTCCCACAACCGGGGAAGACATCGGCCTTCAGCAAGCATCCTTTGATATCCAACAATGGAGTCTTCAACTTCAACACATCCTTAATGGACTTGGCTTCTCCCTCTACCAAATTAACGTTCGCACCACCATGCTGGGGCATGGGGTTGTTGACGACATTCGGAGCTGGTGCAAGGTCGATGGCCTTTGAATCTATGAGGTCCTGAACTACGTGCTTAAAAGCTTTGCAGTTCTCAATGTCATGGCCAGGTGCCCCAGAGTGGAAGCTACACCTAGCGTTGGCGTTGTAACCCACCGGAAGTCTACCAACAGGAGGAGCCAGAGTGCGCAATTGCATAAGTTGTAGTTGTTGAAGACTAGAAAGCAACTGGGCGTACGACATTGGAAGGGTGTCGAAACGCCGGTCCATCATCCTTTGCCTTTGTTGATAAGCGGGTCTGTTACCCGGTTGTTGCTGCTGTTGATACTGAGCTGGTTGACGTTGTGATTGTTGTTGTTGTAGTGGCGCTGCAGCTGGAATGGTCACAGCCGTAACATACGGTTGTTGATGATAATTCTGAAAATTATTCCTCCAGTTATCCCTGTTCTGATAAGAAGATATGGCATTTGCATCCCCTTCTCTTCTCTTCTGTCCCTGAATGAACGGCTTCTTCACCCCTGATGAGGATCCACCTCCACTCTGGATCTTGTATGTCTTTAGGTAATTCTCCACCCTTTCTCCAGTAGAGACCACATCAGCAAAGTTGGAAGCATTGCAACCTACCAGACGCTCCAAGTAAGGTTCAGGCAGCGCATTCATGAACATGTTGGCCATTTCCTTTTCCAACATAGGAGGCTGAACACGGGAAGCTGTATCCCTCCAGCATTGAGCGTATTCCCTGAAGCACTCATTGCTTTTAAGAGACAGATTCCGAAGTTGAGTTCTGTCCGGAGCCATGTCTGCATTATACTGATACTGCTTCACGAAAGCTTCTGCCAAATCCCTCCAGCAACGGATCTGGGCTCTGTCCAGCCTCATATACCATTCCAAGGATGCCCCAGCTAGGCTATCCTGGAAGAAGTACATAAGTAGCTTCTCGTCATCAGAGTATGCAACCATTTTACGGAAATAGGCTTGCACGTGAGTTTTGGGGCAAGAGCTGCCATTGTATTTGTCAAATATCGGGACCTTGAATTTCGGTGGCACTCTCACACCTGGGACCAGCCCCAAGTCAGCAACATCTACTCCCAGAGGATTCTGTTCTTCCACTGCCTTCAACCTTTCTTCCAATCTTCTAAACATGGGGTCCATGCCAAAGTCTTCCTGAAGCAAGGGGAACTGATCATCCTGACCATCCTGAATGGGTTGTTGACCGGAGGTGACATGTAGGATTAGGATAGGCCCCGATCCATTGGGACCATTAGCCTCTCCAGCTGGAGGATCAACCAACGTCTCCGGTTGAGTAATAGGGGGATCCCTCTGCACCAATAATCTAAGCTCCTGCTGTCCTTGAGCCACCCCTTGAACCAAATCCATGAATTGATTCATGCGAATCTTCATCTCGGCGAGCTCTGCCTGTAGGCTTTCCATTACTCTCTGTTGGTTCCTCCGGGTACCGTATCGGTGAATTCCTGAGTCAGCTATCCTGCTAGGGGGACACCAAACAAACTGAGAACACTGTGGCGGTACCTGTTATGCAAGACATGCGGATGACTATGCAAATGCAATGACATGTTTATCAATTCCAAGAGTATTCTACCCCCTTGATTCCAGTCTCACATTTGATAAACAGTGTAAGAAGAAAACCCTGACTAGATTCAAGAAGAAGATTTAAACCTCCTTGAAAAGGATAAACATGTGTTAAATGATATGAATGCAAATGGTGTGATGATGTGAATGCAATGCAATGGCATGCCAATCAGGATTGCTGTATCTGCTTGAACATCTGTCAGGTTGCACTGTCTGGAGAGAAATTAAGGGTACACCAAACAAAGGTCATGGGATGGATCATGTTATCCTTAATATCAACCACCCATTTTGGCGGATTATGGTTTACACCTTATCAATACCCGAGTTTCATTGATATTAAGGATACCTGATCAGATCAACCATGAATCAAGGGTTTGTCGCAAGTCACGAGCATGGAGTTTAGGTTAAGAACCACCCAAAAGGAGTGTACTAAGGTTTAAACCTGCCAAACATGTTCTACAAAAGGTTCCCATAGTCATAATCCCATCTTTCGGATATTATCAGAGGAACGACTACTCGTATTCCAACAATATTCTCAAGAGAGACTCTTATGAGTGTAGTATCGCGTAACAATCGTATCAAATCTTACACTTGAACGACTTTTGCACTACGTCCTACGAATAGGCCAAGATGGGTTTGGTAAACTAAGGTCCTTGGCTTCTTAGGTCTATATTGGAACAAGTAATGTCTAACCACAACTTACTTATGTGACATTATTGATCTCAACATGACCTCCACCAAGTGAATGGGCTTGCAAGTCAACTCGCTAAGGAATACTCCACACAAGTTGACAGGACTATGCCATTCTTTTATCTTAAGTGCACTCGAGTTCGGGTATAGAACTCATCTCACAAAGATCACCAAGCAGCCATAGCCAGCCAACAGATACAACAATGATATGTACACAATGCAATAAGGTAAAGCAGGTAAATAAATAAATGTACAAAAGCATGAACACCCAATAAACAAACAAACCACAAAAGCTAGGAGGGACTCGCTTAGGGAAGATGGACCAGCAAGAGGTCAACTTCTTAAAGTCCCCAGCAGAGTCGTCAGCTGTCTCAACCTGAAAAATACAGTGCGAAAAAAAACAACCGGCGAAAGAAAAAGACAGAAGAGTCGCCACCGTGCGTTATTCATCCCAAAGGAGGGAAAGGAAACGCTCAAAGTAAACCTGAAAAAGGAAAGGACAAGACGGGGTCTCGCAACCAAATCTTGGGTTCGGGAGTCGGTTATGCGAAGGGAAGGTATTAGCACCCCTACGCATCCGTAGTACTCTACGGGATCCACTTTTGTAGTTCTTGTCTAAAGGGTGTGGGTTTATCTTGTACTGTTTACCAAAAAAAACAAAAAAGGGTTAAATGAAAATGACTCGCGCGGATGTTGCATCCACTGCATACGTATCTCATCTGAATATGAGAATCAGAGTCTTCGTAGCTCGGCTGACCTATGGGTTGGGGGGATGTGTGCTCGCTAAGACAACGCGTCTTATGCCTACGTATCTCATCTGGAATGAGAATCAGAGCAAGCCGTAGTTCGGCTAACTACGGGGTTATGGATTGGGTTTTGGACGAACGACGTCACTACGCAATCTACCGGATGCTCGACCTTTGGAGACTTACTCGCCTGTAGTAGAAGGAGTAAACGTGTTGCTTTGGGTTTTAGGGTTTGGGATGCTCGAGGGAAAACAGGCAGTCCTTGACGAAGGAACCGCGCTAGATGTGGGGATATGAATACAAAACACAAAACATGTATCTCAAAGTAAAATGCCACCAAGGGGCCCAAACATTGCCTCCTATCGAGGTCTTCCAGCTAAGAAAGCGATAAAGTACGAGAAAAGGAAAAAATTACCACACGGATAAAGATCCGAAGTTACAGCAATTAAAGGATTAGCAACCCTGAGATCTCTCCAGCTGATTGGAGAGCTTGATTGAAATTGAGTTGCACCCGTGAGGTTTACAAGTTGAGTTCCCTTCAGGGTTTGGAGGCTGCTCTGAGTTCTCTGTTAGGTCTTCTCTCACTATCTTTTTCCTCAGGGTTTTGTTCTAAGGAAACCTCAGAGTGTTTTGTCTCTCCTCAAAATCCCCCTTTGTTCTGTCTTCTTTCTCTCACTATCTTTTTCCTCAGGGTTTCTCCCAGTGTAACTCCAAGTGTAACTCCCAGTGTAACTCCAAGTGTAACTCCCAGTGTAACTCCAAGTGTGTTTTCCTCTATTGAAACTTCAGTATTTATAGACTGATTTTCGTGGGTAGTGGGCTCAAATGAGGGAGACCCAAGTCCAAAATAATTTGTTATATTTTATTTATTTATTTATTTTATTTAATTAATTAATTAATTAATTATATTTCTTTTTTCGTTTTTTTTTTCAGGAAAAATGAAGGGTAAATTTTGGGGTATTACAGGTACCAATCAATCAGTGGGTGAAAAGTGGATGAAATTAGGGTTTTGGATGTCACCAAATGGAAAGTCAAGCCATACAGTCCATCAAGACCATTCCCTCCTTGATTAAGGTTTCCGTGAGGCCTACCCCACAAGCAAGTCCCTTGAACCAAACCATATGCTTCAACAACAAGTCTTCCAATGTATGAGCCTTCATTAGGGTTTTGATGGCCAAGACAAGGCCTATTGAAGCTCTAAAGGATCCAATTATCATACCATCAAGAGCTAGGGTTTTGAAGACCCCTTAGGATAGCTTAGGTAGCCCCTTGTTGAATCCATACCTCCACCATCAAGAGATCAGGGCTTCACTTCCCCTACTTTAATGAAAATCCAAATCACACTTTGCAAACCCTAGCTCCATAAGCCAAGAATTTTGAATCTATGGTGGTCCCATAATGGAATGAATGATGCATATGCATGAGTTATTAATGTATCCAACTGGTCCCCAAGTCAAGTGGTTGGATAAACAAACTATGAAAAAAGGAGGGCAAATTTTGGGGTACAACAACTGCCCCTATTTAATCTTCTTGAACCTGAATAGAGGAATTACGGAAGCTTTTCAGGTATTCGAAGTGGAAGAGGATTAAATATCGACGTATCCCAAAATTTGCTTGAACAGGTGGTTGGAGCTGTCACCGGATTTTAATGTTTATATGGGGTATTGTAAGACCTTAATTTTGACCCTAAGATCCCCCATGTTATTCTCGTCATATGCATTAGCATTGGATCACACCTTGGTATCCTCCTTACCCCTCATTCACTGGGTTTGCATTAGGAGAGATCACCAAGTACATTTGATTGAATCATACTTCATTTTCCTTTATTTACAAACCAAAATACAAAAATATGTCAATGCATAGTTTGTTGCTTTTGTAGGAAGTGTGTGTGCTCACATGTGCTCCATCAAGCTCATATCTAGGGTTTAAGACCATCAATGCAAGGAGCTCAATCAAGAATGGTTTACTATGGCTCTAAGTATCATATATTAATCCTCATGATCTTCATATGTTGTTTTGATCAAGAAATCATCAAGAGTTTGGAGTTGGTTTGCCTTGGAAACCCTAATTCATCTAGGTATCTTGTGTAACTTCTTCAACAAGCTTCTTCGCCAATTGACCAAATATTTCAAGGTATGCTTCAAATCTCATCATCTTATGCATATATGATCCTCCATGAGTCCCAAAATACAATAGAGTGTCAATCTAGCAAGTTGGTTCATAGTGGTTGACCAGAGGAATTCAACTGATCAAAACTGGGGTTCCCTAGACCCTATCGCCTACAATTTTTGTCATATGAAAATGATTCCAAGAGAAAAGTTACTCTAAATGACATTTCAAACAACTTTCATGCTGAGGTCAAGAGCTAGTTTTGCTTGGAAATTCATTTTGTAAATCAATCTCATGGCCTATAAATAAGACCCTCATTGCTCAGAATTAGGGACCTCATGCCCAAGCTTGGAACCTGCAATCTCAAACCCTCACCATTGAAGGATAAGCTTGAAGATTTTCTTTGAAAATCGAGTTTCAAATCTCCATCTATTTTGAGATTGAAACTCCAAGAGTCCATACCTTTCATTGATCCTAATCACTTCCAACAAGCATTTGAAGCAATACCAAGCATAATTGAAAACAAGATCGTGCCAATATGAAGCTCCATTGAAGGTGAATTTTCAGAATTTTCATTTCTTCGATTCTCCCTCAATTTTTCACCATTCTTGTTGATTTTTGGTTGTCTGAAGTCCTATCAATGTAGGCAAGAAGATTGGGTTGCTTTGAGGTCAAATCGAAGCAACTCAGTTCATGATCCTCAAAATTCAAATCCCTGTATCTTTTTATATACTTGGAATTGGAGAAAATTGAGGCCAGATTCGTGCTCCTGAGCATTTTTCCTTCAAATTAGTGTATTCACTTTTCATTTTCCATTGAGTTGAGCTTGAATCAGACTGGTGGTGCTCACCGGAGAAGATGACCAGAGCTAGGGCTTCGGTGGTGCGTTGGATCAATCCAGGCCATCTGATTTGGTTCTCATATTCTAATCTCACGCGTCCATTGTGATTACCAAGTGTGTGGCGCAGTTGACTAAGGTCCTTGTGGAATACGCGTGCTTGGCCATCAGATCTGTCACCTCAATTAATGAGGGAGATCTAATGGCCCTTGTTTTTTTATTTATATTTTATTTTCTGATTTTTCATTTAATCCATTTATTTTGATTAATTCATATTAATTTCATTTTTAATCCAAAATATATGGGACTTTCACAAAAAAAAATCAAATATTTTCCTCTTTCATTTTATGAATTAAAATTATTTTTTGGATTAATTTTGATATTTTTTATGATTTAATTATTTTTGTGCATATTTTTAATTATTTAAAAATACTTTTTACTTTTCAAAAATTATGAAATTTTTTGTCTAAGATCATTTGATCTTGTTTGACCTAGGATAAATCTCTTGGCCATTTATTTGGTATTTTGAAGAGGTTTTAGGTTTTTGACCAAACATAATTCAATTTAAATGCATTTTAATTTGATTTTTAATTGATTAATTGTATAGAAATTATATTGAGCCATTTTTATTGACTTGTGAAGTTTCACTATGTGTTTGGGCCTTGATCAAGGTTGATTTGACTTTTATTGGATTAAAATCATTGGATTTAGGGGATTGATGAGATGTACATTTCATCTCCCAAAATAAATGAATGATTTTAATTTGATAAAAGTCCTCCCATGACCAATTTGTGTTTGTATCATCTCTCTTCCCTCTTCATCTTCAATCCCATTCTTTTCCACCCCTTCCATTGACCAATGAAGTCTCAATATCCTAAGGCTAATTGGTTCATCAATAACTTTGTGTTAAATGAACCAATACAAGTATGGATGAGATAGGCCCATTCTTTGATTTTTTTCTTTTTGTGTGTGGTATGTTTTAGGAGTATGATTCACTATACCATATCTCTAACATGCATTAACACCAAAATTTCTATTGCCCGACCTCAGATAGTTGTGACTTACACATAAGTCCAATTACAATTACTTAACATAACGCTAAATTTTGACCCAAAGGCATAACATTCTAGTAAGTGAGATTGTAAGTCTCCCCCCTTTCATGGTATTGTGTGGAAACTTGGTCTTTCTTCCTTCCTTTGGAAGATGTCTTGGTTTAAGGATCCACGCTTGTGAATAGAGGGTTGAGTTTTCTCCAAAGAATGACTTAATTAATTGAAAAGTAAAACATCACTAACATCTAATCAACTAACATTTGACTAACTTTTGTTAATATTGCTTTTATTTCCAAGTCATTTACTTTATGCAATTTAAATTCAAGTTATTTACCATTTCATTTTGTCATTTTATATATCATTTAACTTGTTTATGTTTATGTTTATGTCATTTTTACTTTGCTCATTTGAGCCATATTTTATGATTGTATATATTATTTGGTGTATCTTGTTTGTGTTTGTGGCCTTAGAACCTTAAAATACTTAATAAACAACAAAAACTCTAAAAAATGTTTGTGTGGACTGTTGGATTTGATCTTAGCTCTTGGACTTAGAACTAGGCAACATTCCCTCTGCAAAAGGACTTGACTAATGCCAACATTTCTGAAATCAAGTTATTGTGATTAGAAGCTTTCATCTGATGCAAGTATTGGGATCCATATGAATTCATCTATTACATGGTCTTGATACAACTGTTACTTTGAACCTGTGTCTAATGCCTTATTCTGAGCCAATCAAGGAGTATGTCATCTGATACATGAGAAGAAGAAGACTATGGAGTTGCTTGCTTGGATGTGGCTATCTTTATTTGATGTCTTGCTCTTCATTTTGCTACTTGCTTATTGATGTTACTTGATTTAAAGTCCAAAGGGAAAGCGGGTTTCTATATGACGTTCTTGTCTATTGGATTGCATCTCATTGGTCAGATCTTTTCAACTCTTAACTTTTAAATTTCTACTTAGGATTAGTCTCTTCATCTCCTCCCACTTCTTAAATTTCAAATCTCTCCTCCCTTTCAAAAACTTCTTTGCTTGTGATTTTTAAACTTAGATCTTATTGCAAACTAGAAACTTTGGCCTTATGTCATTGTATCTTTAAACTCTTTTCTCAATCAAACTTGTAAATGAATCTAATCATATTGACATAAGATTTCAAAAAGACAAAAAAGAACTAACACTCATTCAAACTTTTTGGCCCTTTGTGCCTCTTTTAAACCTAACCTTTTGTTAAAAGTAATCCACTCACTTTGAAATTGATACTGATGCTTGTCGTGGCTATATATAAAATATAGTATGTCGGGTACTTGACTGCAAGTGCACAGTCTAGTCGCTTTAGTTTTAAAAGATATCGATCCCACAGGGACCTATGGTCAAACTAGTGTTACTAACGTCACTATGTTTAGCTAAGGAAATTGATTAGTAGAAGTTCGAGGGTAATATAGTAAATCTAAGGGAAATTTTTGGTTTTAATAAAGAATTAATGGAAGGAATCAGTATGCAGCGCATTAATCGTCAGGGATTCGATAAGTCACCGGTGAATAGTTTAAATGTCAAATATCTCTCAGTAGAAAAATGTTTATTTAAAAGACTTTATCTCACACTCTCGTGGTTGTTGATTCGGCCTATAACTTTAAGTCAAAATGTACGCTCCCGCTGTCCCATTTGAAGTCAAAATTATTTTTTGAAAATAAATAAGTTCTAATTGGTTTTAAAGTGCTCTCGTTGTTTTTAAACTCAATGCCTAATTTTAACTATCCAGCTCGAGCCTCACGCTCTCGCGATTGTTGGTTCTCACCTTAGTTAATTTCCCACTCTCGTGGTAAAATCGTATTAAATAGCTTTTCACGCTTTTGTGATAAAGTTAATTAAATTTAGATTAAAAACTTCAACCTAAAAGGTTATTTGAGAAAAAGGGTTTTCACCGGTTATTATTAAATCCTATCAAATTAAGTTGCTACATACCGATACCGGTAGTTTAGCCGGACATATTAATTAAAGCAAATGCAAGGCATAAACAGATCAACATTGCGGCAAACATACTTATAATAATAAATGGGCAATAATAATAATAATTCAATAAAAACCTGGAGATCGAAGTACAAAGTATAGCGATTCTTGGAGCACTTGAGCAATCCTCCACAAGTCGGTAGGCTATGCTTCTTCAATACAGATTACTACTAAAATAAAATAATGTGTAGTAGTTTCCAAGTGTAGGAAACTACTACTATGGCTAACTGGAAAACTAACTGGAAAAAGGGAAACTATAAAAAGAATGGCGAATACAATAAGGCAATGGAAACAAGGTTGCTGGAAAGAAAGAAAAAAATGCTAAAAGCTAGAAAGCTGAAAATTAAATTGCAGAGCGTAAATATCAAAGTAGGCGTCCCCAATTTTTCCCAATTAAGTCCTTTATATAGTGTCTATTAGGTCTTGGTAGTTGAGAAAATCAAGGAAGATTTGGTCTTGAGAGAGGAATTTGTGGGAAAAGTTTGTTGGAGGAGATTTAGGCATGTTTGGGTGCCTGTTGCTGACTGTTTCAAAGCGCACTTTGTGGCCGTGTGACGCTCGTCATGGGCCTGTGACGGTCGTCACAGTCTGGGTCGTGACGAGCGTCATGAATGTGTGGCGATCGTCACATCAGCAAAATCTGCATAATCTATTTTTCTGGTTTTTCTGTGCTTTTTCACTTGTTTCTCATTCTTTTTCTTCCTTTTCTTCATTTTGCTCTTTAGTGCATGGGGATTCAAATACCTGCAAAAACAACACGAATACTTGCGCAATAATCGAGATATTAATCGAAATGGTGTGATCTTTGGGTGTAAATTAAGGCAATTATCTGATGTGTTTTCGCGTTATCAAACTCCCCTAAACTTGAATCTTTGCTTGTCCTCAAGCAAACACAATTTGAAAACAAAATTAAACGCAAATACATTACCCGTTCGTACGTGGTTGTCAGGTGGATTAGTAGGATGTCTGATATTGAGCAAAACACCCAAGATACTATGACGACACGAGCTTTCAGCTTTAGCATAGATCTCTCCTTTACACAAGCCAGTTCGAATCATGCTATTATAGCTCGACCTAGTGTCTCTGTTTCTATTTCATCCGGTTTCATTCTAGCGCAATCACATTAAGCCCTTTGCCTCCGCACGCACTTAGTGAGGTAGCCGGTTAGTGACTTTGATCCTTTTCTTAGCACGGGGATCTAGTACACTAGTGTGGTACCCCTTTATATATCCCCTTTTTGAAGGTTGTGGGGGATCGAACCGTAGTTCGTCCTACCGAGTCCAGTACCAGGTACCTCTGGACCAACCAACTGGGGTTTGTATTCCTTCTTTTTTGCATAACTTTGCAACCTTTTGTATGGTTCTTTTATCAATTTCTTGATATCAACAATATGAAGGAGTTTCTTAATTTGTAGGCATCAAACACTTATATTCATCGGCTCTCCACGTGGTTTGTGCTTGAGACGGTGCTGATTGATAGTATAAACTACTAGGGGTTAATCTAGAATGGAGACTTAAGGTGTCGGTATAATGGTTATTCAAACTGATCTCGTAGAAATAAGGGGTCTAGGGTGTCGGAACGGTATCAATCTTGTTAGATCTTTCTCAGTTTTCCTGACAAAGCCTCCGCGGGACAACCTATGTACTTGTAGGGTATGCATTTAATCTTAAGGAAAAAAATTTGTTATGCCAAAATATGTGTAAATGATTGAAAAAGACAAGCAAAATTTTTTGTATTGGCTGAAAACATTAGCGATAGAAACAAGTAGAGGAGTGATAAGGATTTCCTCCCATATTTAAACAATGCATTGTCCTTAATGCGACAGTATACATAAGTAAAAAGGAAAGAAACAAAAATCACTGCTCATCATTACGCGGCTGGTTTCTTCGTGCTCTGGCTCTTGTTCTTGCACGCTCACCTCGTCCTCGCTGATTAGGATCCAATCCTACGTGCTGAGTGTACTTCTGGATGGCATCTACGCGATAAGTCAGGGCACTCATCTGGTCTGAAAGTTCTGCCATCCCCTGATCATGCCAGTGAGCATAATCGTGTTGATCCCGCTGCATTTGCTGGATCGCTTGCATCATTTCTGTTTGGCGGTCTTCCATTATTTGGTTGTGTCTCAACATCTCGGCGTAGATGTTTTCCATGGAGGCGGGTCTTTGTTCGCTTCTTTGTTGTCCTCGGGAGGAGATCTCTGCAACATGCTCTTGAGGTGGTTGAGGCATGCCTCTGTCAAGCTCCTCTTCGACTTCATCTGTACCATTATCAGGATTTCCATCATTTGGCTCGGGGGCCTCCAGATCAAAAGTCCAATTTGTCATTTCTCGTGGATCTGTGCGGTTCCTGTTGGGCATGATGATGCTCCGTACTGTCTTGTTTCTGACAACAGGATGATACTTCCCATAATCTCTTGCTTTGATTAGGTGTGAGGCACGACAGTAGTCGATGTCGAGGAATTCTGCTTCCAGGGCTGGTAAGTCGGCTAGCCTATCTCCCAAGTTAAAGCCTAATGCTATGTAGGTGATAATTCCTCCACAACAAAACGCCTGGCTGCCTCTCATGCAAGTAGCCTGGATGTTGGCTAGTAGGAAAGGAGTAACATTGAACGCAATTTGGGCAAACACACAGTGGAGAAGGAAAAGTTCCTTGGAGTTTACCTTGTGGTTGCTGACTCTTCCAAAAACTGTGTGCCCCAGGACTCGGTGAAAGTATCTAATGGCTGGGTTGTGGATATATGTTGCGTTAAGCGTATCCCAGCTCGTTGCGTTCATGTTGGTAAGGTTGTGCCAGACTTGGAATGCTATCTCTGACCGTCCTTCTGGGATGCAGCAATGGATACCTTCTCCATGTCGGAAACCAAGCATTCTCGCTATCTGGGTTTGATTAAGGGAATACTCGGTGTCGAACATTCTAAATATAGCGACACCGGTGAGATATTGGGTGGCGCCAGGTGGAGTGATGTATGAGTAGGAACTTAGAAATTCCAGGGTCAATGCTTCGTAGGTTGGCTGCGGTGTGGTACAAAGCTGCGTCAAGCTAGAGGCAGCTAGCATCCACTCCACACCCTCCAAAATTCCTAACTCCCTTAGGCATTCAGGATCCACAAACCTCGTGGCTTGAACGGAGCGTTGGTAGAACTTGAGGTAGTTGCTTCTTTGGCGTTCGCCGGCTTCTCCATCACGGAATGTGACGGTTGAAAGGTCGGGAGTGCCTCTTTCTTGACGGGCCATTGATGAGTTGTATGAAGCTTTTGGTGTTAGTGGGTGAGATGGAATATTTGTGAGTTACACGCTCGAAGAAAATTGTGAAGAATTTAATAGATGATGATCAGAATGCAAAAGAGTGATAATTGGTGAGGAAAAAGGGAGAAAGAGCGTCTGCATTTATAGGCGAGCTCTCTGGAATTCGTGACGGTCGTCACAGGGGTGTGACGGTCGTCACGCGCAACGGATGCGTAACGGTCGTCTGCAACGGTCATATGCTCGTAATAGTCACTTTCATGTGTGTGACGATCGTTCCAGATTCGTGACGGTCGTCACGTCTGTGAGACGGACGTCACCCTATAGTGACGGTCGTCACGCGCTGAATTTCAAAAATTTCCTCTAACACAGGTTGCAACAGAATTTGATAGTAGCTTAAATAATAGCTAAGCAATTTTAATTTAACAGCATAAATGCAAAAATAAATAAAAAGATGAAATAAGCGTAAATAAATAGCAATTGAATTAATGAATTGAAATTAAATGTAACATAGGAGAAAAATGTAGCGATAACATAGAAAATGAAAGCAATAGAACAAAAGTAATGCAATAAATAAAAGTGCTCCCTCCCCACACAAAACAAAGCAGTGTCCTCATCGCTTAGTGCGAGTAGGAGAAATCAGTGGTCAGTAGTTTCAGCCACGTTTTTGTCCCAATGCAGTGACAACTTCGTTCAGATAATGAAACTGCTCAACGGCTATATCCATTATGTAACACCCTTCTAAAATACCCCAAATATTTAATTAAAATATCAATATATCAATCAGAGTAACTATGCAATTAAGGGTGTCACACAATTATTTCACACCATTCACCATAATAACTGTCATGCTCTTTTATTAATTCAAAACATAAGCATTTGCACAATACGCAGCGGATAGAAATCTCATCAATCATGTAAAACATGTAACACATTACATGTAAAATTATTCAACAAGGTAAAACATCCCGTCCCGATGTTACATCTATCAGAGCATGACCCACTAAGGAGACTACACTAGACTCCAAGCACTAGCTTCTACTCAATCACTGCTCGTTACCTGAAAAATAGTTGTAAGGGTGAGTTCCTCAATCGATATAATAAGCATTATAAAATATCATGCAATGTTAAGTAATTTAACACATTTCATCACCCAAATCAGATTACACATTCAACAACGGCAATATCAACTCAATCATACTCAACATCAACACAACACACAACACACAACACACGTATAATACTGGAATACATCCATTCATATTATACGCCATACATAAATTATGCAATG